>NC_140152.1:4201555-4915371 GCF_964035555.1 Netta rufina | reverse complement strand
CCCCCGTCCCCGCGCCCTGCCCCATTTTCCCCTTTTCCAATCTCCCGGGGACAAAACGACGTCCGAAAAACACCCAAAATCCACGGCCCTGCTCACCCAGTCCCCGCTCGGCCCTGGCTGCCGCGGGGGGGGCTCGGTGCTGCAACGGGGCTGGGTGGGGGGGGGTGGCTCCGAGGGTCCCCCCAAACCTCCCCATGCACCGGGGGGGGGCTCACGCCGCCCCCCGCTAACGCCGCCTCTCCTCCCCGGCCAGGCGTGGAGGGAAACCCATGGCACCCGGCCCCCCGGACCCCCCCCGTGCCAAGCCCCAGCCCCGCTCCCATTGCCCCTAGCGCCCCGAGACCCCCCCCCGCCGGCAGCGGGGAGCGCGAGCAGGTACGGGGGTGCAGGGTGCCAGGGTGGTGGGGCTGGGGTGCAGGGGGGGGGGCTGCTGAGGGGCCGGGGGGGGTCCCAGGGGGCGTGGGGAGGGGTGGAGGGGGGTGATGGTGGGGGGGTGCATGGGGAGGTGGAGGGGGGTGCATGGGGGGTGCATGGGGGGATGATGGAGGGGGGGGGCGCATGGGGGTGGTGGGGAGGAGGTGCTGGAAATGGGGTGCTGGGGGGGTGCACGGGGTGGGGGGGGTGCTCGGGGTGGGTTTTGGGGTGCAGGTGAATGAGGGAGGGGGTTGAGGGGTTGGGGGTGCGCAGGGGGTGCATGGGGTTGTCACGGGGGGGGCTGGAGGCTGCGCGTTGGGGGGGGGATGGAGCCTGATGGGGGGTGCACGGGGCTGGGGGGAGGGCTGTGATGGAGGGGTGGGGGCGTGCATGGGGTGATGGGGTGATGGGGGGGCGTGGGGTGGTGGGGGGAGTGGGGGGCGGTGGGGGGGTGCATGGGGTGATGGGGAATTGGGGGGGTGATGGGGAATTGGGGGGCGGGGGGGCGACAGCGAGGGGTGTGGGGGGGATGGCAGCAGGGTGCAGGGGGGGGTGCAGTGGGGGGTCCCCCGTGTGGGGGGGGTCCCTGTGTGGGGAGGATCCCCTGTGGGGGGGGGGGTTCCCCGTGTGGGGGGGCTTTGGGGGCACCCGGGGGACCCCGGGGGGCGCCCGGGGAGGGGAGGGGGCGCTTGGGGAGGGGAGGGGGTGGGGGGGCGGAGCCGGCGCACGGGGGTGGGCGGGGCTCGGAGGCCTACGTCACGAGGGGGCGTGCCCCCTCCCAACCAATCAGCAACCTCGCTCGGGCCGCCCCCCCCCCCCCTCGGGCTCTCCGGTCCCGCCGCCGCCGCGCGCCCCCGGGGCCGAACCGGGCTGCGGCGGCTGCGGCGCGGCCCCGGGTCGGGCTCCGGTCCCCGGTCCCCGGCGGCAGGTGGGGGGGAGGTTGGGGGGGGTCAGCAGGGTTGGGGGGGGGTCGCTGAGCCCACTCCCGGTAACCGGGACCGAGCCGTGCCGGTGCCACCCCCCCCTCCTCTCCCGGTAACCGGCCGGTCCCCGGTGCCGCTGCGCCCCCGGGATGGCGACGGTGGCGCACGGGGAGGGCGCGCACGGTGCGGTGCGGAGGGGGGGGGAGGTTTTTAGGGGAGGGGGTGGGCACCGTGGGTGAGCCCCCACGTGCGGGGCAGGTGGTGGTGGTGGTGGTGGTGGGGAGGAGGGGGGGGCACAGCTCGGTGCCCCAACCGGTGCCTTCTTTCACCCCCCCCCCCTCGACCCCTCCCCAGGTGCCCCCCGCGCCGCTGAGCCATGCGGCATCGCCCGGCCCCCAGCTCGCCACAGCCATGAGCGGCTGCCGCTCCAATGGGGGGGTCCTGAGCGCCTCGACCCCCACCCTGCACCCAGCGGAGGCCGAGACCCAACCCCTGCGACCCCGCCGCCCCCCCGGGTTGGAGGAGGTGGTGGTGGTCTCCCGGCCCGAGCAGCAGCAGCCCCCGGCCCCCGGGGGGGATGCGGCGGAGACGCGGGGGCCGCGGCGCCCCCAAAACATCGGCTACAAGCTGGGCCACCGGCGCGCCCTCTTCGAGAAGCGCAAGCGGCTCAGCGACTACGCCCTCATCTTCGGCATGTTCGGCATCGTGGTCATGGTCACGGAGACGGAGCTGTCCTGGGGGGTCTACACCAAGGTGGGATTCGGGGTGGGGGGGGGGCACGTGGCGGGGACATGCTCGGGGCGCCCCGCCGGGCTCACCCCGCTCGCTGCGCCCCCGCAGGAGTCGTCGTACTCGTTTGCACTGAAATGCCTTATCAGCCTCTCCACCCTCATCCTCCTGGGGCTCATCGTCATGTACCACGCCAGGGAGATCCAGGTGAGGGGCACCCACGGGTGGGCACCCACGGCGGGGGTCTTGTGCCCCCTCCCCAGCTCCGTACCAGCTCCCAGCGCCTCGTTCCCCGCAGCTCTTCATGGTGGACAACGGCGCGGACGACTGGCGCATCGCCATGACCTACGAGCGCATCTTCTTCATCGCCCTGGAGCTGCTGGTCTGCGCCATCCACCCCATCCCCGGGCAGTACCTGTTCACCTGGACGGCTCGCCTGGCCTTCACCTACGCCGCCTCGGTGGCCGACGCCGACGTGGACATCATCCTCTCCATCCCCATGTTCCTGCGGCTCTACCTGATCGGGCGCGTCATGCTGCTGCACAGCAAGCTCTTCACCGACGCCTCCTCCCGCAGCATCGGCGCCCTCAACAAGATCAACTTCAACACCCGCTTCGTCATGAAGACCCTCATGACCATCTGCCCCGGCACCGTGCTGCTGGTCTTCAGCATCTCCTCCTGGATCATCGCCGCCTGGACCGTCCGCGTCTGCGAGAGGTGAGGGGGGGGGGTCCGGGGGTGCTGCAGGGGGCCCCCGGGTGCTGCCCGCGGGGGCTCTCGGGGAGGGCGCGGGGCCGGGGCGCAGCTGAGGACGCACGGAGCTGACCTGGGGGGTACGAGGGGAGCACCCGGGGGAGAGGTCCCCGGGTGTCTTCGCCGGATCCTCGTGCCCTGGGTGCGGCAGGAGGTGGCCGTGGCGCTTTGCCGGAGCCGCGGGTGTTTGCCAGGAGGATTTGGGAGGATTTTGTCCCCACGGGATGCTGCAGGACCCCGTTACCACTGACAGGGTGGGGGTCTCGGGGCTGGGATGTGCCACGTGCTCCTCAGCTGCGCCCGGCAGGGGTTGGGCTGCGCTCGCCCGTCCCCGTCCCCCCCGCGCTCGCCTTCCTCGGCCGCTTCTCCTCGCCCCGGGACCGCGCATTAACTGCTCTTGTTTTCCCTCTCTGACCGCTCTGCTGCTCGCAGGGACAAACTGTGAGTCACCCCAGGAACCGACAGCCGCGTCCTGCACGGGACGTTCCCCCCCCTCACTCCTCCCCTCCACCCCCCCCCCAAGCCCCAGGCTTTTTGCGCTACTCAGAATTTAGGATTAGCTGCAGCCGGCGGGTTGGGGGGGGGGCGGGTACGGGAGGGGGGCACCTGGGCCAGAATAAAAATCCCACGGACCTGGAAAGGGGCCGGAGCCTTTTCCACTTGGAACCTCAGCAGATGCGGTGCCCAGGGCTGGCTGCAGCCACCCGGGGAAGTCCCGTGGGGATGGGGGTGCGGGACAGCCCCCCTCTGCCCCATTTTTTTGGGGGTGGTTTTGCTACAGACCCCCCCGCGGGTCCCTGGGGTGGCTCCGGGGCTCCCGGTTTTGTTCCCGGAGCGCTGAACAAAGCGGAGCCGAGCCAAAGCAGCCGGACAGGGGCCCCGGGACCACTTTTTATTTCCAGATGGGGGCTGAGGCATCTCCAAAGGGCTCGCGCTCGGCTCCGAGCCTTCCCCTCGCTCGGCGTTTCCCCTCCTCGGTGCACGTGGTTTGGGCGCGCTGGGGGAGCCCCGGGGCTGCTCCCTGGGGTGGAGCAGGGGAAGGGGAAGAAGAGGGGGCAGAGGGGCAGCACCGTGGGGCAAAGTCCCGGGGCTCTCGGCGCTTTTGGGGACCAGCTGAGCCCGGCCGTGCCTGGCACCCCCCGTGCACCCCAACCTCCCCTGGGGAGCGTCACCCCCCGGCGTCGCCCCACCGCATCCCCCGGTGCCGGCTGAGGTTCCAAGCCCAAACTTCGCAGGCTGCGCCTGGGGAGAGGGGGAAGGGGACGCAGCAATCCTAAATTCCTCGCCGCACGCTTCGAGTCCGCCCCTGGCTTGCTGCGATCGGCCCCTGCCCTTTCCTCGCCTCCCCCCTGGCCCCCCCCCCGGGTGTCCGTGCTCCCCGCTGCTCCCCGCATGTCCCCGCTGCCCGGCTCGTCCCGGTGTCCCCGGGGCTGCGTGGGGGGGGGCACGGCCGCAGGAGTTCGTGGCTTCGGTGCTGGCCACGGGATCTCAAAGCACGGCGTCCCCCCCCCCGCAATTCCAGCTCAGTCCCTGCCGGGGTGGCCTCGAGGGGCGAGGGGTGCCCTGCTCCAGGCTGTGTCCCCCCCCCCGTGCGGGCACCGTGCGATCGTCCCCAGCTCTGCAGGGAAACGTCCCCTGCTGGGGGCCTTGCGGTGACACCCGCCTGCTGTGCTTTGAGATCACGGGGGGGCAGCTCGTGGAGGGTGGGGATTTATCATCCCCCCCCCCTCTCCCGGCACAGCCCTGGGTGGGCGCAGCTCCGCCACCCTCCTGTCCCCTCTTTGTGGGACGCTTTGGTCACCAGCGCTGGGGGTGCCCGGCCCCAGGAGCAAGCTGGAACCCCGGTGCCTCTTTTTGGGGACCCCCACGGCACGGCGGGGAGCTCGGGCACTGCCCTGGCTGCAGCCCCAGCACGGGGAAGTGGCTGCACATCGCGTGGCCAAACCCACGGCGCGGGACCCCCGCGGCTGACGGGCGCCGTGCGCTTGGCCCCGGGCAGGTACCACGACAAGCAGGAGGTGACCAGCAACTTCCTGGGGGCGATGTGGCTGATCTCCATCACCTTCCTCTCCATCGGCTACGGGGACATGGTGCCGCACACCTACTGCGGGAAGGGCGTGTGTCTGCTCACTGGCATCATGGTGAGCTTGCCGGGGTATCCCCTGGGGGGGGCCGGGGGGCTGCGAGCGCCCGCCGGTGCCGGTGCCCTCACCCCGGTGCTGTGCCCGCAGGGTGCCGGCTGCACGGCTCTGGTCGTCGCCGTCGTTGCCAGAAAGCTAGAGCTCACCAAAGCGGAGAAACACGTGCACAATTTCATGATGGATACGCAGCTAACGAAGCGGGTGAGCTCCCCCCGCCCCCCCCCCCAGCTCCCCTCTCCGTCCCCTCCGTTGGCGTCCGGCTGCCTCCGTCCCCGACCCCCGGCGTTTGGTTGCCTTCAGGTGAAAAATGCTGCTGCCAACGTACTCAGGGAAACGTGGCTCATCTACAAACACACCAAGCTGGTGAAGAAGATCGACCATGCCAAAGTTCGGAAACACCAGCGTAAGTTCCTCCAAGCCATCCATCAGTAAGTGCCAAACCTTTACCTGCTTCCTACGCGGCGCCCGGGCACGGGCCACCGCCAGCCTGGGCGGCCGTGGAAATGCTCCCTTCTGGCCCCCGATTTCTGCCAGTTTTACCCCAAATGCCCTCGTCCCCGGGGCTGGCATCCCGGTTTCCCTCACAGTCCCATCCCGGGGGGGGGTGTTTTCCCAGCGGGGGGGCACCCTGGTGGCAACGGGGACGGTGCTGGGGTGCCCTGGGGGTGCGCAATGGCACGGCTTGGTGTCACCGTGTCCGCTGCCCGGCTTCACCCGCCTCGAGCCCCCGGTGCCTCCTGCTTTTGGGGGGGGGGAAGCGGAAAGGGTGGGGGGGTCAGGGGGGGCGCTGGCATCCCCGTGCGCTCTCGGTGGTGGTATTAAACCTGCTGTTGTGTTTTGTCTCTGTTCTGCCCCGTCCCTGCAGAGCCCAGAAGTAAGTCTGCCCGGCTCCTCCGTGCCTGTCCGTCTGCATGGGCTCGGTGCTGCAAAATGGGGAGGGGTGGGGGGGGGGACACGGCATGGCAGCGCAGCCCCCCCCCCCGGCTGGGGCTGTCTCTTCTTTGGGAGGGTCTGGGGCAGTGCCAGACCATGTGGGAACGTGGGAGCCCCCCTGGAAATGTGGGAGCCCCCTGGAAACGTGGGGGCTCCCCGGGACCGTGGGAGCTCCCCAGGGGTGCGGGAGCTCTCCAAGACCGTGGGAGCCCCCCAGGACCGTGGGACCCCCCCCCCGAGTGCATGCCGGGGCGCTGGGGAGGACCCCACGGGGTGCCGCTGAGCCGTCCCTGCTCCCCATTCCCCCCGGCAGGTTGAGGAGCGTGAAGATGGAGCAGCGCAAGCTGAACGACCAGGCCAACACGCTGGTGGACCTGGCGAAGGTGAGCGCCGGGAAAAGGGGGGGACACCGCATAATGGAGGGGGGGGGGGGGGGGGGGGGGGCACGTTACCCCATTTCGGACCCCCCCCCCCTCCCAAATCTCCCGACAGACCCAGAACATCATGTACGACATGGTGTCGGAGCTGCAGGAGCGCCACGAGGACCTGGAGAAGCGCATCGGCGCCCTGGAGAGCAAACTGGAGGCGCTGGGGCTGAGCCTGCTGGCGCTGCCGGGGCTGGTCAGCCAAGCCATCGGGCAGCAGCAGCAGCGCGAGCTGTTGGGGACCTGGGCCCCCTGCACCCCCCCCTGCCGCCGCAGGTCCCCCTCCACCGCCCCCCACACCTCCTCGGACAGCGGGTGATCTGTGGGGTTGGGGGGGAGTTCGAACTGGGGGGCTGGGGGGGGGGTCCCTTTTTATGTCTGGCCATCGTGTGGCTGATTTCAGTAGCTTTGTTCTGTAAAGCCCTCTATAAACTTCCTGCGTTCACTGTGCTGGCGTGAGGCTGGAGACCCCCCCCCAAGCCCCAATTTGGCCCCCCCAGGTGGTCCCGCGATCCCCCCACCCAAGCCAGGGGAGGGTCTTGGATAAAAGGGGGGGGGGGGGCGCGCACACACGAACAGCCCCAGGGGGGTCCTGTGGTGGAGGGGGGGGAAAAGGGAGAGGGGGGGGGAGAAAAGGGGAGCCCTGAGGTTGGTTTTATTTTTTGGGGGGGGGGGTCCGGGGGCTGTCCCCCTGCTGTGGGTTGGAGAGGGGGGGTGAAGGATGGGGCTGGGGTGGTGGGGAGCCAGGAGGGGTGGGGGGCAGCCCCCTTCCCCCCCCCAGGGCTAAAGCAGGGCTGAGCCCCCAGGGTGAGGGGGTGGGGGTGAGGGGTGGGGGGGCTCCCTCCCTGGCCCGACCCTGCAGTCCCCTTGCCGCTCCGTGCCTCAGTTTCCCCATGTGTAAAATGGGGCGGGGGGGGGGCAAAGGGGGGGCGGTGCTGGGCCGGATCCAGTCCTGCCCCCCCCCCTCCCTTGCCCTGGCTGGACCCTCGGCGTGGGGGGGGGGCTGAGGTGCAAATTAAAGGAGGCTGAACTGGACGCGTCGCTCTCTGCTCCTGGCCAGGACCTGGTGGGTGGGATGGGGGGGGAGATTCCTGCCCTTTGGGGGGGGGGGGAGAGGCTTTGCAGCCCCTTGGGGGGGGCCATGGCAGCGGGTGGGGGCTGCTCGCTGGGTTTTGGGGGGTGCTGGGGGCTCCCCATGGCTTTGCCAAGCCCATCCCAGTCCAAACCAGTGCCGGGGAGGGGGGGGGGCAGGATGCGGCCCCCAGTGGGGCGCTGGGTGGAGCCCCAGGGGGGGCGGGGGGGGCCCGATCCTGCCCCCACGCCGCGCCTCGGGGCGGTGCGTGCAGGTCAATGTTTAACCAGCCGTGCCTATCGGCGGCAGGCAGCGGCTGCACGGGGGCACCCTTGGGTGCTGGTGGCAGCAGGGACCCGGTGACCCCCCCCTTAAAGCCCCCCGCTGCGGCCCCCACCTCTCGTAAATCCCCCGGTGAGCAGCGTGCGGGGAGCCGGGCTGCGGCGGTGCCGTGCGGGGGGAAACTGAGGCACGGGACCGGGGTTGGGATTGGGGACTTTGGGGGGGGGGTCCCCGCTTTGGGGGCTCGCTCCCACCCCGGATGCATCCAGGGGAGCCCCCTCCCCCCAAAAAAAAAACCACAACCCTGGGGGGGCTGATGGCTGAGCCTGCCCACCCCCGGGGGGCTCAGGGGCTCGGGGCTGGTTTTGGGGGGCAGCGTGCGGCCGGGCTCCGCTTCGCCCCCACGAAATCGTGGCCGGGGCTGCTGCGGGTGCTGGGGGGGCTGGAGCTGCTGTGCGGGGGGGCAGCCTTCACCTGCGTCTGCGCCTACATCCAGCAGGATTACGGGGGCGAGCTGCTCCTCGGGGGGGTCCCGGGGGTTGGTTACGGGGGTCCGCTGCCCACTTTTGTGCTGGGGGGGGTCGCCCTGGGCTGGCTGCTGACGGCGGCGCTGCTGGGGCTGGGGGTGAGCCCTTATTACCACCGCGTCCTCCTGGAGGCACCTTGGTGGCCTCCCACCGAATCCGGCCTCCACGGCCTCCTGTTCCTGCTCTCCCTGGGGGCGGCGGGGGGCTACGTCCACGCCGTCAGCCTGGGGGGGCTCTGCTATTCCCCCCCTCTGTCCGGCGGCCCCCTCCTCGCCGCTTTCTGCCCCCCGGCCGGGGGGCAAGCGGCCGCCCTCGTCTTCCTCTTCCTCACGGCGCTGCTCTACCTGGCCGGCAGCCTCGTGGCCCTCAAGATGTGGAGGCACGAGGTGGCCCGGAGGCTGCGGGAGGCTCCCGTGAGTCCCTTGGTCACTGGGAGGTTTTTTTTTTTTGGGGGGGGTGCAGCCAAAGTTGGGGTCCTCACCCCCCCCTTCCTCCGATTCCTCTTTGTGTCTCGAAGCCGCCGCCGGTCCGAGCCAAGCGCGTCACCTTCGAGGATGAGGTGGGACCCCCGCGGAGACCCCTGGGGAGGGACACGGCCACCGAGGGGGGCGAGAGGCAGGGCGTCTTGACCCGCTCCGACCCCCCCGGCCTCGTGCCGCGGCCGTGCGCTGTCCCGGACTACGTGGTGTGAGTGAGGGGACTGCCACGCGATGGGGTCCCGGAGGGGTCCGGAGCCCCCCGGTGCCTCCGTGCTGGGGCACCAACCCGGAGCAGGGACCCCCCCTGAGCTTTGTGCCCCCCCCGGGGCTGTGCAGAAAGTACCCGGCGATCCGCAGCGGGTGGCAGCGGGAGGGATACCGGGCTGTGTTCAGCGACCAGCACGCCGAGTACCGCGAGCTGCTGGCAGAGCTGCGGGAGGCACGGCGGAGGCTGGGGGAGCTGGAGGCTGCCGCGCGCCACGCGCTCAGCAGGACGGTGGGTGTCCCATGGGTGTCCCGTGGGTGTCCCGTGGGTGTCCTGTGGATGTCTCATAGGTGTCCCATGGGTGTCTCAGGGGTGTCCCTTGGGTTTCCCATGGGTGTCCCATAAGTGTCCGGTGGGTGTCCTGTGGGTGTCCCATCGGTGTCTGGTGGGTGTCCCGTGGATGTCCCATGGGTGTCCCATGGGTGTCCCGTGGGTGTCCCAATGGTGTCCCGTAGGTGTCCCATGGGTGTCCCAATGGTGTCCCATCGGTGTCCCATAGGTGTCCCGTGGGTTTCCCATGGGTGTCCCGTGGGTGTCCCAAGCAGGCTGGGCTCAGCACCGGGGCCGTGCCGGTGGGGTTGGGGATATCAGGCTGCGTCTTCTCGCCCCGCAGGGGGACAGCAGGGTGGCTCGCGTATGGCACGAGGTCCTGAGGAAGAAGAGGGTGAGTAGGGCTTGGGGTTCATGCGCCCAGAGCCACACCAGGGGTGCTGCAAGCTTCCCAGCCCTCAAAGATCTGTGTGTGGGGGTGCTGGGTATCCGTGGGACCCCGGTGCTGTGGGGGGGTCTCCCCGGGCTGTGCACGGCACCGCTGCATCCCACCGGCAGGATTCGGCCTTCCTGGAGAAGCAGCGGCGCTGCCGCTACCTGCAGGAGAAGCTGACGCACATCAAGAGGCAGATCCAGGACTACGACCGCGGCGGCACCGTCTACTTCTGAACCTGCTCACGGGGGACCCCAGGGCTCTGCTGGGTCCCCCCCCCCTCCCCCAAAACCCTGGGGACCCCGCAGGGCTCAGCACCTTGGGGTGCCGGTGCTGCGGGGGCGAGCAGGGGGCACCCGCTGCACCCCACGCGTTGCACCCACCTGGGTATGGGGAGCAAACCTGTGGGGTTTGGGGTGTCTCTGGTGGCTCTGCACCCGCTGTGGATTCGGGAGCACCCCCAGGGGTGCAGCTGTGGGTGGGGCAGAGCTGCTTTTAATAAAATCTGGTGATATTTTTTGGGGGGCTTCAGTGCGTGTCCTGGGGTGCCCACGGATGACGGAGGCGGGTGGGCTCCAGCAGCTGGCAACCCCCCCAGGGACACTCCTGTCCCCTGGGATAACGAAAGCAGCCCCGGTGCCCAACAGGACCCCCCCGTGCCACGGCTCCGGAGCGGGGGGGACACGGCCCTGGCCTCTTTGCGCCCCCCCAGCCCCCAGGGACCCTGAGCCCCCTCCAGCCCCCGCTTTTCTCACTCCACGGAACCGCCGCGCGTGTGAGCTTCCCAAAGCCCCCCCCCAAGATCCCCGGAGCCCCCGAGCCCCCTCCGCCACCTCCCCACGGCCGGGGGCCGGGCGGGAGCAGCGGGGCCGCCCCCGGGGCTCCCCCCGGAGGCGGAAACCGGGGCCGGTTCCCTGCAGCGCCCGGCGGCGGCGGTGCCGCTGCTCCCGGCTGCCATTTTACGGGAACAAAGAGGCGGAGGAGCGGCCAGGTAAGGGGCTCCGGGACAAGGACCGGGGGGGCAGGGGGGTGTCCCGGGGGCTCGTTCCCCTCCGCGCACCGGGGGGGGCTCAGGGAACCCCGGGAGCTCCGCCGGGACCGGAGCGAGCGCGCACGGTTCCCGGAGCCGCACCGGGCAGGTGGGAGGCGGCGGCGGCTCCTCCCGGGGCTCCGCGGGAGGTTGGGGGGTGAAGGGGTGGGGGGGCAGACCCCGGGCCCCCCACCTTCAAAAACTCAACAAAAAATCCCCCAAAACAGCGCGGGGACGGCGCTGCCCCCGTCGGGACGCGGACCCCGGCGTTGCGCCCCGGTGGCGGGGAGGGGGCGCGGGAGCCCCGGGTGAGGTGGAGCCGCCCCGGCGCGGAACGGGGGGGTCCCCGGGGGGGCTTTGCAGCTCCCTTTGCTGCTGGGTCTTCCCCCCAGGGCTTTTGGGGATGCGCAGAGCTGGGGGCAGAGTGGAGATACCCGAAAAGAAAGCCGCGGGCACCCCCGGGAGGTCCGCGTTGGGGTCTGGCCGAAGCCCCTGGTTTGGGACCACCGTTTTTTGGGGCGTGGGGACGAAGCCCCCGGCCCCCAGCTGGGCCCGGACACCCCGGCCCCGCTGCCACCTGCCCCCGGCTTGGGTTTCCCACGCAGGGTTCAGGTTCCCCCTCGCTGCATCCCGCTCCGGCGATGCCCACCGGGGGGGTCCCCGCTGAGCTTTTGGGGTTTTGCCTTTGTGGGGTGGAGAAGGGCGGCTCTATGCAGCCCGGGGGTGGTGGAGCAGCGCCAGGAGCTCGGTGGGCTTCGCAGAGCCCCTGCTTTGCCACCCCCCAACCCCCTCGAAGGGGCTCCCCCCTTCCACTCAGTGGCAGCGTCCTGGCACTTCTCCCTGGCCCTACAAACCCCTCCCGGCGGTGGTTTGGCTCGGAGCGAACTTGTGGGAAAGCAAAACCAGAAGGTGTTTTGGAGAGGCCAACCGCACGCAGGAGGGCAGGAACATGAGGCAGGGAGCGACTGCAGGGCTGGGGGGGGGCCCTGTTGGGGCGGGGGTCCCGGGCAGAGGGCACCTGGCTCCGCGTGGCAGCTCCCCAGCCCTAGCAGCGAGGAAACACGTCACCCCCCCTTTGATCTGCCCCAATTTACCGCTTTTCACTGCGGTGTTGATAATGTGCCCTGGATTATTATTATTATTATTATTACTATTTTTTAAATCCAACCAGAGCTGCTTACGGAGAAACCCTCAGGGTTAGCGCTAGCCTCGGGTAAGAGCTTTTCTGCCTTAATTAGGGTTTGAAACAATCCAATTCATTCAGGCGCCCGCGGTCGGGTGGCCGGGGCCGGCAGCGCGGGGTCCCCGACGCGGGGCAGGGCCGGGTGTGCGGGGAGATGCCCCGTGACTCACTCGCCTCCCTTCTCCACCCCACGCCTCAGTTTCCCCGTGAGCAGAGGTGACTCCCGTGGCGTGGCGTGGCGTCGGGCACGGGCGGGCGCTTGTTTACGGTGACGGGTGACCAAAGTCCTCGCCGGGCGCGCGGAGACGTGGAAACCCGGCGGTGCCGCGCGCGCCCGCAGCTCCAACCGCCTCCCCCCCCCCCCAACCTCCCCAGGCTCTCCCCACCGCCACCATGTTCAGCAAGAAGTCCTACGACGGCCCCCCCATGAGTTACGGCCCCTCCACGGGCTACGGGCCCCCGCCGGGTGATTACGGCTACGACTACGGCGCCCGCTCGCCCCCGCCGGGCTCCTACTACATCGAGGATGCGCCGCAGCACTTCTACAAGTGGAGCTCGCCGCCCGGCGTGGTGAGGATCCTGGAGGCCATCATCATCATGCTCTGCATCGCCATCTTCGCCTGCGTGGCCTCCACCCTCGCCTGGGACTACGGCTACGGTTTGGGGGCTTTTGGAAGCGGGCTGGGCGGCTACTACGGCTCCAGCTACTACGGCAGCGGGCTGGGCTACAACTACGGGTACGGGGGCTACTACAGCGGGGTCACCAACCCGCGGACGGCCAACGGCTTCATGATGGGCATGGCCGTGCTCTGCTTCCTGGCCCAGCTGGGGCTCCTGGTGGCCAGCGTCAGCAAGTCGAGCGGCTCGCGCTCCCGCCGCTTCTACCTGGTGGTCATCGTGGTGTGCGCTGTGCTGGCCTTCGTCATGCTCATCGCCTCCATCGTCTACGTGGTGGGCGTCAACCCCCAGGCGCAGATGACCGGCAGCTACTACTACAGCCCCTTGCTGGCCATGTGCAGCCAGGTGTACAGCAGCAGCACTTACCTCAACCAGTACATCTACCACTACTGCACCGTGGACCCCCAGGAGGTGAGTGTGTCCCCCCGCCACCTCCGGACCCTTCCCCGTTTTTGGGGCAAAGCCCAAGGTTGTGAGGCTGAGCGAGGTCAGCGCCGCTTATCGCAGCCGGGTGCGGGAAGGAGAGTGTCTGGAACTGCTCGTGCTGCCCTTGGGCCGGCTGTGAGACGCGGTGTCCTCAGCCAGCTGGGACTTTCTGCTCCGTCCTTAACGTTTCTGGCAGCGCCGGGCACCGTTGGGTGCCGGGGAGGGTGCCGGTGCGACCGACAGAGCTGGGGAGTTTCGGGGAGGGGACGCTCTGCTACCTGGTACTTTGGTCTCCCTGCTCGTAAAAGTGTTTGAGCGAGCCTGGCGTGCCTGCGGGGGGTGGAATTGGGGCAGCGCGTGGTGGCGCTGGGGTCAGTGGGGCAGGAGGCAGCGGGATCCCGCGACCCAGGGCTCAGCGGCCCCGGGTTTCGGCTGGGGCCAGCGGGGCTCCTGCGCGGCACTGGGGTGGAACTGGGATGGAACTGGTGCTGCCAGTTCCCGGCCGGCTGGGCTGGCCGTGCTGCATTCCTGCGCCCTGAGCGCAGGCTGAGCGGGGGGAGCCGCGGGCTCCAGGGCTCAGCGGGGCCCTGATCTGTCCCTTTTCAGCCCCAAATTCTGTGCAGCTGCATGATCTGGCTCGTGGGAATGCAGCGGCACCCCCACGGGCAGGGTCCCTGCTCTCGGGTGCAGGAGCTGGCTCAGGGCCCCATGTGCTGGGGGGGTCACCTCCCCGAGAGCTGTGCTTGCCCCGTCCCCACGAGAAAACCAAATCCTCTTCCACTGCTGGGGCTGGGCCAAAAGCTCTGCAAAGCCCAGTGAGCTCCGGGCAGAGGCTGTCCCACCGCCCATCCAAAACTGGGGGTGTTGGGGAGGGGGGGGGAGCGCTTCCCATTCAGCCTCAGGGAGGGGTTGGGTAACCAGACCCCTGCTCTACCCAGACGGGGGCTTCCCAGAGCCTGTCCCCCCCTCACCCTCCTCCCTCCCTCCCTCTCCTCCAGGCCGTGGCCATCGTCTGTGGTTTCCTCATCGTCCTCTTGCTCTGCCTCATCTGCTTCTTCGCCCACAAGACGCGGAGCAAGATCTGGAAGTACGGCAAGGCCAACATCTTCTGGGACAAGGCGCCGGTGCTGCAGGAGGGCCCCAACGTGGAGGAGTGGGTGAGTCCCGGGGGGGTGCTCCCGGCACTCGGCTGTGCCGAAATGGCCCCGCTGTGCCCATCCCCAGCCCAGCCTCGTGCCAGGAGCCTCATTCTGCCAGCACCTCGCCGCGGTGTTTGCACACCCCCAGCCCTGCAGCCGGGGCACGCCGTTATCACCGATAGCGCCAGGCAGCGCCCGGGACCGTGAGGTCCTTCCCTGTCACCCCCTTTTTTTTTTTTTTTTTGGCTTTTTCCACCCGGTTCCGTGCCCCTGCACCACGATGCTTTGGGAACGGAGCAGGGCTGGGCGAGCTCGATCTCCCTGAAAGACAAACAGGGTCGGATCAGATGGGCCGGGTGCCAGCAGCGCGCCGCCGAGGCTTCGCGCCCTCTCCCCTTTGTTCGCCCAGCTCCTGCCAGCGCTGGCCGCCGACACGATTCGGTTTCGGTCTCGTCAATGATTAACTCGGCTCCGGGAACGTGGCTCTGGGCTGTGCCACCCAGCCGTGGTATGGATCTGTCCCACCAGCCCGGCTCCGTGCGCGCCGTGATGTCCTGGTGTCCCCTGGGTGCTGGGGGAGGCACCCAGGGAGGGCAGGGAAGGGCCCTGGGGTGCCCTGGCTGCTCCAGGGCTTTGATCCAGGGCTGGGAAATGTGCCCACGTCCTTCAGCACGGCTCCTGCGTGCTGCTGTGCCCTGGATAAGGAGATTCTGACCCCATCCCTGCCCCTGTCCCCATCCCCGTCCCTGTCACCACCAGACCGGGGCGGCCCAGACGGCTGCATTGGGGTGCCCAGGTATTGGGGTGCCAAGGGACAGGGCTGTCCCCCACCGGGACCCCATGGGACAAGAAGTAGCTCACATTGCTCTGAACCATTCCCTGCCACCCCAGAGCCCAGCAAAGCGCTCGGTTTCAAACCCTCAGCCCGGCTCCTCGTGTGCGTCCGCACCCCTCGGTGTGTGTACATCTAATATTTGTTTTTCTTTTTGCAAAAACACCTTTGTTCTGGTTTATTTATTTTTGTTAAAAGTCCCTCCCTTGCTAAGCATTTCCTGGCCCGCAGCAGGCCCGGCCCGGCTCGGGGGGCAGCCCCTGCACCCCCGGCGGTGTCCCCAGCTCCGCCGGTGTCCCTTGGTGGCACCTGCCAAGCTTTTTGGGGACGCTGCGGCGGGGCAGTATCGATGTGTCAGGGTGTGAAGCCATCCCCGGGCCATCTCCTTCCCACTTTATGGCTGAGATTGAGATAAAGAGGTGACCTTCGAGTGGGCGTGAGCCTCCGGCTCCGTCCTGGCGTGGCACGGGGACGTGTCCGTCTCACCTGGGGGCAGGAGGGGCCCTCGCCTGACGGAGTCTTTGTTAGTGGGGGAAAAAGCAGCAGAGAGGAAGCTGCTTTGCCGGCCGGAGCTCTCAGCTGACGTCCCCAGGGCCACCACCTCGGCCCCCGGCAGGGACCGGCTTCCGTCCCGGCACAAACAACCCACAAAGGGCAGGAAGGAAGGCGGGGGACGGGATGGGACATCTGCCCAGCCAGCCCCACGTCCTCCCCCAGGAGCCCCGTGCAGCCGGGGCAAACGTCCCCTACGTGGGCATCGAGCACATGGGGGGGGCGATGAGGGACCCAGCAGATCCGGGGGGGCTGTCACCTGGGGGTGCAGGAGGGATGCTGGGCACCCCCCGCCACGCGTGCGCCTGTGCCGGAGCGCCCACGGTGGCTCCGTGCGGGGCAGTGCCACCTGCTGTGGGGTCCCACGGGCACGTCCTCCCCCCAAAATACTGCTCCTCCTGCCTGGGGGGGCTCCCCCTGCCCTTGCCTCCTCCCCCAGCAGGACATCATTCTGCAGCTCTGCTGGGTCCCCTCCCCATCAGCACCCCAAGCCGGGTCGCAGCGGTCGCACCGGGGTTTCTCCGGCCATGCGGGACGGTGCCAGCGTCCCCGGTGCCCCCGGTGCCACCGTCCCCCCCTCTGAGCACCTCTCGCTGCTCGCAGGTGAAGAACGTGGCAGACGGGGCCAGCGTGCAGGACGAGACGGCCACGCTCGCCTACTCGGAGAAGCCCACCAGCCCCATCAACGCGCTGCCCTACAGCGCGCCCTCCTACAGCTACGCGCCCCCCAACACCGCCTACTACCCCTCCGGGACCTACAGCAGCCGGGGGTAAACCAGGGGGGCACTGCCAGGTGGGTGGGGGGTACCGGGGGCATCTGTTCACACCGTGCTGATGTCCTCGTGTCCCCGCAGTGACCAGCCGGACCGTGCCACCAGCACCAGCCCCGTGGAGGAGAAGGGGAAGGAGCAGCCCAGCAAAGCGCCCGCACGGCGCGGCCGCAGGCGGCGGCGCAACCCCGAGCTGGACGAGTCGCAGTACGAGACCGACTACACCACGGCCGTGGAGTCCAGCGACGAGCGGGACCAGGACCAGTGGGCCAGGTGAGGGGGGAAGCCTCGTTGGGGGTCCCCCAGCCCGTAGCTGACCCCCCCCACGGGGCCTGACCCTGCCCCTGTCCCTGTCCCGCAGCCTCTACCCCCCCATCACGTCGGACGGCGCCCGCCAGAAGTACAAGCAGGAGTTCGACACCGACCTCAAGCGCTACAAGCAGCTCTGCGCCGAGATGGACGGCGTCAACGACCGCCTCAACCAGCTCAGCAAGGAGCTCGACAGCATCTCCGAGGACAGCCCCCAGTACCAGGTATGGGCTCGGGGGCGGGGGGGACGCCCTGGGGCGGCGGGGATGCCCTGGAGCTTTTGGGGACGCTGCAGGTACTGGGGATGATGCGTAGCTTTTGGGGTGCTGGAGGGCACTGGGGATGCCGCATAACTTTGGGGATCCTGCATAAGTTTTGGGATGCTGCAGGGCACTGGGGAGGGCGCTTAGCTTTTGGGGAGGGCACATAGCTTTTGGGGAGGGCGCATAGCTTTTGGGGAGGGCGCATAGCTTTTGGGGAAGACGCATAGCTTTTGGGGAAGACGCATAGTTTTTGGGGATGCCACAGGGCACCAGGGATTCTGCATTGCTTTGGGGATGCCAGCTGGTGCTGCGGGGCACTGGGGAGCACTTGTCCCTGCAGGGCACCCCCCCTCGGGGCTGCTCATAACACCCTGGACCCGTTTCCTTTGCAGGACGTGGCAGAGGAATACAACCAGCTGAAGGACTTGAAGCGGGTGAGTGCGCAGAGCCCGGGAGCTCTCCGTTCCCACACCCCGGTTGAAATTGGGTTACTCTGGGGGAGGGCAAAAAAAAAAAAAAAAAAAGGCACTGCAGGGATGTGCCGGGGGATATCAGGGCAGGCGGTGCTCCCTGGGGGCCTGCTCCTGCTCCTCCATCCCCACCCAACCCGTGAGCGGGGCCAGGCTCGGCGCTGCCCCCCCCCCCAAAGCAGCCCCAGCCCGTGGGCGCTGACGCCTGCCCTCGTGCCACCTTTCAGAGCCCCGATTACCAGACCAAGAAGATGGAGACCAAGGCGCTGCGCAACAAGCTCTTCCACATCAAGCGCATGGTGAGCGACTACGACAAGGTGCGGGGTTAACCCGCACCACGACAGGATGCGTGCCGGGGGGGGCACCACCAGCACTGCAGACTCCTACCTATGCATTTTGTACCTTTTTGTAAAAAAAAAACAACACAAAAATCCATCCAAAGCGACCCCCTGGGCATCGTCCCCAGCCACTGTGAATACCCCCGAGTGCCTTCGCTGGGTGCGTGCTGGGGGGTTGTTCCCCCTCCTTGTGCTGTAAATATGTTTGGGGGGGGGGGGGTCCTGAGCACCCGTCCCCTGGGCTGGGGAGGCGTGAGGAAGCCCCACACCCAGCCAGGAAGGGCTGGGGGGGCTGGAGAGGGGTCAGCACCAGCCCCGGGGCACCTTGGGGTGCCAAAATGTGGCCCCAGCCCCGCGCTGATCCCAGGGCAGGATCGTGGCGTGAAGACAGAGCCCCCCCCCCCCCGGGCAGCTGCTAGGTGGGGGCGAGATTTTGGAAGGAACTGGCTGAAACTGTGTAATTTTTACCGTTGTTTGTTTAAATAAACTGTATCTGTTGATTTTAAGTCGGGACCCCCCAGACCAGGTACAAACCTCCCCTTCCACGTGTGCGGGGGGGGGGGGGTTTACTCGCCCCGAGGAAGCTTTGGGGTGAAAAACAGCGGTTTTGGGGCTTAATTCACCGCTCGACACCACCTCCCCACCACCCTGGGGGGTTCAGCATCCCCCCCCCCCCCGGTCCAGCACAGCCCCCGGCGTTGTAAGAAACATCTTTATTGGCTTCCGTTAATTTGTGTAGTATCATTGAACAAGGATTATATTTTTCAGTGAAATCAATCTAAATGACAACCCCCCCCCCCCCCGCCTAAAATCCGGCCTCCCTCTGCACAGCACGTACCCCTGAGAAGCAGAGCCTCGCTGCGAGGACCTGGGCGGGGGGACGGGGACACCCCCCCCGGCCCCATTTATGTCCCCCCCCCTGTCCCGTGCCCCAGTGCCACCGCTTTCCAGCCTGATTTTTGGTTCCCCCCCCCCAACTTTCTCACCTGGTCCTGGCTTAAAAATGAGGCACGGGAATAGAGCGAGCGTCGGGGGGGGGATGCCCACATCCATCTGTGTCCCCCCCCCCCAACCCTAAATCCATGGAGGGGGGGATTTGAGGCAAAGCACCAAGCAAGCAAGCAGCAGCAGGGAAGGGAAGGCGCTGGAGTGACCCGGGGGGGGGGGGGGGGTGGGGAAGGGGCTGGGCTGGGTGCAGAGCACCCAAGAAGGACGCCTGGAATTGCACCCACGTCGTGCAAGGCGCTGGACCCCCCCCCCTTCAGCTGACCCCCCCCCCGTTACCCACCCCGTGCCCTGTTTTTGGAGATGCTTCAGTGGAAAGTGTGGGGCTGGGGGGGGGAGCCTGGCCCCAAAAGGGCTGCTCCGAGGTCGGCGCTTCAGTCCTCGAGGCCAGATCTGTCCTGGGAGGGTGCAAAGGGGCTTGGACCGAGCCCCTACCCACGACGGGCAGGATTTTGGGGGGAGGGGGGGCACATGCCAGGACCCCTCCGCGCAGCCCCCCCTGCTCCGAGGCTGCTTCCAGCTCCATCGCCTCCACCCCGACGCCCGCGATCCGGCTCGGGACAGGCAGCAAGAGGCTGGCGGCTCCTTCCCCGGGCCGGATCCTGCCCTACAGAGCCAGGACTGAGCCCTGGGGCTGCCCGGGGTCCTCCCTGCCCCTCGGCGGCCGAATTCTGCTTTGCTTTTTTTGGAGGAAAAGTCCGGCGTCCGCCTGCCGCAAGGAGCGGTACCGTTGGGGTCCCGAGTGGCTTTCGGGGCTCACCCCGGGGGGAGCAGCCCCCAGGAGGATGAGTCACAGGAGGAGGGGGGGCTCCAGCAGTTCAGGGCCCCCGGGGATGGCACCGGCTGCGTCTCCGGAGGGAAACGGGGTTTGGCATCTCAGGGGGTGTCCGGGGCGTCCCCCATCGGGAGCATCCCTGTTTTTTTTTTTGTTTTTTTTTTGTTTTTTTTTGTCCCCTACTGCCCCGTCCCGTAGGGCCAGTTGAAGGTGCTCCCGGACAGCAGCATGTCCCTGATTAGTGTTTCGATGGGCGTCTTCCCCACCAGCCTCATGAAGAAGAGCTGCGAGATGAGGGAGGCCGGCACGGCTCGCAGCGCCGGCAGCCGCAGCAGGAGGCGGCCGAAGCGCTGGGGCTGCGAGGGGTACTGCGAGCGCACGTACTCCGTCAGGGCCACCTGCGCCTTCTCCTGCAGGCTCTCCACGTGTGCTGGGTCCGAGAGGCCACAGGCATCTGTGGGGGGAATGGAGAGGGGTTAGGGGAGGGAGCTGTGGTCGGAGATCCCCCCCCTGCATCCCCACAGGACCCCCTGCATCTCCACAGGACCCCCTGGCCATCCCCATCAGCACCCAGCTCGACGCAGAGCCCCTCACCTGCACCCACCCGAAACGAGGGCACCCGTGGGGGCTGCCCCGTCCCAAAGCCATGCTCCACGTGGGGATTGCTCCAGCTGCAAAGTGCTGCTGCAGGGCTGCAGCTCCTACACGGAGCACGGTGAGCACGCACGGAGCAGCCGACGGGGGGCTCCCCACGCCCGGCAGTGCATGGGGAGATTCGTTTTGCTCGTCCCCATCACCCCAGGGAAGCTCAGCCCCTCACGAGAA
Source organism: Netta rufina (assembly GCF_964035555.1). Lineage (NCBI taxonomy): Eukaryota > Metazoa > Chordata > Aves > Anseriformes > Anatidae > Netta > Netta rufina. Next base: position 4,895,130 of record NC_140152.1, on the reverse strand, counting down.
GGACGAGCCAGGATGCTCCAAACCACAGCAGAGAGGTGCTGAGGGTGCAAGGTGCCCCCCCTCCATGCTCCCTGGTCCCCAAATCCTGATGGAGACGGTGGATGCAGACGCTCCCAGCGGGCTCACGGCTGCGTGGGGCGGCCGCGGGGCTCGACCTACCCGGCGTGAAGAGCGCGATGGCTTTGAGGCAGCTGTACTCGGCCGAGTCCACCTGCAGCCGGTTGAGCTTCTCCACCTGGTCCTGGAAGATGCGGATCTGGTCCATGAAGGAGACGACGCGGTCGGCCGACATGGGCGAGGCGTGGAAGCCGGCGGCGGCCAGCAGCGGGGCCATGTGCAGCGGCAGCGCCGACTGCGCCGCGTTGAGCACGAAGAGCTCGCTCCAGCTGAGCCGCAGCAGGGCCACCTGGTCGGAGACGGGCAGCTCGGGGAAGAAGGGGATGTTGCGAGCCCACTCCACCGTGCTGAAGAGGAGGCGGGCGGCCAGCTCGCAGATGTTGTCGATGCCCATGACGCTGCCCTGCTGCGCGTACTGCGAGCCGTAGCGGGCGGCCGGGTAGGGCTCAGCCCGCAGCAGCTGCGAGATGAGCTCCGACACCGGCTGCCCGTTGAAGTATTCCCCGCTGGGCATGGTGTTGGGGCTGGTGCTGGAGTGCGTGGGGGGGATCCGGCCCCGCTGCACGGCTGAGGAGGAAGCAGAGGGGGGTGTCTGACCGCGCTGTGCATCCCGCATCCAGCTTCGCCCCCCCCACTGCCCAGCTCCCGGGGGACCCGTGGGTGCACCCTGCCCTGCGCACGGCCGGATCCTGGCACCTCCTGCCCGCAGCCCCAGGCACAACGGGCGGCTTTCAGGTGCTGCAGGAGAGGGAGGCGGCGCGTGCGAGCTGCTGCGCTCATTTATTCAGCACCCCAGAGCTCCACCAGCAGCTCCTTGGCCATGGCCACCGAGCAGCAGCAGGGCTGGGAAAGCGCCACCGCCCGACCCCGTGCCAGGACCTGGCTCTGGCTGTGCCGTGCCCAAGCGGGTGCCTCGCCGGCACTGTGGCCCCCCCACGCTGGCTGCGGTGGCGCAGGGCGCTCGCTGCCCAAGGTCATTGCATGGCAGCAATCATTTATTTGCAAATAAAACGTCCATCTTGGAAGCGTCGTTAACCCCGGGGCACTCCCCCTCCTAATTGCGTGCAGGGAGAGCCATTTTTCAGCTCCCCCCCTCTCCCATTAGCGCCCACTATTTGCTCAGTCCCTAGTAATTAATTTATGGGCTGTTCATGAGCCACTTAAATGAGAGCTCTAAATCATGCTAAGTGGCAATAATGCCATCTCGACTCCTCTGGAAAGGAGGGAATTACTGTCCTGCTTCCAGTACCCTTCTCCCTGCTCCTTACGTTAATGCCACCTGCCGCTGAGCAGCCCCAGCACTGCGCCGAGCCCACACCGAGCCCCAGCTCGTGCCAGCACCAGGGACACAGCCCCAGGGGTGCACAACCATGCCAGCAGCAAGGACACAGCCCCCTAGGGTGCACAGCCAGAGCTCAGCACCCTCCATCCCAGCCTGGACCCCTGAAGCCCAGGGGACACGCGGCACCGTGGGTGACGGCGACCCTGAGCTCGCCCCAGGCACGTGTGTGCCACCCTGATGCCGGCTCTGCTTTGAGCCGAAATGCTTCATTTTCAGGTCAGCTCCACCCGCAGCAGCCTGGGGGGTGTTTGGCCCAAGCCAAGCGGCCGTGCAGCTCTGGCCCCAGCTGCAGCAGCGCCGTTCCCAGCCGACCTCCACCACGCCTGGGGCGCACGCGGCCGGGCGGCTCCAGGTGTGTCACCTTATCAGCGCGCAGCTTGCCAAACAAACACCACCTGCTCCGCTGGCCCCGAGGGCAAAAAAAGGAGGAAAAAGGGGCAAAAGAGGAAGGCCTGGCCCCTGGCTGACGCTGCAAACAGGGCGAGAGGTTTTCAGAGAGCTGAGCGAGCGCCCGGTGAAGCGGGCACGGGGCTGGTGGCCCGGGTGGGAGCTGTCCCCGTCCCCGTCCCCGTCCCCGCGGTGCCGGCGTTACCTTCCTTCCTCATCCCCACGCGGAAGCACTTCTTCAGGCGGCAGTACTGGCATTGGTTGCGGTGGTGCTGGTCGATCTGGCAGTCGCGGTTGGACCTGCAGGGAGGACAGGGCAGACGTGGCACCGGGCAGCACCGTGATGCCCCCGCCGGGCTCCTCCGCCACCGCGCCCGCGCCGGTGCCCTCGGGCACGGCCCCGCAGCCTCCTCCCGGTGCCACGCCGCCCCTGAGCACACACTCACACACACACACTCACACACACTCACCCGCACGCAGATGCTATGGTAACAGAGACCGCGAGCTATTTCCAACAGCAAGGGCTGAGGATTTGTGTTTCCAGCAATGCCCAGGGGTTTGGGAAAGCCGCAGAAGCCCCCGCGGCGCGGGAGGAGCTCCGCAGAGGGAAGAGAAGCGCGGGGCTGGGGGGCTGGGGGCTCCCACCCCCGGTGATGCCCCCATCACGAGGCAGCTGGCTGGAGGCAGGAGTGGCCCCGGCCGTGCGAGGAATTCCAACTATTTCCTACGGAGCTGCAGGACTGGGCTGCCCCTGCGGGCACGGCTGCTGTGGGGCCGGGTCCTGGGGGCCACCGCTCTGCACCGGCCACGGGGATGCTCCCCAATGCTCCCCGAGCAGCCTCGGAGCCTGCAATGGGGTCAGTGCTGGCCCCCCTGGAAATGCATCCTCATCCCGGGCCCTGAACCACGCAGCGGGTTTGCTTGGGCATCGCCAGGGTGAAATTGGGGTAAAAGGGCAGAAATCTGGGCTGGGCCAGGCTGCCAGGGACATTCCCAAAGCATCGCCGGCGCCTCAGCCCCGCGGCCCTGATCCCAGTGGCCAAGGACCACAGCAGGGCGTGGGTGACAGCGGGCGCTCAGGTCCCACCCAGCGGCCGTCGTGGTTCTCGAGGAGGAAAAGGGGTTATTGATGAATCGGCGATAAAATTAAGCCGTGTGAAGCGGGAGGCAGGAAGTCGCAGGCCGTGCCGCGGGCCGGCAGCAGCTCGGCTCTGCCTGGGAGCCCCGACACGAACATCCTCATTCCGACACGACTCCGGAGGAGAGGCACGCAGGGATTCCCGCGGCGCTCAAACCGGAATTAATTCGCCCTGAACATCACCACTGCGCTTAACACATTCCGAACGCGCTGCTGATAAAAGTTATTCCAGGGGAGCAGCGATCGCTAATCACAGCGGCAGGTTACATCTTCATCAGCCAGGCGCCGGGCACCGCGGCCGACCCTCCCCAGGGCCAGCGCGGCGGGGGCACGCCTGATCGGCCCCCCCCCGGCCCCACAAAAACCCAAAATAGCCTCGGCTAACGCCGGCAGCTCGTAGCGAGTTTCCCAACCGATCCGCTGCAGCGACCTGGGAAACTGTGAGAACACAAAAGGCGTATACTGTGCTAATTATGTAATTAGAACATGTAATTATTTAGTGCAAGAACTAAACTGAATCCAACTCACTTTTAATATTCAAATTAGAGCAATCTTGGCTCGCTGCTGCTTTTGACTCCTTCGACAAAGCAGATGCCAGGGCTGCCACAGGAGAGCATTGTTCCCTGCCCCTTCAATAGTTGCTGCGCACTTGGAAAACTCCCGACCCTCCGCTGCAGCACCGAGCCGGGGGCCAGACCCCACCTGCAGCAGGCGACCAGCACGGGGCGAGGGCTGGGCTGCTCCCAGCACCTCGGGGTGCTGCGCCCTGCATCCCTCCGCACCTCGGCAGCACCTGGGACGCAGCCCTCCTGCCCGCGGGGAGCCCTGATTTTGCGCCTCCTTTGTTTCCCCTGAAATTGGGGAGCTGGCATTTCTCATAAAGCCGTATGTGTGCCCCGTTTTCAAACACCTCGTCCCATGCGGCGGCTCGTGACGGAGGAATCGGGCACCTCTCGTCCTGCCGATCAGCTGGGGAAACTGAGGCAGCGCCGGGGAGGATGCGCGCACCATTCTGTGGGTGCCACGCCACCGGTGCCGGAGCAGGGATGTGGGGGAGGATGAATCTAGGCCGCCCAAATGAGAGCGAGGCGGCTCGGAGACGGCCACCGCTGCGGGAGCATCGCTGCCCTGCTCCTTTTGGTGCCATCCCGGCACCGTGCGGCGAAGGTCGGAGCCGGCAGCCCCTCGGGTGGGGAGAAAGAGGGGCACCCATGGGGTGCCGTCCTCGCCGCATCCACCTGGGTCAGCCAACACCACTGGAAGCACCCGCACGTGCCGCGGGGTCCTGCCCTGTGCATGAGCCCCGTGCGCACGGTTGTGCTGCCAGCAGCCCCAATCCCCGTCCCGGCAGCCCTGCGCATCCACGAGCCCACCAGGAGCTCTGGAGTTACCTCCAGCTCCCAACTTTGCGTGGGCTGAGGGGCTCGTCCAGGATCACGGCCCCTGGGCCCGGCACCATCATTTCACAAGGGCAGCGCAGGATCAGCGCCCTGCAGCGCGCCAGGCCCTCGACACCTCCGGTTAAAATTATCCTCTGGTGCCGTTCTCAGGGTAGCGCGGCCGTGACCGGGCTGACTCACACGCAGCCTCGGCGCATTTTCAGGCTGAAATGGCAATTAATGCTGGAGCAGAGCCGGGCGGTGACGACGACCCGCTCTGCCACGGGCACAGGGGACGGAGCGGGCAGCGACACCCATCCCTGGGGGGGGGCTGGGGCGGCTTCTATGGGGTGCGGAGCGCGGGAGGACCCCGCGATGCAGCGGGGCCAGAACGGAGCCACTGCACGGCCACAGCGGGGCCACCAGCAGCGCTGCACGGGGGTGGCTGAGCAGCCATCACCGAGCTGCACCGGGGCCAGCACTGAGATGCACTGGGGCCACCGCAGAGCCACAGCGGGGCCACCACCGAGCTGCACCCGGGCCAGTGCCGAGCTGCACCAGGGCCACCAGTGAGCCATACTGGGGCCACCACCGAGCCATACTGGGGCCACCACCGAGCCATACTGGGGCCAGCGCCGAGCTACACTGGGGCCACCTCCGAGCCACAGCGTGGCCACCGCCGAGCCGCACCGGTGCCACCGCTCGTGCCGCGAGCGCACCACGGCACAACCACCCCGGGGAAAAGGGTGAGGGTCCCCACCCCCCCCCCCCCTCCTCTCCAGCCCCATACCTGCAGGTGTAGCTGAGGTTCCTGCGGATGCTGCGCTTGAAGAAGCTCTTGCAGCCCTCGCAGGTGAAGACGCCGTAGTGCTTGCCGCTCGACTTGTCCCCGCACACCACGCAGTCCACGGGCGCCCCGGCCCGCTCCTCCTCGCCGTGCTCCGCGTCGCTGCCGCCGCCCGCCGGGGACGCCGCCTCCTCCCCGCCGCCGCCGCCGCCGCCGCCGCCGCCGTTGGGCTCGCCCCAGCCGCCGGCCACCATGGCCATGGCTCCGCGGCCCCGGGGGCTCAGCACCGGCCCCGCCGCCGCATGGAGCGAGTTGAGCAAGTTGCTTTTTTTTCTGTCTTTTTTTGTTATTTTTTTTCCCTTTTTTTTTTTTTTTTTTTTTTTTTTTCCTAGGGGGGGCAGGCGGATGGGGGCCGGTTCCCTATAGATATATATATATTTTTTGGGGTTGTTTTGTTGTCTTGTTTTTTTTTTTTTTTTTTTTTTTTTCCTCCCTACCCACCTCCCCCCCCTACCCACACACACACGCACACGCTCCCGCAGCCCCGCTTCTTAACGGGGGGGCCCCGCGCAAACTTTGCGGCGGCGGGAGCGGGGCGCGGCGCCGCGCATCCCCCCCCCACCTCCCCCCCAGCGGCGGGGCTCAGCGGCTCCGGGCTCGGCGGCCCCCCCGGGGCTCCGCCGCATGCGGTGGGGGGGCGCCGCCTCCTCCTCCTCCTCCTCCTCCTCCTCCCGCTGCCCGCTGCCCCCGCTCCGGCGGCTCCGCTCCTGCTCCGCGGCACCGGCAGGGATGGAGGCGCCGCTTATCCCAGCCGGGCCCCCCCCCTGCCCCTACGGGCCCCGCCGCCGCCGCCGAGGCTGCATGCAGCCCGGTCCGGCGGGACCCGCTCCGCCGAGCCCCGGGCTCTCCCCGCCTCCCGCGAAAGAGCAAAGTTCAGCCGCTGCCGCGGTGGCCGCCCTGGATGCTCCTCCCCGTCCTCCTCCCCTTCCGCTCGCCGCCCGCCGGGTCCTGCCCCGCCAGCGCCCCCCCAAACCCTTTGCCGGTCACCCCCGGGTCCCCCCCCCGTGCTCCGCTCCCGGCTCCGGGCTCCGCCGGGTCCCCCCCGAGGTCCCCGCGCACGGAGCCGGCAGCGGAGCCGCAGCCGCGCAAGGGCGCACGGAGCCTGCCACGGATGTGGCCGTGCCACGCTGGAGGGGACACGTTTGTCCCCGGGTGGACAAGGGGGGGGCACGGGGGGGTGGCCTCCCCAGAGCCCTTCGCTGCCCTCCTTGGGGTTGAGGCTTGGCAGCGCCCGGCACTGCTGCACCAAGCGGGGGGCGCGGGGACGTGCCGGAGCCCCCCGTGCTGCAGCCCGGCTCTCCGTCCCCGTGCGCTGCGTGGTGCTGTGCCAGGACCCCCGGGGGGGTCACAAGGAGCTGGAGGCACCCTGGGGTGGATGCACCCTTGGGGACGGGCAGGATGGAGCCAAAACCTGCGGGCACGGCTTGGGCACGGGGCGGTGACACGGGGCAGGGCACGGGCACGGGGCTGGGGTGCGGGGGCTCCGGTGGCACTGGGGGGGTCCTCGGGCACGAGCTGGCTTCGTGAAGTCCACAAAAGCCATTTGTGAGTTGGTTTAATTAAGCCAGGCCTAGGTGGGCTCATCAGCTGGCCCCGCGAGGGCCGGGTGGGCCAGGGTGCCCGCAGCGCCCGCGTGCCGCCACCCGGTTAATTATTAACGAAGGAATAAACTGTGTGGAAAGGTGGTTGACCCGGGAACAGCCCCGTGCTATCGCTGCGCCTTCGCCTTTCACCTTGGGGCCAAACTCTCCCGGTGATGCCACCGCGGTGGCCCCGGTGTCTCCCGGCACCTTTCACCTTGGCTTGGGGAGAAAGTCCATAGGGAAGGGCACGGGGCTGGGGGGGGAGCTGCCCCCACGGGGGACCCCCAGGCAGGGCGAGGGGGTGGAGGTGGGGACGGGGTGGGGGGACACGGGGGGAGGGCTGTGGGTGAGCGCTGCTGGCACCGCCGCGTGCCGCCGGCCTTGGCATTCCCAGCCCACGCGCCGGGGCTGGCTCCTCGGTCGGGGTGGCTGCTGCTGCTGAAGGGAAGGCGAAGCAAAGGAGGCTGGAAAAGAAGGAAATAAATAAATAAAGCGGAGCGCTAAGGCCACGGAGCAGCAGAGGGAGATGGATTACAGCTCCGGCCATAAATAAAACCTCCATTTCCTCTTGTCTGGAGGGATCCGTGCTCACGCGGTACCTGCGAGCGCGGCTGTGCCGAGGTGCCCGGGAGCTCAGGCAGGGCAAGGGGGTGGCCACGGGCAGGGGGAGATGGCACGGGATTGAGGAGGGGAGGGCTGCTGAGCCCCCCGGCCGGGCAGGATGGGGCCAGGCCGGGCTGGGGGTTGCTGCTGGGGGGCACCAGGGGGGCAACACCGGCCCCAGCCCGGCCAAGGGGGCGAAGCGGGGCGGTCGCCCCCACCTGCAGCCGGCCCCGCGGCTCCTTTCTCCTCTGTCAGGCTGTGATTTATGGCCCTTTCCCTGCCTCTCCCCCTCCTCCTCGCCCCCTGCAAAAAAAAAAAAAAAATAAATAATAATAATCCAGGAACAAAGGAGGAAATTGGATCTTCTCCCCCGCGCGGCTGCCGGCCCCGCCATGGGAGCCGTGTTTGTTTTGACGTCGGTGTCCAGTGGGCGAAGGCGTTTGATCTCCGGAGGAATTCCTCCTTCCTCGCGCTGCTCCACTGCCTCTCCCGCACAAAAGGGCCCCCGCGGGGTCGGGGCCGCCTCTGGGCTTCGTGGGGCTGCCCATGCGCTCCATGCCGCCCCGCGTGGGCTTGCCGAGGGTCCCGGCCGGCGGAGGCACCCAGCGGCACGGCCCCTGCCCTCCCGCAGCCTTCGAGCCGGAGGATGAGGAAGCGAACGGTGCCAAAATGGCAGGGCTGGGCTTGCAGCCACATGGGGGCTGACATTGCTGGGGGGCCGGGGGCCAACGCCGCCAGCCCCGACCCGTTTGCCTGCACCCCATTTAGCTCCAGGCTGCGGGGCAGCCGTGCCCCCTGCCACCAGCAGCAGCGCTTCCCGGGGGCTTTGGTGGGATGGATGCCCCTATTTTTTGGGATTGATGCCCTTGTAGGGACTGTCTGTCTGCCTTTCCGCCTGCCTTTCTGTCCTCCCAGGGTCTGGGAACCCAAAGGAGACCCACACGGGGTGCGCACAGCGCCCCAACATTCAGAACCGTGGCGTTTTAGCTCAATCCCTTGATTTTCAACCCAACTCCTGGCTGTGTTTCCCCATGCCGGGGCTGGTTTCCCCTTCGGGCCACCCATGCCGGGCAGGATCTGGCCCTGCTCCTCCCCGGGGCTGTTTGCAGAGCCCGGGCGATCCCAGGCGGAGGGCGTGCGGCTCCTTATCGCCGCGTTCCCGGGGCCGGATCCTGCGTGCGGGCATGTGCGTGCGTGCCGAGGGCGTGCGAGCTGCTCGGGGAGGTGAAGGACAAAGGGAACCGGGGCGGCCGTGCCGTGCTGGGTGTGTGTGGGGGGGGATCCTGCACCCCACTGCTGCTTCCCGGGGTGCCCAGGGCTTTGGTGTCGATGCTGCGGGGTGCCAAGCCGTGCCGTGCCGTGCCGTGCCAGCAGCCCCTTGGCAGAGGCTCATGGTGTGCCCAGGTTGTTTTTTTTTGGGGTCTTTGCAGCCAGGACTGGGGTGTTGGTGGCTCCGTCTGGGCTCCCCCCCCCCCCTCCCCTCCCCGGCACCCAGGGACTTGAAAGCCACCCCGGCCGCCCCGGCCCTTTCATGAGGCTCTCGGTGAAGCCTGGCCCCCCGCACAAAGCCCCCAGGAGCCCATTTGAATCTGAAAAGGGGTCTGAGCACAGAGCCCTGACCTTCAACCCGCGGGTCAGCCCGTCCACGCCACCGCCACCGCTACCGGGACCCCCCCCGGACCCCCCGATGAGCCTGGCCAGACCTGGCCGAGCCTGAAGCCCTGTGACCCCCAGACCTGCAGTCCTATTGTGCACCCCACAGCCCTGTTTTGTACCCCAGAGCCCTGTTGTGCACCCCAATAGCCCGGTTGTGCACCCCAATAGCCCTGTTGCTCACCCCCACAACCCTGTTTTGCGCCCCCACAGCCCTATTGTGCACCCCACAGCCCTATTGTGCACCCCATACCCTTGCCGTGCACCCTGACATCGCAGCCCTACAGCCCTGCCCCGCAGCCCCGTTCCGCGGCCCCGCAGCCCTGCCTGTCTGCCCTCTCCATCTGGATATCGACCCGCTGAGCCTTGAACTCCGCTGCGGCACCTCCCCGGGGAGCCGCAGCCCCGCTCGTGGCCCAGCTGTAGCTCCGTGCCTCAGTTTCCCCAACACCCCGCAGCACATCTGTGCCCCGGGCCGCCCCCCCCAGCCCCCTGCACCCTCACCCCATTGACCCCCGCTCACCCTAATCCTACCCCACGCTCTCCCTAACCCTGCCCCACCGCCGCCCCATCGCACCGGGGGCTGCTCAGCCCCGTTCCCCCCCCCGGCAGCCCCCAGCCCAGCCTCGCTGCCGGCCCCCCCCCCCCGCGACGCGCGGCTGCCCCCGGTGCGGGGTCACTGCTCCTCTTCCCTCCTGAATATGCATGGGGCCCTCCCGCCACGGCCACCGCCGTCACCTTTGATCCCACGTCAGGGATAACGAAACGGCTTCATCTGCGCCGCGACACCGGGGTGGGGGGGTTGGCGGGGGTTGGAGGGGGGGGCACGGCTTTTGTTGCTGGGCTGAGCTGAGCCCCGAGTCCATCCCAAAGCCCCCCATCGATCCCCAGTCCGGCCGAGCCACAGCCACGAGCATCAGCGGTTTATTCGGTTTATTATCCTCATGGGTCCGTCCCGGCCCCATCTCACAGGGGGGGCCGGGGGGGGGGCACCCTAAATGCAGGTCTCGCTGCCAGCCAGGCGCTGCTCCAGGGCCTGCAGCCGTCGGGCCAGCGCCTGCACCCTCTGGGTGTGCTGCTGCCGCACGGCACCCGCCTGCGCCTCCAGGCGCCGCAGCTGGGCCCCCTGCTTCTGCCGGGCTCCGCGGTACGCCAGCGCCAGCGCCCTGAGGGCACAGCGTCACCACGGGGCACGGGGACAGGGCTTTTGGGGCAGGGACCGCGCTTTTGGGGTGCGCACAAAGGGATCGTGCTTTTGGGGTGCGCACAAAGGGGTTGAGCTTTTTGCGGTGCGCACGAAGGGATGGTAGTTTTGGGGAGCGCAGGGAGGGGAGTTGGTTTCGGATGCACGTAAAGGGACTGTGGTTTTGGGGTGCACAAAAAGGGACGGCGGTTTTGGGGTTGTACTCTTGAGGTGTGCAGGGACAAGGAGCTGTTTTGGGGGGTGGGAAGGGGCTGCGCTTTTGGAGAGCGTAAACGAGGGTGGGGCTTTTGGGGTGTGCACGAGGGGATTGTGCTTTTTGGGGTGCGCACGAAGGGACGGTAGTTTTGGGGTGCACAAAAAGGGACGGTGGTTTTGGGGCTGTACTCTTGAGGTGTGCAGGAGCAGGGTGCTATTTTGGGGGGTGTGGGGAGGGGCTCTGCGCTTTTGGAATGTGCAAGAAGGGGACTCACTTTTGGAGAGCATACAAGAGGGTGGTGATTTTGGGGTGTGCACAAAGCAACAGCACTTTTGGGGTGTGCAGGAAGGGACCGCGCTTTTGGGCTGGGCATGAAGCAAGAAAGCTTTTGGGGCATGCGGGGGGGGGTGCACTGAAGCCATGCAGGCAGGTTCTGTGTTTTGGGGACGCGCAGGGGCACCGTGCACCCGCTGCGTGCCGAGCACTGACCGGGCACCCCGTGCCCACCTGTGAGCGTGGAAGAAGTCTCCGGTGATGGTGACGTACTGCTCCTGCTGCGCGCGGCTGGCGGCGCTGCTCTGCTCCAGGGACAGCACCAGGGCCCGTGCCCGGGCGTGCAGCTCCTCGATGCTGGGGGACACGCTCATGGCAGAGCCTGGCACGGTGCCGTGGCACACGCAGGGCTCCCGGTGCTGAGGTTCCTTACCGGGCCTGGGCACGGAGCAGCTCTTGCCGCGTCCTCTCCGGGTCCGTGGGGTGCCTGGGCGCCGCCGCTCCAATTCGGGTGGCCTGGGCATCCTGCGGAGCCCCCGTGGGGATCAGCACCCCCAGCGAGCCCGTGGCCATGGGGAGCAGAGCCAGGGCAGCCTCACCTCCTCGCTGCTGCTGCTGGAGCTGCTGGGGGGGCTGGGGGAGCCCCCACCTCGCTCCCACTCCAGGTGCTGCAGCACCAGGCGCAGCGCAGCCTCCCGCGGCCCCTGCGCCGCCGCCAGCACCCCCAGGCCCCTCTTCTCCTTCTCCACCAGCTGCAGCCGCGTCTTCAGCTCGGCCATGGCCTCCTGGCAGGGCAGCGCCGTCACCTCTCGCCCGTGCAGAGCCGGGGGTGTTGGGGGCTCCACGCGTCCCCTCCTCATCCTCACCTTGAGCAGCGCCAGGTCCCGCAGCAGCTCCTCCTTCTCCGGCCGCCTCCAGCCGGGCAGCAGAGCCCGAGCGTCGCACAGAGCCCTCTCGGCACGGGCACGGGCGTCCTCGCCGCGGCGGGTGAGGGCGCGGGCGGGCGCGGGGGCGTCGCGCAGGGACCCCTGCACGGCCGCCTGCTCGGCGCGCAGCCGGCGGATGGACTCCCGCAGGGCCCCCTCCTCCGTCCCCTGGGACACCGGGGAGCTGCGGGGACGGGGACGGGGTGGCACCGAGGTGCTGGGTACGATGTGGGGTCCCCACCCAGCCTCGTGCCCACCCCGGTACCTCTGCAGCCCGGGGCAGGCGCTGGCCCCGCTCTCCTCCTGGCCGTCCGGGTCCGCTCGGTGCGGGAGCTGCGGCCCCTGTGGGGGCTCAGGACCGGATCCAGATCCCTGCTCCGCGCTCTGCTGCCTTGCTGCTCCTGGGCACGGGGCAGGAGGCCTCACAGCGGGGCTGTGCTGGGGACCGGGACCCCCAGCACCCTCTGTGCATTCCCCCAGATCCCACCTGTATCCCTCTGCACCCCCCTGAATCCCTTCTGCACCCCCCTGCATCCCCCCTGCCTCCCTCCTACTTCCCCCCTGCACCCTCCTGAATCCCTCCCGCACCCCCTGCACCCTCCTGCACCCCCCAGCACCCCGAACATCCCCCCCATGTGTCCCCCATCCCCCAGCACCCCAGCAGCACCCCCCCAAATCCCCTAATATCCCCCCCTATATCCCTCGTGCACCCTCCCTGTACCCCCCCGAGGTCCCCTGGCACCCCCCTGCATCCCGCACCCCCCCGAGCCACCACTCACCACCTCCGTGGCCGTCCCCTCCCCTGCCCAGCTTCGCCCACGCCTGGTGGAGCAGAGCAGCGTAGGTGTCCGCACAGCGCTCGCTGCACACAGAGGGGCTCAGCACCGCGCCGTGCCAGCCCCCAGCCCCGTCCCCGTGCCCCCCCCGTGTCCCCTACCTGCAGTGCAGGGCCAGGCGCAGCGCGCTGCTGCGGGACTCGTGCTGCCCCAGCAGCATGCTGAGCCGCTCCGAGTCGCTCTTGCAGTCCCGCAGGGCGCCCACCAGCTCCTGGTTCACCTCCTTCAGCCTCTCCACGCACCTGGGCGCCACCGCTCAGCCCCGTGCCGCGGTTTCTCCACCACCGGGGGCTCAGCGGATCCTGGGGCTCGAGTATTTTTTTTTGGGGGGGGGTCTCACCTTTGCAGCTGCTGCATCCGATCCTCCAGCTCCTGCTCGGCGCCCTCCGAGGGCTGGGGGGAGAGCAGGCTGTGGGGCTGGGTGCTGTGGGTGCTGTGGGTGCTGTGGGTGCCGTCGAAGCTCAGGAGGCGCGAGGGCAGGTCCTGCAGAGGGGAGAGGCAGCGCCTGGTGCCGGGGCAGCAGGATCCCACCCTTGGAGCTGCCCCAGCCCCGCACTCACCTGGGGTTCCCCCAGTCCCGGGGTGCTGCCGAGCCCCGCGGTGCCGCTGCCGGCACCGTCCGGCTCCTCCAGCCTTGCCAGAGCCTCCTGCAGCTCCCGGACCTGCGCCGAGCACTGAGCTGAGCCCTGAGGGCCAAACCGGGGGGCTCCCCTCATTTGGCACCCCCAACCCCACCCCGGCACCCACCTTCCCCTGCAGCCGATCACGCTCCCCCTGCAGCACCCGCAGCGAGGCCGTGGCACGGCTCAGCTCCTCATCACGGTGCCCCAGGGCTGCCCGCAGCGCCGTGTTCCTCGCCACCGCATCCAGCAGCCCCTCGCCCTGCTCCGGGCCCCCGCACGCCGCCGGCAGAGCCCCCGCCGCCTGCTCCAGCTCCTCCAGGCTCTGGGGGCACGAGGCCGGTCGGGCAGCACCCATCCCCTTGGGTTTTGGGGCTGCCCGTGCTGCCCTGCCTCACCTTGGCCGCCCGCGCCCACTCCGCCGGCGGGGCCGGGGCTCGGCGGTGCCGGGAGAAGACGGCGCGCTCCAGAGAGCTCACGGCGTGCTGCAGGTCGGCAAAGAGGTCGGGGCCGTGGGCTGGGGAGAGGGAGCGGGGACGGGGTCAGGTGCTGGCATGGCACGGCACGGTGCTGTGGGGCACGGCATGGTGCTATATGGCATGGCATGGTGCTGTATGGCACGGTACGATGCTATATGGCACGGCACGATGCTATATGGCAGGGCACGGTGCTGTATGGCATGGTGCTGTGAGGCATGGCATGGTGCTATATGGCATGGCACAGTGCTGTGAGGCATGGCACGATGCTATATGGCACGGCACGGTGCTGTGAGGCATGGCACGATGCTATATGGCACGGCATGGTGCTGTGAGGCACGGCATGGTACTGCATGATATAGTGCTATATGGCACAGCACAATGCTATATGGTATGGCACGATGCTATATGGCACAGCACGGTGCTGTATGGCACGGCACAGTGCTACAAGGCATGGCACAAAGCTATATGGCACAGCACAATGCTATATGGTATGGCACGATGCTATATGGCACAGCACAGTGCTGTATGGCACGGCACAGTGCTACAAGGCATGGCACAAAGCTATATGGCATGGCACGATGCTGTATGGCACGGCATGATGCTATATGGCACGGCACAGTGCTATATGGCACAGCACCATGCTATATGGCACAGCACGGTGCCACGAGGCACGGCACGGTGCCGCAGGGCACAAAGCACCCACCTTCCAGACCAGCTCCAGCACTGCGCGTGCCATCGAGCTCCCGAGGCTGCTGCGTCTCGGCGGGGAGGCTGCTGGTGCCCCCCGAGCCTTCCTCCTCCTCCTCCTCCTCCCTGCGGGGCGGTGAGGCCAAGGGCTGGCTGTGGCCGGGTGACACCGGTGCCGGTGCCGCCGCGTGCCGGTAGCTGCCGGGGCGGCGCTGCAGCTGCTCGGCGCGGTGCTGCAGCCGGGCCACGGTGGCCAGCAGGCGGGCGATGTGCTCCTCGTGGGGTGGCACGTCCTGGGTGTCCTCCCCCGCGGCCTCGTCCTCATCCTCGTCCTCGTCCTCGTCCACCCGCTGGCCTGGCAGGGGCTGCGGGGAGCAGAGGGTCTGCGGGGGGTGCCCTTGGGGAGCACCAGGGGTGGTGCAGAAGGGGGACGAGCGGGTGGTTGGGGTGCAGAGGGGCCGCCACCCGCCGTGGTTCAGCCAGGATGGGGATGAGGGATGAGTTTTGGGGACGGCCACCCCTAGGGACGCCCCACTTGCCTCGTCCATCCCGGCCCGACTCCTGCCCGCTCAGCCCGACCCCGCAGCTCGGCCCCGCGCCGTGGCCGGATCCAGGCACGTCCGGGCTGCCGGCGGGGCCCCGTGGGGCCACCCCAGGTCTTGCCCATTCCTTGTTCCTGCCGAGATTTCCTCTTCCTCAGGAGCCCCGGCGCAGCCTCCCGCGCTTAACCGTTGCGCTGCCCTGCGCCGGGTGATGGAGGTGTCTTGGGGGGGCTCTGCAGGAGCCGGGCACCCCAACACCATCCCTAGAGCCCTGCTCTGCCCCATGGCACCCCGGCCCCATGCCAGACCCTCCCCATGCAACTGGGTGCTCGTGCACCCCGCCAAGAGCATGCACCCAGCATTGCGCCCTTGCACAACCCCCAAAGTTTGGGGTTGCAGAGGGGCACACGAACATTTGGGGTGCTGGGGGGCACAGCACGGGGTGCTGGGGTGTGCAGGGCCAGGAGGGAGCCCGCTCAGGGCAGGCACGTGCTGGAAGATGGTGCATGGGGTGCAAAGGGGCAGTTAGGGTGCAGAGGGATGGGGAGTGGGTGTGGGAGGATGTGCATGGGTGTTCGGGGTGCAGGGAGCATTGCATGGGTGCAGGAGGCGTTGTATGGGTGCAGGGGGTGTTGCATGGGTGTTCGGGGTGCAGAGGGATGGTGCATGGGTGCAGGAGGTTGTGCATGGGGTGTTTGGGGTGCAGGGGCCATTGCACGGGTGCAGGGGGTGTTGCGTGGGTGCAGGGGAGTGCAGGGGGGGTGTTGCATGGGAGCAGGAGGATGTGCATGGGTGTTTGGGGTGCAGGGGGCATTGCATGGGTTTTTGGGGTGCAGAGGGATGGTGCACGGGTGCAGGTTTGTGCATGGGGTGTTTAGGGTGCAGGGGCCATTGCACGGGTGCAGAAGGTTGTGAATGGGTTTTCGGGGTGCAGGGGGTTGTGAATGGGTTTTTGGGGTGCAGGGACCATTGCATGGGTATAGGGGGTGTTGCATCAGTGTTTGGGGTGCAGGGACCATTGCATGGGTGCAGGGAGGTTTGCATAGGTGCAGGGGGAGGTTGCATGCATGCAGGGGGTCGTGCATGGGTTTTTGGGGTGCCGGGGGCGGTTCCTGCCCCCCCCCACGTGCCCGGCGGGCCCCCCCCGGGAACTACAACTCCCAGCAGCCCCCGCGCGCCGCCACTTCCGGGCAGCAGCGGGCGGGGCTCGGGCGGCCGAGAGCGGGTGAGCGCGCGCCGGGGGGCGAGGGGGGGACACGGGGCGGGGGGGGGCACAAAGGGGGTGCGTAAAGGGGGTGCGTAAAGGGGGTGCATGGGGAGTGCATGGGGGCAGGGGTCCACAGGGGCCGGGGGGGGGTCCACGGGGGCTGGGGGGGTCCACAGGGGCTGGGGGGGTTGCATGGGGTCGAGGGGGGGATGCACGGGGTCGGGGGGGGGGCACAGAGGGGGTGAGGGGGGCCCAGGGGGGTGCATGGGGCGAGGGGGAATGCACGGGATCGGGGGTCCACAGGGGGTGAAGGGGGTGCACGGGGTAGGGGGGGCGTGGGTGTGTATGGGGTGAACGGGGAGTGTATGGGGTCGGGGGGGTGCATGGGATCAGAGGGGGGACACAGGGTCAAGGGGGGTGCACGGGGTCGGGGCGGGGTGCACAGGGTCGGGGGTGTTGCATGGGCTCAAGGGGGGATATGGGGTCGGGAAGATGCACGGGGTCAGGGGTTGCATGGGATCAGAGGGGGGACACAGGGTCGGGGGGGGTGCATGGGGTCAAGTAGGGTCACAGGGTCAGGGGGGTGCATGGGGTCAAGGGGGGGGACGCAGGGTCAGGGGGTTGCATGGGGTCAGGGGGGTGCATGGGCTTAGGGGGGTGCACAGAGGAGGCACAGGGGTCGAGAAGAGTTTTATGGGGTCAGGGCTACCCTGGGCAGCGCGGGGGGGACACCACAGTGTCACAGGATCAGGAGGCACAAGGGGTGGGCACCCAACCCCAATAACACCCCCGCAGCCCCCCCAGCACCCCCCCCAGCACCCCCCCAGCACCCCGCCATGGAGCGCGGCTGCGGCATGGACACGTCGGAGCCGGGCAGCGCCGCCGAGGAAGAGGAGGAGAAGGCGCTGGGGGAGCAGCGACCCCGCACCCGTTCCAACCCCGAGGGCGCCGAGGACCGGGCGCTGAGCGCCCAAACCAGCGTGGGAAACCGCAGCGAGGGCGAGGGCGAAGCCGCCAGCGCCGACGACAGCCCCCAAAGCACCGCCGCCCCCGACGGCACCGCCTGGCCCGGCCCCGCGCACCCCGCAGAGGTGCAGGTGAAGACGCCGCGGGTGAATTGCCCCGAGAAGGTGGTGAGTGAGGTGTCAGGTACCGGGTTTGGGGGGGTTCCGGGGGGTCCCGGTGGGGCTGGGGGTGTTCAGCATCATCCCCTTCTCGCCCCCCCCCCAAGATCATCTGCCTGGACCTGGCGGAGGAGATGGCTCTGCCCAAGCTGGAGTCGTTTAATGGGTGAGTGTCGGGGTTTGGAGAGGGGACTGGTTTGACTGGTGTTGGGGTTTTGGGGGTGGTGGCGCTGAGCGCAGCGTCCCCGTCCCGTCCCGCAGGTCCAAGACCAACACGCTGAACATCTCGCAGAAGATGATCGAGATGTTCGTGAGGACGAAGCACAAGATCGACAAGAGCCACGAGTTCGCGCTGGTGGTGGTGAACAACGACGCCACGTGGGTGAGCGGGACGGGGATGGGATGGGATGGGGACAGGGACAGGATGGGGATGGGGATGGGGATGGGGGCAGGATGGGATAAATATGGGGATGAGGATGGGATGGGATGAGGATGGGGATGGCATGGGGATGGATGGGATGGGGACAGGATGAAGATGGGGGCAGGGATGGGATGGGAACGGGGATAGGATGGGGATGGCGACAGCTCCGTGCCCCCCTCACCCCATCTCCCCTCAGCTCTCAGGGTTCACCTCGGACCCCCGCGAGGTCTGCAGCTGCCTCTACGACCTGGAGACCGTCGTCTGCAAGTCCTTCAGTATCCGTGCCGGCAGCGAGCCCAAGGGGCTGGGGGCTCGGAGCATGTGGGGTCCCCTTTGGGTGCCATCGGGGTCCCTTTGGGTGCCATTGGGGTCCCTTGGGTTCCAGCAGGGTCCTTCCAGGCCCTTTGCCTGCAGATGGCAGCAGATCCGCGGCCTCGCTGCCGTCCCCACAGTGGCCACACCGGGGCTGTGAGGCTGAGCTCCTTCCCCTCCGGCCCCAAAAACCATTTCTTGGGATTTTTCTCCCCACCCTGGGGCATCCCCGGGCACTGGGTCTGAGCTCAGGACCCCCACCAGGGGGGGGGACACAATGGTCTGGGGGGCGGGCAGGGGTCTGTTTTTGGGATCTGTCCTTACCTCGGGCTGCAGATCTCGAGGGGCTCTTCAACCTCATGTGAGTACAGCTGGGGGGGGCGCACGGGGGGCTGGGGGCCCTAAAAAACATAGGGGCATCACCCTAAAAACCAAACGAGCGGGGTGCCTGCGGTGCCGCCCCCCCCGGCGGGTTTTAGGGGTGCTGGGTTTGCTCAGAGGGAGGTGGGGGAGGTCTCAGCCCCCCCGTGGTGTCCCCCCCATCCCGGTGCAGCCAGCAGAAGATCGAGCTGCCGGTGACGGAGAACGTGCAGACCATCCCGCCGCCCTACGTGGTGCGCACCATCCTGGTGCTCGGCCGCCCGGGCTGCCAGCCCCAGTTCTCTGCCTCGGAGCAGATGAAGGTAAGGACCCCGGGGTGCCACGGGTGGGCTCGGGGTGGTGTCCGGTGCATCCAAAAACCGTGCCCGGACCCCCAGGGACCCCATGTGGGTGGGTTCAGGGGGTGTCCGGTGCGTCCAAGAGCCTGGGGTGCCATGGGCGAGCTCGGGGGGTGTCTGGGGTGTCCAAAAGCTGTGCCCAGACCCCCAGGGACCCCATGTGGGTGGGCTCAGGGGGTGTCTGATGTGTCCAAAAGCCATGCCCGGACCCCCAGGGACCCTGTGGGGGTGGGCTCGGGGGGTGTCCGGTGCATCCAGGAGCTGTTCCCAGCCCCCCGGGGGGCCACGGGTGGGCTCCGATGGTGCCTGGCGGCTCCGATGGTGCCTGGCGTGTCCAAGAGCTGCGCCCAGACCCCTGGGGATCCCAGGTGGGTGGGCTCGGGTGGTGCCCAGCACACCCAAAAACCGTGCCCGGTCCCCCCCCCCCCGCCCCCAACCCGCAGAAGATGCTGCAGTGCCCCTACTTCTTCTTCGACGTGGTTTACATCCACAACGGGGCGGAGGAGAAGGAGGACGAGACGAGCTGGAAGGTGAGCGCAGGACGAGGTCGAGAAGGGATGGAAGGGGAGGACAGGGGGGTTCGTGCTGTCCCCCCCCCCCCAACTCCGCTACCCGAAGCTGTGTGGGGGGGTGTCCCCGTGTCCCTCCCCAGGAGCTCTACGCCTTCTTCAGCAGCCTGGACGCCAAGGGCACCAACTACAAGTACGAGGTGGCGCTGACGGGGCCGGCGGTGGAGCTGCACAACTGCATGGCCAAGCTGCTGGCGCACCCCCTGCAGCGCCCCTTCCAGACCCACGCCGCCTACAGCCTGCTGGAGGGCGACGAGCCCCCCGAGGCCGAGGCCACCGTCTGACCCCCCCCCCGAGGTCACGGCCACCCTGTGACCCCCCCCGCCCCCGAGGTCACGGCCACCCTCTGAGCCCCCGTGCCGGTGGCCACCGCGTCCTGGAGCCGCCGCGTGCCCCCGGAGCGTCCCCGTGCGCCCCTTTTGCTCCGTGGTGGGGTTTGGGGGAAAAAAAGGTGTTTTTAGGACCGGTTGGTGTGCGATGTGGTGTTGTTGGGGGTGTTGGGGGGGTGTGGGGTCTGCTCGGCCCTCGCTGCGTGGGGTGGGGGTGTGGGGAGGGGTGGGGGGCATGGGGTGGGGTGGGTTGTGGGTTTTGGTTGTGGGAGGGGGACTGGGGGGTCTGAGTGGGGTTACTGGGAGGAACTGGGTGATGCTGGGGCAGGGTTACTGGGAGGAACTGGGTGATGCTGGGGCAGGGTTACTGGGAGGAACTGGGTGATGCTGGGGCAGGGTTACTGGGAGGAACTGGGTTATTCAGGGGCAGGGCACTGGGAGGAACTGGATGGTGTAGGGGGTCAGGGTTACTGGGCGATACTGGTGCAGGGCACTGGGTGGCACTGGACGATGCTGGGGCAGGGCGCTGGGAGGAACTGGGAGCTGCAGGGGCAGGGTTACTGGGCAGCACTGGGGAGCGCAGGTGCCAGGTTACTGGGAGGCACTGGGCAATGCCGGGGCAGGTTACTGGGAGGCACTGGGATGTGTAGGTACCAGGTTACTGGGAGGCACTGGGCGCTACGGCCCCGCCCCTTCGAGTTGTGGGCGGGGCATCCCGCGGCCGCCTTCTATTGGCCGGCGAGGCGACCAATGAGCGGCGGCGCGCGGGGGGGTTTGAATGGGCGGGGGCGCGCGCGCGCGCGCGCGGGGGGCGGCATGAATGGAGCGGGGCGGCGCGAGCCGGAGGGGGGGCGCCGAGCGCCGTAAGGGGGGGGGGGGGCTCGGTTTTTTGGGGGGGGGGCTTGCACCGGAGGCCATTGCACGCCCTGCACCCGGGGCCGTTGCATTAACGGGGGGGGGCCCGGGGGGGCTCGCTTAGGGCACCCCTCAGTGCATTGGGGGGGGGTGTTGCGCTGGGGGGGGCTTCTTCGCGTTGTATGGGGGGGGGTCTGGTGTGGGTGGTGTTGCGGGGGGGTGCTGCGTGCACTGCTTTAAGGGTGGGGGGGTCTAGGGAAGGGGGTGTTGGGTGCCTTGGGGGGGGTTGTTGCTCTGTTGGCCCCCCCCTTCCCTGTATGGCCACGGATCGGGGGGTTCAGCCCCACGGGGGGGGCGCTGGGGCAGGTGCAGGCAGGGGCCGTGCACAGTTTGGGGTGACCCAGGGGGTGGGGGGTGACCCGGGGGGGTGCAGGCCGGTGACCCCCCCACCCTACTGGCCGTGCTGCAGGGTGCTGGAGGCCCTGCTGGAGCTGGGGGCTGACCCCAAACTGCTCCTGCCTCGTGGGGGGGTCACCCTCAACCACTTGGCTACTGGTGGGAGGAACGGGGGGGTGGCGAATGTGGCTGGGGGGGGGGGCACCGAGGGGACAGCAGTGACCCCAATCTTGTGCCAGGTCCCCCCAGGAGCTCCAACCGCTGCGCGTCGCCGCGTCCCGGGGGTGCCACCGGCTGAAGACGGGGGGGTACCCGGATCTCCGCGACCAGGTGAGCTGGGGGGGGGGCTTTGGGGACAGCACCGAGCTGCTGCCGGGGTCCCCGTCCTTGCTGGGGGTGTCACAGCAGCGTCCCCTCCCCGCAGGATGGGAAGCGAGCCGTCAACCTGGCGCTGCCGCGGGGCTGCCGGCTGCGCGCGCCGCTCCTGCGCGACGCCCTGCACGTCCAGGGCTGCCCCCCTGCAGGGGATAACCCCCCCTCGGGGTGCTGCTGCGGGTGGTTTCGGGGCGCTGCTGCTCCTCTTGGGGGGCTGGGTGCTGAGCCCCATCCCGACCCCGAAGCCCCGTGGGGGCCCAGGCGCTCGCTGTCCTTCCTGACCGAGGATTGCTCCGACGCGGGGCCCCTGAGCAGCACCCGCCTGTCCCAGCTGGGTGAACTGGAACCGGGGAACGGCCACGGGTCTGGGGGGGCCCCAGCGTGGCCGGGCTGTCCCCTACCCGCCTCCGTCCCCTCCTTCCCCCCGTGCCCCCCCAGGGGCTCGGCTTTCCTCCCACAGCCCCTCGCCTCCAGCACCCTGCTGTGTGCTGGGGACGAGCCTGGGCAGGGAACCCCAAGAAGGACGGGGACGAGGGGGGGCCCCAAGCCCAGAACTGGGGCCAGGAGCCCCCCCCGGCCCCTGGGTTGCAGAGGGGCTGGGGGCAGTGACAGCAGCAGCCCCGGGGAGGAGGACAGCAGCACGGCCAGCGAGTGCTTCGTCACCGCGGTGGAGACGCTGGAGCCCAGCGAGGCTGGGGGGTGCCAGGGCGAAGCAGGACCCCAGGAGCTGCCCCCCCGGAGCCCCCCAGTCATGGGGGAGCTGCCTGCGCTGCTCCGAGGCTGCACCCTCGGGGGCTCCCCTCCTGGCACCCCGAGGACCCCTCGTAGCCCGGCCGGTCTCGCTGCAGGGGGTGGCACCTTGCAGCCCCCCCAGTTCTGCCACGTCACCCCCCGCACCAAGAGGCGCCTCCAGGCATCAGCGGAGCGGCTCGGTGCCTCCTCTTCCTCTTCCTCCCTCTTTGACACCACTCTGGAGATGCCCCGGAGGCCCCCCAGGGTCAGAGCACCCAGGGGTGTCCCCGGGGACACCGCCCCCACCCTGGGGCACCGCGTCGCCCTTGGGGGTGCGGATGTGTCCAGCGGGGACGGAGGAGGCACGGCTTCCCTGGATGACACCCAGATCCTCCCCAGGACCCCCAGCCAGCCCAGCTCCCCCCTGGGGGGCAGCAGCTCCAGCCCCACGGTGCTGCTGGGTCCTGGGGACCGCGACCCCCCCCGGGACTCCCCGTCAGACCCTCAGGGCTCCTCCAGCTCCATCTCTACGGTGCTGCTGGGTCCTGGGGACCAAAGATCCCCCCACAACCCCCCATCGGATCCTCAGGGCTCCCCCAGCTCCATCTCCACGGTGCTGCTGGGTCCTGGGGACCGTGACCCCTTCCAGGACTCCCCATCAGACCCCCAGGGCTCCCCCCATGCCACCAACCTCAGGGTGCTGGACCCGGGGAGCCCACCGGTGCCACCCTCACCCACCGTCTGCGTCCCCCATCGTGCCGTGGAGCACGAGGGACGGGTGCCCAGCGAGCGGCACAGCCCCGGTGCAGAAGCCACCAGCCCCGGGGACACCGCGGTCCCCAAGGGGCCAGCACGGGTCCCACGGGTGCTCTCCGACGAGGCGCTCCGCCGGCGGCTGCGGGTGCTGGGGGAGGACCCCGGACCCATCACGGAGTTCACCCGGCGCATCTACCTGCGGCGCCTGGAGAAGCTGAGCCGCAGCCCGGAGGGTGAGTCCTGGGGAGCCCCCCCGCCCCGTCTCTCTAAACCTGATGGGGGGGGTCTCGGGGTGTTCCCCAACCCCCCCGTGGCCACCCCAGGGCACAGCCCCGAGCTGGCGGCCGCGCTGCAGACCGGCCACGTCCCCGACTGCGCCCAGGACGAGCGGGTGTTGGCGCAGCAATTCGACCGCCCCGATCGGAGCCGGCACTGGCGCGAGGGGCTGCGGAAAGCCAGCTTCAACTACCTCCTCCTCGACCCCAGGTAGGGCTGGGCTGCGTGCCCCCTGGGGGTTCTGGGGCTGGTGCCCCCCCCATGGAGACCACACAAGCCTCGAGGGTTGGGGTTTGCACCCCCAGGGTCACCCAGGACCTGCCGCTGCGCTGCCACCGCCTGAGCCCAGCGGAGTGCTTCAGGACCTTCGTCCAAGCCATCTTCTACGTGGGCAAGGGGACGCGCGCCCGGCCCTACTGCCACCTCTCCGAGGCTCTGAGCCAGTATCGGGCAGGCACGAGGAAGGTGGGACGCGCTGAGGATTGTCCCGGGGGGGGTGCTCGAAGCCACGGTGGTGGGCACGGGGTCGTGGTGACGGTGCCGCCGTCCCGCAGGGCTGCCCCAAGGTGCGGCGCATCCTGGAGATCTGGGGGAGCGGGCAGGGCGTCATCTCCGTGCACTGCTTCCAGAGCAGCGTGCCGGCCGAGGCGTACACAAGGGAGAGCTGCGTGGTGGAGGCTCTGGGTGAGTGGGGTTGTGGCGGGGGGAAAAGGTCCCGGGATCGGCTCTGCCACCTCTCCGACCCCCCTGCGTGCAGAGCAGGGGGCTGCAGCCTGTCCTGGGGTGCACGGGGGGTTTGGGGTGCCTGGTCGGCAGCGCGGGGTTTGGGCACGAGCCCCCCCATTCTCCATCTCCAGCAGGGGAAAGATGCCTGGGAGCGGGTGCTAACGGGGACCCTTTGGGGCTGTGGGTGCTAACGGGGAGGAATGAGGGTGCTGAGCCCATCCTGGGGGGGCTGAGGGTGCTGACCCCGTCCCCGCAGGGCTGCAGAGCATCACCAACCAGCGGAAGGGGAACTGCTACGGCGCGGCGGCGAGCTGGCCACCCGAGAGGCGCCGGCGCCTGGGTGTGCACATGCTGCACAGGGCCATGCGCATCTTCCTGGCCGAGGGCGAGCGGCAGCTCCGGCCAGCGGACATCCAGGGTGGGCGCTGAGCACCCTGGGGAGACACCGGGGGGGCTGGGGACACCCCTCGCCTTCACCCCCTTGCGCCTCCCCAGGAGGCGAGGGCGGCGTGGCGGCGTGTTTTTATCTCGGGAGCGACGGTGAGAGTTTTTTCCTATTTATTTTTACCCGTCCCCTAAACGGTGAGGAATAAATCCCGGCAGGGCTGGGCGTGACGACGACTCGAAGCTCTCCCCGTGGCTTCGGGCTTCGCTTCCCCTCGCTGCCCCGCTCCCAAACCCTGTCCCCCCGTGACCGAGTCGGACGCGGCTGAGAATATAACACGGCTTTACTGTATGAAATGGCACGAACACGGCGCGGGGCTCAGCGGCGGGGGGCAGCGGGGGGCGTTTTGCCTTTGCCTTAGCGCAAGCGATGGCGGTACGAGCGGCACAGACTCCGTGGCGACAGAGGGTGTCGGGCCGTGGCGCTGACGGTGGCCTCCGGCCCGTTTTAGGGGGGTGCAGCAAGGGGGGGGCAGAGCCGTGATTCGGGGTAGGGGTGCGGAAACGCGTCCGCACCCGGGTTTAGGGCGTTAAAATTCTCATTATGAGACAGGAGGCTGCAGTGGTGGGCGCGGGCGGGCGGTGGCGGAGGGGACGGAGCGTGGCTCGTGCGGTGGCACTCGTCACACGCGGTCCCTGCCGCGCCGGTGCCAGCTCCCAAGGGCCCTTCCTCTTCCCCATCGCTCGGTTTTGGGGTGCCAGCTCTGATTACAGGGCAGCCCCGCACGGCCGGGAGCCCCCGGAGCTGACCTGGGGTGGTGAGGATGAAGAGGGGCTCTTGCACCCACCCAGAGGGCGAGGATCCCACGGGACGAACAGGCCTGGCTGTTTCTTTGGTTTAGATGGGGGGGGGGAAAAAGAGGAGAAAACAACGAGGGGAGCGGCTCTGCTCTTTGGGGTAACGGGGAGGCTGCGGCCATCCCCAGCGCGTGAGCTTGGGGCTGGGGAGCAGCCGTGCCGAGCACAGCCCCAGCTCGCTCGGGGGTCCCACAGAGCCTGGCCGGGAGCACGGAGACCCCACAACGATGCCCGGCACATCCCATATACCTCCATGGTCCTGCCCGGATCCTGGTTATGGGGCACGAGTGGTGGAGGAGAGGAGCGGCCCCGGGATCCGTGGGGTTGTGCACGGAGCCGGTGCTGGTAACGAGCGCTCGGCCCCGGTTTGCATCGCCCGCCCCGCGTTGCTCGGGGTTTGCTGCGGGTGCCGGGGAGGGCGGGTGGGTGGCACGGCGCGGTGGTGGTGGCGGCTCCGAGCACCTCGAGGAGCCCCGGCGGTGGCGGCGGCAGCAGCAGCAGGGGGGGAGCTGTGCAGAAGCCAGCGCTGCGGTAACCTAAAGCGGCGGTGGTTTGGGGACACGACTGCACGAACGGTGGCACTGGGGGGGGAGAGCTCAGCCTCGTCGCCACCCCCGCCACCGAGGGTTAGAGAGGCAAATCCCACTTTTGGCTTCCCCTTCGAGCAATCCCACGTCGGCTCCTCCAGCCCTGGCGAGGAAAAGGCCGGGGGGGGGGCACCGCGCTCTCCCCGCAGGGACCCCGTCTGCCTTCGTCCCGCGCTGCTGCAGGTGGGAGCAGCCCCCCCGCAGCATCCTCTCTCTCTCTCTCTCTATCTCTGCCCCCCCCCGGGGGGGTCGCTGCGTGAGGAAAAGAACACTACAACGAAACAGGATGAAGACGCTCCAGCGGCTGCCATGCCGTCCCCGAGGGGAACGGCGACCGGGTCTGCCGTGGTCTCGCTGCCGGCCCCGCGCACCCGTGCCCGGGGGGAGCCCCCCGCGCTCCGCCGCCGCCAGCCTGCGACCCGGGGAAGAAAATCAGCTCCGCTCCCGGCGGGGGCAGGCTGCACCCTGCCCCTCTGCGCTCGTAAAGCCCTCTGCGCTCCGAAACGTCTCTCCCATCGGAGCAGCCCGGTCACCGTGTCCCCGCCACCTTATTTTTTCTCTCCTTGCCCGTCCCCGGCTGGCGTCTCAGGCTCCCACAGGACGAACTCGTGGAGCAGGGTGTTGACCGTCTCCGGGCACTCCATCATCACCATGTGGCTGCCCTCGTCGATCACCTTCAGGAAGGCAATCAGCAGGATCTGGAGGGACACGGGGACGGGCGTCAGCGCCGGGACGAGCCCCCAACCCTCACCCCCTAACCCTGCTCCGTCCCGTACCTCGGCCATGCGCTGGTCCTCCTCCACCGGCACGAACTTGTCGTGCATGCCGTGCACCAGCAGCACGGGCACGGCCAGCTCCGCGTGGTAAACCTCGTCGCCCTCGGGCCAGTACTGCCCGCTCATCATGGCGCGCAGCACGAAGGAGGACACGTTGAAGGCGTTGCCTTCCTTCAGCAGCTGCTTCTCTTTGGCACCCTGGCGAGCGAAGCCAGCCCTAGGGGACAGAGCCAGCACGGGCAGGGGGGTCAGCATGGCACAGTGCCGCTATCACACGGGTTGGGGACACGCTGTTGTCCCTGCCTGTGCTGAGGGTCCCCAAACTGGGAGCCCGCGTGGGGCTGGGCTGGTTGGGGACAGCGGTGGCGCGGGGTCGGGGACTCACTTGAGGAAGCTCCAGGCCAGGCACGGGGACAGGCAGTGCAGCACGCAGGTGGGCATGTTGAAGATGGAGCAGAGGCTGGGCTCCAGCGCCGTCGGGCCCCCTCCGTTGATCATGATCACTTTATGGACCAGGTCTGGGTACTCGTGGGCTAGGAAGGTGCAGAAGGAGACCCTGCGGGGAGACACAGCGCCGTGCACCCAGCTCGTTCCTGCACGAAGCAGCCACCGGCACAGCGGGGACGTCACCAGCGCCCTGAGATCAGCTCAGCCATGCCAGAGGCTGCGTCCCACTCGTTCCTCCCATCTAATCCTGCCCAGCTCCGCTCCCTCTCCTCCCAGGCCTGCTCTGGAGTGCTTAGTCCCCTTCTAATTGACTTTCTCGGGCTTACTCTATTTATAGGCTGAGTGCCGCCGGCTTCCTTGCTAGCCCACGCGCTCGGGAGGGCGGGCGCCGGGATTAGCCGGACCCAGAAACACGCACCGAGAGGATGGAGGAGATCAGGGCAGAGGATAAACCTAGGGCTGGAAACCCCACACCCCTGCTCTGCTCCTCGGCCCTGGTGGGGCAGGATTTGTGCAGCATTCACTGGCATTTTGTCCGGCATTCCTCCAGCGTTTGCTGCCAGGGCAAGCAGGATGAAGGCATCTACATGTCCCCGTGTCCCTTACCCGTAGGAGTGCCCTATGAGGATGTTCCTCTTCTTGGCGTAGCGCTTGAAGACGGCCCTCATGTCCTCGGCCAGCGCGTAGAAGGTGTAGGCGGCGGCGATTTGGGGAGCCGAGCTGCAGCCGTGGCCGGCCAGGTCGGGAGCCACCACCTCGTAGCCCAGCTTGGTGAAGAAGTCCAGCTGCTCCTTCCAGATGTCCAGCGAGCCGCCCACGCCGTGGATGAAGAAGAGGACGACGTCGCTGTGCGTGCCTTTGCAGCTCGTGATCTGCTTCTTGCAGTCGATGTTGATGACTTTCTTAGGCTTGCGCTTCCGACGCTTGGCGGGGGCCGCGTCGCGGGCGCCAGGTCCCGGCGTGCCGGCTCCCGGCGTGCCAGCTCCCGGCGTGCCGGCGGGGGCTTGGTTTGCCAGCTCGGAGAGCTCCAGCTCCACGGTGCTGTTGGGCTCCGCCGAGCCGTTGTGGCAGTGCAGGATCTCGGAGCGGACGGCGTCCCCCAGGTTCTCGATCACCAGCTGCCCGTTGCGGTACAGGGTGATTTTGCGCTTGCAGTGCACCGTGCCCCGCTCCGCGCCCCCAGCCTGCGGTTCCTCGGGCTGCTCGGCGGCCGGGCGGCTCGGCGTGCTGTGCCGGACCCGCAGGATCCTCCCCGGCTTCACCTCCATGAAGCTGTAGCCGTTGCCGGCCTCAACGCTGTCCAGCGGCCCCACGGCGTTGGTCGTTTTGCCCATCAGGCAGCAGAGGAGCCCATCGGTGATGCTGTTCAGCATTATGCTCCCTGCACGGGGCGAGAGGGGAAGCAGAAGGGTGTTAGTCCGAGCGGGGAGAGCCAGGGCAGCGTGAGCGAGGGCAGAGCACGCTCCTGGGGGCTGAATTTGGTGCTTCCCCAAACGCACGACCCTGCTGAGCCACCTCGGTTTTGCTTCTGGTCGGAGGTGGAACCCCCGCGCCCTCGTCCAGCTTTGTCTGGAGCCACGTCCCCATCACCAGCCTGGCGTGGTGCTGTGGCTGCAAAGCCCCGCGGTCCCCAGGTGATGGGCCCCTAAGGATGGCTCTGCCCTAGCCAAGGGAGGAAAACCAAAGGAAAAGCCCGTCTGAACCGAAAAAGCTATTTCTGGCACCAAATATGGGGCTGGGGGGAGAGGTTCGGCGATGGGGATGCATTATTTATCCTGATGAAATATATATGTGCGCGTAGCTGCGCTCCAAACCACCGATGCGATTAGCAAATTGCAGTGGAGCGGGGCTGGAGGTTTTAATTAGAGTCACTCCGCAAATTGAGGCTGAGCGCAAGAACCGGAGGGAGAGGCAGTTACCCAGCCCGGAGCGGGGGGGAGCCCCCTCCCCATATTTCCAGCCCCACAGCAGGGTTGGGAGAGGCTGGGGGAGCTCGGCACCATCCTCCCTGGCCCCGAGGCAAGCCCAGTTTTTGATGCTTGCTCTTCCTGGGGTGCTCGGGATGTTTTTGAGCTTGGGGGGGCTTTTGGAGAGGGCTGGGGGTGATGGGACCAGCAGGTTGGGTGCAGCAGGGGCTGGGGGCACCGAGCTGGGGCTGGCACCGAGGGCGCATGGCCCGGGCTGGGGCTGTTCCTGCCGCCCCTCTCCACCAGGCTGATGCACATTTATTATTGACGAAGCCAAACACGGTGAATTATTGATGCCGAAGGGCTGCTGAGCAAAGCGAGCCGCGGCGGGGGCTGGGGGGACACGGGCGGCCCCCCCCTTCAGCTGCAAGTTACTGAGCGTGGCCCCCCCCCCAGCGGGTGGAAGGGAAGGAGGAGTGCGTTCCCAGCGGGGAATTAAACATCACCATCCGGGTTGTGCTGGGGAGCAGCCCCTGAACTCCCCGAGCAAGCCCCCGAAATGCAGCCGGCAGCCTCAGAGCCACGCTGCTGGCAGGGCACGAGCAAAACAACCCAGGGAACGGAGGCAGGCAGGGCTCAGGGCTCTGATAATTCGCAGCTTTGATAATTCGGTGCGTTTGGGGGCGAAGAGGGCGATGCTGCACCCTGCTCGGAGCCCCCCAGCACCCCCAGCCTGGCCCCCAACGGCACAGAGCCAAGGCACCCGCGCCTGCTCCGTCGCCAGCCCCGCTCACGGCTGGTGGGTTCCCCCTGGAAGAAAGCAGCCCGGCTCCTGCTGGGGAACAGCTCCCTTGGCAGAGGCGGAGGGATTTGTGCCAGCTCCCTTCTTCCTCTCGGGACAGAGGCCAGCGTTTGGTGCTCGCCCCAGCTCTGCCAGGGACTTCCCTGCTTCGTGCCGCTCGCGGCGGGGAGGAGCGAGCACGAGGTGCCACGGTTTTTGCCCCCGTGGGGGAGAGAGCTGCAGCGTTAGGAAAGCTGCTCCAGCTCGTAGTGGGGACGTTGGGCATGGGGCTGGGCTGAGGCTGCGCCGTGTCCATCCCAGAGCTTTGAGGTTTTGTCCCCGGGCTCGTGTCGGCGATCCCTGCGGACACAGGCGCGTCCGTGCAGGATGCAGCTCAGGTCCTGCGGCACCAGGAGCTCTGCAGCACCAAAGCGACCTCCCCGGGAGCCCACGGAGCCTCTCCTTGCTCATCCGGAGCTCATCCTGTGGGATGGAGCAGGAGCAGGAGCTCTCGGTGCGTTGGGAAGGTGCAGCTGAGCACGTCCTGGGCAAGGGGCCGGTGCGTTTTGTTGAGCCGAGCTTCCAAACCGGCGAGGAGCCCACGGAGCTGGGCACCAGGCTGGCTGGAGCTGCTGGCTGGAAGATCCCCAACTGCCTCTGCGCTGGGATGGAGAACGCCTCCGCTCTCTCCGTGCTTTAAAGAGAGGCAGGGCAGGTGGAAAACCGGGGAGGAAAACAGCCAGACCCGAGCACTGCAGTCCCCACGAGGCCCACGAGCTCTGCCACGGCTGGCCAAGGGCTGTGCAGCTCCCTGGTTCTCCCACGTCCCTGTGGATTTGCTGCGGCTGCCCCGGTGCTGCCAGCAGGGGAATCGAGGCAGGGGAAGGCAGGAGGTGGTCGCAGCCCAGGGATGATCCTGACAGGGCTCATTTGGACATCCCGGCGTGGCTTCTCCCTCCGATTTCTTTCCACACAGCCCGGACTCGCCGCGCGCCTCCATTTCACAAGGCATTAATGATCTCTGCGTGGATTATAAACAGGACTTCTGGCCAAACCGACCCGACATTGATTAACTTCCCAGGATTAACTCAATTAGTCCACCCTGTTCATTTCCAGAATTGATTTGCTGGAAGGCTCTCGCGCTTGGGAGCTCTGCAGGCGGATCCAGGAGCCCAGCTCTGCCCCGATCCTGGGGCTGGGGGTCTGCTTTTGGGCACGAACGTGGCTCCCTCTGCGAGGAGGGGGCTGCCCAGACCCGAGATGCCCACATTTGGCTCTGCCCACCCTGGAACTCACGGTCCAAGACGTGGCAGCCCTTCTAACAGGCCAAGCCGTTTGATGGCTGAGCTGGAAACGGAGGGGGCAGGAGGTTAAGCGGAGCACCCCGATGTCAGACTCCGTCCCCGGGGCTGGAGGCTCGGCGTGCCCGTCTCCCACCTCCCACCCGCCGCCTCCCAGCGTCTGCCGCGGGCAGAAACGCCGAGGGACGTTCCCTCCGCCAGATGCAAGGGCTGAGAACGGAACCAGACGGATGGGAAGAACTTTGCGAAGCCGCTGGTAACCATGGCAATGAGCTGCTTTTTTTCTCCCCCCCCTTCCCCCTCCATCCCGGCTACCTTCCACCGCCGCCCCCAGCAGAGATTTCGGCACCGGTTACATAAGGCCAGGCACAACAATGAGTCAGGCGCGGCGCGAGCACGGCGCCAGCCCGCCAGGCTGCGGGTTTGGGGAAGCGAAGAGCATCGCCACGAGCCGGTACCCGCGTCCAGATCCCTCCCCAAAATCACTGCTTCCCCCAGGAAAACGCTCCCGGCTCCGAAGCTGACGGCTCGAGGGATGCTGAGGATTGATTTGGGGAGGCCGACTGAGCTCCCAGGTCCGGACCTCGTCCCGCCGAGCACCGATGCCACCGCCGGGTCCTCCGGCTTCATCCTCCCTGCCTCCTCCCTGCTGCCACCACGAGCAACCCAGCTGGGAAAAACAACTTACTGACCTACTTTGGGCTGCAGCGCCTCTGATTTTACACAACTTGACGGCACCATGTCACAGCTGGAGAAAAATGGGACAAGAGCCGACGTGGCGGGGTGGAGGGCAGAAAGCCCGGCGCGGTAACGTGACAGGCAGCCACGCGGGGCTGATACGCTGCCGTAGAGCCCGTGGGGCTGATATAAAGCCCGTGGGGCTGATATAAAGCCCACGGGGCAGTGCTCACACCATCTCTTTCCCCAAGGCATGGCAGCACTGCGGGCACGGTCACGCAGTGCCCCTCGGCTGTGCCAGGATGGGATGGAAATGACAAAAACCTCCTCCTCCTGTCCTCTCCCTGCTGGGGAACCTCGAAATTATGGGCAGGGGAAAGGAAAGGATGGTGCGTTTCCCCGTTACGGCCCCATAAGCAGCACCGAGCCCGGCCCTGCCAGACGTCCTGGTAAACATTTGGCCCCAATTAGTGAGCCAAAAGCATCATTTACTGCAGGAGCTGATGGCTGCAAACAGCTTCTGCTCCCCCCGTGCCAGAAATACCCCCACAGCCCCACTGCTCAGCACCTCCGTCCCCTCCCTGCACGCAGCCGTGGACCCCCCCGCAGGGAGTAGCAGGGATTTCATATCTGCTAATTCCTCGCAAATCCTCAAGAGGAGAGATGCCAGGGACATGGAGAGGAGTGTGAGATGTGCTGCAGCCAGAATCCGACCTGCCATAATAATTTGTTCAGCTCTAATCCCTTCCCTCCGGGGCTCGCGAGTATTAATGATGACACACGACACTCCTGAGGAATGGGCAAATGTCATTATGCTCTTTCCAGCCTCTCCCATTCATTCACTCAGTGCAAAGTGGGGAAGCCATGGCATCGAGAAACACGTAAAGACAACAGCTGTTTAAGCACTCGTCGCAGATAGGCACAAGAAAATGTTTATGCCGCTCGGCCTCGGTCCTGCGAAGTAAACTTCCCTCTGGGGGAATGTGAAACGGCCACGTTAGCTGGTGGCAAGCACCTGGATTTATTCTGGTACACCCAGCCTCCTCGTCCTGATACAATTACAGCAGCTTTATCAGGACACTCAGGAGTAAGCAGTCAGGAAGGTTTCGTCGGCCGCATGAACAGAAAACCACCGAGACAGCCCCAAAATCCTCAGCGTACTCAGGGATGCAACCAAAACCTGCGCTTTCCCTGGGTGCAGGGTCCCCAGGCACGGGCAGGGCTCTGCCGAGGGCCCTGCAGGACACAAATTGCATTGAGTGGAGAAACAGCATCGCAGGGAGAGCAGAGCGCCCGTAGCACACACGGCAGCCTGGAGCCAGGGCTGGCTGCCTGCCACACGTCTCTCTTTAGGAAGGAAGAAGACCTTGAGAAACAAAAGATTATGCAATGCACAGCGGAGTAACCTGCGCCTGACCTCCAGGGCTGACATGCTGCTTCACCCCACCGCTTTCCCAAACCCTCCTGGATTTCCAGGGGGATGCCTGGGACGGCACACGCTCGCCTGTGGTCCCACCGCATAGCCGCAGGAAAGCCAGCCCGATTCCTCCGGCAGCAAATGTCCTACAGGCTCCAGGAGCAGCCTGGAAGAAACCATTGCGAGGAGGAAGGAAGATGAAAACCCTGCCCCCTCCGCCGGGCAGCGATGCATGCAGGTGCCCCCTCGCTCTCCAACCAAAAAACCCAAGCAGATTTGACACGCACATAGCAACAGCAGGTCTTCTTCCTCCGGAGCCAGCAATAATTTACTGCAATTGCATCACAACGGCAGCCGTTCCTAAGTTTTATGGCCGGGCAGCTTTTTAACCCCGCGCTCATGCTCATGGAACGGGGCTATTTAAGTGCAAACAACGCCAAGCTGCTCCCCAGCTGCTGCTTCCCCCCCGCAATCCCATTTAAACGCCTCGCAAATCCCTTTCGGCCGCCAGCTTCGAGGCATTTTTTGCTCCTTTGGCCATTTTTTTTGCTCCCCGTGCCGAGCACCTTCCTCCCCTCTGCTGCAGCGCATGCCCTACATCGTGGGCTTGGGCTCCAGGTCCCCTGCACAAAGAGAGACGGATCGCGCTGCTCACCTCATTTAGTGACAAGGATTGTCAGGAGTCGAGGCTGCAAACGAAAGGCTTATTCCTGCAGGAGGCAAAGGGGGGAGAGGGAGAGATGCCCGAGGCAGCGGGAGCAGGACGCGAGCGCTGGCAGCCTGCTCAGCTTTTCGGCTCCTCTGATCACATTTTTTCGCCGGTGTGGGGGGAAGGATGGAGCAGTGCCTTCAGCTCAGCTCATCCGCTTTAGACTGGAATCTCTCCTTCCATCCTCTCCCCATGAGCCCCGGCGGAGAGAGGAGCCTCATACCCGAGCTCTGGGGTTTGGGGGTGCTATTTGTCCTTGTAGTCTCTAGCCATAGAAAGCCCCTTAAATCCCTCCTAAGGAGGAGGGCTTTCGGCATGACAGACACGGGGACTTGCCAGTCAAAGCCGAACCAAGCGCCCGCCCATGGAGGCCTGCCAGGAGCAGGGGGGGGCAGGAGGATGGGTGTTGGGTTTTGCCCCCTCCAAGGATTTGGGTTATCGAGCTCCCCGCCTGGTGCTGGCCTTGGCTTCCCAACCCAAATGGGGGGTTCCCCCATCTCCCAGTGCGGCCGCCCCACAGCAAGCGGGGTTGGAGCAGAGCAATGCCTGTGAAATGTGTTGTGAGCAGGACTCGTCGTTAATCCCTGCTCTTGTCAGGGAGGAGAAATCTTTTTATGGTTTTCTCGCTGTTTTGGTATCTGTGGCTTCCCAGACACCACGAGTGTGTCAGAGCTCAGCACCTGTGAGCGTGCACAGAAAGCACGAGCTCGCAGCACGCTGGAGCTGTGACACGACAGATAGAAAATCATGAATGTATCTCTTTTTTTTTTTTTTTTTCACATCCATGTTTTAGGGAGGGCTGGATTCACATCTCCTGAACACGTGATGCTGCCGGTGTGGACTTCTGGAGGGAACACAACAAAACAGTCAAAAAAAACAAAAAACAAAAAACAGAAAAAAGCCAGAGCTGGTGCCTGCTCTTGGTGATACAGCCAAGCTTGCCTCCAGCAAAACAATTTTTAATGATCAGAGCAGACAGCAAGGGTGGCGGAGATCTGCCCCGACGATCGGTGACTCACCACCCAGCCCCATAAAAGGCTGCAAACCACATTTTTCAGCCCAGCAGCGGGAGCAGGATGAACCCTCATTATCCTCACTGTGCACGATGCTGCTCTGTCCTGAAAAGGGTATGTGCGTTACAGGAGGAAGGCGGCCGGAGCCGGGTGCTGGTGGGCCAGGCAGATGTCGTGCAGATTTTGGGGTAAATCGGTGAATGGGGAACACCGCGGTGACACGGGGTGGTGGTGGGGGAGGATGGGGATGGGACCTCCATGGGGTCACTCGTGCTTCTGCCATGGCAAAGGGATGGAAACACAGGGGCTGGTGATGGCCACAGTGTTTTGACAAGGAATAACTCTGCATTTAGAGCTGCCTCTGGATGCTATGTTTTATGTTTAGGCTATGTTTTTATGTTCATGCCTCTAAATGTTATGTTTTGTTGGTGACTTTTGATGGCGAGGGGATGCCCTGCCCAGGCGGGCTTTGCACCTTGCAAGCTCCCAGCAAAGCCCGGGAGGACAGGGGGTCCTATTTTTCCATAAATTTTCCATTATTCCACTATTTGGAGCCGCGGGCGGCCCGCTGGGACACGGCCTGGGGGGGACCAGGCCAAACCCCGAGCCCGTCGCCATGGTAACAACGCGGCGGGCTCGGCCCTCCCCAGGACTACAAATCCCATCATCCCCCGCGGCGGCACGGCGGAGTTGAGCCCTCCAGGGCGCATGCGCGCTTTCCCCCTCGGCGGCGAGGAGCCAATAGGGGGCGGTGTTGTTGGGAGGACGGCGTTGCTAGGGAGGGCTGAGGTGATGGCGGCGGGCCTGGGCCTGCTGTGGCCGCGGGCCGCCGGCGGCAGGTAACGGGACCGCGGTAACCGTAACGGGGCCGGTAACGGGGCCGGTAACGGGGCCGGGCCTGACCCCCGCTGCCGCGGAGATTCCCTCCGTTCTCCCCCGGCGTGGCTGTGCTGAAGGCGCCGCTGCCTCCTCAGGGCCTTGGGGCAGCGCCGCGGCCTCTCCCCGCTGATTTATTTCCTTTTTTTTCTCTTTCCCTGCCAAGTTTTCTCCTCCTGCGGCACGTCGCGGCCTCTCCCTTCCAGCTCCGGGCGGCGTCCGTCCTGTCAAGGTCCCGGGAGCTGCCCCTCGGCCTCGGCGGCCCGGTGTCCTCGTGGAGCCTGCAGCAGGTTCGCCTCAAGGCGCGGGGCAACGAGTACCAGCCCAACAACCGCAAGCGCAAACGGACCCACGGCTGGATCAAGCGCATCAGCACGCCGGGAGGCATCGAGGTTATCCTGCGGCGCATGCTCAAGGGCAGGAAGTCCCTGAGCCACTGAGGGCTCGGCCCGTGGGGTCGGTTTGGGATGGGGCGAGCCGGAACCGAGCCCGAAAAGTGCCTCGGATTTGGAGTGACGCAGCCTGAGGGCTTTTACTGAGGACAGCACCCGGCTGCCACTTCTGCGTTGGAAGCACGAGAGGAATCACCCTGGTTGAAGAGCGGTCTGCGAGGGCTTGGTTTATTGGCTGCTTTTTTAATTGTCAGGTCACTGCCATGTGTACGCGTGATCGTAAGATAAACCTGTGGAAAACACAAGCTGTAATTAAAGCCTAGCAGCTTTTATTGCGCTTCCTGTACTAATTGTCGATGTGAAGTTAACGGGGAGAGGAAAGGCAGATTGATCTGAGGTTCACAAGTGCCTGGGAGCCTTGAAAGGATGGCAGCAGCGTGGAATAAGGGCTGACACCAGGGAGAGCTTAGTTTGTATTTTACAACGGCCAAATCCTCAGTGTCCCTGCTCTGCTTTTTTACCCCTTTGAGGTACACATTATTGGGGAATCGTCAGGGATGCTGTCGTGTTCCTCAGTGGCAGCTCTGGGCTGGGACACCCGTTCCTGTGCTGGTCTGAAGGGGATTTGGGGGGTTTTTCTGTCCCAGGGGTGACTTTTTGTGGGCAGAGCTGTTTGGGGAGCGCTGCCTGCCCCAAGTGGTTGCTGCCTGGTTTCCCAGGGCCGCAGCAGGGTTTGGGGTCGCTCTGATTACACACGGCGACTGCATGCCAACTCCTCCTCAAGACTGCTGGCCGTCCAGCGCCGCTAATTAACAGCCTCACCCCTACCACGCAATTAACAGCAACCTTCATTAACGAGAGCCACAGGGACAGGGGATCCCCGCTCGGACTACATTTCCCATCACTCCCCGCGGCCGGCTCCACATCCGGGTCCTTTCCCCCCCCCCCACCTCCCAACCCCTCCCGAGCGGGGCATTTCCTGCCCCTCCCTCACCCCAAGCGCCTCAGCGCCGCGCTGACTGACGGCCGCCTGACCCAATGAGCGCGGAGCCGGGCGCGGCGCCGACCAATGGGAGCGCTCGGAGGAGGCGGAGGGGGCGGGGAAGCGGCTGAGGCGGCGGAGGCGGGGCGGCTCCTCCCGGCTGGCGGCGGCGAAGATGGTAGGCGCTGGGCCGGGCCCCCGCCCGAAATGGCGGCGCCCCCGGGCCCCCTGCGCTGAGGGGAGCGCGGCCTCCTCCGGCCTTCAGCCCCCGGAGCCCTCCCTGAGGCTTTGGGGGGGGGGCGAGGCCGGGCCTCCCTCGCTGCGGGCTGAGGGAGCTTGAGGGGGGGGTGCGCCCCCCCTCCCCCCCCCCCCTCCTGGGGCGGGTGTGGGCCCCCAAAATGGCGGCGGGGTTCATGGGGGGGGAGGGGGGCAGTTGTGGGAGGCGGTCTTTTTTTTTTTTTTGGGGGGGTCCCCTTTTTCGGAGGGGGTTGTTGGTGTTTTGGGGTGCTGCCCCGTTTATTTTTGGGGTGTTTTTTTTTTTTTTTCTCGGTATGGGTGTTCTCCTGGGGGGGGGGCACCCGGCTTTTCGAGGGGGGGGGCTTCACCTTTTAATTTTTTGGGGGGGTTTTGTGCTTCTGGGGGTGCCCCTTTTTCCTCGGGGGGGTGTTCTTGTAGGGATACCCCGTTTTTCGGGGTGGCTGCTGTCCTGGGAGGCATTTTTCGAGGGGGGAGCTGCTCTTTTGAGGGGGGTGTCCCTTTTTCCTGGGGGTGCCCCGTTTTCCTGAGGGGAGCAGGGGGTGCAGGGGGCTGTGGTCCCCCTTGTGGGGGGGGGCATTTGGTCCCCCTCTGCCTTGCCCCTGGGGTCGGCTGCTGGGGTGGGGGGTGCTGGAGGGCGGAGGGGGAAATGGGGGAAATTTGGGGGTACCCCGGGGTGTGGGGTGTTCCCCCCCCCCCAGTGCTGTGTGCTCAGAGGGTCTGGGTGTGGGGGGGTTGTTGGGGTTTGTCGGGGTGTCCCCACGTAGCAAGTGGCTGCCTGGGGGTTTGGTGGTGGTGGTCGCGGCCAGGAGAGATCCTGTCCCCTTCCCCTTCATTGGGGGGTTTGTTTTGGGGGCAAGAGAGGGTTTTTCCTGCCCCTCAGCGAGCCCTGTGACAAAGAGGGGTCATCGGTGTCCCCTAGGGGGGTGTCCCCTGGGGGTCTCCGTGTCCCAAAGCTGGGAGCTTTGGTGGCCGTGCCCCTTGTTGGTGCTTCTCCCCCACCCCACGTCCGCGTGTGCGTGGTGTGGGGACACAGCCCTGCTCCCAGCACCCGTGCTTTGGGCCTCCCACTCCTCAGTGTGGTTGCTGCGGTTCCTTTCCAAACCTGGGCATGCATACGTTGCTTTTTTTTTGTCTTTATTTTCACCTTTCTGCTTTTAGACGAGGACTTCCTAGGAAGCCCAGCGCCCTGTTGCCCCAGGAACGGCCTCTTATCTCTCCCTCACCTCCCAAAGCGTAGAAGGAGCCGCTGTTGCCTCCTGAGGTCGCTGGCTTGGGCGTTTGGGCATGCTCTGCTCGCTTAAAGAGCGCCAGAAGGGGCTGCAGGAGGAACATTTCCTCGTGTGGCACCACGGTGGGGGGGTGTGCGGCGGTGACCTGCCTTATCTGGTGCCCTTTGGAGCAGATAAGGGGCGCTGCGCTCCCAATTTCGTGCCGGATATCCAGGAACATGCCTCGGGGCGCTTCCCCCAGGGGACCTTTTCAGGAGGTTGCATCAGGGCAGGTGCCTGTTGAAACGGCGCAGGATTAGCAGCAGGATCACCTGGGTGCTAAGAACGTGGCTTTTCCATTGTACTTCCCAGCGGTTAAACAAGAGAAATGGCTCTCCCCGTGCTCAAATTCCAAATTTTCCTGCCGTTTTCCTGCCCTAGCAGGTGTGGTTCCACCCAGAGGTGAGGTGGAGGCTGAGCCCGGGGTGCTTGGGGCTGTGCTGCAGGAGCTGAGGTCTCTGTAGCCTCCTCTGAGCTGCTGCACATCCCCCTTCAGTCACTTATATTCTAGAGGAGGGGGGCACCCACGTTTCAAACACGTTCCTTATTTAAAATGCATTTGGACTGATGATTTTAATGGTATTTTAACAACTCACTGGGCATAACTGCTGTAGAAATCTGTTAAAAAATGACTTCAGCGTGCCTGGGGAGAGCTGCTCCCCCTCTCAGGGCAAACGTGGGCTCTGCCAGCCCGAACCCCTCCATGGGGCAGTGGGGAATAGCCTGGGGTGAGGGAACTGAGGTGGGGCAGACCCGAAGCTGTGTGCTGCTCGGCAGGAACAGTTATTTGCACTTACAAGAACAGAAACCGAAAGCGAG
This sequence comes from Netta rufina, assembly GCF_964035555.1. Classification (NCBI taxonomy): domain Eukaryota; kingdom Metazoa; phylum Chordata; class Aves; order Anseriformes; family Anatidae; genus Netta; species Netta rufina. The sequence goes on along the minus strand of NC_140152.1, from coordinate 4,856,068 downwards.
CAGTTAAAGGAACCAGGGGCGTGCCTGGCCCTGCCTGGAGCGGGCTCCTGTAGCGCCGTGCCGTTAAAGGTTTGCTTCGAAATTGGGGATGTTTCTAAAGATCCTCAGCCCTTCCAAACAATCAGAGGGTCTTGAACCTGGGCTGTGAGGAGGAAGGTGCCTGTGGAAGTCCTTAGAGGATTCCCCACCCTTTTCAGCCTGGGACCCTCACCCCTGAGGGGGACGAGACAGGGAGAAATTTGCCGTTGGCTGCTTCAAACCTCTTTTTTCCAAGTCTCTCCTTTCAGCTAAAACCTGGCACCCAGGAAGGGCTGAATGTGGAAACGAGAACGTCGGCTCAAAAACAAGAGCGTGAATAATAATTTCTGGTTTGGCTAATTGCAGCTCTTCGTTTTGAAGTAAAGATGCGGCCTTAATGAAAATAACGGCCCCTATTTTGGGTGGAAACAACGCCTTTGAGCCCGGCGGTTGTGGAGCAGCCGCGGCCGTTCGTTTATCGCTTCGAAGGCCGAAATCAAACGGCTCCTCTGCTGCTTCCCCCTCCTGTTTAAATTGCTCCTAAGCAGGCTGCTGCGTGTGCAGGATTAGCAGCCTTTGGTGTGCACTATAATAGGCTTTGAGGCTTTGAGGGAGGATCACTGCGGCGCAGGTGGCTGATCTGATGGCTTCGGGTGGCTCAGGGCCCCTCCTGCCTATCGCCCAGGCACCTCGTGCGTTTCTTCCCCGTCTCCTGGCTGCTTTCAAAGCCTCCCCGAGCATCTCCCTTTGTCCCTCTGTGCTGTGAGCGAAGAGGCTCCGGCAGGCTTTCAAGCTGGCTGTTCTCGTGACCCCGTAACGCTCCCCTCCCGCCCCCCTTTTTTTCGCTTTGGAGAAGGAAATTCCTGTTTCACGCTGGTGCGGCTTAATTAAACAGCGAGGGCTCCGCGGGGTTCCCGCCGCTGTTTAGCAAAGAGCTTCGCTGCCCCGCGTGTTCGGCTCTTTTCTGAACTGGGGGGGGGTTATTTTTTTGAAGGACTGGCAGCGCTGACGCAGGCAGGGGCGTGATCCTTCACCAAAAAAAAAAAAAGTCGGGCCTCGCTGATAAGGATTGGGCTTTTGAGGCCTCGGAGGCTTTCGTCGCTTTCGGGAATCGACAAAGAATGGTGACTGCGAAAGCGAAAGAGCAACTGGTTTGAAACGGGGACGTGTTCGAGGATTTGAGTCATCGGGGTGGCTGCGGCAGTTCCCTCGGGTGGTGGTGTGGTTTGTGCTGGTCTGTGGATCCCGCTGGGGTCTGCGTGGTGCAGAGCTTCCTTCCTGAGCTCACCCGCGTCACCTGGATGCTAGGAGAGCTTTCTCGAGCAGCCTTCCAGCTGCATTCCAGAACTTTGGGAGAACAGCGAGCCAAACGCAAAAGCTGGGGATTCGCTTGGTTTACAAAACCACTTTTGTGTTGTTTTTTTCTTTTTTTTGTTTCGGTTTCCAACCGCTTTCACTAGCTGGGACCTGGCAACATCCTTCCCAGCCCTGCAGTTATTTATCCTAACGACCCGAGCTGCTCCTTGGAGAATCAGCCCAAAGCAAACAACAACTGCAATATCACTCTTCCTTTCTTCACCTACTTCTTTGTTTGTGTTCTTTGTCTTTTCAGGCCGATTTTTTGAAAGGATTACCGGTCTACAACAAAAGCAACTTCAGCAGATTCCATGCGGACTCCGTATGTAAAGCATCAGTAAGTATTGCGTGTCGGCCAGAAATCCCGGTGCTCTGGGAGGTTTTCTTGCAGGGCTCAAAGGATGTGAGAGGGAAATAAACTCGAAACGAGTGTTTGTTTGTTTTTAAGAAAACAAACAAACCCAGCCATGTGTGCTTGCAGTTCATGAGCTGAGATTGGCGAGGAAAACCTCCTGCTTGTTTTGGTGAGGCATGCGTCCTCACGGCAGCCAAGCCACATCAGTGGTGCTCTCTGTATGCTCACATTTTTTAGCAATGGTCTTAGGCCCTGAAAAACACCAGAAAAATGGACCTGCTTCGAATTTCTTAAAAAATAGAGGAAAAAAGCAGCAGCACAGTGTCATATAACGGGGCAGAATATCCGAATGCATTTGTAGCCTGGGTTTCTGGTGGCCTTTGGGTTGGTTTAGCCGTACCTGGTAGCCGTCGCTGTTCTGTAACTGTGCAATTCCTCTACAGAACAGAAGACCATCCGTATACCTTCCCACGAGAGAATACCCGTCTGAACAAAGTAAGTCTGCTCCACTGACGTGGGTTTTTTCCTGTTTTTGGATTTTAAAAATCTGGCATACACGTAAATTCACTGATTTTGAACTTCAGATCAGCTGATACTCTTGAACTGTCACCGCAGTTACAAGCAGTGTATGTCTAGTTACTGTTTTTTTTTGTGCTTTTCCTTTGTCCTAACGAAGTGATTGCTGTTCCTGCGTCCTGCCCTTTAATCTAAAGGACCATGCTTAGTACGTGAAATAATGTCATGATTGCTGCACAGTTTTAAAGGTTGTCTTTAAAACGACCTCAGCTTGTTTCTCTCTTTCTTTGGCAGTTATAGTAACAGAAAAGACAAATATACTTTTGCGTTACTTACATCAGCAGTGGGACAAAAAGGTATGGTTGTGTTTCCTTAATATAAGCGTCTCGATTTGCTGACTCTGGCTGATAGAGCTGGGTATCGATCACAATCAAGATATTGATGATTAATTAAGAGTGATTCAGTCCTTGTGAAATGCACCTCAGCAAAAGGAGGCTGTGTCTCTGCACAGCTCTGTCTCCTCACAACATTTTATTTTTTTTTAAAGCTTTTTGTTCTGTTTCAGAGGACAGTAACTCAGTGTTTAGTCTAGAACTTGGGAGGCTTCAGTTCTGTTTCCCACTTAGCACAATTTTCCTTTGTGACCTTTGCAAATTGGTCTCCCTGTGCCTCAACTGTCTGCTTTACAGCTAGAGGAGAGCTCCTACCTCCCAAGACTGTTAGCAAAAGATGGATGAGCTTATGCAGAACATGAATGCATTAATGAGGCCGTGTAAGTACCTTGGTTACGAAATCCGAGTTCCTGTATCAGGAATGCACGAATTAGGAGGCTCTAGCTGGCGTCTGAGACTGATGCTGCCTGGGTTGGAAGGGCTCAGACACAAGGCAAGGACTTGGGAGTGGAGATAATAAAGCAGGGATCTTAATCATGAGAGGATGCAGAACACAGAGAGAGGCAAAATTATAAGGAGCCTTGAAGCTGAAAAGAAAATATTTGTGTATGACGGAAGTCTTTTGGTGATTTTGATAAGTTTAGGGACTGACTCAGAGAAGCAGGAAAAAAGAATCTTACTCATGTGTATGAAATATTTGAGGTCTATAAATAAAAGATGCTGAGAGCAATGATTGGTGTCGTTGCCCCACCCTCAAATGTGAAGAAGCACCCCTTGGCTTTGGGCAAAATCCTCGTGGTTTGTTTCAATATGTCTGTTAGGTCATCGCATTGCTGTATTCCATCCTGAAATTTTTACAAACAACATTTTTTTTCTACTGGCATTAGCTCCCGCCAGCCTCAGAAGGCTTTGGAGAGTTTCACTGTGACTTTCTTTGTCCAAACAGAATGCAGCAAAGAAGAGAGATCAAGAGCAAGTGGAAATAGAAGGTGAGAATTCGGCGCCACCACGGAAAATCGCTCGGACAGACAGCCAGGATATGAACGAGGACACTTAAACTCTTGGCTTTCTCCTCTACTACTTTGCAGGCGCTTCCTGTTTTGTCTCAAAGTGTGTAAATTTCGCCCCTTGCCCCCATCTCTCACCCATCCACTATGCAGCCCAAACCACTTCTGACTTCATAGGAGCCAATGTATTTATTTTTTCTCCGTTTTTTTTTTTTTTTTTTATTTATGCCGTAAAACTTACGGAGCGATGGTGGAACAATCCAGTAAAACACGTAGTATAACCTTAGTTCCTCCTTTCTCAAAAGCATACACTGTCACTTTTACAGGTTTTGTTAAATCTGTTACCTAACCAACCGGGTCTAGCTACGGTAGCCTGAGCAGGAGACGGGTTGTTACAGACCCCTGGAGTGGTGCAGGCTTTTTGATCCATGTACCCATTGACACGTTACGAGTGGTTCATTCTTCTTTGTGCCCAGTCCAGCCATAAGTGTGGGGCCTCACTATTTTTTTCCTCAAATACTCTGAAATTGGCACTGCACTTAAAAATACAAAAAAAAGAAAAAAGAAAGAAAAAAAGAAAAAAAAAAAGAAAAATCATGGGTGTCATTTAGGATTATGTTGATCTTAGCAAAACGTGTTGTCAACTTGATATATCAGTTGTATTCTTTTGGTCTGTTCTGTGAGGGCCACGGTCGTTTGGCAGCGTACATTATCTCATGCGTCAGTGGTCATGGAGAATTCAAGTGAAAGGTGTGTTGCTTGTGTTGCTCTTTTAATTCTAACAGTCTCTTGGTCTTGAACAGACTGATATGTGCAACTTCTCCGTTGGAATAAAAGGATGCTTTTATCCTATTCTGAGTATTTGATCAACAGTGTATTTAAGCAGCAGCTGATGGAGTGGAGTTGGGTAGGCGCCCTGCAGGCAGCGCTTGGCCGGATGAGTCTGGGAGCACCTTGGCAACTAGATCTAGTTCTCTGTGTCGACTGCCGGCTCTGACTAATGGTACGTTGAATTTCCTGCGATATTGGCATGTCTGGAGTGGAGTCCGGGACTTTGAGTTGATCCAAACGTGAGCTTCCGTGGTCTCCGTTAAAGACCAACCCATCTCTTTTGGACTGGGACAGCTCAGTGCCTGTTGCCTGTAACCCTTCACTGACTCTTCAGGAGGAGCAGAAGTGGAGACCCGTAAGTCGTCCAGGTGGAGTCGCAGGTTCAGAGACTTAAAAGGAAATGACCATCGTCGCTGAAGGGGACAGGGAAGGTGTAGTTTAGTAATGATGTCTTGTCTGCTTTAATGTAAGAAGCTGACTTCACACTGTGTTAGTTTAAATTGATGAAGTTATAACTGTGTTTTTTCCTCGTTCACCAATCTGAAACACCAGTTCAAGAAATCTCACGCGAACGTTGTTCTAGAGATCCGGGATGAGCCCAGTTCTGTGCGACTGCAGTGGCCACGAGCCTTGAGATCAGGGTTTCTGCTATCCCCTTCTCCACAGCAGCCCCTTCCTACCAGCGGACGCCACGAGATCAGGTGTGGGGGCGAAGGGGACCCGAAGGGAGATAAACCGTTGCTTATGACTGCGTGTTATGAGGCAGAACCTTGGGAAGAGCAGGGCACAGCTCACTCGGCGTTCTCAAATGTGTGTTAGGCACCGAGTTCCTGATGCAGCGAGTGAATTTAACTCAAAGTTAACACTGAGTAGCTTAGAACTTTGTACCTGCCTCAGAAAACGTTACCTTTTTGCCATGGCAGTAACCTCCAAATTACTGGAATGTTGTTGGAAATGCCAACCGTGTTGGTGAAGATAAAAACTACTTAGAATTCCGTCGGATTTACTGGCAATTGCAAGAGGACTTCTCCCAGCGTGCCGCTACCAACAAGTACTTCTGTGCAAAGTGCAGGATGTTAACTGAAGATGCTGTGTTAGCATCTGGTCTCGCAGGGATCACCTGAAGCTGAAGAATCCTGTGAAGAGCTGTGAGATACCAAAAGAGGAAACGGACATGCAGCTGGTGGTAAAGTGTGACCAATTTGTGTGTTTTAGCAAAGCTTGAGAGCTGCAGCCTTGCAGACTAATGTTTGTACAGTGCGTTGAAGTTGTAAAATGCTGTATACTTGATTGACATGGCAAGGTTTGGGCTTTGCTGACTTCTCTGCTAGACAGAGTGATGTACTATTAAAGAGAGTTGGCAGTTCCTTCCTGTCGTAAACCCCCGTCTTTGTTCCCTCCGTGTCGTTAAAAATTCTCCTGTTGGTTCTGGGAGCCTTTGAGATGTTTCAGAGATTTTTAGGAGGTAAGAGAAGGTTGCCTTTTTATTTTTTATTTTTTAAAAGTAGTTCTGAAGTGATGGAGAAACTTATCTTCAAAGAGATGTGACCTTAAGTATCAAACTTGTCTTTTTGTTTGTTTGTTTGTTTTTTTGCATTCATGGTTGAGCACAAGCAGTGTGGATTTCTAATACCCCCAGTGGGTCTTTCTACATCCCACCTGATCTGCAGCGAGAGCTCCCTCCTCTCCTTCCTTCTCCAGCCCACTTTTCCTGCTGCTCCTGGCTCCAGAGTGCTGTCCTCAAGCTATTGCACTTTGATCCTATCTGTTTAATCCATGGTAAGTGTATCAGGTTTGAGTGTTGCATGGAAGATCTTACTTGCCTAACTGTGACTTCCTGGTGCCTTAGTGCATTGAAAACGACAAAAATAAGAAAAAAAAAAAAACCCAAACCCTGGATTTCTTGCTGACCACACTGTTTGTACAATGCCTGGCTCTTCACACTTCAGCCTCTCTTGTTACAAAGTGACTGAAATTTAGTGACCCTCAGGGGTTCTTTTGTACGTGTCTGCCCAGTGGAATTTGTATTGTTTCTGTTACCAATGTACACTAAAGGTTTGGTTTTTTTAATGAGAACTTGAGATACTTGTCAGAGATCAGGATTTTTTGTAGCTGAATAGGGAATCTTTGCTCAGTAGTCAAAGCAGCAGGAGCACGTTTCTTTCTACCAGGGGACGATGAGTCCGTCCAGGAGCAGACTGTCCTGTTTGGGGGCATCTGTGCTGCCAGGCAGGGCGCTCCTGCACTAAACAGCAGTTGAGATGTATGTTGGGTAAGTTTAGAATATTAAAAAGTTAGGCACTGCCTTTTTCTAACGTAAAAATACACTAGTGACTGATGTGCAGGGAAACTAACGTTTTGTCTAGGTTAATTCTTGGTATCATATAATTTTATTTTATTTTTTAGGGGAGAAATAGTCAAAAAAAAAAAAAACCACCAACCTACTCCTCACACGTAAGAGTTGGAGGAGGGGGGGGAATGTTGGAAAGAAGGGCAGATTTTAACATGTTCTGCCCAGCTGTGAATTCACAGGGAACTGCATCAGAGCAGCAAAGTGTTTGTTTGCATTTATGGCTGATTCCTGACGTTTGCCGGATTAGTTTGTTTTGTCTGAGGATGCTCGGTTAGGGAACATCTGCACGGGTGGCTTTCAGGCTGCTTCCTCTTTGTGTCCTTGGAAGTTTTTCAAGGCCCTAACGGACGAGGCCCTGAACCCGCCGCGCGTTCGGTATCGCCCGCGCTTCGAGCAGGAGCCTGGAGGTGACAGTATAAACCCAGGGAAATGCAAAACGCAGCAGAACCCGTGGCTGGAAGGTTGGCTTTTGTACCAAACTGGCAAGTGAAGGACTGCTACGAGGCTTACGGAGCTGGCAAGCACGTGCAGAAGTCTTTGATGAGCCCTGAAACTGCGTTGAGCTGTGAAGACTGGTGACCAGCAGCGGGATGGAAATCCAGGCTGGGAGGGCAGGAAGGAGCTGCTCAGCTCCTGCCTGAGGCTGCTGAGCTGCACCTGGGCTGCAAAGTGTTCAAAGTCTTTACCAGAGGAGTGTTTAAGGTGGACAGGATGCCTTTCACAGTAAGGGAACAGGCTTTTAGAGTCATTTAGATAAGTTAGATCTGATTTAAAGAAAAAAAATAATACTTTGTGTCTGTCCTAGGCTAAGAAAAGAGGCAGCAGCAGTCTTAAAGCCTGGGATTTCTGTCCCAAGTGGCCGTGTTCAGAGCTGGCTTCTGAGCCTGGGGATGAATCCCAAGGATGCATGCAACCTGGGCACTCCTTTCTGCCATCATAATCCTGGTGAGAACGGGGTAAGCCAAGCTGGTGGCTGGTGAGCTCCACGTGCAGGCAGTTGTTTGGGGTTTTGCTGAAGGCCCCGTGTGGGCAAGGCCGTGCGGTGTGCTCCCGAGTAGGATCAGGTGGCAGATGGGTTTCCTTCCCTCCAGCGTGTGCCTTACGCAGCAGTTAGTCGTGGGTGCTCGGACTGCTTCCTCTGAGACAACTTCTGAACGTGATGAACATTAACCTCAGCGTTCTCACTCTGCACTAGATAGAACAGGTCGAACTTCAGAGCTTTATTTTCTGGCGAGCTCTTTGTCTCTGGCCTTAATGGCAAAGGCTAAGCAGGAATCTTGGATTTTATTTTCTTTTTATTTTGTTCTTAAATTCTGTGGCTGTCGGCTCTGTTACCACTTACTGTTTCCTGGCTTGTTTATTTACCACTAGCTTCATTTTTTTCTTGTAAAGGTTTTTCAAAAAGCCCCGCATATCTACAATAGGAAAATAGTTTTCCTGCATTAATGACGTCAGCCTGGCAGCAGGGGAATTGAGCGATGTGCCGACCGCGACCAGAGGGCTTCCACTTGACGTCTCTCCGTGTCAGGTTTTATCTTACAGTTTTTTTTGCTGTCTAACAAGGAGTGGGAAATCCTTTTTTTTACAGAAGAGAGGGCTGAATCTACCTGGGAGAGCAGCACAGGGTATTTTTGGGAGCGAGATGCGGAGGCTGTGCTGGTCGCGGTGCCCAGGAGGGGTGTTGCATCACGGGCTTGGTGAGGCACAGGCTGACCTTCACGCTGTGCTGACTGCGCTTTCGGGTTTCTCTTCTGCTGCCTCACAAATGTCTGCGGCCTGACGGCGAGCGTGCGGCCCAGGGGTCTCATCTGACAGCTGATCCGGGAGGTTTTGGTGCCAGAAATCACCCGAAAGGCTGAGCCAGCAGGCTGGCCAGGTGGGCTGGCTGCGTGGGCTGGCAGCTGGGGCTAGTGGTCGCATCCAGCCCGCCGTGCCCATCCTGAGCCGTGTGCTGAGCTGTCTTTTGTGTGAAATGCTTGTCATCTCCAGAGTTTAATGTCAGGGAGGACTTCTGGAACCTTTCCTTTTTCAATTACTGGAAAAAAAAAATAACTTCTGTGGATTGGAAAGGCTGCAGGGAGGAACGTTTTGTGACTGAAGCAAGGGAACGAAACGCCAGCTTTGAAGTTTTCTAACGCTGGGACTGTTTTTAAAGGCAAAACTTTGCCAGTGTGTCCCCAGATGTGAGAAGCCGAGTCTCCCCCTGGGTGTGATTTTAGAGTTAGCTTGTTCTAGGAATACATTTAAGAAGTCTGATTTGAAGCCTTAATGCCTTCTGAGGAGCTGGCTGGGTTTTGTGGTGGAGGGCCAGGTTTTACCCATACAAACCCAAAAGTGGGCATTGGGCTGGCAGGATGGAAGGGCAGCACTGTGAAACCTCGACCCTGTTCCCAACTGGGATTTTCCTCATGCAGGAGCTGGCTGGCCAGGAGTTTTGGGTGATGTAAGGTGGGCCAGTTTTTGCTACCCTGCATGCTGCAGGGTGCAGGCAGGGCTTTCCCCAGCTCGTGGGCTGCGTTCTTGCCCCTTCTGCCAGCCCTCGGAGGCGAGGGGCAGCCCAGTCCTCAGCTCACCACCCCTCTAGGAAAGCAAAGCTGCCTTAAAGCTGCCTCGTGCCCCACGAGGACAGCAATTTATCCTCTCCTTGCTACAACTCTGCTTTCAATTTCCTCCCGTTCCTCACCAAAGCGAGCTTCGTTCGGCTAGCGAGCCGGCAGCGACGCCTCTCGTTGCTCCCAGCTCCACACCCATCACCGGGACGCCTTGTCCCAGTCAGCTCCAACCCAAACTGCCTCTGCTACACCCACACGCGGTGCTTTTCCTGCAGACACCTGAACAGGTCAAAGAGCTTATCAAAAAGCTCTTCCCCGCTTTGATAAGCAGCACGGAGGCCGAGTGTGGGTAGGGCTGGGGCAGCTGGCGTGGCTGCGGGCAGGACGGGCCGTTCAGTTCATTCCTTAGCCGTGGTTTTGGGGTGCAGGGACGCGAGATGCCCCATGAGATACCGCAAGAAACAGCGTGAGGTCGGACTGGCTGTGCCAAGCTGAGTCACGGCCCCTGCACCGCGCTCGTGCTGCCTTCCAGATGCATTCGTTTCTCATTAATCAGCGCGCAGCGTGCCATTAGCGGGCCGTGCTGGGTATTTTTAGTTAAACCACCCGGCCCTGGCCCGTCCCGCACCACGACCGAGCGGCTCAGAGCAGCTCTCAGCTTTCTGTCCCCCCGTGCCTGCTGTGGCTCCTCGCTCCGTTCAGCACGCGCCATCCCAGGCTGGTTTTCGCAGCGCGGCGTCGAGCTTGTGAGTGTGTGTTAACTTCCCACCTGTCTCCGCGAGTTCGTTTTCCCTCTTTTTGCAAAAAAAAAAATCCTGTCTTGTGGGGCCGGGAGAACGCGGGTTTTGTTGTTTTTTTGTTGTTTTTTTCTTTTTTTTTCTGACAGCTGCGTGTTGGCAGAAGGGCTGCCGTCGTGGAGTGCCTGTAAATACACTGCTAGTCAAATGTCACGGCCGTTGGAATTTTGCATTTATTTTTAAACTCTTCCATGTTTGATACTGTGTACAATAAATTTGCAGAATTTAGAGGGCTACCACTCGTCATTCTTCCTCTCCCCTTTCCTGCTGCTGACAGAGCTGCGACGTGGCTGCGGGCGCTGCTGCCTGAGCGTGCCCTAAACCCACCCGTGCTTGCAGGGCTCGTCCTGATGTCTCTGTCTCAAAGCCTGGGCGGGCTGAGGGGTGATGGTGGCCCCAAAGTGTCCCCTTCTGCCCTCCCCAGGGCCAGGGGCGCTGAGGCTCACTCCCTGAGCACGCTACGAAAGCCACTTGGGGCAATAACTGAGCGCACGCCTCAGGCTTGTTGAAATATATTTTTTATTGCATTTCTGCAGGTTTTACAAAAATATGACAAAATAAATTAAAAAGAAATAAATAACCCCCCCCCCCTTCATTTCTTTTAGTTTCCGAAGACAGAGAGCGCACAGCAAGGGAGAAAAGAAGGGGAAAAAAAAAAAAAAAAGGAAACAATTCCCTCCTTTGTACAGTAACTGCCCGGAAGAGTGAGACACCAGACAGGCGGCCGCTCTTAGAAATATTTTGGGGAGAGAAATGTTTAAAAATGCCCAGGACCGTGGGGTCCAGCAGCAGCGGGACCCTGCCCTGTCCCCCGGTAAGTGACATGGGGACAGCACGTGCCAGGGCCGTTACCCCAGGAGGGAAACGGGACAAACAGAATTCCTTTAGGACCAGCGCCTTTTAACCAAGAACCGAGCTGGGAGCTGGTGAGCCAGACCCGGGGAGAAGCTGAGAACCAAAACGGGGAGCGGGGAACGGGAGGGGGCTCCGCACGGCCCCGGCACGGAGGGGATGGCAGCAAGGTGTGTGGGCACAGCAGCTGAGCAGGACTTGGGGCTCTGCAGCAGGGAGCTGAGCCCGGGAGGGCGTTGGGGTTACAGCTCCCCTCGCTCAAGGCACTGCTGCTCCCGCTCCCCTTCGAGCAGCAGCTCCGGGGCACGGCCGTGCTGCTCCTCCCGTCCTTTTTGGGCCCCGTTTGCCCCAGTTTCTCAGCACCGTGGAGCCCGCTGCTCCCTTTTCCCTCATTTTGCCCCAGAAATCCTCTGCTCTTCGTGCCCGGCAGGCACTGAGCGTGGTGCCCGACCCCGTGGGAGGCCGAGGGGGCTGCTCTGCCCCACTGTGCCCCCCTGGGGACCCCAAAGCTGGGTGCAAGGAGCCCCCCATCTGCCCCAAACCATCGCCCCTGCAGCGCAGGTGAGTGGAGCAGCAGAGCCTTTGTGCCCCCCTGGCCTTATTGCTGGATAAAATGGCTTGGTTCAAAGACAAAAGGGGAACAAAAAAAACCCAAAAACACGCATTTTGGGGAGAAACAGGGTGGGAAAAACAACCTGACGTGTTCTACAGCCCAGGCCTTGGGCCAGGCACAGTGATGGGGCGGCCGCAGCCCTCCCTTCCCCCTGCTTGCTTTGGAAACGGGCGGGGGCTCGGCGGGGGCAGCGAGCGGAGCCGGGGGGGCGAGGGGACGGCGAGCAGCGGCCTTACCCCGGCCCCCACCACCCCGTAAAGCGAAGCAGAGCCGCGGGAAGCCCCCTCCCAAAGCGCTAAAGCCTGGACCCGGCGGCGGCAAAATCTCGGCCCCGGCAGAAGCGAAGCTGCTCCCACACCCCCCCACACACCCCTCATCGCGTGCCCCCCACCCCACGCCGGGACGTCCACGTGTGCGAGCGCCTTATTGCGAGTTAATTCCACGAGAGAAGAAAGCGGAGAGGGAAGGGGAGCGTCGCTGGGGCACGGCCGGGCTGCTCCGAGCTCTCGCCTCCGCCGCCTCCAGCCGTCGCACGAAGAACGGGAGCGAGCCGCTTGCCTTGTTTTTGTTTTTGTTTTTTTTGTTTTTGTTTTTGTTTTAGTGCAAGAAATGCTGCCCATGCATGGGAATCCGGGTGGCCGGCGCTCGCCGCTCACCCCCCCTCCCTCCCGGCCGGTGTTGGGGCCGGGGGAACGTCCCCGTGCCGGCGGGACCGGACCCGTGCCGAGGCTGCGGGACGGCGCCGGTCGGTGCAGGAGGACACGGCGGTGGCGGTAGGCACGGGTGAATCGGGCTCCTCGCGCCGCCTCCTTCCTCTGCCATCGGAGACGTGGGGCCGAGCCCCGTTGCCTTCGCCCACGGGGGCTCTGCGGGATGCTCCCGGTGGGTTTGGGGACGCCGAATTTCCCCTCGTCCCTTTGGGTGCCGGAGCCGTGGAGCAGGACCGGGATTTCACCTGCCCGTCCCGAATTTGCCGGAGGCACAGGAGGGGACGCTCCACGCGTGGACACGGCCGGGCCCTGCTGCTGCTCACACCGACAGTGCCTCGCTCGGGTGTCCGGACCCCCCCGGGGGCTGCGGGTCCCAGCTGTGGGGGGCTGGAGGGGCACGAGGGGATGCGACGGAGGGGGACGGTGCAGGGCGCGGGGCCAGCACGCCCGTGCTCGCTCCCGAAACGTCGCCTTAGAGTTTATAGCCCCCGCTCTCCTCCTCCGCCCGCGGCTCCGGCTCCTCGCGGCCCCCGTCCTCCGGCACCCCGTTGAGGTGGGACTTGCTGGGGCCCGGCCGCTCGCCCCCATCCGTGGAGGGGCCGGGTCGGGGCTGGGGGGAGGCGGTGGCCGCGGCCCCGTTGCCGCTGGCCCCTTCGGACTTGCCGAAGTTGAAGAGCTTGCCGGGGTTGAATGGCTTGGTGGGCGACTGGACCTTCTCGGTCCCCGCGTCCCTTTTAGTCTCGGGGGATTTCAGGAACTTGAAGCTGAGGAAGCCGGGGAGTTTGTTATCGCTGCCGGTGGGGGACTGGGGGGACCTGGCGGCGGCCGTGCTGCCGGCCCCGGCCCCCCCGGAGAGGAATTTGCCCTGCAGAGGGATGATTTGCTTCAGCTTCATGACGTTGTTGGTGGCCAGCAGCGAGCTGGGGCGCTTGGGCTTGTCGGAGCCGTGCGAGGCGCCCCCGGAGCCTTTCCCCTTGCCCTGGCTCTTCTCGTGGGCCGGGTCCTGCCCGGCGGCCTCGGGCTTGGCCTCGTCGCGGCTGGACTCGCGCTCCTTGCGGGCCTGGTACTCGGCGTGCCGCTGCCGCTCCTCCTCCTCCCGCTTGCGCCGCTGCTGCTGCTGGAAGTGGTGCTGCGCCTGGCGCTCGTGCTTCTGCCGACGGGGAGCGCGTCGGGCACGGGGGCGCCTCGGGGGACGTCCCTGCTCCGTGCACGGCCCCGAGGGGCGCGTTGCCTCCCCGCACCCCCTTTACCCCGTTGTCATCGCCTACCTTGAAGGCCTCGCGGCGCTGGTACTCCAGCTTCGCCATCTCCTCGGCCACCCAGGCGGGGATGTCGGGGATGGCCACTTGGATCACGTACTTCAGCAGCAGGGCGAAGTGCTGCGGGGGCACGGGGGGGGGGGGGGCACGCTGAGCGTCCCCTTCCCCCAAATGCACCCCACGGGGAGGGAGGGTGGGGAAACGGGGACCGGAGAGGGCAGCGCAGCGGGAGACCCTACAATAACGAAGGGAGCGCCGTACCTCCAGCACCACCACGGAGATGATGGCTCCCTCGGGGCTGAGCCAGGGGAAGAGGCGCTGGAGCTGCCCGCACTGGGCGATCAGGTAGCAGTTGACCACGATGGCCAGGACGCCCATGGCCTCCATCACCTTCTGCACGAGGGACGGCACCGGGGGATGAGCTGGAAGCCTGCGGCCAGCCCGCTCCCATCCCCCCGAGGCCCCTATCCACCCCGAGACCCCCATCCCGGCCCCCCCCCGTGGCCCCCATCCCACCTGCCACTGCCCGATGCTCTCGACCCGCTGGCCGAAGGGGCGCTGGAGCCCCGTGCACAGCTTGAAGGCGTCGCTGCGGATCTCGATGACGTTGTTCACCAGGGCGCACATGGCGGCCAGGGGGAAGGCGGAGGAGAAGAGCACCACGTAGCCGAACTGGATGAACATCTCCTGGTAGTCCTGGAAGGTGTCCTGGGGAGGAAGAAGAGGAAGAGGAGGAGGAGGAGGAGGAAGGCATTGCAGCGGGGCTTGGGGAGGATGCCCCCCATGCCCCGCCGGAGCTCACCTCGTACTTCTTCATGCAGCTCTCCACCTCCGCCTGCGTCAGCTGCGTGGAGTAATCCTCCTCGGGCGGGTCGATCCAGGAGGCTCGGTTCCGCTTGCGCCCTTCCTCCTCGCCCTCCTCCTCCTCCCTGCTCTCGGCCGCCCTCCTCCTCCGACCTCCCCGCAGGACGGCGACCGGCTCGGCTGCCTTGACCGGGCTTCCCGGGGGGCCTTCGGCCTCATCCTCATCCTCGCCCAGCTCGAAGACGGAGGCGGGGTCCATGCCCTTCTCCACCATGGTGGGGCTGCCCTCCTCCAGGAAACTCTCGTCCTCGGGGCCGCCGGGCTCCGTGCCGCGCCGCTCGGCCTTCTCGATGAAGCTCACCTTCTTCAGCTTCAACCCGCAGTCCAGGGCGCTCTCGTCCTCCGAATCCGACTCGCGCCGCTCTTCCTCCTCCTCCTCCTCCTCCGGCACCCCGCAGCCCCCGTTCAGACACTTCTTCTCGCCCCGCGACCCCTCGGGGGCTGCCCCGGGGGCTGGGGGGATTCGGGGACGGGCGAGCAGGCGGAGGACGGCGTGGGCGACCTCGCGGAGGCTGCGGAGGCTGAGGTCCCCCCGGCGCAGCCGGCGGTAGAGGTGGGGCTGCGACACCTCCTTGACGTTCTGCAGGAACTGGCGGGTGATGAGCAGCGTGGCCAGCATCTGCGTGGGGACACCGGGCAACCCGCTGTCACCCCGGGGTGCCAGCGCCCGGGTGTCCCCCTCCCGCGCCCCCATCGCCGCGGGGTCCCCGCTCCTCCCCGTGGCCACGCCGCTGCTGGAGAGGGGGGGGGGACACCTAAAGCGGTGCCCCCCTCACCCCAGTAACACCGAGCTCACCGGCCTCGTGCGGGCCACCGTGGTGGGGACGGGACCCCCGGGGGCTGGGGTGCGTGGGGGGGGGGTCGGGGGTGGCATGCACGGCCCCCCGCCCTCCCTGCTCCTACTTTGGATACTCCCAGTCTCCAGCAAAAGCCCAGGAGGCCCTTAAGGAAGATGAGGGAGAGGTGGAGGTGGAGGAAGATGAAGGGGAGGAGAGCCTCTTTGAGCTGACGCATGAGGCTTTGGGAGAGAGAGAAGATGAGCAGGAGCTGTGGAAGGGACAGAAGGACGGACAGACAGACAGACAGAGAGAGACCCGTGAGCGGTGACGCGGCATGCGGGGACAGCAGGAGGGGGGGGACGGGTGCGGGTGCCGCTGGCTCGAGGACGTCCGTCTGTCCATCCGAGGGCATCGGGGAGGTTTTTTTTTTTGGGGGGGGGGGGGAGTCCTCGCTGGCCCCGTGCGCTGCCTCCTTACCTCCTTGAGCCGCTCCATGTCTTTGAGGTAGAAACCGATGTAGAAAAGACTTAGGTATGAATTTACAAACTGAAACTGGGGGGCAGAGAGGGCAGGGTGAGCGCGGGGCGGCCGCCGGGACCCTCGTCTGTGCCCCCCCCCTCTGCCCATCCACCCCCTTACCAGGACGATTTTGATGATGAGGTGTTTCTCGTAGGCACTCTGCAGGCGGTAGTTCTCTGCGGAGCCGAGGGGGTGAGTTTTTGGGGGGGGGTCCCCGCATCCAACCCCGCCGCCGTGCCCCCCCCCCAAATTGCCCCCGGCCCCCACGCACCCATGTCGTTCAGCCAGTAGGCGATCTTCTTGTAAACCTCGTCGCAGGTCGTGACGATGACGGCCAGGACGATTTTGGGCAGGAAGCGGATGATGCGGGGCAGCTCCTTGATGCTCAGCACAAACTCCTACGGGGATGGGGTCAGCAAAGAGGGGAAAAGGGGGGGGTTGTGTGGAAGCCCCCCAGGTGCCGGGACGCAGTCTGGGACCCACCTGGAGCTGGAAGCAGCCCAGCATGACGAGGAAGACGAAGGAGAGGCAGGCGAGGCAGACGGGCAGGCTGACCAGGCACTGGAAGAGGAGGCGCTTCCACGGCGGGTAGTAGAACTCCTCCGCGCTGGTCACGGGGCTGATCCTCTTAATGCCCTAATTTTTTGGGGGGGACAGCTGCGTGTGACCCCAGTGCTGCCCTCGGGGGGACCCAGCTCAAACCCCCAGGAACAACCACAGACATCACGATGGTGCCAATTCTGCGCACCAACCCCGGTGCCTTGAGCCCCCTCCGCGCACACAGGACCCGGAGGGACGGCGCTCAGCTCCATGGGGACCCCCCAAAAAGTGCTCACCCTGAACTGGGGCCGGGGCTCTTCGATGGACTCGGCGGGGGTGTCCAGCGTCCCCCACTTGTAGGCGAACTCGGCCCCGCGGCGCTTCCACTCCTCCAGGAAGAGCGTGGCCCAGATGACGTTGAAGATGGCAAAGACCACGCAGCAGATGTCCTGGCTGGTCTGCGGGGTGGAGGGCACCCACCAAATCGGGGTCGGTCCCCTCCTGTCCCCAGAACCCCCCCAGCTCAGCCCCCACCCCATCCAGTGGTCCTGGGGAGCCTCCTAGACCCCGATCCCACTGCCCTGAGGGCTCGGGATGCGGTTAAGCAGCTGATGGGATTAGGAGCCTCCCAGCTCCGCAGCAATTAGGGCATTAAAGCATCAAAGGGAAAGGCTGGAGCGGGGAGGGAAACGTCCCCCCAAAAAGCTGGGATTTGCCCCATTTCCCAGCCTCCTCGCACCTGGTCGCTCTCGGTGAAGGTGTAGAGGATGGAGCCGAAGACGGCGGGGTACACCATGGCCGAGGTGTAGAAGCCGAGCCAGGCGAAGTACATGGCGATCTTCACGCCGAAGTAGTCACAGATCTCATCTGCGGGGGCCAGGGGGTGGTGGTGGGGGCGGTGAGCGGGGCCGGGACCCCCATAACCCACCCCAGGACCCTCTGCCGGCGCCTCACCGAGCGGCTGAGCCTCGCAGATCGCCTGCACCCAGGACTTCATGAGCCGCTTGAGGATCCTCTGCTCGTGCAGCGGGAAGACCTGCTGGATGACGCCGCGGGCCGCCAGCTCCGGGACTGCGCCGCGGGGACAGGGGGTGAGGCGTGGGGACGCTGCTGTCCCCCCCCCCTTCACCCCGGGTCCCCAAAATGTGTCCCCAGCCAGGCCTGGCACGGCAGGGTTTGGGGTAGGGATAACGGGAAGGGTGGGCTTGGGGTGATGGAGGAAGATCGGGGCTCGGTGCCCAACCCTGGCCGCGGCACGGCGTGCGCACCGCGTGCCCGCTGTCACCCTGTTTGTCACCCCGGGGACCCTCTGGGGGTGAGATGTGGCACAGCCGGGATGTGGGGAGGTGGCTGAGGGGGGGGGTGGCCGTGCCGTGCCGTGCCGTACTCACTGATGGGCTGCCCCTCGAGGAAGTGGATGTTGTGCAGCGCCTCGCCCTGCTTGGCGCGCAGGTTCTCCAGCCAGTACCTGATGATGTTTTGCCGTTCCTGCGGCACCGCAGCGGGGTGAGCCCGGGGGTGAGCCCCCTGCCCGGCCCCCAGCACCCCTCCTGTGACACCCGTGTCCCCCTGTGCATCCCCTCCCCACCCCCTGCCCTCTCCTGTCCCCTCTGGACCTCTCTTGTCCCCAACTTGGGGGTGTTTAACCTGGTCCCCAGCTGGGCCAGGGGGTCTCCAATCCCCTTTTTCACATGGGGACGGGGAGATGACTCGTGTCCCTGCCCCACATCCACGTGTCCCTGCCCCACATCCACGTGTCCCTGCCCCACATCCACGTGTCCCTGCCCCAATTCCCTATGTCCCTGCCCCATGTCCCCATGTCCCTGCCCCCCGGCCCTCGCCCCTGAGTGCCCCACCTGAGAGGTGAAGAAGTAAAGCTCGTTCTCGATGTTCTCGTAGATGTAATCCTCCTCGCAGGAGAAGCTCCGCATGCCCCCGCCGAACTCGGCTTTCACCGGCTTCCGCAGCCCGATCTCGTCGGCCCCACGCAGGAGGCTGCAGGGAGCGGGGACACGGCCGGGGACGTGGCTGAGGGCGCTGGGGGGGGGGGCGGGGGGGTTGCACCCAGGGCCGGGGACGTGGCCGGGAGCCTACCTCTCGTAGGTGGCGGTGACGAAGAAGGCGTAGACGCGGGTGTGCTTGTGGTGCCGGACCTGCACGATGAGCTCGGGGATGCCCAGGCGGATGTGGTTGAGCAGCCAGAGCAGCGTGTGGTCGTCCGTGGTGTCTGGGGGCGCACGGCGCCGCTCGCACCGGCCCACGCTTGTCCCCGTGTCCCCCATCCCCGTCCCTCCCCATGTCCCCACCGCGGGTACGGGGCTGTGAGGAGCTCCGGGTGCCATCGGACCCCTCCTCACCTCCCCCCCTCCCCAAACCTGAAGCAGCAGCGGGCACCCCACGCATCTCCCTACCCGGGAAGGTCATCAGCACGTCGCAGTTCTCCGTGGGCACCGTCTTCATCCAGGCTTTGTGGGACATGATGTAGCGCCCGGCTTGGAGCAGCCGCTTCCCAAAAAGCTTGTCTGCCGGGGGGGGGGGACAAGGGGGTGAACGGCCGCGGGCACCCCCAGGCCTCCCCCCTACCTCGACCCGGATCCGGACCCCAAATCAACAATGATTCAGCTGCTGGCACAAACAAGGGGACAGGGACCCCGGTGTGTCCCCAGCGGTGGCCGTGCCAGCGGGTCGCAGCGAGGTGACGCCGGCCCCGGCTCAGGTTTCTCCTCCGGCAGCTCCCAATGCCTGAAAAAGCCCCGACAGCTGCCGGGGAGGAGGCGGCGGTGGCACAACCTGGCAGGGTCGGGATCCCCGGTGCCCCCCTGGGTGTCCCCCCCCCCCACCCCGTGCTCACCTCTGCCCGCGGCCCCTCGGTGAGGCCGGGCTCCGGCAGGGCCGCGGCGCCGGGAGATGGAAAATGGCAGGAAAAATGGGGAGAGCGAAAAAGCAGCCGGTCTCCATGGAAACCCGGGGAGGCCCCGTGCCGCTGCGAAGAGCGGGGATGGGGACGGTCCCCAGGGTCCCCTTGTCACCCCCCGGCTGGGGATTTTGTAGGGACACAGCCCCCGTCCTGCTCTGGGGTGGCCGTGCCATGGAGGCTCGCTGTCCCCATGCCCGGTGCCCCCATCATTTCTCTCACACTGGACTGGGACCCGGCGCATCCCAAACCGGCAGGGAGGGCAGGACGAGGTCCCCACGGTGCCATCAGGTCCCCCCCCTGCACGCCAGCAGCACCCGGCCGCCTCCGTGCCTCAGTTTCCCCCTGCTGAGCCAGGGCGCAGGGGATGTCACAACAGCCAGCCCCAGGGCTGGGAAGGTCCCGGGGCACAGGAAATCCTGCTGGCACCGGGCACGCCGGCCCCAAAAAACAGGAAATGCCGGACCTGCTCCGGACCTGCTCCGGACTTGCTCCATCCCAACGGATGCGCCCCAGCTCCGGGCTCCCCGTCCCAAAACAAAGCAGGGCCCCAGCGCTGGCTGAGACCCGACAAACTCATCTCCCCCGCTGCCGGCGGCTCCGGGTGGGCAGGGGCCGAGCTGAAAAGCCGCCCTGTGCCCGCACCGTGGGCGAAAGAGCAGGACGGCTCCGGGCTGCTCGGCACGGCTCGGCACGGCTCGGCACGGCTCGGCTCGCCCAACACCCCCGGAGCACCCCGGGGGCACCCCTCGCCCACCCCGCACGCAGAAAACGCCCTCGCGGCGGCGAGGCAGGGCCTGGCCGAACACAAACCCGGCATTGTGGGTGCTGGCACAGCTGTAGGGCCGCGAGGGTGCCAGGAGGGAGACGCTTCAGGTGTGGGGACGGGGGTGTCCCCGCGGGGTCCCCAAGCTCTGCTCCGTGCAGGCACCCTGCCCGTCACACTGGGACCCCCCCCAGCCTGAGTGGGACCCCCGCTCTGCTCCGGCACGGGTGGTGACGAGCACCCATCCTGCTCGGCTGGGGGTGCTGAGGCTCCCAGAGGGCCACCAGCCGGCTGAATTATTTACGCCCCGCACGGGGAGCTGAAATCCTAGCTGGGAGAGCGGCCGGCCGGGGAGGGGGCACCGCACAGACACCCCAACACACGCGTGTGTGCGTGCGTGCCCCCACGTGTGCAAGGCCACGACAGCGCCCCGCTTCGCACCGCGAGGCCCCCAGAAAAGTGTGAGCCCCCCCCCCAGCATCCCGAGGAGCTGCGGGATGGGGGGCGCGGGGACCCCAAAGCTGGGCTCGGCTGCTCGGGGTGCAGCGGGGCTCCTCCTGCCCAAGGTCACTGGAAGAGACGTGGAGGAGCCGCAGGGGGGTCCTGAGCACGGGTCCTGTCCCCCTGAACATGGGGAGGGGGGGTGGGGGGACACCGCATTGACCCCCCCCCTCTGGCCACGGGGCCGGCCCTGCCTCCTGCCCCACATCCCCTCCCAGTGCCACCGGTGCCACCGCCGGCAGAGCCACCGAGCCTGCGGGGCCGCCGCTGTCCCTCGCTCCCCGCTTGTCCCCGCGGCCACCCGCTCACCTTGGGGTAAGGTCACCGGAGCCGCAGGGCTCTGGGGACCCCAAAATCCTTCCCTACACCCCCCCCCCCCCCGTGAAACCCGCGGCCGCTCGGGGCAGAGGCGGGCGTCATTTGGAGGCCGGACCTGCCTGCTGCGGGGGGGGGGGGGGGCACAAAGTGGGTCACGCTCCCCCCCCGTGCCGCCCCGTGTCCCAGCCCGGCCACGTCCTCGGTGCTGTCACCTGCTTGGGGGGGGGCAAAGGGGGGGGCACGCGTTCTCCTGCAGCCCCCTCCCCACCTTGGGGACCCGCTGGCAGAGCCCTCGTCCTGCACCCGCTGCCCTTGGGGCGCACGGACCCCATCTGGGGGGGGGGGCCACGGACTTGGCAAGGGGGGACAAAAGGACCTCCACGGTGGGGGGGGGGGGACACGCATGGCATGGGGGTGACACAGCTGCCCTGGGGGGGGGCATTGATCAATTGATAAATCCTCGGGCGCGCAGCCCCCTGAATGTGCCCTGTCCTGGTGGGGGGGGGGCGCACGGAGCGGTCCGGGTTTGGGGGGGGGGGGGGGCCGCGCATCCATCCCAAACCCCAAACAGCCAGGAGAAGGCGAGGAGGGGGGGGGGGGGTGCGGGCAGCACAGAGCCGTGCTGGGACCACCACGACCCCCCCCGGGCTGGCACAAAAAGAGGTGGGGGGGGGGATAAAACCACCTCCCCCCCCCCTCCTCGAGCGGCCCCGCCGCATTGAGCCGCAGGGAGCGGCCCCTTTCCACCCCCCAAAACCCAGGGGGGGGCCGACTCCTCCCGGTTCCGTGGCCCCCCCCCCCTCAACTCCCCACTTCCCTCCGGTTCCCCCCCCCCCCCCCCCCACATCCCCTTTTTTTTTTACGCATCCATCCCCGGTGCCACCTACCCAAAACGCCAGCGGGGGCCGGCGGCTCCGTTCGTTCGTCGGCTGCCGGGGGGGGCCTCCGGGGGGGCCGTTCGCCCTCTTGAGCTGCCGCCGGCGGCTCGGGCATGGTGGGGGGCACCGGGGGGGCGCGGCGGGGGCACGGCGGGGATCGGTGCATGGGGACCGCAGCGGCTTCGGTGCCTCCCGAAGCCTCCCGAAGCCGCCGCCGCCGCCGCCGCCGCGCCCGGCCGGGAGGAGGAGGAGGAGGAGGAGGAGGAGGGACAAAGGCGGCGGAGCGCAGCGCCCCCCCCCCCCCCTCCAACCCCCCCAGCGCCGAGCAGGGGGACCCAGGAGTCCCTTCACCCCCCCCCCCCCCCATTTTTCCATCACCCCCCCCTTCCCTCTCCATCACCCCCCCGGGGTGGAGAGGAGGGTGCGGAGCATCCCTGCCCCCCCCCCACCCCACCCCCAACCCATCCCCAGCACCCCCCCACCCCGCTTGACCCCCCCCCCCACGATGCCCCCTGCACCCCCGCATCGCCCCCCCCCTCCTGTGTGACCCCCCCTCCATCCTCCTGCCCCACATCCCAGCCCCTCGATTCGCCCCCCCCCCCAAACTGCCCCACATCCCTGCCCCCCCCCCCCCCACACCTAACCCGCCCCCCCCCCCCCGGCACCATGCCCAGGCCCGGTTATTTCGGGTGGAGGCACGCAGGGAACCCGACCTGGGCCGTGCTGTCCCGCTGACATTTGGGAGCCCTCCCCTGCCCCCCCCACCCCCCAAACCAACCCCAATGACCCCCCCCGAAACCCCCAGAGTGTCACCGGGTGGGGATCCCGCTGCAGCCCCCCCCAGGCACCCCCCATCCCTATGGCAGTGTGGGCATCAAGGCTTGGGGACCCCCATGGGCAGGTTTTGCCCCCCCCTGCCCCCCCAGCTCTGAGCACCCGCGGTTATTTTGGGGCCGGCGCCGGGTGCCAGCGGTGACGCGGTGCCACCAGGAACCGTCCCCTGCTCCGGCAGCTGCCGCTGGGGCTCACGAGCTGGCTCCTTGCCCGAGCCAGGCCTGGCCACCGTCCCCATCCCCTTTTTGAGACCCCCCCCCCGTGGCCTTGGAGCTGGAGCCCCTCCTCGCTGCTGCGTCCCCTCCCTTGGGCTCCTGGCCCCGTGTTCGTGGTCCATGGAGCACGGGGAGGGGATCCAGGGGGGGATCCAGAGGGGTTTGTATGCACGGGGGTGGTGCTGGTGGGCTGCAGCATCGCTGGGACTCCTGCATCTCCTGCATCCCTCCTGTGTCCTCCTGCATTTCCTGCATCTCTTGCATCCAGCCTGCATCCCTGCCTCCATCATCCTGCGCCCCTCCTGCATCCCTCCTGTGTCCCTGTGTCTCTCCTGCATCCCTCCTGTGTTCTCCTGCGTCCCTGCCTCCATCATCCTGTATCCCTCCTGCGCCCCTCCTGCATCCCTCCTGTGTCCCTCTGTGTCTCTCCTGCATCCCACCTCATCCCTGCCTCTACCATCCAGCATCCTTCCTGCATCTCCTGCATCCCTGCCTCTATCATCCTGCATCTCCTGCATCCCTCTGTCTCTCCCGCGTCCCCTGAATCCCTGCCTCCAGCATCCAGCATCCTTCCTGCACCTCCTGCATCTACACCTCCCTCATCCCGTGTCCTTCCTGGATCCCTGCCTCTATCACCCTGAATCCCCCCTGCACCTCCTGCATCCCCTCCATCTCCTGCATCCCTCCTGCATCTCCTGCATCCCTCTTCTGTCTCTCCTGTACCTCTTGCACCCTGCCAGCATCCCTGCCTCCATCCTCCTGCATCTCCTGCATCCCTCCTGCACCCCTGCCTTGATCACCCTGCATCCCTCCTGCATCCCCTCCATCTCCTGCATCCCTCCTGCACCTCCTTTGCCCCTCCTGCACCCCCTGCACCCCCTGCACCCCCCTCCATCCCCTGCATCCCCTCCATCCCCTCCACCTCCTGCTCCCCCTCCACCTCCTGGGGGGACCACCAGGGGGACCCCCGAGCTGTGGGGGACAGGACTGAGCCCCGGCAGCGCTGCTGGCCCGCTGGGGACCGGAGGGGACCGGGGGGGACCGAGGGGGGCCGGGGGGCACCAGCGGGGACCCCCTCGGCCAGCCCCGCGCAGCGCCGTGCCCCACGCCGGGCGGCAGCGCCGGCGCCCGCACGGCTTCAGGCGGTGCCGCGTCATTCCCCGCCGCCGCCCAATCAGAAGCGGCATCTCGGCGTAAAGCCCGCCCTCCGGCCTGAGCGGGCCAATCGGGTGGCGCGCACGGGCGCGGCGGGGCTCCCGCGCCGAGGCCGCCGGGAGGGGAGGGGAGGAGGAAGAGGAGGAGGGGGCCGGGGGGTGATGGCGCTGCGCAGGGCGCTGAGCGCGGCGGGGGCGAGGTGGGGGCACCTTGGGGGGGGGGGGGGGGGGGCATTTTGGGGGGGGTACCGGGAGGAGGGGGGCACGGGGAGGGGGGCTGGGGGGGTACATATGGGGGGGGTGCATTGGGGGGGGGGGTGCATGGGGAGGGGGGGGCTGGAGGGGGATGCACGGGGAGGGGGGGTCTGCAGGGAGAAAAGGGGTGCACGGGGGGGCTGCATGGGGCAAGGGGGGCTTTGGGGGGGCTGCACGGGGCTGGGGGGTGCATTGGGGAAGGGGGGGGGTCTGCAGGGGGAGGGGGTGCACGGGGGGGTTGCTTGGGGGGGATACATGGGAGGGGGGGTGCACGGGGGGGGCTGCACGTAAGGGGGGGGCACGCTTAGGGCTGGGGGCCCTGCGGTTTGGGGGGGGTGCATTTGGGGGGGGTGCATTTGGGGAGGGGGTGCCCGCAGAGGTGGGTCTGCATTGGGGGGGGATGGGGAGGGCACCCAGGGGCCAGTGGGGGGTGCACAGGGAGGGGGCGCACCCCTTGGCGGGGGGGGGTCAGTTTGCAAGGGGCAGGGGCGCACCCATACATAGGGCGAGGAGATTTGGGGGGGCGTCACACCCCTCTGTTCTATTTTGGGGTGTGCGTGGGGACCTCCCCCCCAATATTTACGCCCCCCCCCCAGCAGGTGGGCGCAGCAGCGGCTGTGCTGCACGGCACGGGGGGGCGACACCATCTTCGCCGTGTCCTCCGGCCACGGGCGCTGCGGGGTGGCCGTCATCCGCACCAGCGGGCCGGGCAGCGGGGGGGGCCCTAAAAAGCCTCACGGGGCGCCCCCAGCTGCCCCCCCCCCGCGTCATGGCCCTGCGCCGCATCCGCGACCCCGCCACCGCCGAGCCCTTGGACCGCGGCCTCGTCGTCTGGTTCCCAGGTTAGGGGTTAAAGGGGGGGGGTGTGTGTGGGGGTTCCTGGCTGGTTTTGGGTGCTCACGGTGGGTTTTGGGTGCCTGGGGGGGGTCTCGGTGCATGGAAAGGGTTTTTTTTTGGGGGGGTCTGGGTGCCCCCCATGGCACGGTGCAGCCCCTCTTGGTGTCCCCGGCACCGTGGCGTTGGGGCTGTGTGGGGTCAACGCTGCCCCATTGTCCCCAACCCTAAGCTTGGCCACTGGTGGGGGGCTCCCTGCTGCTCCCCCTCCCCAAATCCCTATGGGGATCCCTGGTGCTGTGGGTCTGGGCGCCTGGAAAGGGGTTTTTGGGGGGGTCTGGGTGCCCCCCATGGCACAGCACAGCCCCTCTTGGCATCCCCTAAACTCTGCTGCTGGCGGGGGGCTCCCTGCTGCTCCCCCTCCCCAAATCCCTTTGGGGACCCCCCGGTGCCACCCATCCGAGCCGTGCCCGGGGCTCCCCGCACCCCTCAGGTCCCCACAGCTTCACGGGCGAGGACTGCGCCGAGCTGCACGTGCACGGCGGGCCGGCGGTGCTGAGCGGCGTGCTGCGGGCGCTGGGTGAGAGCCCCCGACCCCAACCCCAATCCCCTCGCGTCCTGCACCTTGGGGTGCTCCCCCAAGCTCGGGGCTCACCCATCGGCCCCGTGGCAGGTCGCCTGCCCGGGCTGCGCCCCGCCGAGCCGGGCGAATTCACGCGGCGAGCTTTCCACCGCGGCAAACTGGACCTGACGGCGGCCGAGGGGCTCGGGGACCTCATCCACGCCGAGACGGAGGCGCAGCGGCGCCAGGCGCTGAGGCAGATGGAGGGCGAGCTGGGGAGGCTCTACCAGCGCTGGAGCGAGACCCTCACCCAGGTAAAAGGGGGTGTTTTTGGGGTGGGGGGGGTGTCCGGGTGCTTGGGTTTTTCTCCCGTGGCACGAACGGATTGGGGACGCGGTGGCCGGCCCCGCGCAGCCTCGTCCCCCTCGCTGCCCCCCCCAGGCTCTTGCCCACCTCGAAGCCTACATCGACTTCAGCGAGGATGACAACGTGGAGGAAGAGGTGTTGTCTCGAGGTAAGGGGGCGGCGGGGGGGGGCACGGCACCTTGTCCCTGCTGTCGTGTCGTCCCCCCCCCCTCACCGACGTGTCCCCCGCAGTGGACGCGGCCGTGCGGGCGCTGGAGCAGGAGCTCGGAGCCCACCTGCAGGACGGGCGCCGGGGGGAGCTGCTCCGCGGGGGGGTCCACGCAGTCATCGCCGGCCCCCCCAACGTGGGCAAGAGCAGCCTGCTCAACCTGCTGTGTGAGTGGGGCGCGGGAGGGGCTGCTGGTGACATTTAACCCCCCCCCCATCCCTTCATTTTGGGGACAGCAGCCACCTCCCCATCCCCGATGATGCTGCGCGGCCAGGAGGTCCCCGGCGTCGCCCCCACCCTGAGCTCCCCGTCTCCCTCCCCCCCCCCCCGCCCCGTTTTTCCCCCCCTCCCCAGGCCAGCGCCCGGCAGCCATCGTGTCACCGGTGGCGGGCACCACGCGGGACGTGGTGGAGGTGTCCCTAAATGTCACCGGTTACCCCGTGGTGCTGAGCGACACCGCCGGGCTGCGCAACGCCACCGACCCCGTGGAGCGCGAGGGCGTCAGCCGCGCACGGGACCGGTGAGCTGGGGACCAGGATTGGGGGGGGGGGGGGGGACAGACAGGATTGGGGGGCACCCCCCCACACATTTTACGGTGTCAGGATGTGGCCCCGTGCCCCTGTCCCCGCAGGTTGCAGCGGGCAGACCTGGTGCTGGCCGTGCTGGACGCCACGGCCGTGCCCACCGAGCCGGCGGCGCTGGGGGCTGCCGTGGGGTCCCTGGTGCCCCCCGCCGCCCCCTGCATCCTGGTGCTCAACAAGGCCGACCTGCTGAGGGGGGACGCGGGGGCTCTGCGTGCCGCCTGCACCCAGGGCCCCCCCGTGCCCCCCGCCACCCTTCTCTCCTGCAAAACCGGCGACGGCACCGAGCGCCTGCTGGAGCTGCTGGGGCAGCAGCTGGCGCAGCTGTAAGCGCACGGGGCGGGTTTTGGGGAGGGGACACCGCTTCCCCCATCCCTGTACGGGCACGGGGGGTGCTGCAGGGTGGGTTTTTTTATTTTTTTGCCCCGTTCCTAGGTGTGGAGACCCCCTGGCCGGCTCGCCCAGCCTGACTCAGCGCCGGCACAGCCAGCACCTGGGGGACTGCGCGGCCGCCCTGGCGCGCTACGGCCGGCACCGCGCGCGGGACCTGGGGCTGGCGGCCGAGCAGCTGAGGCTGGCGCGGCGGCACCTGGGGCGCATCACCGGGCACGTGGGGGCCGAGGACGTCCTCGACATCATCTTCAGGGATTTCTGCGTCGGCAAGTGACGGGGAGCAGCCAGGGCACGGCCCCCCCCCCCCTCCCACCTCACCCCAGTAATAGGATTAAACCGTGGTGCCTTGGGTTGCTTCTGGCATCCTTTTTTCCTGCCCCCCTCTGTGCCCCCCGCTGCGGTCCCCGTGGCAGGATGCTGTGATTTTTTTTTTTATTTTTTTTTCCCTTGGCTGTGGGGTGGGGGGAGTATGTCCTGAGCCCCAGCTATGGAAAAAAAGCAGTGGGAAAGGCCGCGTTTCCTGGCCAGGAGGATAAACAAGGAGCTGGAGTGTCTGGAATGGAAAAACCTTGGCTTCACCCCTGGGCATCTCCTTCCCTTAGCACGGAACGGGGCTCCGGGGGATGTGGGGCTCGTCCTGACACCCCAAACGCCTTCCCCAGGGCAATGGTTTGGGGGTCCCAGCTCCCAGCGTGGCCCCACAGCCCCAGTCCGGTGCCTGGGTGCCCCCCAGCTCTCACCCCCACCCGCTCCGTGGCTGCTTTGGGCTCGGTGGGGTTGGGGATGGCCCTAAAAGTGGGGTTCCTGGGGGTGCTTGTCCTTCCCCCCCCCTCATTTGGGGTCTGGGGTTATTCGTGGTGGAGCTCTAGGGGCTCCTCCAGCAGCGAGGGGGTCCCTGTGCTCCCCAGCTGGGCTGCACGGGGGGGGGCAGAGGCTGAGCCCCGCTTTCCCCCCCAAATCCCACCCTGTCCCTGCACTTTGGGGACATGGGGACCCGGTGCTGTCCCCGTGCCTCGGGACACCCACAGCGCATGGCTTTGTGTGGCGTGGGGGGGTCCCAAATGGCACCCAAGGGTGCTGGTTAGGGTCAGGGACCCTCCGGTGGGCCCCGGGGTGCTACGTGCCGGGGTAAGATGCTGGTGGCGTGCGGGCAGCGCGGGAGGGGGGCGTCCCGGCAGCAGGGGTGTCAGGAAAAGCTTCTTTAAACAGGAAGGCGAGGGAAGCGGGGCCATAAATCGGGGCCATAAATCAGAGCGTGGCAGCGGTGATTAATCACCGGGCTCGGCCCCTCCTGCACGCGCTGCTGCGCCCCGGCCCCCCCCCCACCCTGCGTGACAAAAGCCAGGACGCCGGGGTCCCCGGGGACCCCAAGGATTTGGGGAGGGGTGGGTATGTGGGGTGGGGGGGCTGCCTGGGTTTTGCTCCTGGGCTGGGGGCTCACGGCGCTGGTGCCCGAGGGGTTCCCATGGCGGGGGGGGGGGAAAGCTCCGGGTTTGCCATTGGGGGTGGGTTTCGTGGTGGGGGGGAGGATTGCGGCCACCCAAAGGGATGCCTGAACCCACAGCCCCCCCCTCTTTAAATCTGGGGGTCCCCACCCCTCGTGCCCCCACCCCTCGCCCCCCCCTCCCCTCCCATCCCCATCATTTCGGGGCAGCCTTTTGGCCGCCGCTCGGCCCCTTCTGGGAACAGCCCCCCCCCCGCCTCCCCACCGCGCTCTTCCTGGCTGCCGTTTCCTCCTCCAGGCTGCCCATCTGCAGCGGGGACGGGATGTTCCCTTTCCCCCCCCCCCACTCCCCTTTCGGCCCTGGCCTTTGCGCCCCCTCCTCCCACCTCTTTTCCCCACCACCCCCCCCCCACTTTGGGCATCGCAGCAGACGCGTGGCGAGAGCCGTGGCGGTGCCGAGCGCTGCCTCTATTTCCATCTGCCAGCCAGGCCGAGCGTGTGGGGAGGGGGTGGCTTGGGTTGGGTGGGGAAGGGGAGAAATGGGGGGGGGGGGGATGCGGCCCCGCTCCCCGCTGGCTCCCGCTTGCAGTTTTCCATCGGTGCAGTGGGAAACGCCGCTCCAGGCTTGTCCTGCTCCTGTCCTCCAGCCCCTCGCCGCGGCTCCCCCCGCGCCGCTCGGCCGCTAGCCGCTGCAGGGAGAGCGGGATCAGGCCCCTGCTCTGCACCCGGGGGTTGGGGGCTTCTCCCACGCCCCCCCCCCCCCCCCCCCCTCACCTGGGGTTCCTCGGCGTGGCCACGTGCGGCTCCATCAGCTTCTGCAGCAACCGCTCCATCTCCTCCATGCTCATTTTGCCTGGTGGGGCGAGAGCAGCGGGGGCTGAGCCAGCCTGGAGGGGGACCCTCGTTGCAGGGGGGGGGTCGGTGCCCACCCTAGGATGACCGGGGGGGCTGTTGGGGTTGGGGACGGACTCACCGATGCTGCTGAAGATGCTGGGGTTCCTCAGAGAATCCGTGTAGGAGCTGGGGCTGGCGAAGGGTCCCGGTCGCACGCTGCCCCCCAGGGTCCCCGGCACCCACAAGCCGGTGAAGTCGAAGGTGTCAATCCGCTAAGGGACAGGGGGCACGGTGCTGGCTCTCAGGGCCCTGCCCCACGCCACGGGACCGGTGCCGGGCTCGGCACGGCCACCGAGGGCTCCCGGCACCTCTGGGGAGCAGGGTCCAAGGGTGGCACCGCCGCTTGTCCCTGCCCTGGGGTGCGCCGCGGGACCGGGCAAAAGCGCAGGACCGAAAATTCGGGTAAAAAAATGCAAGGCTGAAAAGCGCACGGGGAAAAAGCGCATGGGAAAAAGTACACGGGCAGAAGTGCAGGTCTGAAAACGCAGGGGTAAAAAACGCAAGGCTGAAAAAAGGCACGTGCAGAAGTGGCCGTGCAAAAGCGCACGGGAGAAAGTGCGGGTCCGAAAACGCAGGGGTAAAAAGGCAAGGCTGGAAAGTGCCCGTGCCAAAGGTGCTCGTGCAAAAGTGCCCGTGCCAAAGAAGGCTGCGTGTGCCCAGCCTCGCGCCCTCCCAAAGCGGCCGTGGAAGTCACCCGGGGCTGTCCCCGTGCCCCAGCTGCCCCCTCACCTTGGAGCCCTCGCAGATGCTGAGCTGCTGCTTCAAGTAGTTGTTTTGCAGGGCAGCTTTGCTCTTCTCCCCCAGCTCCTTGCCGAGCTGCTCCTTCTCCGCCAGCAGCTTCTTCTTCTCCTCCTGGCTGCCCTTCAGCTGCTTGTCGGCCTCCTGCAGCCGCTTCTCCAGCTCCTGCCTCACCCGGGTGCTGTTGAAGTGGCACTGCAGCAGGTTCAGCTCGCAGGCGCCCTTCTCCTGGTACACGGCCTCGTGGTTCTTCTGCTGGAGGAAGAACTCCTCGGCGCGCTGCATCAGCCGCCGCAGGTCCTCGTGCGCGGAGCTGCAGCTGTAGGGGTTGATCGTGTCCCTGATGCGCTGCAGGGAGATGCTGAACTCGGAGCGCAGGAGGTTGCACTCGCGCTTCTGCAGCTCCAGCTGGGATTTGGTGGCCGTGTACTGGGTCTGGGTCCTGAGCAGCTCCTGCTGGCAGCCCTCGTGCTCCTGCTTGGCCTTGGCCAGCTCCGCGCTCCCCTTGGCGCAGTTGTTCTCCAGCTCCTTCCTCGCCAGGGCCGTCTGGTCCAGCTGGCTCCGCAGCTGCGCCTTCTCGGCTGCACGGGGTGAGGGGGGGCAGAGGGTTGGGGTGCATGGTGTGCCCCCCCTGGCCACCCGTGTCCTCTTCCACCCCATGTGGCATCGCGGGGTGGTGTCCCTGCCCGGCTCCAGGGGGGAGAGGTGTGCTTCGGGGGGTGCCCTGGGGGTGCTGGGGGTCCCCGGAGGGCTGGGGGGGGGGGAGGATGGTGGGTTGGGGTCGGGGCCCCCTTACCGCTGCAGTTGGCATTGATGAGGTTGACGGTCAAGCGGTAATCATCCAGCATCACCTTCTGGAAGACGATGGCCTTCATCATTTCCTGCATCTGGGCGAAGGAAAGGGAGGGGGTCAGCACAGTTTGTAGGACGCCCCCCCCCAACACCTCCCTCTGGCACCCCCCCCCCCCCCCCAGTCGGCAGCGGTGGCCCCGGGGGCTCACCAAGGAGGTGGAAACCCCACTGATGGGCGCTCCAAGGGCTTGGGGGTGGGGGCACATCATCACCACACACCCCAAACCCCCTCCTCCATCCCTTGGGGGTGGGTTAAATGGGGTTTTCCCCCCCCCCCTCCCCATCCCAGCTCTCACCTTGGGGGTGGCGTTGGGGAGCTGGCTGCTGTTGCACTTGTCCAGCTCGCGCTGCACCTTCTGCAGGGCGCCCTGCAGCCCCTGCTTCTCCTTCAGGGTGGTGTTGAGGGTGCGGGTCAGGTTGGCGTTCCTGCCGCTCAGGGTGATGATCTTGTTGTAGCGGTCCTGCATCTGCTCCTCCAGCAGCCGGAGGTGCGTGTCGGTGCCCGCGTGCGCGTTGCCGTAGACCATGAAGAGCACCAGCCCCAGGATGATGAGGAACTGGATGAGGGAGGTGAAGAGGAAGACGTACTTCATGTAGAAGCCGCAGTCCCGCCTGGGCATCGCCTCCTTGGTCTCCAACCCGAACTTGGCCATGGCGTAGCCGCTCTTCTCCATGCTCCCCCGCGGCTCTGCTCACCCCACCCCACGGCAGCCCCTTTCAATGGGGCCGCGCCGGGGTGGAGCTTGCTCCCCGGAGCCGTGTTTATATTGCTCTATTTAATATTTCCTTCTGCTGGGCTCCTTCCTGCCTCTCCGGATGCCTCGGGACCTGCCGGGTTATCACAGTGCAGCTTCTGTTTGCAGGAGGGCTATTGTTCCCGGCTGCTGGCAGACGGGGGGACAAGCGCAGCCTCTCTCCCCCCCCCCCCATGAGGGATCAGCTCTCCCCTGGGACCCCATTCCCCCGCCTCGCCCCGCACGCGAGGAAATCGGCGATGGATGTGGGCACCGCAGGGTGCCGGGGTGGGGAATGGGTGAGGGTGGGTGCAGCCGTGGGGCTGGGAGCCCAGAGGCCAGGCGGGGTGCCCCGGCCCATGGGGTGGTCTCAAACCCCATCAAAGTTGGCCTCAAACCCCATTGAAGGTGGTCTCGACCCCATTGCCTGCATCAGCACTGATCTGGGGGGATGCCAAGCACGTGCAGGACGAGCCCCCGGGGGCTTTGCCATCCTGTGCCACGGGGGTGCGGGGCTGCAGCCACCCGTCCCGCTTGATTTGGGGTCCCCAGAGCGGAGCGGTGAGCCCGGGGGGGGGACACAACGCCCAGCTTGGGGACAGGCTGGGACACGGAGCATCTCCACCATCCCGGATCCCAGCTCTGTGCTGAACGGGGCCGCCTTTGGGTCCCGACCACCGCGTGCGTCCCCATCCCCGCTCCTTGGGGCCCTTCCCCAGCCAGCACCGAAGGATGCCCAGACCCCGGGGGGGGCTCAGCGGGGGGGTGCCGAGGTGCTGGCGCTGACCCCGCCGCAGCCGAGCCGCTCGCCGTTTCCTGCCTTCTCGCTGTGCCACGCTCCCTGGGGCCCGCGAGTGTCTGCGGTGCCGGGGACGGTGTCGGTCCCAAATCCATTCTCAGCTACCGCGTTTCCTTCCTGAGCTGCAAATAACGGTGACTCACCCCCTCCGCTCCCCCCCGGCCCCGCCGTGGGGACGCTGTCTGGGCTTTGCTGGCCCCTGACCCCGCTGCTGGCTCCGGACCCCGGCGCGGCGCTGCCTTCGCCGATGGGATGCTCGGCGCGGCCACGCGGTCCCCGAGGGCTCCCTGCGTCCTTTGGGGTGCTCGGGCATCCCCACGGGGCATCCCCGGGGGGCTCAGTCCCCCTGCCATGTGCCCACCCTGCCTCTTTGTCCCATTTTCCAATTAGCCGCCCGTCTGTAATTAATCCTTCCTGTGCCAAGGGCTGGCACTGCATCGAGGTCGGGCCATGGGAACGGGTCCTGCCCATCCCAAATCGTTGGGTATGGGACCGTTGGGTTTGGGACCCCATTGCAGCCCCCCTTTGTCTCAGCCTCGCCTGGCTGCCCACCGTGGGGGTCGCTGGGGGCGATTTTCAAGGGTTTGGTGTGTTGGGGGGTGGGGGGGAGCCGGATGCCTGCGCTCGGCCTCTCGCAGCCGCCCTGCCCTCTGCACAGGATATCGCTGTGGCAGCGGCAGGAAAATCGGCACCTTTCCTGGAAACCGTCCTTCGAGGAGATCAAAGGAGCTGGGAAGTGGCTGCGAAACAGCAGCAGCTGCTGGTCCCTGTCCCCACACCCCCTCCCACCCCCCTCCCCAGCTCGGCCCCACAGCCCCTATCAGCCCCCACCCTGGGGGTGCCCGGTGGTGCCGGGTGCCCTCCCTCTGCCTCCTGCTGCCCGCTCTTGGGGTGCTGCTAATTAGCAGGGCTAATTGGACTTGGCTGAGCTGTGCACACCCCAAAATCGTGCCATGCTTTTGGCTGCAGGTCAAGGACTTCGCGCTAGGGGTGTCTGCAGGCACTGGGGTGCGCGGAGCCCCCCCTGTGCCAAATCCCTCGAGGCCGAGAGCCCTGACCCGGCACCGGTGCTTGCGGCGAGGTAAGCGACGTCTCTGCCCGCATGGGATGTTTCTGGACCAAACTTGAGCAATATTTTGTACCCGTCAAGCTTAGGCATTATTTTCTATCCGTGAACTGGCTTCATTTTGAGGTGAGTAGTAGCCGGGAGGGGAGGGGGGGGGTTGACCGCAGGTTAACCACAGCAGGTGCTTGACCACCACGTCTGTTTAATCCGCGGATAAACGCAGTTAATGATTAATAAACCCTTTTGGATAACCTCGGGACGTGATCCTGTTCCACTAAATCAGCTGCGACAAGCAGGTGGTGGCCAGCAAAGGCTTCCAGCACCCCAAAAAGCCCCAGCCCTGCCCCTGGGTGCCCACGGTGCGGGGGGACGTGGGTGAGGGCAGCGCCGGTGGTCTCGCTGCGACGGCTCCGCTCTGATGCTGCCCAGCACAGCGGGGCTGAGCTGCTGCTGGGTCCCAGTGCTAAGGGGCGCTGTGGGACTGGGAATGATGGGCACGGCCCCGGCACCCCCAGCACCCCGCTTCGGCTCAGCCCGGGTGGGTGCAGGGGGGGGCCGCGGCTGTGCCGGCGCGGTGGCGGTGCCGTAGCCAAGCGTGGTCGGTGTGCTGGTAAAAAAGGGGGTGGGGGGGGGCAGGAAGGATGCTGCGGGGCTTCAGCCTTTCCTGCAAGAGAGGGGACAGCCTCGAGTGAGCGGGGACACCGGTGACAAAAGGGGCGCGATGGCACCTGCAGAGCTGTGCCCGCGAGGGGTTGTGCTGGAGAAGCCCCCTCCCCAAGGTGCCCAGCCCCCTGACCCCACAAAGCAGCAGGGCAGCCCCCACAAAATGTACCGGGAAGGGGGGCACCTGCGCCTGGCCGTGCGGGACCCCACTCTCCGCCGTCGCTGCGCCTCCGCCTCGGCTGCGTAGTCCCTCCTGCGGGCAGAGCAGAGCCGTGTCGGGGGGCACCGCAGCCCTGGGGGGGGCACCCAGGGGAGGGCACGGCAAAGGGATGGGACCCTCACAGGTTTTTCTCGAGCTCTTTCTGCCGAGCCTCACACTTCTCCCCGCGTGCCCGCAGCGTTCGCCGCTGCTCCTCCGCCTCCTCCAGCCGCCGCCGCAGCCCCTTCGCCTCCTCCGTGCCTTGCGCCAGCTCCTCTGCGGGGCGAAGGGGCACCCCAAAACCTGAGCCACCCGGCTGGGCATCGTCCCCGGGGGGTGGGTGGCCAGGTCTGCACCCCGGGGCTGGGGTCCCAGGGGACGGACAGACGGACAGACGGACAGACGGACGCACCTTGCAGAGCCGCGTTCCTGCGGGCCAGCTCAGCCCGCTCGCGCCGCAGCGCCAGCGCGGGCTGGGGTCCCAGGGGACGGACAGACGGACAGACGGACAGACGGACGCACCTTGCAGAGCCGCGTTCCTGCGGGCCAGCTCAGCCCGCTCGCGCCGCAGCGCCAGCGCCTCGTCCCGCAGCGCCGTGGCGTTGGCCTCCAGCCTGGCCTGGGGACAGGGGACACGGCGGCGTGGGAATGGGGTGGGCAGCATCATCCCGGCTCCTCAGCTGCTGCCTGCCCTCCCCGGTGTCCCCAGAAGCAACCCCTCGTGCTCCCGGTGACTTTGTGTCCCCCTCGTCACGCCGGGAAGGTTTCTCCAGGAGGTGGGGATGTGGATTTGGGGGGAAAAACTCATCCCCTGGAGCAAAGCCTGGACGGCCTGAGCGCAGCCTTGGTGAGGATGCACGGGGGGCACAGAGGGAGCCCCGACCTGCTCAGCCTCTACGGGTGCCTCGTGGGGGCCGGGGGCTCCTGCTCTCCGTGAGCTCGCTCCAGCCGTGTCCCCGCGGCCGGCGCCAGCCCCGGGGACGCCGGAGCATTTTCCAGCCCCTCCAGGCCATTGTTTGGCCGGATGGCAGAGGAGAGGTGGGCCCCGCTCTTCCTCCGGCCGCGGCCGCAGCGCTGGGGCCAAGCCCTTTCCCAGCTGGGTCCACAGCTAAAAATACCTCGGAGGAGAGAGGAGAAGAGAGGAGAGGAGAGGCAGCTCCGCACCGGCCTCCGGTCTCCGTGGCTGCTTTGGGATGGGTTAATTATACGTGTGGAGTGCCTCGGTTTGGGAGCTGCTAAGAATAGCTGCCCCCCAGCCAGGCACGAGGAACCGGAGGGGGGCTTTCCACACCCCAACTGCCGCTGGGATTTTCCACGAGCCTTCCCCAAATCCCCCCGGAGACGGAGCATCGACACGGTCTTGACCGTTGCGCCGCGCCAGGAGCCGCCTCCCCAACTTTCCTGGGCAGAGTCACTCTCCCCACATGCATCCAACCCCACAGCAGGGTCTGAGGGGCCGGGGACCCCCCCTGTCCCCATCCCCGCAGCACCTACCGCCCGCTCCCGGCAGGACGCCAAGCTGGAATTGAGCTTCTTGCCCTCCTGGCGTGCTCGGGCGAGCTCCCGGCGCCGAGCATCCTCTGCCCGCGCGCTCTCGGCCGCGGCGCGCTGCAGCCGGGCACGATCCTGCTCCAGCTCGGCCAGGCGCAGCTCCAGCACCCGGCTCTCGTTGGCAGCCCGCTCTCGGCAGCCCCGCAGCATCCCCAGAGCCTCCGAACGCCACAGCAGCACGGCCACCGAGACCGTCACCGCCGCCACCAGCACCAGCAGCCCCGCGCACAGCCCCAGCACCTTCAGCGTGGCTTTGGGCACCGCGGGGTCCATGCCGGGGAGGGGGAACGGGGACGCTCGTGGCCGCCCGGGGTGTGCCCGGGTTGCTCCGGGTGCTGCCCGTGGGGGTTTTTTTTCTGCCCAGCGCCGCTTTGGGCTGTGGTTTCTCGCAGGTCACAGCCCATCACGGGCTTGGTTTGCGCAGCGCGTGGGAGGGTGCTCGGCCCCGGCCGTGGGTAAATTCGGCCGGGACAAACCCACGCCGTGCCGGGAGGGGGGCTGGCCTGATGCTGGAGCAACAAAACGCTTTGGGTTTTCATGTGTTTTTATTGGAAAATAGCTCAAACCCACCTAACTGCGCAGTATCTGTGAACCCCTTGCTTAAAAGCAGCCCCAGGGCAGTGCCAGGTCTCCGTCCCTTTGCCTTTGCCCCCTCCCCGTCGCACAGGGGCCAGCATTTTGCAGAAGGCCTCCCCAGGGTGTCCCCATGCGACGTCCCCATGGTGGGAACCGCCACCACCAGCTCCAAACCAGCAGGATGGGAACCGTCCCCCCTTGCCCCGCGGGGCCGGGGTACAAGCCAGGTCCGTGTTCTCGCGGCTCCGTGCTCAAAGCAGCAGCATCCCCAGGAAGAGCAGAGCCAGGAGGACGAGGGGCATGGCCACGCCGGGGAGCATCGTGCCGGTGCCACTCGAATGCCAGCTCTGTGCGGACCGGATCCTTGCCAAAGCATCCCTGATCTGCGACTGGAGATTGCTCCTGGGGGGGGGACAGCGAGAGTCAGGGGGCAGCGCACGGGGCCGGGGCCACCGTGGGGGGAGCAGGGGGGAGTGGGGGTCTCACCTGTCCGTCTGCGCCTCCTCCAGCTGCTGCCGCTGCTGTTCCAGCTTCTCCTTGATCTCCCTGTTGTCCTCTAAAGGGGGGGGGGGTGACAGCGGGTGAGGGTCAGGGAGCAGGGGGACAGGGGTGTCCCGGGGGGCAGGGACCGGGGTGTCCCCAGTGCTCACCTTGCAGCCGCCCCACGTTGGCCTTCTGCTCATCCCCGTGGCTCTGCAGCTGGGCTAAACGCCGTGTCAGCTCCGAGACGCTGCTCTTCACCGTGTCCTGAGCACGGGGACAGAAAGGGACAGGGGACACGGCCTCAGGCACCAGCTCTTTTCCCCCTCCCCGGGCTGGGAGCAGCGCGAAGCAAACCCCACACCCCTTTCCCCTTGGAGGGGAGGGAGTCCCAGTAAGGGACCTCCCCCTCCCCATTTCCCCAGCACCTACCAGCTCGTTTCTGCAGCTCTCCCACTGCCCCTGCCTCTCGGCGAGGGACCTGTTGGTGACAGCCAGCACCTCGGCGAGGGACCTGTTGGTGACAGCCAGCACCTCGGCGAGGGACCTGTTGGTGACAGCCAGCGCCTGCCACAGCGCGGCCACCTTCTCCTGCAGCACCTCCTGCACCGTCCCCAGCTCCTCCAGCCTCTCCGAGCCCCGCGACGACTCCCGGGAGGAGACGAGGGCCGTGGCCAGGACCACCAAGACCACCCCGATGGCCAGGCCCACGCACATCCCCCAGCATTGCCTGTAGAGGAGGCGGCAGCGCAGGCAGCAGTTCTCCATCCTGCCCGCGCTGCGCTGCGAATGCAGCGGCCACCCGAGCGCACGCGTGCGCTGGGAGGGATCTCCGAGCCCTGGTTTCGTTTCCCCAATAGCGGGACTTTTCAGGAAATCCTGCGGGTTTTGCAAGCGCAGCACACGCAGAGGGGCACATGGGAGGGATGTTGCTTTTGGGAAGGGGTGGGACGGCGGCAGGGGGTCCAGCGGGGTCGTCCCGGCACCCCGTGTCTGGGGTGGTTTTGGGGGGACCCCTCCCCTGTGCCCCAGTCTTATGTCTTAGGGTTGGGGGCAGAGCTGGGGGGCTGTGGGGGTGTGGGGAGCCCCATGGGACCAGGGTCACAGGGCAGGGAATCCCCCAGGGAAAAGGGGGGGGATGGGGTATGGTGAAATGATGTGGGGTGCTTGGGTTGGGGGTCCCTGGGGTCTGGAGAAACTGGGGTGTGGGAAACTCGGGGTATGGGGTGAATGGGGATGGAGTAATTGGGGTACAGGGTGCCCAGAGTGGGGGGGGGGTATGGAGAAAATGGGGTGCGGTGCACTTGGAATATGGGGTACCTGGTGTATGGAGGGACACTGTGTGGGGTACACTGACTGTGGGGTGCATGGGATATGGACAAGTGGAAATAGGAGAACTAGGGGTGTGGGGTAACGGGGTTGTGGGGCACCTGGGGTGTGGGGAAACTGGGGTGTGAGGCACTTGGGGTACGAGGCACTCGGGGTACAGGGTGCCTGGGGTATAGGGAAATGGGGGTATAGGGTACCTCTGTTATGGGGTACCCCCCGATATAGGGTACCCAGGGTATGGGGTACCCAGAATATGGGGTACCCCGGGGCACAAAATAACCGGGTATGTGAGCTGCTGGAGTGTGGGGACAGGCAGGTTTTGGGGTACCTGGGGCATGGGGAGGGTCCCCAGCTCTGGGGGTCCCAGTGCAGGGGGCTGCAGCCCGTGTGGTACCCCCACAACGCCCCCCCTCTGCCCTCCCCACCCCAAATAACCCAGCACAGGGGCGCGCATCGGGGCCAGGATCCGACCCGTGACGTCCCCGCCGGCACGCGGGGCGGAGGGCAGCTCCACGCCAGCCTTTCACGGGACGTCCCCATCCAAAAAAATCTGGGCTGCCGGTCAGGAGGGCTGCGGGGGGGGGGGAGGCCGGGGAGGGGACTGGCGAAGCCAGGAGGAGGCTCCCCCGTCCCGGGAGGAGGAGAGCATCGCGATCCAGCCACCGCATGCGCTGGCTCGCCGTCGGGCAGGGCGGCCACGCGCCCTGTTTGCTTCTGCGGTGGCGAAACCCGAAACTCGCTTTTTCCAGGACTTGTGCTAAAAGCCTGCTTTTTTTTTATTATTATTATTTTTTTTTCTTCTTCTTCTTCTTTTTATTTTTTATTTTTTTTTCCTGCTGACGTTTTTCGGCGTGCAGTGGAGAGAAGGGGAACGTCCCCTGACCAAAGTCAATAGAGGCCGGTGTTTCGCTCCCTCGAAGCACCCCCGAAGAATTGGGGTGGGTGGGGGTGAAGGGGAGGGAATGGGACCCCCCCCTGTGGTCTTGTGGGGCTGGGAGCAGGTACGGGGCATGGGATGAGGGAGGTAGGTATAGGATATTGGTTCTGGGAGGTGGTTGTGGGGTATGGGATGCAGTGCTTGGGGATGGGATACACTACAGATGGATATGGGATGTAGGATGAGGGGTCTGGGATGGGAGGGGTGCAATATGTGGATATGGGATCTTTGGATATGGGAAAAGGGGTGCAGGACGCTGGTTATGGGATGTGGATGTGGAGTGGTGGATATAGGATATGGGATCTTTGGATATGGGATAAGAGGTGCAGGATATGGGATGTGAGATATGGGGTGGTGGCTATGGGATGTGGGATAAGGGATATGGGATAAGGGGTGCAGGATATGGGATGTGCGATATAGGATATGGGGTGTGGGACATAGGATATGGGATACGAGATGCAGTGTATGGGATATTGGACCTGGGACGCAGGATGGGGGAAAGGGGGATGCAGGATATGGGAGACACCGGCCCCCCAGCTCACCTTGTCTCCAACCAGCTCCAGAAATAGCCGCTCCACTTTGTGTTTTTCTTCCGCTGGTTCATGTGATAAAAAAAACAGTGGCCGTGAAATGAAAAACACACGAAATATTTACCAAACTTCCAGTTTTGAGTCAGATTTTCGACATCTGGAGAATTAAAATGCTCTGGCAGATTCGGCGAGCTGTCATCATAAAGGGTTTAAGTATGTTGTTATTATTATTTATGGTCTGGATCCTGAGGATGAACAAAGGCCAAAGGTTTCAAAAATAGCTTGAAAAGGGGGAATGGATGTTTTTTCCAGAACCAGCTCGCTTTGAACAGCGAGATATTGAGATGTAACTCCTCAAATATATCTAAAAAGCAACTGGGAGAAGAATGCGTGGCGTGAGGCGCTGCCTCCCGGGGCCGTGCCGGGTTCACCTCGGGACCGAGGCAGAAATTGGGGTCTCACCTCGCACCGGTGCCGGGGTCCCCTCTCCACCTGGCTCACCAATTCCCACTATTTTCCCCCAAATCCTGGCTCGGAATGACCCCTTCCGTGGGGGTAGGATGTCGAGAGCCCTCCGTGTCCCCACCTGGGGATGGGGAGCGGGGACCCCCCCCCTATCCAAATTCGAGCACCGTTTGTTTTCCTCCTCCACTTGTCCGGAGGGAGCGGCAGGAGCGCAGCGAGTGCCTCTTGGCCAGACGGCCAGGAATTCGGCAGCTGGACCCAACCCCGCCATGGC
This sequence comes from Netta rufina, assembly GCF_964035555.1. Classification (NCBI taxonomy): domain Eukaryota; kingdom Metazoa; phylum Chordata; class Aves; order Anseriformes; family Anatidae; genus Netta; species Netta rufina. Next base: position 4,815,445 of record NC_140152.1, on the reverse strand, counting down.
AGCAGGGACGGGGAGCTGGCACCTCCCGTGTCCCCCGCTGCCCCCCCCCCGGGGACACACGGGGGGCAGGAGAAGCCTCTGAGCCCCCCCTGTCCCCGGGCATCCATCCCACCAAGGGTGCTGAGCGTGGTGCAAAAAGAGGAGCCGGTGGGGATGGGGTGCAGGGGGGGACGCAGCTGCAAAAATATCAGGGGGGCCCCCGGGGGGGGGCTGCCAGCACTCGGGGAGGAGTGAGGGGCGGCTTCGGAGCGGGGCCGAGCACAGCGTGCGCACGTCTGCTTTTCCCTTTCATCCCTTGCCTGTGCGTGTTCCCTTTCAGCCTGAAACGTGGGTTTCTCTCCTATTTCGGGTTGGCTTTTCGGCTGGTTTCTTTTATTATTTTAATTTAGGCACTGTCATTATATTTTCCATTATTTAAAAGGAATAAAAAAAAAAAAAAAAAAAGGAAAGCGAACGAGAGCTGCTTCCCAAGTAGCTTTCCAGCTCGTGGCTGGTGCTCAGAGCAGCCTTTGTTCTCGGCCAGCGCCGGGACGTGCTCGCGGGGAGCAGCGGCGCTCGCAGAGGCACCCCCATGGAGATTTGGGGGGGCTGCACCCATCCAAGGGGGGGGCAAACAGCATCCCCGTCCCTGTTGCGGGGACCGGTGGCACCGAAGGACGTGCCCGTGCGCCCCACGAGCGGTCAGCCAGCGTTCTCCTGGCTTGCTCCCCCTCCCCATTTTTTTCCCTTCCCCAATTTGGGAACTCCAGCCCCAGCTTGGACGGGGTTGGGAGGTAACGAGAAGCAGCTGAGACGCGCTGAGCACCGCGGGGACGCATCCTGCAAGGGGCTGGGGCGCTCGCTGTGCCGGCGTCCCACGCTCGGGGACCGCGCCGAGGGGCACCTGCGCCTCGGGGGGGTTGAGCTTTGGGGTTTTGCCCTTTGGGGTTTTGCCCTTTGGGGTTTTGCCCTTTGGGGTCTGACTTTTGGGGTGTTGACCTTTAGGGTTTTGCCCTTTGAGGGGTCTGACCTTTGGGGTTTTGACCCCAAAGCCGCTTCGTTGCGGGAACCCCTCCTGCTCCATCTCTGGGTGCAGTGTGGGGTCCCCAGGGACCCCCTCCCCAGCACCAGGACCCGGCAGCGCCCAGCACCTCCTGGGGGGGGGGGGCAGGGGGGTTATTTTGGTCCCCGATGATGCTCTTTGGGGTGACACAATTCAGGTGGGGTGTGGATCTGGCCGGGAAGCTGCCAGATCCCTGGGGCTGGGGGGCGTCGGAGGGTCCCACACCCTCCGGCCCCACGGAGAGGGGGGGGGGCAGCAGGAGGATTTGGCTGCAGCCCCCAGCCCAGCCCCTGACCCCAGGCAGTTTTCCAACCCTCGGGAATGTGGGGTTGGGCTGGGACACCCAGCACGGACCTCCCGCACCCGTCCCACCCTGGCCACCCCCCTGCACCCATCTCCTGGTCCCCAGCACCCCGGGGTGGGAGCGGGGCTGTGTAGGGGGCGTGGGGGAAGGAGGGATGGGAGAATTTGGGAGCCCCCCTCCAGCCCTGCTCCTTTTTTGGGGGGGCAGGATGGGGCACATCTCCCTGAGGCTTTTGGGGGGGCTTCAAAGCTGCTGGTGGACAATGGAGCTGGGGGGAGCCATCCTTTTTTTTTGCCTGCACCTTCATTTTTGCCATTTTCCCCCCCATTTTCTCCCCCCATGCCCAAAATAACATCGGGAGCTGCTTCCATCTGCTGCCTCTGACCAAGCTGAGCAGACGGTGGAAAAAATCCTGCCCCCCCCCCCCCAGCATCCCCCCCCCAGGGCACTGCCACCAGCGATGCCCTCGGGGGAGCACCCCCCGATGTCCCCCCATGATGGGGTCAGGGCCCTGAGCCCCCCAGGAATGGGGGCGGGGACCCTCTGCCAGCTTTTTGGGGGCACGTGGGGTGGGGGGGCACCCCCCCCACCCGTTGCATCCATCCTCAGCATTTTCCCTTCCAGGCAGGAGGAGGAGAGGGACAGGTTTTGGCTGCCGCAGCACCCAGGGGTGGTTTTGGCAAACTCCCCTTGTCCGTCCCCCCCCCTCCCCACCGCTGCCCCGTCCCCTTTGATCTCGCCAGCGGCAGCATCCAGTAGAAGGGCGAAAAAATGCCTGGATTTGGCCAAACCGTGTTTTAAAAGGGAAACATTGTCCCGAGAGCAGGAGGGGATGTTTTGGACCCAAACACGGAGCCTGTTCCATTACGGCATCCTCCGGGGCTGGTGGGGGGGGGGGGGGGGGGTACGGGACCGCAGCCCAACGCGGGGTCCACGTGCAGGAGCCCCCCCCCCCCTTCCTACATCCTCCAGGACCCCCCCCACACCTTGTTGGATGGACGGACAGACCCCCAGCTCCCGCCTCGCTTAATGGGGCTGGGCTCATCCCCATGTGCTGGGAGCCGTGGGGAGGTTTTGGGTCCCGTCCCCCCCCCCCACAAGCTGCCACGTCCCCCGGCTGCGGGGTTGGATGGGGCCCCCCCGCCCCGTGCCGCTGCACGGCCGCCAGTTGCTTGAACCGGGCCCAAGGCAAACAGGAGCTGCCGGGACGATGCTACCGTGCGGGGTGGTGGGAGGGGGGTACGGGGCCAGCCCTGCGTGGAGCAACCCCCCCAAAAAAATAAAAAAAAAAAAATAAAAAAAAAATCCCCCACCCCATCCTGGGTACGTCGAGGAGTGGGGGGGTTTGGGAACGATCCTGGGTCCCCCCCCCCAGGTTTGTCGCCAAGTTCGGGGCAGCCCAGAGAAACCCAGCAGCCACGTGGGTGTAAACACAAACCGTATATTTCATAATAAATAATGTACAAATTGGTGGCGTGCCCGGGGCCGCGTCCTGCCGTCATCTCCCCCCCCCCCCCTTTCCCCCCCGACCTCCCACCTCCACCGTGTGCTGAGCTGCCCCAGTTCTGCCCGCGGGGGCTGGCGGCGAGGAAAAAAGGGGAGGTTGGAAGAAAGGGCTTGGGTTTTGCCTAGGGAAAAGGATTTTGGGGCAAAACGCACACCCTGAGGGCAAAGGATCCGGGGCAAGGGGGGGGGGGTGGGTGCAGGATCAGGCCCAGTGCTGAGCTTGGGTGGAAGCTGCGGGGTCCGAGCCTGGGGTCCCCAGCACGCTGCCTGCACCCAAGCCTCTACCACCCAATGCGGGAGGGAGAAAAGGGCTTTTTATCCAAACCCTTGCTTTTTTTTTCCCCAAAAAGACACCCCGTATTTCCTTATCCTGCCCCAAAGGGCTGCTGCATCCAGCCAGGACCAAGGATTCCCCCAGGAGGACCCCCAGGTGCCACCAGCCACCAACCCCCCGGCACATGGCACCCCTTCCCCATCGAGCCCTCTCCCCTATTTGCGTCCCACGTCCCCCCCCCTGCATTTTTTTCTCTTTTTTCTATTTTTAAATAACCCCCGAGGGGCCGCATCCTGCGGCTGGGGCCGGGGGGGTGAGCACCATGAGCTGCCCCGCACGGGGCTGGGGGGCGAGGGCAGGGGACAGCACCCGGAGAGGGGGGCGAGATCCAGGCTCAGACACGGGGGCACCTCCCCCTTGGGAAAAGTGTCCTTTGGTCATGGGGGGGGACACAACACGGCCCCCACCAGACGTGTCCCTTTGTCCCTTGGCACCTCCGCGTCCCCCCCTATCCCACCCCTCCCCATCGGTCGGTATAAATGAGCGCGGGTAAAAGCGAGGGGCAAAGTGGAGGGCTGGGGGGGGCGAAAGGTGGGGGGGGGGGGCGGGCACGGGGACACCGCGGCGCTCACTGCTGCGCCTAGGTCCGGCCCATCCTCCGCCGGCTGCTGGGGGTCCGGCGGGTCGGCGTGGGGCTCAGGGCTCGCACGCCGGAGGCGAAGTCCAGCACCTCGGGGGGTGCGCCGCGGCGCAGCTCGCCGGCCCCCATCTCGCGCCGGATCTCCTCCAGCGCCTCGGCCGGCGAAGTCAGCAGGCGCTGGAAGAAGCTCTCGCGCCCCGCCGGCCTCTCCTGGCAGGTGAAGGTGACGGCAGTGCCCGCGTCCGACTTCATCTCCCGCGAGAAGCCGTCCGAGGTGCCGTCGAAGCAGCGGCCGATGGCGATCTCCTTGGCCAGGCGCGGGTTCTGGTCCGTCACCGTGTAGATGCCGTAGTTGTGCCCCAACGGGTCGACCGGCGCCAGCATGGTGAAGGCGGCCGTGTTGTTGGTGTCGGCCACCGGCGGGTGCCGGGCCAGGTAGTCCCTCAGGAGGCCGTTGACGGCCGTGCGGTGGCAGCTGCCTTGGGGGATGATGGAGACCAAGGTGCGGTCCACCAGGCTCTGGTCGTAGAGCATCCCGCTGCACTTGAACTCCACGCAGGCTCCCGAGCTGTTCTCCAGCAGCCCGTCCCGCACGCTGCGGGTGTCCCGGAGCCCGTAGAGCTGCCCCCGGGTGCGGGGGTGGCTGCCCCCTACGTTACGGGACCTCACCATGTACTCCTGCGGGCCCTCGATCCGCACCTTGATGAAGCACGCCCTGAACTCCTGCGGGTTGGGCCACCACGCCAGGTAGTCGCCGGTCCAGGAGGTCAGGTCGCTCTCCTTGAAGGGCACCACGTTGTACTCGTACTTGTCCACCTCCACCCGGTAGAATCGGAAGTGGTTGGCGCTCACCGGCGCCTCCTCGCACTCCTTGAGGCTGCGGTAGGGGTAGACGGGGCCGTTGGTCTCGTCGATGTTGTTGGGGTCGGGCTTGGCCACGTTGATCTGGAAGGCCGTCTTCTTGAAGCTGGGGTCGTCGTGGTCCAGCCGGCGGTAGCCCAGCTTGTTCAGGTAAGGCTGGGACACCCCCACGGTGTTGGGGTTGAGCTTGGGGCTGGAGGCCACGGCCTCCAGCTCCTCACCACCCAGCGTGGCGGTGAGATAAGCCGAGTAGGCGTCGGGGCGCCGGGCGTCGCAGAAGGCGGGCAGGCAGGCGCCGTTGGGGCCGGTGACCACGCTGTCGAAGCGGCCCCAGGCCCGCGGGTTGGCGGGGAAGCCGGGCTGGGGCTCCAGGTTGATGAGGCTGATGACCACCCCTTCCAGCTGCTCGTAGGGGTTGAACTTCTCGTTGCTGTAAGCCCTGACCTTGACGAAGCAGCGGCGGTCCTCCGGCACGTCCAGGTTGAAGAGGCGCCGCTCGCGGATCTCCATGTTGCCGATGAGGAAAGTTCTCTCCTCCCTCTTCCCCCGCCTCTCCTTGGCCGGGCGGAAGACGCCCTCCTCCTCCCACAAGCCGGTCTCGGGGTTCAAGGACCACAGCTTCATCTTCTTCAGGTGCTCCGCCATCCGGATCTGCCCCGCGTCCATCCGCACCTCCACCGGCCCCGTCTGCAGCGCCTCGCCCGAATCCCCTTCCCGAAAATCCACGGCGAACATGCCGTAGGTCCGCAGGGGGACGATCTCCCCCTCGGCGTTGGCGAAGCTCAGGTCGCTGGAGGCGGCCCCGGCCGTGGCGATGTCCCTGGGGTCCAGGAAGGTGACGCTGGCTTTGACGGTGCCGCTGAAAACCTCCCCGGAGGGGCGGAGGAAGGCGCCGGCGGGGATGACGAGCTCCCCGACGGGCTCCTGGCCGCCCACCTCGCCCAGCGGGATGGCGTTGGTCCGGCCGGCGTCCAGCTCCACCGGCTCCTTCTTCCTCATCATCTTCACCTCCTGGTAAACCGCCCCGCCCCGGCTGTTGAAGGGCAGCACCTTGACGGCGTCCACGAAGCGCTGCTGCCGGTCCACGAAGCGGGCCACCAGGCGCTGCGTGTCCGGCGGCACCTCGATGGTGAAGGAGCCCTGGTAGCCGGTGAAGCCGATCTTCTTCCTCCCCAGGAAGATCTGCCCGAAGCGCAGGGGCTCCCCGGTGTCGGCCGCCGTCACCCGTCCCTGCACCAGGACGCGGGGCTGGGCGCAGGGCCCGCAGCCGCATTCGGCCACCACCTTGACGGGCAGGACGGCGCCGCCGCACTGGATCTCCCGCACCTCCATGCGCCGCACGCCGCAGCAGCGCCGCGCGCCCGCCCCACACCGCTTCCCATCAGCCGGGCTCCCGGCGCACGGTGCCGGCGGGCAGTGCCCCACGTCGTAGTACCGGGAGCTCTCGGCGTCCTGCCGGCACTCGGCGGGCAGCTCGATGAGGCTGGGCTCCGGCTTCGGGTTGCAGCTCTGCTGGCCCTGGGCTGGGGAAGACAGAGAAATTTAGGGACCCCATCTCATGGAGACGCCTCCAACAAAGCCCATCCCATGCTCCCAGGGATGCTGCAATGCCCTAGAACCTTTTCCCTCCCCACAAAGACCCCGTGCCCACCCACCCAGCACGGTGAGCTGCGCCGGTGCCGATCTGATGGCGCCCGCCTCGGTGCTGGCCTTGCAGTGGTAGGTGCCAGCCTGCTCCGGCACCAGCGCCCGCAGCGCCAGGCGGCTGCCGTACTTGTGCACCTTCCTGTCCAGCAGCGTCCCGTTGTGGTACCTGCGGGGACGGGGACACGGTGAGCGGGAACGCGGTGGGTGGCCCCCTGCCCCCCCTGCCCTCACCCACTCACCAGTAGTACTTCTTGGGCACCGGGGTGCCCGAGGCTTTGCAGCAGAAGGTCACCTCCTGCCCGGCCACCCGCACCTTCGGCTTGGGGTGCAGCACCATGTAGGGCTTCTCTGCGGGAGAAGGGACCAGAGGGTGCAGCCAGCCGTGGTGACCCCTTCCCCGCTCCTTAAACCCCCCCCATTATGACCCCGAGGGGGTCACAGCGCAGCCCCTGGTGCCGCGGTGCTCACCCAGCTTCTGCAGCGTCACGCGTGCCACCGACACGCCGGAGCCGTTGGAGATGACGGGTGCCAGTCCCGGGACGAAGCCATCGCGGTGGGCGCTGACGTTGGCGGCGGTGCCCTCGCACACCCCAGCCACGTGGAAGTTGCCACGGGTGTCACTGCGGGCCACCAGCACCGGCGGGCGGCCCTCCAGGTAGACGCGGGCACCGGGCAGCGCCGCGCCGGTGGCGGAGACGACGGTGCCCTGCAGGGTGTGCTCGGGGCAGGCTGCGGGACGGCACGGCGCTGAGACCCCGGGGTCACCGCCACCAGTGGGGTCAGCAGCGTCCCCGTGTCCCCAAGGACAGGTACCTGGGCAGGGCGAGGGGGGGCACTTCTGCACCTCGGCGGGGCGCCCGGCGCACAGCAGCTTCTTGGCGTTCTTGCAGCTCCGGCGGCGGACGCGCGTCCCGGCGCTGCCGCAGCTGCGGGAGCAGGGCCCCCACGCACCCCACTCCGTCCACGTGGGCTCTGCAGGGAGGTGCCGGGTGGGCATCGGGCACCGCACTCCCCCCACCCAGGAAGGGAGCACAGCACAGGGGATAATTCTGCAGAGCTGTAGCAGGCGGGACAGGGGACGCAGGCACCATGGGGTCCCCACCCCACAGGTCTCCATCCAGCCGCCCGTGCCCCATCCAGCCCCCGGCTCGGCCCTGCACTCCCCTGCCAAGCTATTTTTACAAGCTCAGCCTCTGTTATTGCAATTAAGCTGACGAGGTGCAGGCGGGGGCACATCGCCCGGGGAGCTGCCGCGTCGGCGCGGGGGCAGCCGCTGCACGGCTGCGGCCCCATGGGACAGCCCGTGCCCCCGCGCGGGGGCTCGGAGCTGAGCCGGAGCCGGCCGGCGAGCAGAGCGAAGCCCAAAAAAAAACCTTCGCCAGCAAAGCCAGGACGGGAGACCGCAGCCCAGCGCCGACATTCCTGCGGCCGGGGAAGGGCCGGCGCTTGGCTCCGCTGCCGTCTCCTCTCCGTCTCTTTAGGAACAGGGTGGGGAGGCTGCAGGTGGGAGCCAGAGGGAGCGCGGGGAGGGCGGGGGGGTCCCTACCTGGGCAGGGGCCGGCGCTGCACGCCCGCCGCTCCACCGCCTTGCCCTTGCACTTGAGCTCCTTCAGCGCGGCCACCACCTGCGCGTTGACGCAGCGGCGCTGGCGGGTCTGGGTGCCGCTGCTGCCGCAGGCGCTCCGCGAGCAGGGGCTCCAGGAGGACCAGTGAGACCAGTAGATGTGCTCTGGGAGGGCAGAGGTGGTCGGTGAAGGGGGATGCTCGTCGCAACCCACCACCGTGGGACCAACCCGTGCCCAGCTCCATCGTTATTTCCCCCCGGGGCGGTGTCCCTCGCCATCTCCAGCTGGGGACAGCGGGCACGGACCCCCCCCAAGAGGTGGCAGAGGGATTTGGGGAGCAGCACTCACCCAGCGGGCAGAGGAAGCGGATGTGGTAGTTGGAGCAGGTCTTGCCCTGCGGCTGCTCCTTGTTGACGCACCGAAAGCCCTTCTTGGGGCTGAAGTGCACGACTTCACCCACGTCCTCGGGCAGCTCCCACTCGGTGGTGCGGGCCTGGATGGCCACGGGCCGCTCGCACACGCGCCCGCGGTAGTAGAAGCGAATGGCCTCCAGGCTCTCGTAGTCCCCGTCCCCCCCGGGGTGGTCGATGTTGAACCAGGACGTCCACTCAGCCCCTCCACCTGGGACAGAGCCACCCGTGAGCACGTGGCTGGGGTGCATCCTCTGCCCCTAAAAGCATCATTGTGGCCCTGGGTGCCACCGGGGCTGGGGAAGGGGCACCCTGGGGACAGCTCCTGGGGCTGTGAGGGCAGAGGACGAGTGGACCAAAGCACACAGGATTGAGAGCACCGGGTGCTGTGGCATGGGAAGCGTGGGGTGCACAGGGCGGCCACCACATCCCTGCTGCGAGAGCCCCAGGGGACAACACTGTGGGAACCTGGTGTCCCCGCTGTCACCGGGGGAAGGTGTCATCTAGCAGGCTGGCACTGGGGGGACATGGTTCCACGTTGCCCCTTTGGATTGCAAGGGAGAGGTGTCCCAGAGCAGCTCCAGCTCTGTCCCCAGCAGCACAGTGTCCCGTGGGTCCCCAGTGGCGTGGCATCCCGTGGGGGCTCGGGGACAGCCCCGCAGTGGCCGTACCTGCCGTGTCCAGGTCGAGGTCTGCCAGGCTGGGGGCTGCTTTCCAGGGTTTTCCCGGTGCGCCGCTCTTGCCCGGCTCCGAGTCGTTCTCCAGGGACTCTGGGGGAGGCACAGGGTGAGAGCCCCCGGCACCGGCTCGCCCCCATCCCCAGGACCCTCACCAAGCCCTAAACACCGATGTCACGCTGCGAGTGACATCCCTGGCCAGGTACGGGGATCTTCATTGATTCAGGGCGGGGTTTGGTGGCGGTGGAGCAGAGGCTGCCTGCCCGAAAACGCTGCCTGCCAGCTCCCCGCTGCCCCAGGGGAGACACGGGGGGGGGTGAGGAGCTGCGGCACGATCAGCCCCCAGCAACCAAACTGGGACACGGCAGGAAATTGGGCTGCAAAGCCCCTGGGGCAGGCTGAGCCGGGCATCGCAGGTGCTGCACGGAAGCAGCCGGCACGGGGGGGGCTCGCTGCCCGCCCCAGCTCCCCCAGGGAGTTCACCCCAGGACACTGGGGCTTTCTGGGGGCAGCTCTGCCCCAATCCTGGGTGTTTTGGCCGTGCAATGAGCACATGGAGCTGGGACAGACAGAAGGATGCTCCCCGGAGAGGAGCTGGATGTCTGGGGCTGTGCAGCAAACGGGATGAGCCGATGTCCCTATAACAGCCCAGGAAGGTTTGTGGCCAGCCGATGGGTCCCAGGGGTGTCCATCATTTAGGGCAGGATGTGTCCAAGCCCCCCAGACACCACCGTGCAGCACAGAGCACCCCATGAGCACGCAGTGGGTACCCATGGGCACCCTACAGACACGCAGCGTCCCCCTGCCAGCAGCAATGCCACCCCTGTCCCCATCCCCGGGGGGACACGGCAGAGATGGGTGGAAAGGAGCAGCCAGGCAGAGGGAACCCCTGCAGCGCCCTGCAAGGTGGATGGATTTTGCCCCAGGACTGGGGATGTTCCTGGCTTCCTCGCACAAATACTGTCCTGGGCACCTTGCAGAACCCACACAGGGTTGGGGAGCCCCACGGAGGAGCTGGGGGGGGACTGGCAGCAATTCCAGGTAGGGTTTCCCACACAGGTTCAGCCACCAGCACCGGATCAGGCGGCACCGGTGGGGACACTGCACCGGGCACGTCCCCATCATCCCTCCGTTGTCACAGCCCTGGGGAAGGTGAAGCTCCCGAGCAGGGCAGAAAAGAGCCCCGAGCATCCTCCAAGCAGACACAGGAGGGACATTCCCCAGCTGCTGTCACAACCATCTGTCCCCAGCAAACATCTGCCGATCCCTGGTGCTGCCGTCCTTCCCCACAGCGCTGCCGGCAGCCCCCTGCCCCACGCCGCGGCGTGACGGGGATGAGAAATTTTTCCTGGAGGGGGTCCCTGAGACATCGTTAAAAACGCCGAAATCTTACCTGGCGCCCCGGCGCAGCGAAGGGCAGCGAGAGCCAGGAGAGCCAGCGGCAGCTCCCCCATGGCTGCCCACGCCGCAGCCGCTCCTCTCCGCGACTGCGAGCGCGGCCGCCCCGCAGGTCTATATAGGAGGGCTTTCCCCCTCGCGCCAGCAGACAGCAGAAATCGGATCCTGGCACTCGGGGCCGGCAGCTCCGCCGGGGCTGGCCCGGTGTCAAGAGGGAAGCGGGAAGGAGCCCTCCCCGCGAGCCGGCCGCGCGCTGCCACTCGCCGCTCCAGCCCGGTAAACTCGAGGGTTTGTTTTTTGCAAAGCTGCTAAAATTGGATGCGCTGGGGAATGCGGCTGGGAGGGAAGGGAAAAAGCCGAGAAAGCCCTTCCTCTGAGCTCATGCGGTCGGCGCCGGGGTGCCAACCCTCCCCTGGCACCGCCGCGCCTGGGCACGGCCGGTGGGCGCCCGCGCCGTGACCTGGGCCACGTGTGAGCGCCCCGCCAGCGAGCTGAGACCGCGCGGAGCTCGCGGCACCCATGGCCCCGTCGGGCCCTTGATAGAAGGGGTGAAGGACCCAGGGAGGGGCTGAGCGGGGAGCCCAGCGCTGCCCCAAATCGTGGTTAGACATGGTTGGGCACCGCAGCCCTGCTGGCCCCATCCCTGAGATGCGCTCCCCAAAACCCAGGTTGCTGTAGGGCACGGGGTTCCCGGCACCGGGGGCTGCACTGTTGGGGATCCAGGTCCCCAGTGACACTTTGGGGCTGAGGACACCCTTTCCCCTAGCTGCTAGGACACATGGGGACAGTCCCAGTGCTGGCTCGTCACTGCCCTCCCCATTAATTAACCCCTGGGGTCGCTCAGCCCAGCACCATGGGGTGACGGGGATGGGGACCGGCTCCTTCCCCATCACGGTGCCACACCATGGGGACAACGCGGCTGCGCCAGGGACCCCCCGGCCACCCTTGGGAGCCCACCGACACTCGTCCCACGTCCCCAGGCAGACACTGAGCACGGCGAGGAGCTGCCAGCCCTTTATTGCCGGGGCTCACAGGGGCACCACGCACTCCGTGCCGGGGTACTCGGGCGGGTTGAGCTCGAACTTCTTCTGCACGTCGTAGGGCACGAAGCGGCCGGCCACGAAGTGCTGGCGGCCCAGGAAGCGGCGGGCGCACTGCTTGGGTGCCATCAGCGACACCAGGACGTCGGGGCTGATCCCGCTGCTGCTCCCGGCCTCCACGTCCCACCCTGTGGAGAGACACAGGGAAAGGGGTCGGGGGGTGGCCGAGGGGGCAGCGAGCCTGCGCGCTGGCGGAGGATGCCGCGAGGTGGTGGAGATGTGGGGCTGGGGGATGCGGAGCCCCCCCCCCCCAGAACCCAGCACCACCACGGCTGCCCTGCATGGCTCTGGCCTCATCCTGCCTCTGCACCGTCCCTGCGAGCAGCCCTGGCACGGCGCAGGGTTTTTTTTGGTGGGGATTCACCAGCTGCCGTGTCGAAGGCTTCTGTTTGCTCCTCCGGCAGAGGCTGCGGCGGAGAGAGGCGGGGAGGGAGGGGGGAGAACGAAGGGGGGGGGGGGTGATGGCAATTCCAGGCCTGGCCACCAGACACCCGGGTGTTTTCAAATTACATCATGTCTCAGTTCGGGGAGTTTGTTATTTATTGGAGATGCCCTGAATGCATCCTCAGAGAGCCGCCGCCAGAACCTCGCTGCTGGCAAAACCGCGGGGACGCTGCCAAGCCGGGGGCGGCGGGGGGTCCCCGGGGCTGTCCCCGCGCTGGGGGTGACACCGGGGGTGGGCAGGGTGACAAATCCAGGCTGGGGGGAACCCCGTCTCGAGCGCGGGGCCGGACCTGAGGGCACGTCCAGGCTGACGATGGGGATGCGGACGTGCTTCAGGGTGGCGAGGATGCCGGCACAGGGCCCCCTCCCCTCGCCCAGCTCCGCCTCGGCGCCCAGCACCGCGTCCACCACGGCGTTGTAGGCATCGTTGATCAGCTGCACCTGGGGGGGGGGGACAGACAACAGGCAGCTGGGGGGGGGTCCCCAAGCCCCCCCACCCACCCCCGGAGCGTAGGAACGGTGCCAACGGGGGCATCCCTTTCCCCTCCATCACTGGATGCGCGCAGCAAGTGGTGAAAAAAAAATAAATCCTCCCCCCCAGTTAAAGAGAGAGGGATGCAACGGGCTGGAAACGCAGCACGCAGCCAGCCAGGACAGCAATTTCAGGTCACATTCCTCCGAGGGAGGCCGGCGCTTCCAACAACAACAGAGCCGGGGGCTCGGGGAGGCAGGGCCGGCGGCGGGGCGCGGCGGCCGCCCGCTGGATTTCATGGCATCCCCGGGCTCCCAGCAGAGCCAGGAGGGGGAAATAACAACGGTAATGATGAGATAATAAGGTGAGGCACGTCAGGCAGCGAGGGGGGGGGCAGCTCCTGCCTGGGCTCACCTCGGTGGGGAGGTAGGAGAGGAAGGGGATGTCCATCTTCTCGCACTGCGTGGTGAAGTCCCGGTACAGGGGGTCCGGGGAGCGTTTGGGGTAGAAGATGGTGGGTTCGTAGTCCTGCGTGGCGGAGAGGCAGCGTTGGGGCCCGGCGGGTGCTCAAGGAGGAGGAGGAGGAGGGGAGGAAGATACCTACAAAGATCCGCAGGTGCCGCGCGCACACCAGCCCGATGGCACCGTTCTGCGCCGGGCCGCACACCACCAGCACCGTGGGCTGCTTCCGCGGGAGGGACGGCAGCGGGAAGGCCTGGGACAGAGGAGACGGGGGTGGCACCGGGGCACCCAGCCCCTGGGGGGACCCTGGGGTGGCACCCGGTGCCGGGGAGGTGGCAGGGAACAGGGGAAAGGGGGAGCAGGGCTTGGGTGGAAAATGGCACGTGGTGGGACGGGGATGGGGACCGTGGTGGGACAGGGATGGTGACCATGGTGGATTGGGGATGGTGCCGTGGCTGGAGAGATGATTCCCACAATGGGATGGTGCAGGTGATGGGATGGGGATGGTGCCATGGTGGGATGGAGACGGTGCCCTCAGCAGGACGGGGACAGTGCCCATGGTGGGATGGGGATGGTGCCCACGTGGGACAGGGATGGTGCCCATGGTGGGATGAGGACAGTGCCCACGTGGGACAGGGATGGTGCCCATGGTGGGACGGGGATGGTGCCCATGATGGGATGAGGACGGTGCCCATGATGGGATGAGGACGGTGCCCACAGCGGGCCGGGGCTCCCCGCCAGCCTGCTGGGAGGCGGCGGCGCTCCACATACCAGCAGCCTGCCCAGGGAGGCTCTGTTTATCCATTGACGGATTTTTTCCTGCTCGCCGAGCCTGGCTCCTGCTTCAATCCAAACACCGGAGCCCCGAGAGGCAGCACGGCCAGTTCGCAGCCGCTGCTGCGCTGGACACAGCCCCGCTCGCCCAGCCCTGGCCCTGCCTTTGGCTGCGGCCCCGAGCACATCTCCAGCTGCCTCGGGGCTCCTGGGGATGCGCTGGGGGCAGCCCGGGGAAGGGGACGATGCTGGGGGTCCCTGGGGATGCCCAAGCTCGTGGTACCCGTGAGGAGGAGGAGGAGGATGCTCACGGTGGAGCTGGGGATGCTGCGCCCTGTGGGTGCCCCGGGGGAGAGGCGTGGGGCTGAGCCAGCCCCGCTGACCACAGGCTGCGCCGAGGCTCCGACACCCAAATATTTCTGCTCCTCGGGCAAAGTCTGTGCCCTTAAACAAGGGGAGGGCAGAGAGCGGCCCCGACGCCTCGAATGGAAAAGCTGAGCCAGGGAGCAGAGCTCGCCACCCTGCTGAGGCACGAAGCTGCCCCTGGTGCTGCACCTCCACTGCCCGGAGCATCGCTGCTTCCTCCTCCTCCTCCTCCTCCTCTTCACACCCAGCTCGAGCATCCAGGCTCCCAGCAAGAGCGGTGCCAGGTCACGATGAGCCCCCCTGGATGCCCCCCGGCACCCTCCTGCCTGCACGCAGCGAGGGCAGGCAGTGCCCAGAGGTGTCAGCACCATGGGATGGGATGGGATGGGATGGGATGGGATGGGATGGGATGGGATGGGATGGGGATGGGGATGGGGATGGGATGGGGATGGGATGGGACGGGACGGGGCTGGCAGCGAAGCCCCTGTCCCTGGCGGGGTGTCCCCAGCCCTGCTGCCTCCCTCACCTTGGTCACGGCCATGGCACAGGCGTGTCCCCAGATCTCGATCAGCTGCTGCCTCCCGAAGCGGTAATCCTCCAGCAGCTCCTTCTCGATGGCCTCCGCCTCCGCCTTGCTGCGAGGAATCGGGCGGCGCTGAGGACGGGGACGTCCCCGGGGCGCTCACCGAGCCCCTTGGGGACCCCGCTCCATCCCCGGGACCACGGGCATCCCCCGGGGGACACCCACCAGCGGGTCAGGGCAGGGGGCACGCGTTTTCGGGGAGAAACTGGGGACCAGGTGAGCGTGGAAAGAGATCCCTGGGCTTGCCACGTGCCCAATCTGGGGGCTGGCAGCGGTGCAGCGCGGGGTCGCGGCCGTTTTTTCGTGCGAGGCACGGCCCTGGCAGCGTCCCCGGGGCTCTCCGGGCTCTCGCGCCGTTACATAAAGCCGAACAATGCCGCGGTTGTTCACCCGCTGCCGAGCCCGGGAGCTGGCAGGGCCGGGGGAGCCTGGGGTCGGACAATAATTGCTGACATCTGTTGGCTCACCTGCGCCGCGGATGGGAACAGCGCGTGCCGCGTCCAGGCGGCTGCCGCGATTTTTAGGGGAGGGACGGGGAAATCGGAGCCCCGGGGAGAAGCCAGCATCAAGCTCCCCAAAGCGCCGGGAGGAAAACTTAAAGCCCCCGGGGAGCCCCGGCACGGTGCCGGTGGCAGCACCCATGGGTGCTGTGGGACTACGGGGTGCTGAGGGTGTCAGGTGTGAGCAGGGGGTGTGATGGGATCATTACACAATGGGATCCGGGGCTCTGATTTTGGGGTGCACACCTCACTTGGTCCAGGCTGTAGGAGGGGACGCTGGTGTGGTGCCAGCCCCAGGAGCTGGAGGGGATGGGGACGGGGTCCTGGGGGGTACCTGGCTGCGGGGGGGGGGCTCACTCAACCCAGGCTGACCCCACAGACCCCATGTCCCAGCAGGTCCCGTACCACGCCACCCCCTGGACCCTCTGCAAGACCCCATAGACCCTATAGACGTGACATGCCGTGGCCATTCTCACAGACCCCACAGACCCCACAGCCTGGCTGTCCTGACAGACCCCATAGACCCCTGATGTGCTGGCTGACCCCACAGACCCCCCATACACCCCCTGGATACCCTGGCAGATCCCACAGGTCCCCAAGTGCTGGCCGACCCCATCCCTGTTCCCATCCCATCCCCATCCCAATCCCAGTCCCATCCCCATCCCATCCCCATCCCAGTCCCATCCCAGTTCCCATCCCATCCCAATCCCAATCCCAATCCCATCCCCATCCCAATCCCAATCCCAGTCCCAGTCCCATCCCAGTTCCCAATCCTTTGGTGCCCTCTAGTGAGTCCCAGCCCGGCCCCAGTCCCACACAGCGGGGTGCTGTGGGCAAACTGGAAGGGGTGGGGGGACACAACACGGGGACACATCCAGCCCCGAGGTCCCCCCCCCCCGCGTTGGCAGCAGCCGCTGGGGGCCGGCCCCACCGCAGCTGTGTTGGCGCTCGGGATGCGGGGGGGGGGGGGGGGGGCAAAAATCGCCCCTAATTGCTGCTGGCAGGGAAAAGCTGGGCCCGATCCCGATGTCCTTGTCCCCGGGGGGGGGGGGGGACATCACTGGGCTGCCACAGCCCTGGACTGGTGCCCAGTTTGGGAGCTGCCCCCCCCCAAAAAGCGCACAGCCCCCAGCGCCGCGCTGTGCCGTCCCCATGGGACCTGTAGGATCCCCAGAGGGATGTCCCGGGGGGGGGGGGGGGCAAACCCGGCTCTGATCCCCCCCCCCCGGCTCAGAGACACCCAGCACAGCCCAGTCCGGCCCAGTTTAACCCAACCTCCACAAACTGGGGGAGGACAAAACCTCGTGGGGGGGGGGGGGGCACAGGATGGCGGAGGGCACCCCCCCGGTGTCACCTCCCTGCCCGCTCCCCCCGGCACCCCGGGGGGGGGGGGGCTCCGTACCCCAAATCCGCACCCCCTCCCCATTCCCCAACCCCTGTCCCATTTTGGGGGGGGGTCCCCGTTCGCCCCCCCCCCCCCGCTCCGTGCCGCAGCCATGGCGACCCGGGATGCGGTTGCTTTGGCAACCGAGGCGTTTGGGTACCGGCCCCCGCGGCTCGGGGGGGTTTTTTTGGGGGTGGGGGGGGCTCGGAAGGTTGGGGGGGTCGGGGCCGAGCCGGCAGCACCCTTGGGTGCCCCCGGAGGGGACACGCGGGGGGGCCCCGAGGTGCCGCGTCCCCATCCGGAGAGGTTCGGGAGCGCCGGAGGGGACCGGGGGGGTCCCGGTGGGGGGGCTCGGAGCATCCGGGGGGGGGTCCCGACCCCCCCCCCCACCGCCACCTGCAGCATCCCGGGGCTGGGGGGGGGGGGGCGCAGAGCACCAGAGCCCACCCGGGGTCCCGTTCGCATCCCCTGGAGGGTTCGGGGGGGTCCCGGTTGCTCCGGGGGGGGCTCCCAGCCCGGTGGGGGGGGCACCCCGGGGGCTGCAGCCCCCCCCCCCCCTCCTGCAGCGAGTCCCGGTGGGGATGGGGGCTCAGCACCACCGGGAGGGGGCCGGCGGCACGGAGATGGGCACCGGGGGGGGCAGGACTCCGGTATAACCCCCCCCCCCCAAAAAAAAAAACAAACATCCCCGGGGCTGGGGGGGGGGTCCGCGGGACCGGCTGGGACTCACCTGAGATACCGGGGGGGCTCCCGGGAGGTGCCGGGCACGGAGCTCATACCGGGACCACGGGGGGGGGGGGGGCACCGGGACCAGAGGGCACCGGGACCTGGGGGGGGGGCGCACCGGGACCTGGGGGGCACCGGCGGAGCCCTGCGGGAGCGGTGGCAGCGGCGCGGCCCCCCCGGAGCTGCGCGGTGCCGCCCGGGGGAGGCGGCTCCGGTTGCCCCCGCCCCACCCGGACCCCCCCCCCCCCGCCCCCCCATCCTCCGGGAGCTGCCCCCGCGGGCGGTGCTTTGGGACCCCCCCCCCCCACTCCCCACGAGCTCTGTAGGGAGGGGCGGTGATGGGGACGCCCCAAATCCCCCCCTTAACACGCCCCCCCCCCCCCCGTCCCTCTCCCAGTGATGGGAAAAAAACAAAAGCCCCAAAACCCCCCAAAAAACCTCCAAAGCCCCAAAAACCTCCAGAGCACCCCAAAAACCCCCAAAGCCCCCAAAAAAACTCAAGCACCCCAAAAGCCTCCAAAGCCCCAAAAACAAACCTCCAGAGCACCCAAAAAAACCCAAAAACCTCCAAAACACCCAAAAAACCTCCAAAACACCCCAAAAAAAAAACCCAAAACAAAAAACCTCCAAAAACCCCGAAACCAGGGGGTTTAACCCCAATCTCCCTGCGGACGCTGCAGCAGTGAGCGCAAAGGGGCGAGCTCAGGACCCTCAGGTCCCCAATCGGGGGGGGTCTCAGGACCTTCAGGGCCCCCCCACTCCCAAATGTGACACCGAGAAGTCCCCAAGGTGGGGGATTTGGGGAGTGTCCCCCCCCCCAGCACGTTTTGGGGGGGCTGCAGCCCCTGCCCTGCCCTCAGCCCCCCCCAGGATGGGAGATATGGGGGGGGGACAGCACCCTGACACCACCCCCCCCCCCCCCCCCCTCCAGCCCCTTTGGGTGCTGTGGGGGCAGCACGAAGGGGGGGGGGGGGGGAGAAATGGGCACCCTATAAACGTGGGGGGGGATTTCCAAATTTTAGGGGGGGGGGGTAAAAAATTGAGGACAACACAGAAACGGCCACGTATCCACACGGGTTTAATGGGGGGTGCTCGAGGGGGGGGGACACACCCCCAGGGGGCACAGGAGACCCCCGGGGGGGGCACAAGGACCCCCCCCAAGTGGCGGATGGAGGGGGGGGGGGCTCAGACGTAGTACTGCAGCCCGAATTTCTCGGCGTCCATCTGTGCGGGGGGGCGCAGGTAGTACAGCTCGTCCAGCGTCGGTGGCACCCAGCGGTCGGTGTGGAACACGGATTCCCCGACCTGGGGGGGGGGAAAAAAAAAACGAAAAACACCGGGCGGGGGGACACCGGGGGGGTGAGGGGACACACGGGGGGGGGGGTAGAGCCCGTACCCACGCCCCCCAAGCAGCCACCTCGGGGAAAACCGGTGTCCGTGCCCCCCCCCAAATTTACACCATCGCTGTGCCCACCGCAGGGTGACCCTGGGGCGCTGCCCCCCCCCAAAAAAAATTTAAAAAGCCCCCCCCCGGTGCCCAACCTTCCAGCCGGGAACGTCCTTCATGATTTTGGCCTCCTCGTCCAGGTTCTGCCGCAGCAGCCGCAGGATCCTGCAAGAGAGCAACAGCCGTGCCCGGGGGGGGTCGTACCGGGAGGGGGGGGGTCACACCGGAGCCCCCCCCCCCGGGATTTTCCATCCCCCCCCCCCGGTGCTGCCCTACCTGCGGTCGGCCTCGGCCTGCAGCAGCGGCATCAGCGCGATGCGCGCCTCCAGGTCCTCGATCTGCAGCCGCCTGCAGGGGGGGGGGGGGGAAACAGGATTGGGGGGGGCTCGGGGAAACCGGGGGGGGGCTCGGGGGAACCGGGGGGGGGGCTGGGAGGGGGTCAGGGGGTGGAATGGGGGGAACTGGGGGGTTTGGGGGGGGGGAGGGGACCGGGGGGGGCACCGGGAGGGAAACACCGGGAGAGGATCTGGGGGGCACCAGGAGGGGACTGGGGGTCACCGGGGGGGGCACTGGGGGGCACCGGGGGGGGCACCGGGAGGGCACCGGGGGGCAACCGGGGGTCTCCGGGGGGGCACCGGGGGGGGGGGGGACCGGGGGGTCACTGGGGGTCACCGGGGGGGCACCGGGAGGGGACCGGGGGGGACCGAGAGGTCACTGGGCGTCACCGAGGGTCACTGGGAGGGAACCGGGGGTCACCGGGGGTCACCGGGGGGCAACCGGGGCTCTCCGCACGCCACCTGCGCTCCCGGTTCCACTTGACGATGGTGTAGTAGCCCAGCAGGAGGCTGCCGATACCGAGCGCGAAGAGGCTGTAACCTGCGGGGCGGCGGTCAGCGGGCACCGGGGATCACCGGGGGGGAAACCGGGGGGTACCGGGCCCGCTCCTACCTGAGAGGCCGCGGCGCGGGAGGTGCCGTTTGTAGTCCACGGGCCCGTAGCCGCCGGGCGGCGCCATGTCCTGCTTCACCTTCGGCGCCGCCATCCCGGCCGCCGCGCCGCACGTCACTTCCGCCGCGCGCCACCGGAAGCCGCCACCGGCGGCAGCGGCGGTAGCGGAGGCGGCAAAGGGAGGGGGAAGCCCCGCCCCCCTGCCCCGCCCCCCTGCCCCGCCCCGCTGCTGCCGCGCGCGGGGGTCTTAAAGGGGCGATGGAGGTGGAGGGAGAGGGGGTGGGGCCCATCAGCCTGGCGTCCAGCTACAGGGGCGCATCCACGGGGGGGGCACCGAAAATTGGGCACCAAAAAATTGGGCACCGAAATTGGGCGCCCACGAGCACCAAAATCGTGCACCAAAAATCGTGCACTGAAAATCGTGCACCGAAAAATCTGCACCCACGAGCAAGCTTGCACCGAAATTGGGCACCCACGAGCAAATTGCACCACGATTGTGCACCAAAATTGTGCACCCACAAGTAAGCTTGCACCAAAGTCGTGCACCAAAGTCGTGCAGCCCCAAAGCAGGCGTGCACCAAAAGCATTCACCCAGCAGCAAGCAGGACCCAGGCTCAGTGCATCCCGCGTGCACCCGCTGGCAAACTGCACCAAAAGCACTCAGCCACCGGCAAAAATACAGCAGCAATGGGCAAGTGTGCACCAGCAGCAAGTGTGCACCAGCAAGTGTGCCCCCTCTCTGAAAAGCGTGCACTAAAACGCGTGTGCCCGCCAGCAGCGCGGTGGCAGAGTGCACCAAAAAGCTCTGCCTGCAGCCTGCACCCCCCGTGGGCAGCCCCAGCTGTGCTCCAACCCCCCCAGTACCCCCAGCCCGAGCCCCGACAGCCTCAGGGGGGCCGCATCCTGCCCTCGTAGCTCGGAGACCCCCGGTGAGCCCCCGTGACCTTGGCTGTGCCAACGCCTCCGTGCCACCGCGGCGGCCCTGGCCACGGCATCGCAGGGCGCTGGGCTCTGCCCTGCTCCCATCAGAGCTTTGTCCCCCCCCCGGCTCTGCAGCAGCTCCGTGTTCCAGATCGAGGTCACCCTTGTCTTAAGCCCTAATCATGCCCGTAATCCCTCGGCGGCCGTGGGGACTTAATAACTTTGCAGCTGGCCTGGCCGAGGCCACTGGGCACAGGCCTCCGAGCTGCTGGGGAGGCTGCAGCGAGCCGGGGCTGAGGCAGCAGCAAGCAGAGCCCCCAGAGCCGCCCCCAGAGCCCCCAAAGCCCCCGCACCCCCTGCCCGCAGCTGGGGCAGAGCCGGGCGGCGTGGGCAGAGCCACCCTCCCCGGAGGCGCTTGGCAGGGGCGCACGGCGCCGGAGCCAAACGATGCCCGCGGGCAGGGACGGGGAGTGCTGGGAAAAGTGGGGGAGGCGAAGGCTTGGCCGCGGTCACCAGGGCGTGCAAGGCGAGCTCGAGGCGAGCATGCGAGAGGTGGCGGCCGGGCGGCAGGGGTGAGGGTGCGTGGGTGCACCCCGGGTGTAGGGCAGCCTCGTGCTCCTTGTCCTGGGTCACCCCGGGGGGTTTGTAGTCCCTGCGGCCACCAGGTTTCCTGCAGCAGGGTCCCAAGGCTCAGTTTTCCCAGCGCACGGCTGTTTTCTTGCATCTTTTTCCATCTGCAGCCCAAAAGCAGCCTTCAGGGCAGCAGAAAGAGGACGGAGAGAGGTGAGAGCACCCAGGCGGGGACGTGCTGGGAGCTGTGTTTGGGGTTGGGTGCCCCAAAAACACGGCCGGGGCCACTGCTCCTCGTTGCCTTTGCTCCATCCATCCATGCCAAAGCATGGATCAAACGCAGCTCGCAGCAGCCCGCGTGTTTCTGTCGCAGACCTGAAATTAGGTGAGCAGGAGGCTCTCACCTTGCTCCAAATTGAGCACCAGACTTCAAGGAGTTGGGATTTTTTCTGCCAGATGACAGCCACCGGGCAGAGCACCCTGCAGTGACTACATCTCATGGCATTATTACTGCAAAAAGCCAACAAATTTTGTTTTTCAGAAGTAATTATTGCACGGCTCGTCTTGGACGACAAATTCCCTTTTTACGCAAAAAACCCTTATCCTTAGGAGTGGAATTCCTCGTTCAAATAATTATTAAGTCAAGCGCCTATTAAGGCCTTTGCCGAGCACTTGCTCACCATTCCCACCCGACTGGCCTGGGGGGAGCAGCTCAGGCGGATCCAAAGGAGCCCGGGAGCAAGGAGAAGGAAAAGGAAAAGGCAGGGCAAGGTCCAGCCACCCGCCCCTTCCCCATGTCAGACGGCCCCAAAGGCACCGATGCTGCTGTTCAGCATCATGGCCAGGGGCTGGAGAGGGGAAAATAGCAGGAAAACCAGGCTTTTAAGATTTCACTTGTATTTCAGAGGGCGTTTGTCATTCATTCACTGGCACACCTTATACTAATTGTGGCTGCAGTGATGGAGAAGAGGGGCTCCCTCGCTTAGTGCTTGTATTTCAAAGCAAGGACTGTGTTTGAAGCGCCAGGTTTTCCCATTTTCACCTGCTCTGGCCCCAGCTTTTATCATCCTGCCCGTGGCCCAGGGCAGTGCAGGAGGACACGGAGCAGCCACCGCATCCCAGAGCAGGAGGCAGCCGCACACCGGTGGCCGTCCCCAGCCCCGGGGAGCGCGGTGGGAGCTGATGCAATCCTGCCCCGCTCTTACGCAGCCACCGCATCGCGCCAGGGCTTTTGGGATCGGGCCAAGCCCTTGTAGGATGGGAGCGAGCAGTGTCAGCTCTTTGTGCCCGACAAGAGGCCAGCGCCGACCCTCCCTGGGGGATTTTACGCCAGGCACTGCAGCACGGGCAGGATGCTGCCTCCAAAAGCACCAGAGGGTGGTGGGGGTGGGCTGGGGGCAGCATTTCCTAACGAGAAGCCTGAATTGGGAGTTTTTCAGGGTGGATTGGAGTGGACTTAACCCCTCGGATGCCAGCAATGCCTAAATTAGCAGAGGCAAAATGCACACGAGATGACAAGCCAGGGCACAGGACCTTCCTGCAGTGTTCTCGCTGATGGCACCGTGCTCCTGCCACCCCCTCGAGCGTGCCAGGCTCAGCTGGTGCCATCATCTTCTGCTTTAATCCCCGGCAGCTCTGTGCTTCTGGTACCAAAATAGCCCGGCACCAATAGCCTGCACTTCAGCACTTTTGCATAAAAAGACTTGGGACGAGCCTCCAGCAGCACAGCAATTAAACAGCTCAGAGGAACACGAAATAGCTTGAATTCAACTGGCTCCTGGACTGGTGTTTTTGGAGAGCTGGAGGCTTTCCAGTTCCGGAAGGACAGAAGCAGCCTGTGAAGGACCCAAACCACCACCTCCCACCCCAAACGAGCAGTAAATGTCTCCAGGGCTCAGCTGGGAGCGATGCAGACGTGTCCTGGGGCTGTCCCAGCGCAGCTCCGCTCCCTTGTGATGGATGCGTGGGGTCTGCCTGCACCCACAGGACCTGAGTGCTGCTCCCATCACTTTGTCTCTCACCCTTCCAAAACCAGGTTCTACGACGCCAAAAACTCTTCCTGCTTTCACCCAAACCAAGCCACTTTTCCTCCCGTGGTGATTTCCATCAGGATGGCTCACGAGGGCGCAGCCAAAGGGCACCTTCCTCCTTACACCACGGCACGTGCTGATGGGACAGATGACGACGATCCTGTTAAATTCATGATCTACATCCCTCTGCTCGCTACCAGGAGGGCAGGGATCCGCTGGGGTCTTCCACACCTCGGCTGAGTTACGGTGGGGATTTAGACAAGCTCATCCATCTGTTCAGGCAGCGAAGGAACAACGTATGATGTGTGCGGGTCTTGGAGTTGGGAAGCACCAAACCACCACCGCTGCTCTCCAGCTCCCATCTGCTTTTCCAAGGCATGGACACACCACTGGAGGAGAATTTCCTGCGTCTTCTGCACGCTCATCACTTGGGGTCAGGTTCTGCCACGAGCCACACAGGATGCAGGGAAGAGGGTGCCAGGCACAGGGCAGCGATCGCACAGAAGGCGTGGATCCATTTGCAGCTTTCAGTTTCAAAGCATCAACTTCACCTCCTTGTCCCCTTCCTTTCCTATCCTCATTTGTTTTGGGGTAAGGGACCACACGATGACCAAAGGAGCCACGATGGCCACCTACAGCCCCCTGCCCAGCACCATCCCCTGGAGGCGACGTGCACAGAGCGAGGCGCGTGCCCACGCTCCGGCGACCCACCCGAAAGAAGAGGCGGACGCGAGAGTTTGTCCATTTGTTTATTGTCATTCAAATACTAAAAATCCCTCACAATACAATGTACAGTTATCGAGTTCAGATTCTTCCTCCATTGAGACTGACTATCAGGTTTTAGTGGGATTTTTTTTTTTTTTTTTTAAGTTTTCGTTTTATTATCAAAGATTTAGAGTCACAATAAATACGAGTGACAAAAACATACCCTGCGCTGGCGTAACGTTACTCTGTTACACTCCTTTGTTAGATGATTATAAATTCTTTCTTATTTTTTTTTTTTAAAAAAAGCACAATGCAAGTTATTTCCCTAAATGCAATATACAGCGTAACTCTGCCTTAAGCAGACAAACACTACTGCGGTTCCTTGAGGTCTTTTTGCATTATATATATATATTTATATATTTATATATTTTATTATTAAAAAAAATGCCTTCTGTGCCCCCTCCTTCCAAAAGGAGAAAGTGACAAATGAGCCAAATAGGGTTTCTGGTAAGACCTGCCTAAGCCTTCTCTCTTCTGCTCCCTTCTACAGCCTAAGTCCCCCATTTTCAATCCTTAACTGTACTTTGGTAATTTTTTTTCTTCTTAGTAAGCAAAAAATGTAATAACTAGGTCTGACGATTCAGATGAATGGTTCCTAACATGATGATAAAAAACACCTATAGAAAAAAAAAAAAATCAACAACCACCTATCCGGAATTTAAGATTAACCAAAATCTTCCTCGGTATCACAGCTGGAATGCCATTTACAGGAATCCCGAGTACAAAAATTAGCAAAGTCACCCTTTACACGAACTGGAAAAGCTGTCCGAGTCGGCTGCGCTATAAAAATAAATCAACCAGGCCACTCGCCGCGTTTCTGAGCGGAGCTCTGCCACCTAGCCAGCGCTCAGAAACCCAACAGACAATAAATTAGGTTATATAAAAAAAAATAAAATTCAAAAAAAACCACACAGCTCCCACATCGCAACACTGGTTCAAATGAAAATCAGGGGTTTATTTCACAAGTTGCTAAAATCTAAGTACAATAGTCATTTGTCATTATTACTGTATTATAAAATCTTGTAGTCGCAACGTCTCAAAGAAAGGTTATATGGCTTGCAAGAACCAACGCTGCTCTAACCCTCTCCCCAGGAGAGGGGGGAAGCAAGCAGCATCTGAGCAATGTCAAACCAGCTCATGCAGCAGTTTGCAGCGAAGCAGTGGAGGGTCGGGGAAGCAGGAGCCGGGGCGCGCCGCCGCCGCCGCCGTGCACGCAGGCCATCGAGCAGCACGGTCGGTCTCTTGTTCTGAGGGAGCTTGAAGGAAAATGGTGTTTTTCCAGGAGCGGGCCGGCGACGCGGCTTTTCTTCGAGAGCCCGCACGCTGCGCGGGCAGCTCTGCAGAGGAACGAGTAGCCCTTAGGGTGGCAGGAATCCCAGACGTGACAGCAGTACAAAGAAACCAAGGGTTTGTTCTTTTAAAGTGTCTCAACTCCCCTCCTCCACCATTCCCAAACAACTCAACCTTTAGGCCATAACACCATTATTTTGAATATTCGAGCTAATTGAGCTTTCTTGACTTTTTTTTTTCCTTTTTTTTTTTTTTTTTTTTTTTTTAATTTAAAATTTTCCCCTCAGGAAGGGTAACGTACAGATGGGGAAGAGGAGAAGATCTGGAAAGACTGCAGCAAGTGTTTCAACAACTACCTAAACCTAGCATGATACCTTTACCTAGCCTGGTTAAACACTACCCAACTGAATACGTAATTCTGACTATAAAGGAAGAAGCAACTCTTCTGGCATTTAACACATGAACAGCACTCAAGTCTTCCCGGTGTATTTACCTAGAACTTTGCAGAAACACATATGCAATAAATATTTACTCTACGTTACCTGCAACACTCCAAGAACCACAGATTAAAAACGATGTCAAAACTGGTCTGGATCCCAGCGGCCTAATATCCGCGTAATGTTTTCTGCTCACTTTGAAAGCCTTTGAAACAATTCTGCCCCGATGCATAAAATAGGACCTGGGGGGCTCTGCAGGATGTTATGTGGAAGCTAATTGCGGTCTAGCACTGCTGAGGGAGCAACGTTTGTAAGGCTGTATGTGCAGGCTCGTTTTTGTTTTCAGTTCTGAACCTTACCCTAGGTCTCTCTCATCGTTTTAAGACTGATTTCCAGCCTCCCCTCTCCATTATGCTGAAATTCAGACTTCCAAGCTGCTGCGCTGAACTGGCAGTATCCAAAAAGGTTTTGACATAGCTTTTAAAAGAGGCTCTTTTAATACTTCCGCACCTCTTTCCATTCCCCCTCTTCCAGCATCAGCATATGCTGAAGCTACACCCCAACACTGAAAAAAAAAAAAACACACTAAGAAATTGCCCAGCCTTCCCCAAATGGCATTTGAATTTTACTTTGAGAAGTTTTGCTTTTTCTTTTTAAACAAATGCACTCTTCCCAGGTCATTGAACAGTACTGGACATCTGTAGCAGTGATGAGATAACACAGGCATTTGTCAGAAGAGAAAAAAAAAAAAACAACAAGGAAACTCCACACGCGTAAGGAACTGAAACAATTTCGTAATATTTCAAAGTGCAAAAATAAAATGCACTCAATTTCTCTCTCCACATCTCCCAGTCCAAAATATCTCGGAATGAAAAGAAAAATTAAAACCCCAAAACAATTCCTCTCATCCCCAATTAGCTCTTAATATACATTTGTAAAACAAACAAACAAACAAAAAAAGAAGTCAAATTGAAAATTCTAGGGCTTTATACAGCAACAAATACCATTTTGCAAAAACTAGGTCTTCTAGACTACCGAACAGTTTCCAAAGTATCTAATATTGATATTCACACAACAGAACAGGGGCTAAAATGAATGAGTTTTCGTTTCCACTATGCAATAGTTAGATCCGAAGAGGGACAACCCTACACAGTTATCGGTTTAGTTCGATCTAACGGCGACTGCTAAGAAAATAGATTCAGCATAGAGACTGAGTAGTACCCCCTCCCCCCTTTTCTTTTATATATAGATATATAGATATATATATAATTTTGCAAATAATTCTCATCAGCACTACTTCTAGTACTGATATGCAACATAAGTAGTAAGGCATGGATTTCTGCCGCTTGAATTCAACTTTAATTTGGGAGAAGCACAGGGAAGAAGGAGAGAGGATGACGAGAAGAGAAAACAACCGGACCTGATGGATTTGGGCTGAAACCTGTGGAATCCCCGACACCTATGAAAACCACGTAGAAACCTGTCCTTAAAGCAGGGTTACCTAAAGCTCTATCAAAAATGAAATACTGCGGTGACGGACAGGAGAGCATGCCTGGAAGAACGGAACTCGAGAGGGATCGGGCGGTCCTGCCCCGCGCGTGCCCGGCCACCAAGCACGACCAGGAG
Organism: Netta rufina; assembly: GCF_964035555.1. Lineage (NCBI taxonomy): Eukaryota > Metazoa > Chordata > Aves > Anseriformes > Anatidae > Netta > Netta rufina. The sequence goes on along the minus strand of NC_140152.1, from coordinate 4,788,276 downwards.
CGACGGGAGGAGGATGGAGCCCGCTACCTGACCGCGGGCCTCCCGCTCCTCCGCTCGCCCCTTCTGATTGCGTGCAGCTTCCGGAATTCCTAGTTGGTCTTTTTTTTTTTTTTTTTTTCCATTTTTTTTTCATTTTTTTTCTTTTTTTTTTTTTTTTTTTTTTGAGTAAAATTGCTCAAAACGATAAACCTCTCCAAAATGAAAATAATCAAAAAACAGTTTCGCTTTGAAGTCTCTGGGAACGTATGAAAGGCCCAACTGCTCTTCGCTGAATTAGAAAGACTGAACAAAGGTGTTTGTCTATTCAGTAAATTAGATTTTAGACTACCAACAGTTCAAAGTCTATTCAAAACAGAATCCAACAAAAGTGAGAGACTCCTGCACTGGTTCCCACCTACCAGACAAGTTTTGGTGGTAGCCAGTCCCTTAGAAAAAACATACTCAACTGGAATTTGAGTTTGCACTTATTTATCATTAGCTCATCATTAAAACATTATAATCTGTAGACTGCCTTCCTGGCTGGAGGAGGGGCAGGGAAGAAAAGCAAACATGAACTCGGCTCGCTAAATGCATCTGCAAGATCGGGTTGAAATTCCTCTCTCCTTGAGCTGACATCCATGCTCGACGGCGAACGAACACCGTGTTCGTGGTGAATTGGGTAGTTATTAATAAACGAAACCAAAGGCAGAGAGTCATTTAGTCCTCCTTTTGTGCTGGTGACAAAAAAATCCAAACTAAATACATAAAGCCAAAAAAAAAAAAAAAAAAAAAAGAATTCTTCCCCTTCCCTGACAGCCTTCATCATCAGTCAATCACAAGAATCTGATAACCAAATGAGCTCAAGTCTTTTCCCACCCACGTGGTGTCATTTTCTCTTAGCAGGGACAGCAGCACTCGATGGGATGAGGAGTGGTCTTCTTGCATCCTATAAAGCCTGGGGCATATCCAGCTGGGATTAAAGCAGATTCCACTGTCATGTGGTATAAAAAGGATGGCAGAAACAGGAAAGTCTTCCTCTTGGGCATTCCTCTGCATTACTTCCACGTGGCGGACTGTGGGATGGACCGTGGGGGAATCATATCCAGGAGATATTCACGCTGGCGGTCTACTGCTGAAGACGACTTGTGCACAGCTAAACTAGGATTAACAAAAGGTAAAGCCCCACCTGAGGAGATACAAAAGAGAAGAACAAGTGTCACAGTATGGCAAAAACAGGTGACACAGCAGTGACAAGAAAGCACTACTCACATTTCGCCCACATGAAAACAGATTAGCTAGGTAAGCGTGAGTCACTATCAGACACAGAAGGTCAGACACCTTCAGAAAATGAAATTTTCCCAAATCATCTAAGCAAACAGGAGCAAGATTTTATACCAGGAGTGAAGACTTGAGCAGACTAGGGCTCTCTGCAATGAAATTATGCTTACGTGATAAATTAAGATGTCAGGAGAAAAAAAAATAAATCCATTAAATATTGGGCAAGAAAGTAGATCACAGAAGAGCTAGTTGCTAATAAAGTTTCCTTCCTAGAGATCCTAATGATCACATAAGAAAACTAATGCTTCTTCTCAAGTCAGATTCCTAACATATAGGAAAGATTAAATTAGAATTTAACACCTCAATTTGTTCAAAGCAACAACTTTAGTTGGTTCAAAACCTGAGGAATGCTGGGAATATGCACTGTAACCTTACCTAAATACTCATTTATTGTATGTGGCTTTCAGCAAAGAGTAATAAACACAGTCAGAATTAAATGCCTGAATTCAACTCCTGCAGCGTGGTTCTGACTGTGCATACAGAGTCAATGATAAACAGTCTGATATTACATCTATTTAGCCTATTTACAACCCTGTAAAGCAGCACTTTCTATGAGGTAGCACTTGACTGCCTCTTTCGAGGAGCACAAACCATACCAAAAGCAAGTGCCAACAACCACACGGAGAACAGAGCTGTGGCATCACCAGGCCTTCATGCAGGAAGTGTCAAAGAGAAAGCATCCTTACCCAAAGAACTATGATTGTTGGACAGAGTGCAGCTAGTAAGTAGAAAGAAAAGAAACTTTAGAAAAAAATCTACCTGTATTGATGGGAGTCTTCTTCCAGGCGGCAGCGCTGCCCTTGCTGACAGGTCTCTCAGCATGCTTACCTGGCCTACTCCCAAGTGCTGCTGCAGACGATGCATTCTGCAACTTGGGTGACTGGCTAAATGCATGCAACACTCCCCGTGGAGCTCCAGGGCCTCGAGACATCTGGCTAGAAGTCTGGCAAGAGAGCAGATGGTAAGACAGGCACGGCACGTGTCTCTCCTTCAAATACAATAGCTTTGACCAAACTGCCTGTTTTTCTTTCTCATTTCTTGGCTTCTTCTGCCAAACCCGGAATGCGTTATTAGATGCAGGGCTTCAAATGTACAAGTCATCTCTAGATCAGAACAACAATCAGCTCTGTGCTTCTGAAAGCACCTGTAAGAACGTGGAATTATAATCAAATGCAAAGCAGCAACAAAAACGTGCTGTGTAAGCACCTCCATACACCAGGAACGCTCCACTTCCCTGACCTAAATAATCAGTACCTTGATTATTTCAACTCCAGGCAGCACTTAAGCAGTTTCCATCTCCTCTCAACTGGAAGGTTTTACAAGGTGTATGAGAACCAGTCTCCGTCAGAGATGATTGTTGCCCATTACCTTGAAACTTCACAAGCACCATTACGTGCTCCTGGCTCACAACCAGACTTTTTTTTTCTACCTGAGGTAAATTTATTCCTGGGTATTTGGCATCGGAGCAAGTTTTTTCATTTAGTACCTCCTAAAAAAAGTTGAGGAACAGACTTTGCAGCATGTGAACTCAACACCCCAGGATAATTACGATGACTCTTCAGAAAAACATCACCTCTGCTCTTCATGTACAGAGGAATGACACATCAAGTCCCTGTATGACAGAATAGGGCTATAACCAGCCCAGTTTTAACCTGACACCCAAGCACACGCTGTGAAGCTCAAATAAAACAGGTTCACGCCTGCACACCGAACACCAGCACACGTGGAGCCACGGGAGCCCTGCCCCATCACCACCACGATGTGGCTGCTTGCAGACAGAGCCTCACCTGCTTGAGCGAGTGGTGCTGCACTATGGGGTCTGACTTGGTCTGTACGGGAGACGCAGTCTGTTGCAGTATCCTCTGCTCAATCTCCTGCTCTTGCTGCAGTGCTTTTACGAAGGCAGCCTTCAGTCGGTTAGTGTGCTCAGCTTTCAAGGCCTTTTTCTGATTTGATGTCATACAGGTTTCACACATAATGGTTCCATTCTTCTCCTCCCTCCAACGGCAGGTGAAGTCAGTCTTACACTGAGCACACATGTAGGGCTCGCGAGATGATACAGGAACTGAAACTTTACCTGCAGAAACACAGCCAGGTTAGTCCTGCTCATCTTTGGCTTTGACAAATGAATTACGTTTAACCCTCAAGAATATTCCAGCATGAATAAATATATAATAAAATAGTTATTATAAAGCAAGTGCTGCCACAAAGGTGATTTATAAAAAATGTGACGCTACCTGTAAAGGCAAAATCTACTCAACTATTTACTTCATTGATACAGTATAGCTGATTAACTAGAGAGGAGGTCTGGAATACAGAAGGTAAGAAGTCAGTCTTTAATCAACTACATTTCTCCTCTTGCCTTCTACATGAACTTGGCAACAGAGCTGATTTTCATGTGTTTGGAGGCAGTCTCCCCAGGTTATCCATCTATCTCAACCTCATTTCTCCCTAGGAACATCCTTAAAAGATAACTGCTGAAAACAATGTTCAGAGAGAATTCTGTGGTGATGGACACAGAAGTGAGTGATAGGAAATCACCCGTCCTCGACGTATTTTAGAGAAATCTTTACAAATGCTGCCTATAGCCTGTGAGAAATCATTGTGAAACCCTAGAATTTCACAGTTAAATAAAGCAATTCAACAACCGTTAACAAAAATTAATCCCAGATTAGACAGACTATGGAAATTTAATCCAGGAAAGCCTGACACTCTTTGCTGCCTGCTGTTTTGACGAAGTCTAGATGGAAACGGTTCTCTCCTCACCTTTGAGGCACGTTTTTAACGCCATCTCACCTTGAGTTTCCAGCAAGTTCTGCACAACTTCTTCCAACCCAACTAAGTAAATAAATTCGTTATTAGCTGCGCTCGGCAGGAAGTTCATCTCTGGCGCAGGCGGCTTGGGAGGAGGGATCTCCAGCAGCGTTTTCTCCAGCTGCTTCCGCAAGGCGAGCTTGGCGGCGGCTTGCCGGCTGGCTGGCGAGTCGTTGGAGTTGACGATAGAAGCAGCGCTGGTCGTAGTAGCGTTCGCCTGAGCAGACGTCACAGTTGTACCTTTGATTGAAGTCGGAGAGGCCTGGGAGGAAACAGGACACAGCTCAGTGACAAGGGCCAAATGGTTTGGGGTTCCCCGGCTCCACCGTTGCGGCCCCAGGAGGGTAACTGGGGGTTGCTTTAGGGCTGTCGGGGTGTGTGATGGAGGCAGGGTGCCTTTATTATCTCTAAAATTTTTATCTCTACCTCATTTTGAGCTCTGTTTACTAGAACACTGTTTACACTCCTAGAGAGGGGGGAAAAAAAACCTTCTAAGGGACAGTTTCATGTTGAAATACCAAATGCAAAATGAGGTGCGACACTCAGTTCACTGAAATATGTATTTCTTCCCAATAATCTGTAATGGTTTTCTTCATTCCTATGTACAGGAGGTGAATGTGACCAGAGAATGGGAAGAAAACGGAGCAAGACAACTGTAGTAATAAGCACCTGCACCCGTTAGATGAGAGCAGGCTGGGCCAAGTAGATGCAGGAACTGGACAATCAGTAATCACAACCGTCCCAGCTCTGTTCCTCTGGGATTAAAGTTCAATTTGGCACAAAGTACAGCATAAAACTCACCTGCGGGATATTGACAAGCAGGCTGGTGTTGGGAACGTTGGCGACACGGATCAGCCCCTGCTGGATAATTCTCTGCCCCTGAATTTGTACGCTGGGGACCGATGCCCGTGGCGCCAGCAGCAGCGGAGGTGGCCCCGTGCTGGAGTGCTGTCGGATGTTGTGGATTTGCTGGGAAGACACAGAAATGGGCTGATGCAATGGTGCCATGAACGATGGGGAGGATTAGACAGCGGGAAGTAAGTGGGGGGAATCAAATGGGATGACGTGACCCAGTGGAAATGAGGCAAGGCAGGGAACGCAAAGAAAGCGTGACGATTAACATTTGGGTCAAAATGCGATGTTTTTCCCTTTCCCTCCGTCAAAATGAAACAAGAAGAACACAGCATCAAAAGAGACGCTCATACGTGAGGGCCAAAAGAGCTGTGCCAAAAATCCAAGTTTCCAAGTCAAATTTCTTTCATTTCCAACGTGTAGTTGTTAAGCCTGTTTCATTTTAAAGGCATTAGGAAAGCTATTTCTCAGAATGAGGTTCTCTCCATAATCAGAACAGAAAGAAAATGAAATACCAAATGCTCTACCTTCCTCTTTAGTGCTGGCTATGCAATAGATAAAAGCAGACCTTTCACTGCAAAATAAATCCTCATTTAACAAGGAAATATTTTTTCTCAGTCCTCCACAGAAGCCATAGTTCTAGAAGACTGTATCAAATTGAACATTGCTTTCCTACTCCTCTAGTGACACCGCAGTTTTCTGTTACAGGTGATAAAGTCCCTGCAAAGCGGCACTTCCAGATTTCCAGTTGACTATCTCATTTCAGCAGCTCTTATTCAATCTGAAGACTGACACAATGAGGGAAAAAAGTGAGTTTTAGCATTTGAAAAGGTGAAATTGATATGACAGAAAGAATAATGTTAAAAAAAAAAAAAAAAGCAGGAGTAAGGGACTGTGTTTAATTTCCTCTGCTCTCCTAAGTGCCAGGTGAAGCTGGAAGCCCCTAAGTTAGCTTTCACAATAAAGGCACACACAATTCTCTGGTGCAGCCGAGGGAAGAAGCTATCAGAAGCTATGCAGGTAAAGGCAGCATCCCGCATCACCACGGGATTTTCTCATGGTTCACCAAGAGTGTTATGGGACAGCACAAAAGCATGAGCTACAACGATGTAGGATCTTTCAGCGGCAGGATCTCTAAACATATTGAGAAATTCCAGCAAGAACTTCACAAGATCCCTCCAGACGAGGAGGATAACTAGGAAAATAGGTAAGACACATTCCAGAAAAACAGAGTAGATGCACCACAAAGCAAATACCTGCGCTCCTCTGACAAGAGGCGGCATTACTATCTGTGTGTTTTGCTGAGTTCCTAGTTTTGAAGAAGTCTGCTGCCCACCACGGACCAACGGAGGAGGAATAACAGTGCCCGGTATACGTGTAGAAGAGGTCTGCAAAACAGAGGACAGTTTATTTGCATTTTTTCATTCTGGTGCATTTATATGCATGCTCTCTTCTGTTGCCTAGCGTGCCAATAAAGCACTATCTGAAATCTTAGGCAGCAATACAGACATAGGTAAGGACACGATGGCAGTCAGGCTACGTGCTCGGGAATTGTTCTCTCACATCCTGCACAGAATTCAAAAGGTAAAGCGCAGCCCTCAACAACATTTTCTTCTGCCACCCCCACAAAATTCAATAGCTCCAGCACTGCTGTGCTGAAAGACACCAAAAGAGGCATGCCATAACAGGAGGATGAAGCATGGGGTAAAAACACGAGCAGCTTTCCTCTCTGGCTGATGTGATGAATGCAACATCTGTCTGGAGCATCAGGGTTGCAAAGACTGTAGGGACAAGAGATGGCCAGGCTGGCTTCAGCGCAGCTTGTGTTCCAAGGCAAGCAAACAAAACCAAGCAAACAACCAACAAAAACTTCATTTTTTTGTGTGTGGGGAGGAAGAGAACAGGGAAATACACACGGCTGGCTTCAAGGAGCAGCACAGGCAGACAGAAGCTGGAGATGCAGGAACCTGGGGAGGTGAGCAGACTGGGCGTATGCATGTGTGCAGGAAGGAAAGAGGAGGCAGGAAAGGGAGAAAAGCTTTAAAAAAATACATATGAAAAAGAAAAGAAGTCAAGCGAAAGAGGTTTGAAACACTGCTGCCCTTGTTTTTGGGGCTGCAGACTGCATCAAACCCTGAAAGTTTCTCACAGTGCAATAAAAGGTGACACAGCTCCATGCATCGCTTACATTCCTGCAGACCGCTAAGGCTACGCAGCCTCGCCAGAGAGGCTCTGCTCAAAGAGCACCGAACCTCTCCGTCCTGTTCATGTGGCTTTGCACAGCTCGCCACTTCCCTAATTCCAGCCCCAAACTGACCATCACCCACGAATTAAGACTTCTGAAAACACTGAGGCTCCCATTTTCATGAATTATGTGCGTGCACACGTGCATATTTAGGCACGGGGGGAGTTTGGTCCCCTTCTGTTATGCCTTTCAACCGAAGACCAAATGTTACCTCAACTGCTACACGCAGGAATTAATAGAGTTTTCACAAGCCAAAGCAGACGGAGGTTAGGTTAATTTGCCCAAACACCACGAATTAGACAGAATAACTGGAATTCTGGATTCTTGGCTCCCAGCTCTCTGCTCTGCCAAACGGCACAGACAACTGGAGTTTCACTGCCTGTTCGCTGCAGATTTAACTCGTGGTCCAGTTCCTCTGAAAGTGCTGTCTTCAGTGAAGGCAACTCGCCTCAAGGAAGAGATTACTCAAACTGGCAGATTGCTGTAAGTTTTGGGAACGTTTCCTAAACGGAGAGCAAATTTACCCCAACCCTCAGATAGAGCACGCTCGGGGTTTTTCACACGAGCTGGAGTTTTCCAAATTAAAGCATTATGTGCTGAAACAGTTCCGAAATTTGTTTCAAATCAGCCCATGGTAAATAACCAGAAATGTCTCAAATCCAAAAGTGAAACAAGATACTAGACGGGAGGCAGATTAGGCTGACAGATATCAATCCCCTCTGCTTTTTTTCCCCTCCCCAAGGCTTTCCAGCATTACACTTAATTTAGCCTGAACCAAGACCTTTCTTACCATCGTGTGCCATTCAGCCACCGAGCCAAAAAAGAAAGCCTTAGATTTGCTCAGTTCTTACAGTTTATCACACTGAGGACACAACTGGGTACCTGGAGGGTTTGACAACAGGTTACCCCAGTAGAAATAGGACAGAACTCCGTGACACCCTCTTTTGCCAGAGGTCATTAGCACCGGTAACCTGTGTGTATGTCACAGCAGGGTGGATGAGGCCCTTAAGGATGCTCAGCCACTGAAAAATGAGCTTTTAAGAGCTACCTGCGTGGGACATCCTACCTCTATCTCCCACCCCAATCGTTCTTAAAAAAAGAAAGCTTAAGAGTGGGGTTGGCGGGAGTTAGCCCCGGATCTTTTTAGGGAGAAATTCCACCCGGATGCCAGTCGTTAAGGTGCTGGGGCTGCCTCTCCTGCACTGCGCACCCTTCTCCGCTCCGGGCCCTAGACCTGGCAGCCTGGCCCTTCCCACTGACCTGCAGGGACGGCTTGCCAGCAGGAACACTCTGCGTGCCCCGCACCAAGGGCGGAGGGGTGGCCACAGCACTCCCAGAGGAACCAGCAGGCTGGAAGAGGAAAAAAAAACCAGAAAGAAAGCAGAGGAGTGTAAGGGTGTAAAGCAGAATCACAGAAGCTAAGGGAATAAAAGCGTTTTACCTCCTTGCGCCTTAGTAAGAGAATCTTCAAGGCTCGTGGCTTTCCCCCTCCCCCAGCCCTTTCTTCCTCTGAGCACCTCAACATGCGTATTTAAATGAAGAAGTTATTAGGCAAGTATAGAAAAGATTATACCAGAAAAAAAAAAAAAAAGAGCCTCCACACCAAAAGCACAGCAACGTAGAAATCTATTTTAGCAGTCTCGGCCTGCAGCCTGCTTCAGTCTCATTCACCGTTACTGCTGGTCTCAACAAATTCGGTTCAAGCATAACAAAGTGAAAAAAGTTACGGAAAAAGACTTCAGATATTTAGTTCAGAATATGAATTTCTCCCTACTTAGGTCAAACATCCAGAGTTCATCTCTCAGCAGGGAATTGTGCCATGTGGGTACTTGTTGCATTGCTTTTAATTCCATCTACTGAGGCACTCGGACATCCAGGAGACAGACACCAATAAAACAACCCAAACCAGCCAACAGAGAGGTGTTAATATCCATCTGCAGCGTGAAGCACACTTAAAACCTACACATCGCCCTCCCAACACAAAATCCAAGTCAGCATCACACGGGCTGGAACATAAAATAGTTCAGTTGCCATTGTTACAGGTGCTCAATTCACTCAGAGCCTCGCGTGGGGTGCTTGCACGCCCCCTCTGCCTGCCTCCACCTCTACCCTTCGGTGGCAGCGTGAACAGCACAAGCAGAAGGCAGCTCCTCTGGCAAAAAAACAGACTTTTTTCTGGGTTTGTTTCCAATGAAAACAGTCCTCCCAGCAGTTTGGAAGGCACACGTGTGATACGAGGGGTGGGGAGGAAGGGAAGGGGGTCAGGGTGGGAGGGCTGAGCCTCTCCTTTTAGGCTGCCTGGGTTTCTTGACATAACCACAAGCTGGCTGCAAGCAGTGGGAGCTGGAAGCCAGATCTGTGCCACACAGCAGAGCTCGGCCCTCGGTCACAACTCCCAGTGGTGGGGATGGAAATGCTTCAACAGAGGTGCTGACAGGTGAAGTTATGCATGAGAATCTCCTCCAAATGCACACTCATGCCAGCTACCTCTGGACTGGACAGTGCTTAGCAATTTGGAGTTCATTCCACTCAAAAATGTCCCTGAGTTTACTCAAAAGATGTTCAGCTTTTGCATACGGTCGATAAGAAAAACTGTCTAGTTATTTGGTCTTGTCAACACCAAAAAGAAGGAATGGTTAATGGGATACAGCACTACAAACTTCAGGAAGGTTTTATGAGAAGTGAGCCATGCTTTATTTGAGAACTCTCTTGGGTCCTACAGGTTATGGCAGCTGCCACAGTTACTTATTTTTTTCCTCCACTCTAGAAGACAAGACACGTATCTGTAAGGAAATAAATACCTTCTGAGTAGTGGTCTCCTTCTGGATTTGACTTTGCCGTAGCTTTTTCAATAAAACAAGTTTTGCTTCTTCTAACCGTAACTCTTCTTTTAGCTGTTTAATCATTCTCTCACGTTCCTCAGGACTGCTTTTCTGCAGGGCCAGGTAAGGCAATCGAGGATGGGAAAAGAGGGAGGGGGGAGACGGTAAAGACAGATACCATACAAGTTACGACAAGAACTTTCTGCATTATAATTGTCATGTATGTCTTAATATCACTGACATGTCTGCAATATGAGGACACAAACTGAGCACGGAAAAAACAGAAGTCAGACAACAAATCTATGTTATGCCATGCTGCATAAGGGATATTGTGTCCACAAATATAAACTTCACTAAAAAAAACAATTCCTAAAAAAGCATGCTTTAGAAGCATATAAAAAATAATGAGGTAAGAGCCTAAAGAAATAAAGATAAATAATAATAATAACAATAGAAGGGACACATCAGCCTTTAACAGCTCCCAGACTGCCAGCCTGCAAATCAGTCTTCAGGAAACCAGGTATCTACCTGATCCTGTGATCACAGGTGTCCCTGCAGGAACAAGAGGAATGTTTTCTTACTTCTACATGGCAAAACTCGAAGTATGTCAAGACAAGCAGACTCACCATGAGTGCCTCCGTGTTGGTCTCTTTTAATGCTATTTTTGTTAAACCATTCATTCTAGGGCTAGAAGGTTCATTGTCCGATAACACTATAACGTCCGGTGAGGGGACTCTCTTTTCTCTCTTTATTTCACTGCAAATCAGAAGGAAAACACAGAGAATGAGTTAATAAAACAAACTAACAAAAACGACTACTTCACACTGCATAGCGTTATTTATGACCCCCTGATAGATTATTCCCAAATCTCTCACATTCCACATAAACCCGGCACAGACGAGTTCCATCCATTTCTATTCTCCTCCTAGATATGACACATTTTTGTGCTGTTAAGCTTCATGAGGCAAAACGTGGCCACAACAGACAGGAAAAGAGAATTCCTTCAAACCAGGAGCTTTTCCACCAGCCATTCCCTCCTTGTCAGAGGCAAGCCCTGCTAATTGTGGAGGGTGAAGGCTCTGCTTGCACGGGGAGGACCACGTAGCCTCCCCTGGTCCAAAGCCATTAGGTCACTTAGTGCTGCAAAGCAAAACCAGCCCCTCTTCTCTTTTTCCTTGTCCTAGTGTAAGGGTTTTTACATCATGACCTTCTCCACCCAAACTACTTGCCTGAATCCTAAGGAAACACGACTCAGCTCACACATGTTCACTTACCTAAGTTTGAGCACTTTATGGCAGAGTTTTCTTCATCCATCACCACCACTGAACTCTTTTGTTATTAACAGCAGAAACCTCTAACAGTCTCAACACACAGACACACACCTGCAAAGCTTTATCAAAAACTCCTGAAACACGTCCAGATGGATGTTGTTTTTGGCTTTTTATTTGGTTTTAGTGCTTTAGTGTCTGGACCTCACAGCCAAACTCCTGACAATCCATCACCTCTCAGCCCCACCACGTTTGATTATCGTGCAAGAAGAGCTGTACTGGCTTTGGACATGAGGCAGGGTCCCTGTCCAAGGAAATTGTAAGTGGAAGTTGAAGGCAGGAGTAGAACACCTTCGGTACCAGGTTTTGGGATTTCAAACCATAAAGCACAAACCTTGTGTGGCACGTGAGAGCTGAGAGGTTTGGCAGGAGCGGTACGGAAACAGGACAGCACAGCCCTGTGCACCGCCCAGGAAACAATGACAGTGCTTGCGAAAGGTCTGACAGCAAGAATAGCAGGAGAACGTAACACATGGCATTGTTTTGTTTTTCTTGTAACCCAAAACCAGAAGTAGGAACAATAAAGTTTACACTGAGAACCTTCCAACTTGCAGCGAGTTATGCTTTAGAAGAAACGCATAAAGAGCTCGTATCAAGCAAGACTAAGCAAATATTTAAGTGTGGCTTGTACTGCTCAGTAATAAGAGATGTGGGATACAAGCACTCTACTTTGAAATATCAGGTGATCACTCCTCAGATCAAACAACAGTTCCTAGATTTAACTGATACCCCACATATCTTAAGAACCAAATAATTAAGTTAATCCTTGTTATCCTTATTAATGATGCAAAGGGAATTCACACTAACATCACCGAGAAGCTGCGCATCCCCATAAGCCCTGTAAAACACACCTCCAGTAAACACTCATGGCACATCAAACAGTACTTTGGATACAAAAAAACAGTTCAGAACACTGAAAAAAATACAAAGCAGCTTTAAAATGCGATTTCTGTCTTAGTGAAAGAACACAGCAGAAGGTAGAAGTGTCCTCTAGAGGGCACAGCGAGCCAGGAAACCCCAATCGTTTAAACTCTGAGGCGGTTTCAGAAGTAGCAGTGGCACAGGTGAAACATTTCCAGCTTTTTCCTGCATCTCCAGGCACCAAACTGGCTCCTGTGGCTCTTGGCTGGGCCGTAACTGGCCCAGACCCAGCTGCAGCCAGCGCTGCAAGTTTCTCCCGGTGCTGGTGAGCGGGGACAGCACGGGGACAGGGACGGCACAGGGACAGGGATGGCACGGGGACAGGGAGCCTCTCGCTGCTGAGCCCTTCTCAGACGACAGCTGGGGCTCAGTGTGAGCGAGGGGCTGGGATGGAACTGGAGCAGGGACACTCGCCTTCGCTCCTCCAGCCTTCAGGCTCAGTCCCTGCCAAGAAGCAGGGGTCAGGCAGCAAGCTGAGACCCCCGTACATGTGGGATTTGAGCGGATGGACGGCTCTGCACCCCAAATCATGCCCGTTTCCAAACCCCAAGGGACCTTTCCGCCTGCTCCCCGCTTTGACCAGCCCACGTGGAGGGAATCTGCAGGATCACAACCCAAACACAGCACTGAAGGACTTTATTCAGCTGCAGATGTGACACTCAGCGATGCTTTTTGGAGGCTCCTTGCACCCTTGGTCAAGCAGCAGTGACAGAGCCAGGGGTCTCCCCACGCCACCGTGTCACCCGGGGCCACTCAGTGACACCTCACAGATGCCAACGTGGCCGTTCTGGTGTCAGTTTTGCCAACTCCGGACCCATTTTTACAAACAACCCCCTGCCTCCGTGGGGCTGGCGCTCAGCCCAGCTCATGGGGAGGCCCCGGCCTCGCTGCGCTCCCCACCACGGGGTCCGAGCCCGCTCCGGGGGGCACCCGGCACCCCCGGGACCCCCAGCGGGCGCCGCGGGCGAGCTCCGGTCCTGCGGGGAGCGGGGCCACCGTTGGGTCACGTGAGGCGACGGGCACGTGACCCGCCACGGCAAAAACCATGGCAACGGCCGGTCCCAGCCGGTGCTGCCCGGCCTTCATTTTGTGAGGTGAGGCCGGGCCTCAGGTGCCGGCAGAGAAAATGGAGCGGGTCCGGCCCGCGGGGCCACGCCGCGTCCAGGGGGGCTCGCCGCTCGCCCCGGGTGACCACGCCGAGGGTCACCTGGTGGTGTTTGAGGGGAAAAAAAATGAGAGAAAACCACAAAATTAGCCCCGGCGGAGTCGCTTTCTTGCCTCACAGATGCCTCCTCGTTTTGTTTTCAACGAGGGAGGCGATGGTTAAAGACGACGCTCGCTGGCCCCGTGCCTCAGTTTCTCAAGATACCACAAGGATGGGAGAAGAAAAAAATAAAGAAAAAAAAAAAAAAAAGCGCTTAATCCCAAACTGGTTAAACAACATGTGCTGATAGGTGATGAAACACCTCAAGTGGAATGTCATCAGGTTTGAGTTCATCAGCAATTAGCATACTGTGCCTGAGAAAAAAGTAAAGATATCAAGTAATTACTGGTGCCTAGGTCGGGCAGGAGGAAAGTAGGGCGAGTTTGGGCCACCCAGCAGCTCCAAGACATCCCAGCAGCCGATTTGCACTGGGATGGAGAGCAACCTGCCCGGCCGAGACAGCTTCTTGGGAAGCTCTGACACCGTGTGAGCTGTCCCCCAGGTCCCTCGGAGGGACTGGGCAGTGGCACCTCCGTGTAAGGAGCAACCAGAGCCTCGAGAAGCAGCCCTCTGAGCTGCATGGGGCTGCGTGCCCGTCCGTTACTTGTATTTAGGAGAAAATAACGCTCAAAGAAAGTGCTCTATGGCAAGATACCACTGCTTCACACCAAAATGTAATAATAATAAAATGCATCTTGTAGGACCATGACATGAAATCTGGAACTAGGAAATAACGCCTTAGCTATAATAGCTCTGCATTAAAACCCATCCTTTACTCTCCAGCTGCAGAACAGAAGGAGATGAGACCTCATCTAAAGGCTTGCCTGAAGCCATAGGATTTCTCTTTGGAAGACACATCGTGATATTCCTGACAGCTCCATTCTAAGATGCTGGTCTAACAAAACCTGGATTAGAAACAACCACATTTGGAGTTTAAAAGTATATATAACAAAATCAAGACTATCACTCTTGAGATCCTCTGCAAAGGAAGCCAAGAACAGAGGATGTTCACTTTGACTCTCCAATTCTGCTACTGAGCCTATGAAACCAGTACTACCGACCCATCCGCTGGCAGAGATAAACATGGTACAGAGCCTATTACACCTCCATAAAATCCTTACAGCATCAGAGCCACATTTAGGAGCATCTCCCACCTACCTACACCAATGGGTGAGTTGAGCCTGTCGATGCGAGACCTCACAGAGGAAAAGTCCTTTCTGCAGAGGGGAGACACTGCCTGCCTTTTAAAGGCGAGACACGCTGACCCCAGCAACAAGACTACTCGTATTCACCATCACTGGATTTATATCCTCAGCAGCATGACCGATTTTATAGCGGATGAGCTGGCACAAGACTGAACTCCAGAAACGTAGACCAGAACTCTGCAAAACAATCTTCCTTTATAAAGGAGTTTGCTCTACTCTTTTGTTAGCCTGTGTGTAAAGCAAAAAATTTAAAACAGATGTTTCAAAATAAGAAAGACAATGGAAATATCACCACTTTCAGGAAAAATACTGCCACCAGCAGTTAATAATTTGGGATAGCTGCCCTGATACTGTGACCTTTATCCTCTGAAGCCATCAGGCATATCCTTCAGCTAAATAAAGGCATAGTTCTATTATTCTCACTTCAGCTTTCATAAGTGTTGCTGTCTCAATCACTTGGGCTTTACGCGAGAAGATGAAAACAGCACTGCTGCCCAGCTACATACATCTATTTAAGCATCCACAGCCATAAAACACAATTTACCAGAGACCTTGAAGAAAGTTGGTGTAAAGGATCCAACAAAGACCTCCTAAGTCACTAAGTGCCCTAGGAGAAAGGCCACGCTTCCTCTAATGCCCTCTTTTCAAACCGCAGGGCACAAGGACAGATGCACCACGCTATTCAAGAGTTCTCCTTTCGATCCTGTTGCATCCTCTAGCAATTCAGCACACAACTACTCCAGGAAAAAAACAAACAAACAAAACCCAAACCAAACAAAAAAGCCGCTTTCCCACAGGGATGCTGTGTATTTAGTTGGCGATCTGAAGGAAAGGGGGTCAGGTGGCTGAATCCAGCCTTGCAGGTCTGATTCCACGTAGCTGGGGCAGAAAAAGATGAATTCAACTGCTGTTTGAGGAGAATACACCCGAGGGCTAAGGTATCTTGACACGGACTCGACTTCTCTGACAGATTCCCCTTCCTTGAGATGGAAGCCTCAATGATACATGACCAAGGAAAATAAAGTTATAAACTCAATGCCAGGAAGAGAAAAAGAGATGCCCAGGGCCTACAGGCTCCAGCAGAAGTTTTACCTCAGAGGATGCCCGCTGCAGCCCAGCTTGCAGTGAGCTTCACCACATTAATGAAAGAACTCCAGTATGAGAAAAAGCAGCCTGTGCATTTGTTCACACTGATCCAGAAGCATTACACCAAAATAAGCTGCCTTTTACAGACCAGAGCTCATCCGTGCTCTAAAACGCCCTTTCAATCCCTCTTCCAAACAAATAAATAAATAAACAAAAAAATCAATGCGATGCTCAGTTGTTAAAGTTACAGAACTACTGACCTGAATCACGAAATTCCCCACTGCAGAGCAAGAGACCTACAAAGCCTCATCCTGTGGCATGCCAACATCCTCTGTCTGTCTGTAGGTAACTGACGGAAGCATCACACCTAGTACTTAGTCTGAAGTTTAATCTACGTTAGCAAATATGCAGCAGTTTTGCCTCAGTCCATTCAGCAATCTCTTGTATACACTCATCCAAAAATACTTGGCAGGGAGGGAAGACAAACAAGGAAAGAACAAGCAATGCAGTAGGGAAAAGAGAGAATTTTTTTCTGGAGATATAACATCTACAGGAATCAAAGAAGTTGTGATGGATCTAGCAATTGCGGTGTGAAACTGAAGCAAAACAAACTTCACTCCTTATCTGCCCTTCCTCTGAACATAAATTAAATTTTAATCAAAATATCTTTGCATTTAAAATAAAACATTAAAGTTCCCCAGGAAACTTTGGCATCAAATTTTTTTTTTTTTTACAGCATCCCTTGGTAGAACACATACCAAGGGGTATTGGATGCAACATACATAAGCTGAGAAGGAGATGTGAAGGATGGGGCCGTGCCTTATTTCCAGTCCCATTAATGGGCAGAGAGGAGCCCAGTACTGGTGCTGCACTAGCACCGATCCCAGTTAATTCCAGTAAAGTGGGGAGTTTGGTCAGCCATCCCAGACTGCATTCTGATGTGCTTAAACACATAGTAAAATTTCAGAGGCAAATCCATCCATTTAGGAAGTTTTAAATGTGATTTGGCCAGCTTAAAAACAAAACAAATAACAAATCCCAAACTCAAAACCCTTCAAAGCAGCACCGTTTAGCATCCAAACCCTAACACGAAAATTCAGGGCACAGCAACTAGGCCAACTTTCATACAATCTCAAAACAATTTCTCTTCGATGTTATTTTTAATTATACCATACAACGGAGGCAGAACGTGATTATTCTGAGGTTCCAGAGCAGCATTCCCCAAGCACACAAATCATAACCAGCAAGACCTAAAATTAAAGGAAATAAAGAGTTCAGACAGATTGCCTTGAAAGCACCAACTGTAGGGATGCCTACAAACTCTTCATTCTCATCTCTCCTGGCAGTTTTCATTTAAGCAAACAAGCCGTGGCTTAAGTCAAGCCAGCTCACATGTAATTTCAAGCGGCGAGAGCTTAGAGCTGTGGGTGTATCTCATACTTGTGTGTAACACACATCAGGAGACAACAGAAGGGTGCAAGCAATTTGGGGGGAATATAAACCAAACGTATCAAATGCAGACTTTTTGGCTTAGCCAGGCTTCTATTTCTGCTGGAAGGAAAATCCAGACTCGAGTTTGATGTGAGTAATACAACACAACGAATAGAGTAATTTGTGGACGATTTTTTAAACAACTGAGACCCCATCTGATACAGAATCTGTAAAAATACATATATATTTTTATCAACCAGTTTTAAATTGTTTTTGATCAAGCTGCAATTAATGCAGACGAGGTAGTTAATACTCAAATTCACCACTTGGCAAATAAATAGAGGAAAACAGACTAAGAAGTCTTCCAGTTTGTTTTAGGCAGGACATGTTCACCCCGAGATTACCAACAAAAAGTGAGAATTGGGGATAGCTATTTAACAACACCGTGCAGTTTTAGGGTGCTCCCATGAAAGAAGCTAACGATATAAACAGCCTTGCAACCACCGTAGCAGAAGTACAGCTCACGGTGGTCAAACCAGAAGCCAACTCTTCTATTTACATTTTATTAAAAATATCAGCATCGCTGCCGTAACACCACCACCGTCCTGCCTCCTCCCTCTTCTTGTACCCCTGAGAAGTCTCAGCTTTGACAATTCTGAAATGAAACCCATTTTGAGGTCACCTATTTGGAGACTTACTGTCATTTTGAAGATTCGGTTTAAGATAGCACAACCAAACTCAACAGAGCTGCTCATGGGGCCGAGTTGTGTTCTCATCAGTCCGTGCTCCCATCCCAGCTCATGAGCAAGGTTTTGCCAGATGTTACCTCAATGTTTTGGGATATCCTGGTGCTTCCCCTCCAGCACAGAGGAGACTTTGCCCCCGTAGACACGTCTGAGGACAGCAGCTCCTGGCCAGGTGATAAGATCGTGCCCGGGAAGACAACTCGTGGTCTCTACCCAAGCTTTCTATGAGTAGACCAGAAATCATGAGCTTAACCAGGCCTGCATGCACAACTGGTTTGTTTTGTCTGGTTCAGGGAACACCACTAAAAAACCACCACCAAAAACACCACCATAGCCAAGTGCCAGACAAAGCAGCACAGATGAAGGGAACTGAACCTGGAGCACAACAAACGCAACGTGATGCAGCAGGCAGGGTGATCCAAGGCAGGTTCCAGGAAAAGGTGCCAGCCTCAGCTGGAAACGACTGATGTTGAACTCAGGGTGAGCGTTGGTAGGAGACTTCTGTGCTTAGGGGGAAGGAAAGAAAGGAGTGATGAAGAGAGGAAAGGGAAAGCAGAGCTTGGAGGAGCAGTCAGAGGGTACAACTCAACCAGCCTGGACACAAACGTTCCCTCTAGCACCCGTAGTGACGCAGATCAGCGTATTTCAAAAGCAAAGCGATTCACACATGACACGATTTTACCATCCCACTGCAAAGGGTATGTGTTCTTATCAAAAGGGGACGACTCTTTCTTTCCTCCCATTCCTCCTTTGCAGTGGGTCCAGCTTAATTACACGCCAGCAGAGCTAGCTCCCAGCGCTGCAAAAACGCCGTGCAGAGGAGCAAGATTTTGGTTTGGCCTTGGGTGACCTCTCATCAAAGACTTCCACCACTACAGACTTTCTTCTGTTTCTTCTGGCATCAGAAAATGTGCTCAAACCAGCTCCTATTTTTAAATTTAACTTCAAGGTTTAGGAAAAAAAATTAAGAGAAATGCATTTTTCAAGTTTAACGTGCAGATATTGCCAGGGCTATATTTCAAATTTTGTAAAATCAACTGATTTCAGAAAGATAATCCATTCAATCAGCTTTACGTCAGCTAAACTGTGATTATTGCTGGGCCACCTTTTCCAAGGAAAATATTATGTTTTCAGTTCTAAAAGCATTAAGGAAGTTTAAAAGCCAAAACACCATACATCACGAAGCATGAATTTACCCAACCAAGAAGTCTGTAGTAGTTCAGTCATTTTAAGCAACAGCCTTTATTCATCTCCCCAGAAAATCAGCTCAGTTGCTTTAAAAACACGGGTATTATGAAAGCTGCAAGCTGAATTCCTCTGAAGATCAAAGGTCTGGAAGGTAAGTCCCTCACTTAATTTCATAAGGGATTTTTTTTTTTTTCCTTCCCCACAATTGCCAACTGTACTCTTATACATGCAAGGGATCAGATTCATCCAGAGACAAGTTTCCTCTATATCAAAGGCATCTTCAGACTCGGATTGCATTCCCGGGGTGGTGTTTGCATCCCGAGGCTGGTCGGCAGCGCTCCCGGCGCAGAGCACGGCACCACCAGGATGCAGGAGCCGAGCCCAAAGGCTCTGGAAGCAGCACAGCAGCTCCTGAAGTTCACAGAACCGTTCAGGCTCACTCTTTGCCATATGGGAAGACGCAGGGTTTAACCCCTCTCTATTAAGAGCACTGTATGAATAGAGGTTATGAATGGTGCTCCAACTTACAAACAGCACCTGAAACCTCACCAAATTCTTAATTATATTTATTATGATTAACTTCAGCGGACTTGGGATCAGACCGCCTCCTTACGTGAGCATATTTTTTGTATGGGGAAGCCTCCTCTCCCTTCTTGCTGAAACTAAAGACAACAATATCCTATTACCACCTGAAACGAGAAGGCTGTACGGAAAGAGGATGTTCTCTCATCTCATCTCAATAGGTGTTATTGTTCCAGATGCTCTCTGGGAAGTTAAGCGTACGGCTCCTTGTTCATCATCCTGTTTGTGCGCCTTGCAGCACACAAACAGAGCATAAACACTGGCACGCATTTCAAAAACATAAAATCACAAAGAGCACATGCGTGTGGGGGCAAGTAGTACAACAAAAGAGTAAGGATACCTGGTTCCAATTTATTAGCTTTTTGGTATGAGCAATCTTTTTAGATATTCTTCAGAAATCACAGTATGCATACTTGTGCTAATGAGCAGTTAGTGATTAAGCCAAAAGATACCTGAAGAGATTACTCCTAGCCAGCACAACACAACTGCTTGACGTGGAAGTCATCTACTATCCCCGTCAACTTTTCCTGGACAAGACGTGAGTACCTCCTAACCATCAACTTCAGCAGCTCGCAGGAATCGTCCCTTTTGCAGAAGGTTTCTGCAGAAAGCTGAAAACCCTCACTTTGCCTCAATTAAGCTGATGGGAAAGGTCTTGTTTTACAAATACCGAAGCAGTATTTGAATAAAGCTACCAGGCTCTTGCGATCTGCGCTACTTCTCAGGCATCAGAAGTCGGGAAAAGTTCACAGCTGAACTGCCATTAAACATCAAAGATACCAATTTTCCCAGTAGCACTCATAAGCACCCCTCCTCCCAATAACTCCTGTGCAGTTGATAAGAATCTCATGTTTTCAGCTTCTCACCTCAAATCTGCACTGCTGTAATAGCTCACATCCAAGCAGATACAGATTTATCACCCTGAGAACTGTTTAACCCATTTCGCACAGACAAGCCTCAGTTCTTAGGTATTACCACTCCGACATCAGCCAGTGGCAGAGTGGGGAACAAACGAGGCTTCTGACTTCCCCTTCAACATGCTGGATCTTTCTGCACTAAAAATAAAGTAAGGTCTTCAGGGTGGCAGAGTTTTTATCCTGGTACAGATGGAATCTGGGTTAGAAATACGGCGGAAGACTTGGAATCTGCCTTTAAAGCGATGCCCTTTCATCTGCGTGTCAGAACCACACGATTCATTTGTATATCTCAAATCCAAGTCAAAGGAAACATCTTACGTTTTTGTAATAAGATTCTCCAAAGTGATCAGCAACTTTGAATTCATGCTTTCAGATGTCGGAATTCAGACATCTTAAGGAGGCTGGACCTTCAAAAAAGTGCTAAGAACCCGTCCTACAAAGAACTGCTGCAGACGGGTGATGTCTTTTCACAGTATTTCCAGTGTCAAAATCCACCAATTACTCTAAAGAGAAAGTCAGACTTATCCATACACACTCTGTCAGGAAGAATCAAGTTGCAATTAAAACTCCTCTGTTTGGGCAATTACCATCTATTATTTTTCCCTATATCACAGCTCAATTAAAAAAACACAACCTTCTTCCTCACCTAAATCTCAACCAGCAGCTGAAAGTGCGTTCTCTTTCTAACCTGCACATTTTTCTATTCAAGACTACATTTCTTTACTCAGCTGCTCACCACAGCTGCCACTGCCGTCAGAGCTCGTGTAAGAAAAATCAGGAGGGAAGTTACACTGAAGTAGCTCTTGAATGTCACACCAAGAGCCAGAGCTGTGACTTAGACTGAAGATTTTGATTCCTGCTACCTTTAAGACACGAGGAACTTCTTCCCAGTGCCATCTGACCACGTTTTCCTGTGCAGGTATCCCCAGTGCTACTGCACAAGTGCAGCAGCAGGTCACAACTCACCTTTTTGAAGTACTCATGTCCACAGGCTCATCTCCCGTCTGAACCTCCACTTTAATGGTTGCTTTCACCTCTCCGCTTTTTAATAATCCTTGCACTTTTCCAGCTCCGGGATCTGTTTTTATTTTCATGTCGCCTTCCGCAGTTATATCAGTTCCTAATAGTCCTTTCTCCATTTTTAGTTTTTTACTGTCCACATCGTTATGCGTTACCTCACGTTCTAAGGCTCGTTTCTGACTTCGTGTCCTGCATGCTTCCTCTGTCATTGTGAGGCTCTGGGGAGAGAGGAGACACAACGAGTTAAGTACGTTGGAAAAAAGTAAGTTGGACAAAACACCTTAACTTCAAAACAGGGCAAAGTACATCGGTTACTGCAAAAAGAAGTTCAGAAAGAGCAATAAAAGTTCTGCTGGTGCGCTCACTTGCCCTATCTTCAACATACATCTCAGGCTGAAGCTATTAAGCACCCAGCATCACCGTACTTGAGCTTTTCATGTTAAGCAAAAACAAACAAAAAAAAAAGCCAAACAAGAAAACACACACAGACCCCTCCGAGTATAAACCAGAAGCAGGAAGAATAATAATAATAATAATAAAAAAAAAAAAAAGCCTGCACCAGAGCACGGGAGAACACACAACCCCTACCCCCCCCCTCCTTACACACACACGTTAAAAAAAGTTTGGACCGCTACCAAAAAGCAGGAAGAACGAATGTATTTGCCTCACATGCAAATAACCGTAATTACAAAATTCGAGATTAGGATCTCCCTGGGACCGCTGCCACGTCTCTCCTAGGACCCAAGCCCGGCTGCGAGTTTCGGGAAGCGGGCGTTACGGGGAGACGGGACCACCACACCCTGCGTGGAGAGAGGCTTCCATGTTTCTTGACAGCCTGCCACCAGGCGCTACGGCACTGCCATTGTAATAAAACCGCTCAAGTTGAAGACTTTCTCCCCTCCTGGCGAGAGGAAGGCTGGGTTGGGGGGGACCACGCTTAACTCCTCGCCCGCCAGCGGCGCGGGGAGCCCGGCTCCGGGCGGGCTGCGCCATGGCAGCCGGCACTTCGGTACCTGCGGACACCCCTCGGACGCGGAGCTGAGTCAGGCTTTGATCCCATGACATCACTGGGCTCCACATGACCCTTCCCAGGATGCAGCCTGCGAGACAAAGCACTTTCCAGAAACCAGTCTGAGCCGGCGGCAGGCAACCCGCAGCGGGGTTAACCCCGCCGCCCGGCCGGCACCCGCCGGCGCCCGCAGCATCCCCGCTCCTCCTCCTCCTCCTCCTCCTCCTCCTCCATGCTCCTCCGCTCAAGGCACCAAGGAGGTAGCATGGGGGAAAAAGGGGGAGCACCCCCCCCCCTCCTCTCCCTTGCATTCCCAATTAATTAATTTTAGGAATTCCTCCCATCCCAGATCACCCCCCCCCCCCCTTCCCCTCCCCTTAAACTAGATTTCAAGAGCAAGGCCGATGCACAATAGTTGGACAAAGTCTTTGAAATGTTTTTAGCGCTGGGAGATTAACATAATTATGCAACGTAATTAACCTCTGCTCACCCCCCCCCCCCCCTCCTTCCGGCCCCCCGTTATTCAACAATGTCATAAAGCGTTGGGTGAAATCGCAGTTTTGGTGGTGTAAGCCCTGTGCAAGTGACCGCAAGTTTCTCTGTGCGGTGTTGTACAAAGAATTTTAGTGTTGTTTTCTTTCTTTTTTTTTTTTTTTTTTTAAAAGGAAAAAAGAAAAGATGACAATCAGTCAATGCACGGAGCAGCTCCGCTCAGCTGATCTGCTGTGCCAGCCCGACCGTGCCTGAACTCACAGCAGGGAAAGGAAAAGTGTGCTGTGCTGAAGCTGAGCTGATTTTGGTGTTTTTGAGAGGTAAATGCAGCACACGAGAGGCAGCCAGCAGCACCCAGGGCTCCCAAACCCCACGCGGGGCTCAGCACCTCGAGAGCACAGCTGGAAGTGCAGCCAGCCCCTTGCTCTAAGTGCCTCTGCTGACAATAAGGCAGCAAGGCGATTGCTCCTCGCTCTGAACGAGCAACCCAACAACCCGACCAGGAATCACAAAAATTGCTCCCATTAACTCGCTGCGAACGTACCAGACCCCAGAGCTAAAGCAACGGGCTGCCCAGCCTGCTAGCAGCCAGCTCACATATACTGAGATTTGCCACCGATCGCAGAGACTTTCCAGGAGCACGACTGCTTAGTCGGTAGGAAACCTCCTCTAAAATAAAAAATAAAAAGATGCCCGACCTGGGGTCATTTTCAGCACCTTCATATTTTGCAGTCTTGCATGGATGAGCAGCACCACTCCCAAAGCCTGCGCTGATCCGATGGCTACAGCAGCCTGTGCCTCTGTCCTTCAGGGACTTGGGCCCCAAGTTTTAAAGGCATTTAATAAGATGTAATTGCTGCTACTTCGTTATCCCCATTTTTGATTGGGTTGGGGAGAAGCAGTACTTTGAGCTGTAGTTGGATATTTCACACCAGACCACAGGCAGAGCTGCCAGGCAGAACTCTGCACACTCCCACCTCCATCTCTCTTACCTGCACTAACATCAGAGGCAACGGAAACAGTCTAAATCTTGCATTTGCAGTGAATTTATGTAAGAAATATTACACAGCCAAAATCATAGCAGCAGCAGAAAACCAGGTAATGAACAATTGCAACGGAGAGGCAGACACTGGGCAACCCACTCAGCATTTCTAGGTGCAAACCCTCTGTGTGTAACTCCTCACACAAGTCAGCCTTGATGAAAACGCAGGATGCACCTTTCCAACAAACCCTTTCCTACTACAGATTCTCCACGACGTGACACAGCCCGGTGGCAGACAGCCTTGCTGATGGCCAAGCCCTGCAGCTTCCACTGGCTCAGGTCTCCCCCATCTCCAGCTCCAGGAGAGCCGGCACAAGGCCGGACACTGGAAATTCTGCATCACCTGCGAGCAGTTAATTAAACCCATTTCTTTTTGCAGCACTACCTGGCACCCTGCAATTCCTTCCCAAAAGCGAAGCAGCCACTTGTTCTTGGAACATCATCATCGCTCCCTTACCAGATAGTTAACCCAAACTTTGAGCTGGAAAAGGTTTCATCCTCCTCGTGTGTTCAGTACTGGCTGTCAGGAGGCTCACAGGGTCAGTTCTCCTTGGAGCAACGGTGCTGCTGCTGCTACGGTAACTTTTCTGCAAACCAAAACTCAGCCCAAGTTTTTGTTAACAGCACAGCATTTTTGTCACAACAACGTGGGCTGGAAGGCAGCAACTGGAACAGCAATTGCTAGGGAGAAGAGTATTTGTAGCACAAGGGAAACAGCACGTTGTGCAGACCTGCGTTACCAGAGAGACCTTGGGACTAGATTACACCAAGATTTTACTGCTAAACCCGAAGAATGCAGGTGCAGGCTCAAGGTTTATACACACTGTCACAGAAAGATCTGTTTCCACGGTTCCCCTACCCCTGCAATACTGATTAAGTTGTATTTATTGTAGATGAGCCCTAAAATAGTGGTTTTAACCCTTTTGGGAAATGGTACTAGAAAAGTTTGCTGATATGGATGTACATGCGGAGAGACCTACAGGAAAATAAGTGTAGCATTGGGAGAAGGAGAGGAGAAAAAGGACAAAAATAACGAGGAGGATTTCTTAAAAAGGTCGTTCTCCCTCCTTTTTCAGGGAAAGAGAGGGAAACTGGTAGTGCCAGAGGCTTTTATGGGAAGCACCTGTGTTACCGGGCCTCATCTCCTGCACCACTGAAGTAGGTCAGTTCAGCAAGTCTTCTGCAGGATGGATTTCACACAGTGGCCAACTACAAAGCGCTTCCCAAACCAGCCTAAACTCAGGACCTGTAGGAGAAGACTGAAACCAGAAGCCTGCCCTGGGAGAAGAGGAGGAGGAAGAGGGCACCGGCACCAGCAGGGACATCCCAAAAGGACGCCAGCTGCTCCTTATACGACACAAGGGGGTAAGAGAAACCCAAGCTGAGGTGGGGAGATAATTCCCACCTGAGGGCAGATATGGCATCATCCCAGCAGGTTTGATGGCACGCCAGCCATCAGACGATCCTTTACCACCACTGTGAAGCAGCACCTCACCAGTACCCCCAGTACCTTGGCTCCTACAAATTCCTCTCTCCACTCCCAGAAGGAAACTGTCTGTTGGGGTGGGGGAAGACGCAGAGCCCCTCCTAACTCCCACAGACAAAAAGGGCAAGTCCCGAAGCACAACAGAGTTTGTGTTTAGATTTCACAACTTTAACCAAGAGGGAAAAAAAAAAAGAAGGTGGAATGGATCTGTACACTCAAAGCCTGTATTCTCTGCCATGTTCCAGCAAGTCCACTGAATTTATTGAGATCACATCTCACCAATTGATTCCACCAGATGGGAATAAATCAGCTGGATGTTTCAAAAATACCCAGGCTCTTTCAAGGATAACACAGCAGTTTTGAAGCTATTCTCTAAATCCCCATTCTTGCTCCTCCACCACTAACAGCAACAGGACCAACGTGAAGAGTAAACAGCTCTGGTTCAACTCGCCTGTACCTTTATTTTAAAGAAGGAAGAGTAAGTAAGGGCTATGCAGTAAATTTTAAGTTTTTATGGATGGTTCTGCTTTTTATTACAAGGAACAGCATAACTTGGGGCGGAGCGCCCAGGACCTAAGCAGCAAATGCTCAGCTTTAAGTGCCATCGCTGTAACAGATTAACCACTGTGATCAATTCAAAAGGCAGTTTAGTGAGCAACATAAAACACTGTAAACTCCTCGGACTGCAGGCCACACGATTACACCTGATCAGCCCAAAGTCTCATCAAGAAATTAAGTCCTCCGTGCTGTTCCGCTGCCCTTTGAGCACTCTGCCAACAGGAAAAACCCAAACCTCCTTGGAGTTCACAGGTCTGCCAGCCTGGGGAGCATCGCACACGGTGCCAGGGGCTAGGAGCTCCTGCACCGTCACCTGCTCGCTTGTTTTTGCCTCTGCCGGAAAAGTTACAGAACGGGGAAAACATCAGAAAGTTCCAGTTTGGGACTTGGGAAATTAATTACTCCGTACTGATTTTTCCAGATGTGCAATCCAGCCCGGAATAAACCCAAACAGCTGCAGAAGCCGTGCCTGGCTCACCCGGCTCTGCCCCATCAGGGCACCTCCAGGCAACCGGGGAGCAGCCGGAACAGGTTTGGAGCACAAGCACACACAGGGAACGCTGACACCGTGCACGGAGACGAAACCACAATTAAAAGGGGAAAAAAAAAAAAAAAAAGGAAAGAAAAAGCACGCTTTGCTTGCTGTTTGTAATGTACACTTCCACTTTTCCCTGCATCACACTCAGTTATCCATATCGCCTCCTTTCTCCACTCCCATTCATGATTTATAACTTCCTCATACAAACTTCAAGTAATTCCTTCACAGGAAAGCACTTATGCTCACTTTTTTTCTTCCCCTACTATTTAGCTCAACTTGGTAGCATGAAATAAAAAGGGCTGGAGTTAAAATTACATCCTGAGGCTTTGCTAGAATCAACACTGCTGGTGAGCACCAGCAGCAGATATGGGCTCAGCACAGACCAGTTGCAGACGGGCTCGAATCCCACAGCAGCCGCACACGGACCCGTCCGGCTACGCGATATTCACCCTTTTCGGTAGCCAAAAACAAAGATCAACAACCCTCTTTCCCAGCATGATCTGGAAACTTTTACAGTGAAAGGAAAGGACAAAAAAAAAAAAAAAAAAAAGCAAGGTTACAGAAGAGGAAACGGGGAGGTTAAGACGCATCCAAGTCAATGCCCCTGAGTGAAAAGAAGTCAGAGATGGCTTTGGATATTCCCTAAATGCAGCTGATCACAAAGTTTCACAAAGTTTCTGGCTCAGCAGTCGCTTGGACCCAGCACTGCCTCTGGCAAGCGCGGCCGCCCGGACCACCCGCACACCCCCTCCCCACCAATTAATTTCTCCTAGCAGCATGCAGCAAAGTTCCTGTAAGAAGTTGTTTCAACTGAGCTTAATTATGTCATAAGTGTGTTTTTTTTTTCCCCCTACATACTCATTGATAACGAAGCCAGAAGTGAGATCTCTTTGACACAGCTGTTAAAAATGATTGTGTGTGTACCGCTGTGTGAAGGTGTTCATGTCTGCACGTGTATTAATGTGCATACATGTGCACGCACAGGAGCTCGTGACCTTGTTGTATGAATTTTTAGAGAAATACACTTCGGATATCCAAATTAAGAACTGATTTTAAAAGAAAAGAATTAATGCAGTAGGGGAAGGATGACAAGAGAGGGGTCAAAAAATAATAGTAATAACAGCACAAGGCCCACACCTGAGCTCCCCTGGGCACCTCAGAGCCTGTCCCTTCGCTGAGGGAGCTGAGGCGATGCAGGTGGATCCCCTGGCTGTGCCCACCATGCTCCCCACACCACGTCCCCCACAAACAGGGCAGCTGCTGCCCAGGTCCCCTCAAAACAGGGCGAGGGGCAGGAGGGCGCCCAGCGCCCTCAGAGCACCCACAGCACGCCCTGGGCCTGCTGGCAGCCCCGGGGCCGGCCGAGCACGGCAGCCCACCAAGGGTTAAGCCCTGCCATTTTGGTGCCATTCACCGATATGTCCATTAAGGGTGTTACATAACAAAATGGCAGCCCTTAACCCTTCCCGTGCCGGCTGAGCCGCGTGTGCTCACGCACAGGGGGCCCGGCGGCACCTCCCGGGCACGGCAGCCCTGACACCCTCCCCCCTCCTCCCTTTTCTGTCATGATTATCGTTTCCCCTCGCTGCGAGCGTGCGGGGGAAGATAAGTGACCTTGCTGAGGGCTGCTCAGTACTTGTGGTTAAAAGGAGAAGGAGCCCACAAAAGTTTCCTGCGTGCCGGGGTGCGAGGCATCGCGCAGCGTGGCGGGGAGCACTTCTGGCCGGCGAGGGGCCGGCAGCACGGCAGCGGCTTGCCCACAGGCTCCAGCAGAAAAGCATCTCAGGGGCACTGGCCTGACAGATTATTGAGGGAGAACAGCTGGGACTCGGGGTGTGGGGGTCCCAAGGGTCCCTCCGACACCCTGGGCCTGCAGGAGCGGCTTTGTTGTCACCCCAAGGAGCAGCGGCGCCAGCCAGCCCCAGCGCTGTGCCCGCAGCGCAGTAGGAAGCAGCTCAGCCCTCGTTTGACTAAATATTTACCAAAATTAACAGACAAACATCTGTAGGAGCACGCTGAAGCTCCGAGCACCACAAATGTTAAGCTCTGGTTTTGGCCAGAAAGGAGACTTTGCAAGCTGGAGTCGCACTGCACGAGGAGTCACCAGTCTGCCTTCCATCGCTTTTGTGTCAACTCGCCTTACAAAGAAAATCGCTATTAATGCAAGGTTTGGCTCCGTTTGTGAAGGAAACCTGCACTCTAATCATTACCTAAGCACCGTGTGCATCGGAGAAGTGGTCACAATTCCTAACAGAAAGCTCAATGTGCCATATAGATTATATTAAACATCTAATAGCTACGGCCCGTAAAAGTCAATCTAATTTGCTAGAATTCTGTGAGAACCTCACAGAAGCACTGTCAGAGTGATCTTAGGAAAAAAAAATGCTTAAGTTTTTGAAAAAAATCTTGCATAAAGCGAACAGGCGTTTCTCCTAAGACTCTTTTACTGGTGGTGCTCTTCTCTCCTGAGAGCACCCAGCCCTCCAAGCCCTATTTCACGGCCCCGCCGCGGGGATGCGGGCGCCCCAGCAGCACGGTGAGGTGGTACCAGCTCTCCTCACGCTCTGCCATCGCGATTCAGAGCTGCAAGGCTTCCAGCAACGAGGGGGTTCATTGTCACCCCCAGGGAATTCGGCTGAAGGAAAAAGGACGGAATCAAAATCATTTTGTTTAAAAGGCAGCAGCACGTGGCCTGGTGCAGCTTGGCAGGAAGGATGCTGCCTCCCTTTGCCGTGTGGATTCTCCATTCACGTCAGCCCCTCGCAGATACTAGCTAATAATTAAAAACTGTTTATCCCGTGTTTATTTTGACTCAGAAATAAAACCTACTGCTTAGAGGACTACAATTCGATTTTAAATTTCATTTAAATATTAAGTAACAGCACTGTAGATTGCAATCAAGTCACCCCCCCATTTCACGTATGCTTCTTATTAAAGAAGGGATCTAGGTTGGTTCATTTATTTTATGCAAGAACAGCAAAATTAGCATCGTTAAATACCCCGTCACAACAACAATCAGCTTTTCCAGCACCGCATGCTGTGCGTATTGTAACACGGGTGATTCCTCACTCCTCTGTGTCTTAAAAACTTAAAGGAGAGGCTCTGTGTGCACAGACCATCCCAACGGGCTGCAGCATCACCCTGCCCGAGCAGGGCCTCACTCCGGATTCATTCAACCCAATATTAATTATTTAACACAGCCGCAGCCCAGCCATAGAGGGAATTAGTATAAATGAATACAAAGGACTGGGCACTAAGAGAAAGATCTGAGCAACTTAAAGAATTTTATTCTTTTCCAACCACTAGCCTAATTCTTCTGAAAAGATTTTGGATGTTATATTAATTCTAAGGGCCACTGCTTTGGGTGTAAAGGCATTTATTTAGAGGGTACTACTAGCAGCCACTACTTGAGGGATTTGTTTGACCTGAATTCTCCCCCAAGTTTTATGGATCTATTTTTGTCTAGAAACTACTGGGCAGGAAGTCTGCTAATGACTATGTCTGGGCTTTGTATTACCAAAAAAAAAAAAAAAAGAGAAATCACCGAGATTCCTCAGTGCAGAACAGCAGTTAGCACGAGTTTCGATAAGGGTTCAGAGCAGCAGTATTTGGGTAACAAGCTGAACTGGCAAAATAAGATAGTATTTATGCACACATCGCTACAACTTCACAGAGCTGCATTTCAGGTGCTTTAAGTCACTGATCAAGAGCGCAGATTAAGAAATTTCCACAACTGTGGTGAATACGTCGAAGTGTGAGAGTGATACAACTACTCTCACTGCTACTCCCACTCCTTCACCACTGACTGATGTCATTAAGGAGGATGTTTTTATGATTTCATTTGGGTCTCATGAAAGGTGGCTCTACTATGCACAAGTTTGGGCTCTGGCTCAGTTCTGAAGCTGACTATTTACAAATAGAAAATGAAGTAATCAGTAAATCTACCAGCAGAAACATCAACACCTACACTAGGAAAAAAAAAAAAAAACAAAAAAAAAAAACAGAAGCAAGGACCAGAAATGCTTAATGCTGATCACGAGAGCCTTGACAATATGTCTTTTAGAGAGGAAAAAACAAAACAAAGACAACTATTGGACAAATCCTATAAATTACTATTTCTAAAATGCTTCCTTTGACAATGCGGTGAGATGGGTGAGCACCATCACAGGACAGTTGCTCCAGAGAGCTGTCTACTGCGTTACTTCAAGTACGCCATTAGATCACTGCCAGAGCTACAAGCTAGCTGCAGAAACTTCATTTCCATTCACCATTTTTCTTCTGGGGGCTGCACAAATGATGAAAATCTACAGGAGTCTCAAGGGAAGAATTTCGGTACGCTTGCTTTTGCTTCTCTTCTTGTTCAAGACTGAAAATACCGTGCAGCTGTTGTGAATGCCCAGCTAAAAGGAAGCGAAACTTCTTTGTTTGCCCATTAGCAAGCTGCGGAGATTTACGTACTTTGGAGCGTTGATTAAACGCTAAGTGAAAGGCAACGTTTGGTTAAGGCACAGGGACCAAATCCAGGTCCAAGTTTAGCATCTGAGCTCTGCCATCCTGGACGAGGCAGGAGCAGAGGTACAAAAAAAAAACCACCCGGCAGCACAGTTCCACCACCCGCCCACAACTCCTACCCGTCAGCGAAGTTCATGGGTTCCACCTGGGGTCCTGTCCAGGCCGAGTGGCTGAAATTGACTGCGCAGAGGGTCCTGAGGGAAAAGACAAGTAGTTTAGTACTCCTTTAGTCTCCCTGGTGATATGCCCACCGCCTTCATCTAAAGCACACCCGCTCATGAGACAGCGGTCCTAAAACTCCACTGCCCACGTGAAAGGTGACAAAACCACATCTTTTACATCCTATTACTCGAACTGGAAAGGAATTGCAAGTTAGGCTCGTGTTCCAATGCTTTGGGATTAAAAACAAAAAGCACACAGAGAAATATTTCCATGACTGCTTTTCTTGCTCTGTATTTCTTTACTCTTTGCTTCTTCCCAGGGGAAGCCAACCGCTTCTTGGTACCCCTGGTTTGCCCCAGACACCCCTGGAACCAACATCCCCAGTTCTAACTGACTGTTTCCCTGGCTAGGGGAGGACATCCCTGTCCCCAAATACTGCTCCAACATCATTCCCATGGGGTGAGCCTCCAGGCAGCCCCAGGCCAGCACAGGGCCAAGCACGCAGGCAGGGGAGCACCACTTGAAGACGCATCTCCCGAAGGAAACTTATTTACTCTTCCCCAAACCGACTGTGGCATGACCTCAGAAGGCACGCTACTATACAGACAAACGCTGACAAAAATAAACGTCTCATTTCATAAAGGTTTTCAGCTGCTTTCAGCTTTTCATTTGCCCAACACGCCAGCAGGCCCCTGGACCAGCATTTTAATAGCTGCGACGCAGCGAGATGCGGCAAACAAGGCAGTGTTTGTCCAGCGGTTTAGGCTACTGTGGCTCAATGCCACGATGCTGCTGATGGCAGAAGAGCTTTGTAGCTTGAGTGAATTTCTTGAGGAGCCTCTGTACTCGAGCTCCCAGCTCGAGGCAGCTCCAGGTCCTCCTCCTTGTCCTCGAGACCTTTCTTCTCACCTCTTCCATCCAGCACCCAACAGCAAAGCTGGTTTTTGGTTTGTGCAATGAGATCACGCAGTGAATAGCCAAGATATGACACGAAGGCAACGCTCCTTTGCATTTATTTCTAATGAGGTTTTGGTGGGGTTATGGGGTCCCCCATAACGCAGACCAAGTCAGCTGCCCCCTGTTCCTGGTTGGACCTGAGGACACATCCCAGGTCCCTGCAGAAGCTGCCATGAAGTCCAACATAAAGCAGAGAAGCAGAGAGGAAAGGACTTCTTTAGCTACGTTTTGCTCCTACAGGAGAGCATACAAAAAACATCCTCACACAGATGATGCTCACATGCTGTCTGCTTTTTTACTCCAGACCAAGCCCTGCTGGCCCACGCTTGCTTATGCCCTGCAGAAACCTTTTTACCACCCTGCACATACAGCACATGACATTCGCACCTTGTTCTTCCCTCGCTAGGAAACCGAGGGAAGAAACAGAGCCTGCGCACACCGGCGCAGTAAAACCAGCTCATTTCACCACAAAACAGGGCCAGCAGCTACCTGTGCCTGCAGCAGGAGGTCCATCAGCACCCAGCACGGAGCAGACACCACGACAGGAGCCACGATGCCAGCAGCGAGCCCTGCACCACGCACACCGACACGAAGCCGGTGTCGGCACGGGGCAGCAGCATTGGGCTGGAGGTGGAGCACTGTAATTGATGCACGCCGGCTGCCAAGACAACTCCTTGGAAGCTCGGCCTCTTATTTCTAGCTAAGCCACCAAGAACTCTGAGTCATTTCCCTCCTCAGAAAGTTGTGCAGAGCTATTTTCTTTTGTCCAGCGGGCAGGACAACAGCTCACCGACTTCTCCTCCTCCTCCCTGCCGGACGGGGAGGAGATGCCGAAGGGTCGCTGTCCCCGGCATGCTCCGCCTGCGGTCGGTCACCTCCACCAAAGGAGCTCCGGTGAGCTCAGAGGTCATCTTGTCCCAAAAGCTGGGAGATCCCGCCCCGTTCGACTCGTTTGCTTTACTATTTTCAGCACCCCGAAAGGTTCCAATAGGTTCAACGCATCGCTACGGAATTGCAGATATGGAAAGTTAATGAATGGATACGCAACTGCGTGCGGGCCCTGATTAGCCATCTAGAGGGCAGGTCTTGCTAATTATAGCTCATCCTATTAGTCCAACGCTTTTCTAATTAGTAGCCCACTGAAAACCATTGCTAGAGCTACTTCAGGGCCTTCACAGGGGTCTGACAAGCGATGGGCACTGCGGTACTTCCATGCTGCTCCTCGTGTGCCTGGCCAGGACGTGAACCAACGCTCCTCCATCGCCAAAACCTCCAAAATGCAACCCACATTACGCCAGGTCGCAGCAGGAGCTGCCGCATTAATCAGCAGCTACAACACTACTGCAGCAAGAAGGAAGCCACAAGTTGTGACGCTGCTGGGAAAAAGGGGGGAGGGAAAAATAAAAAGGGGGGGAAAAGGCGTTATTTGTATGGTGGGGATAGTGCTGGTGGGACCGGTGAAGGTCGTGGTGGCAGGGGAGGCAGAAGGATGGAGCCCACGCCGCAGGGACAGCCTGCACATCTCCAAGTCCTCCCCGAGAAATAGGAATGGGGTGACAAGAATGGGCTGGTGGCAGGGTTTTACGGGATTTTGGGGGAGCTTGGTGCAAACAGGATTCAAACAGGATTCTTCCCTTCCGACATGCTGTGCACATGGGAAGTCTGAGCTGCCGAGTCGCCTTCCTGAGCCTGCGGCCGGCCTCCATTTTTAACGAAGCGGAGCGCTCGGCTCCCAGAGTGCTCCTGTCATGGGACTAAAATAGTTTTCATCTTGCGAGGACACCAGAGGAGCACTTTAACTGCTTCACTGCCACAAAACGCTGGCGGCGCTGACCCACGCCGTGGAAGTTTCCCCGGCCGGCCCCGGGTGCCAAGCGCCAGGCTCGCTGCGTGGCGCAGCCTCCTCCTGGTTCTCCGGCACGGGAAGGTGGCTTGCACGGCCGCCGAGAAAACCAAGGTTAAAATGTTTGTAAAAGGGTGTTGAAGGAGTTATTTTTAAGGCATCTATTTAGGGCTTCTCGTAGGAAGCGGGCGATTAAACGGTTAAGGCTCGGAAGTGAAACTCTGTCTAAACAGCAGCTCCAAGTTTTGACAGTGCTTCCATCAGAAAACCTCTCTGCAGGAGGAGGCAGCGTGCGGCCGAGCCAAGGCGTTGGGTTTAAAGCCAGCCACCCAAGAGACACGGTGTTACCCCGCTGACCCCTGCCCACATCCCCCAAACCCTCTGAGTCAGGGCAAACCGCATGTTTCAGCCCCCAAAAACTTTCCTGTTCCAACTCCGAGCATGGCAGGACGGTCACGGCCCAGCAGCATTTGATATTCTGAAAAATATCCCAATTCTCCAGCATTGCTTACAAAGGTGGGATGCGACAGTTGAAGAGAATCACGGTTCTCACTCTGATACAGCAACTTTTAAAACTGTGCCAAGTGAAACACTCAGGAAATCCACCAGGCACTGGGCTGGAGGTACTTCACCAGCAGAGCAGAGATCACATCTACTTGTTCAGAGGTGACTTTGTCGCTTGGTGAAGGTTTTTCCTCTACAAAATGATGTTGAAAGTTGTAGATCGGTAAAACTAGGCATTGCATTTCTAGCAACGCCGCTGCATTCCTGCAACACTATCTGAAAAAAATGCAATCCACTAAAATTCGAGAGATTTACCATGCAAAAGAAGGCTTTAAAAATCTAATATTTTCAGAATAAGACGGGCTCCAGATTCTATAAGAAGATTAAGGCACGGAAACTATGACACAGGTACCACCGTGCAGCACTGCTGCTGCACATGCCTCCTCAAACAACCGAGATAAGAAAACTTCTGTACTTTTTGGAAGGCTGAGCGAACTGGTCAGCAGAAAAAGGAGTCACGTTTCAATTTAAATATTGACACACGAGGGGCTAGCTTCTGTCTCATGCGCTCAGGCTTTACTTCCATAAACATTTTTGAATACGGGAGTGAAGCCTTCCAAGCATTGGTCTAAAGAGAGAACCCGAAGCTGTACAGAAGTATCAAGCGGGGTTTTAAGCACCAAAATTTCAGCTGAAAGCACTTCTGTACGCTCCAAAAATGCAGCCTCCTGCCTGCAGGCGTCTCAACAGAATTCTAGGAAGAGCCACTGGATGGAAATAATAGTCACGGCACTTGTGTTAATACAAAAGCCATCATCATGGAGTGGGAAAGCACTTCTCTGGCTTTTTATGAATGTGCCAATCCACTCGGTACCTGGAGCACGTTAGTGTTTCACCAAACATTCAAGAATTGCTTTCTAACTTCTCCTGCATGCGCCAAGACCCCGGCGAAAGCTCCCGAAGCCCCCCCTGGCCGCCCACCCTCCGGTTTCAGCCTCTGTGCAGCGAGGTGCCACCTCGCAGGGAGGCAGAAAAGCTCCTTTCAGATGCTCGCTAATACCACCGCTACCAGTTTATTGTGCACGAGTCAGATGGCAAATAAAACCGGTTACAAATTAAAAGTCTCCCCGGCTCCCTCCTGAATTCCTGCGCCGGGGATAAAGCAGGCGGCTCCCCCCTCCCCGGCCGTCAATAGCATTCCTAATTACCCCCTTCAGATCAATGCCTGCGCTGTCGGGGCAGGGGCGCCGGGAGCCGTGGTGACCCGGGGGCGAAGCCGGTCCGCAGCGGGACCGCGTTGTGCCAGCAGCCAGGGAACTGCTCGAGGTAGGAGCAGCAGAGACAGGAACGGGAAAACTACTTACAGGCAACGGCTGCTCTTCAGACATGTCACCCCAGCACGTTTGTCCTTTGGGGGAGGCTTTATTTTGCAGCATTTGTTCTCCTAGTGGGTGCCAAGCCAAGGGGTGTCAAATCCCGTGGGAGCGCACGTGGGGCTTCAAGGGGCATCCCTGGATTTCCTATGGGGTCTGGGTGAGATGGGGGGGCCGCTCACGGCAGCACAGATCTCGCTGCTCATCTGCTGGTGTCCAGCTCCACTCTGCCCCCTGAGCCCCACCACGAGTACACAGTAGTATGTAGGAAAACAGGGAACCAGGGAGCGAGTTTTCCCCAGAAAATCCAAGCTGAGCCTTCTGAAAAAAATCCACGGGTGCAATCTGATCTCTCGCAATCAAAACTTGGTGTTTTCAGACCAAAGTGCAAACGCGTTTTTTTTTGACTCCTCTCGTTCCTAGCCTGGAAGATCTCAGTGGTAATCGCATTTCCAAGCTCCTTCCTCCCTCTGTGAACAAGCCCCACTTGGAGCGATCTACCTGTGTTTTCCCTGAGATTAGCCAAAATTCAGTCAAATGTGGGTGCCTGGGAGATGCAAAGATAAAGAGACCCCAATGATGCAGGTCAGAAAGAAAAAACGGTACCAAGTGGAGTATTTCTCCTTCCAGGCAGCTGCTCCAGACCTTGAAAATCTGGCATTCAGTAAGCAGCACCCGGGGGTGTTCAGTCACCACGGGGTTTGGGGTTTGAAGATGCCACGTGGAAAATGCCAATGGAAACCCTGCAGATGCCACACGGGAAACCTTTATGAAATGAGCCCCGGGTCAGCACAAAATGGAGCGCGTTTCTCCACAGGTTGGTGCAGAAGATCGGGCAGGCTCAAAACACCCAGATCACGGCGTGGTCGGCTACTCGTGAATAGAAACACCCCCGATTGTCTAGGGTTGCACCACTACGGGCTCTAGCAGACAGGCATGCGGCTCGCTTTTCACTCATATTGCGATTTATGTCCTCGACCGGGGGGGAAGCTTCCCCTGCAAATCTATGAAAAAGCAATTATTCCCCCAAAGTCCACAGGGGACATGCTCTTGGGACACTTAAGCTTCATAAAATTAAGAACAATGTGTCATAAAATAAGCAACAACAAGCTGACATTTCTAAATAAAGTCAACCTTCAAGCAACAACTTGGATAAACCAGTTGTGATCTGCTCTGGTTCTGGGCTGCCTTCCCCTGTGCAGACATCTCAGCAATTTCAAGCTCTCACTCCAAGGAACAAAGAGCTACGATAAGGAATTAGGAGAGTCGTCGAGCACAGAATACACCTCCCCGTGAAACGGGCAGAAAATATTTTTGTCCTTAATTTTGCAGTTAATAGTTATCCCGTGAAACTTCATCCACCGGTGAAGAAGTTGCATCAGACCTTCGGAAGAGCCAGGTCCAAGCAGGGATCTGCATCTGCTTCACATCTACCCAAGTGGATCTTTGTCATTACTGCATGGGCAGACCTGACTCATTAAATCAAAAATCTTTGCAAGAGGCTGACTTGCAGTCACAACAAAAAACACCCGGCAACGTCAGACAACGGGCAGGCAGCAGACGTGAACAAAGCAGTGCCCGTTTTGAGAAGAGGAACCGCAACGTTTGCTGCTGAGCAGAGGGAGAGAACTCCAAAAAAGAGCTAAGAATGGATCAAATGTCTTTGGGTTTGGGGCTCTTTGCCCCCTTTTTAAAAAAAAATTAATATATATATATATCACAGTTTGCTCTATTTTTTGGTTACTCTATTCCTGGCCGATTCCATCGATCCTCATGCAGGACTGAAAGGCTGGATGCATGCAGGACACCCATGTCCATCCATCCGTCCATCCATCCATCCACAGCAGCACTCGAGCTGCAAGTTGGCTTTAATCAAAGGGCAATCTGATCACCTAACAGCACAGGTGCGTGAATTTATTGCCTCGTTCCAAGTGCCCAACTCCAAGGAAGGAGAAGGGAAAGCCCTGGATCTCCCATTAGGGGTCAGAGGCTGAAATGAGTGGCAACATTTGATTAAAAAAAAAGAGCAGGTGGCAAATTGTTGTTTCTAGCTCTGGTGGATAAATCTGCTCTACTTTCAGCAAGTAAGCCGTGCCTTCTGCATTCACCACGTTTGCCCTGGGATGCCCGACCTGGGGGCTCTCTCTCGGCTGCTGGGCGATGCTCAGTGCTCCCACGAGGCTGTGCTGGGCTCTGCAGGCGCTCACCAAGTGCCAGAGACTTTAATAGGGCCACCTGGGAGTGAGCAGGACACAGCAGCATCTCGTCACCTTCCTGCACTGAATGCGGTAGCATTCGATTCCTCCTGCATAATCCCTTCTGTGCCTACCTGGCTTCAGCAGCAAACACAGCAGAAAGACTTCTTATTTTTATTTTTCGGAGCTCGTGATGCCACCCTCCACTACTGCTGCGTTCCCAATCTCAGTTGTAGGAGTACGTCGGTAACCCATAAGCTAATAATTTTGCAGCAGCAATCTTCGTTTTCCCCGATGATATTTAAAAACCTCGCCGAGGGTGTGTGCAGAGAATGACACCGCTCAGAAAGCCAAAGAAGGGAACGAAATGGCAGCTTGGCAGCCACCCAGGGCCACACCTATTTACAGGGGAAGCCGAGCACAGCCACCATCATTAATTAATTCAGAAGCCTCGGCACACACAACTTGATCTGGATGCAAAGTGCAGCCCCCACCTGAGATCAAAAGGGAGCGCTGCACGCCGAGCACTGCACGCAGCTTCTCTTCTAAATGCAAGGTTGTGGGGCAGATGTTCAGCCCCTGGTCCCGCAGCCAGAGGGCAAAAGGAAACCCGAGTTGCCCTTATCACCCCTGGGATCAAGGGGGGGTGATCCCGAGCAAGCCTAGCCACTAGTAACAAACCCCCGAGGGTCCCTCGACCCCAAACAAGCCCAAAGCAAGCAGACCCAGAAGATGAGCAAGGCAAAATTTGGGTGCTCGGCTACTTCAATGGCTTTTTGCGAAACGACACTTAACTTGCACATGAGGGTTTTTTGGGTAGAAAGCGACCAGAGGTGTTACAACTACGACGAACAGCCTTTTGCAAAAGGAAATAGTCTTATCGAGTTTGCGTATCTAAATGTCCTGAGGGATCAATAACATGCGCAATATTAAAATGAGTCTTATTTAATTACTTCTATAGGCTTCATCGGCGTAATTCTCAGGCACCTCATGGCAACGCAGGGATTAGAAGTCACCGATCGGTTCTTCAGCTGCCAGGACTCGCGTGCTTTTGTTCCCCAAACCACTTCTATCAGTTAAACTCCTGGCTGCTTGTTAAGCCATTGTCTCCAGCTTTGAAAACCAGCTTTGGTCCAACAAAGAGGAATTAATACATCCCTCTCCGGACACCTTTGCTAAAGGAAACCGAAAAAGCAGAATAATCCTAAATACCTTCAACACAAACTGAGGGAATAAAGATTGCAGGCAACGAGCCTGGAAGGGCACTCCTCCAGCACAGAGAAATTCACCATCATTTAAGACAATTTAAGAGAATTTTAGAGCTTTGCCAGCCACAAACTGCTTCACACGTGCCACACGCCAGACCACCCCTAAGGACACGGTGCCTTCCACCTCGTATTCTACGTTACTGATTAATCGTACGCTTTCCCACAGGGAGTATTTGCAAAATATCTTAAGGCCTATTGACACAAGTCAAAAAAAGTTCCTCTGGGTGATCTTCCTGTTCAACCCTTTTAGGCACATGCGTGGCCGTAACCCCTAGAGCATTAACAGCCCAATGCACAAGCAACCTTTCACGAACTGCAGGACACGCATCTGATGTTAGCCACGACTGCAAGCGCTCCTACTGCCTGCGAGCACGACTCCAGTGCATGCAGCAACGGGCACGCAGAGCCAGCCCGGATTATTCCGGAGCTGAGCGCCTCAAAATTACGCAAGGATTACCCGTCCAGTTTTATCCAGAACGTCCTCTGGCTCACTGGTACCTTCCCTTTCAGAAGAAGCCACACCACGAGCCAAAGCCTTCTTGCAGCATCACCTGTTTTCAGAAATCGGGATGGAAAAGCTGCTTTTGGAATGACATCTTCCTTTAATCCAAATTCACTTTTGTGGCTGGGGGAAGAGAAGGCAAAGAGAGGCGTTCATGGCACATCTGCTGGCCCTGCTTGAGCAGTGGGGTGGGACAGGATGACCTCCAGAGGTCCCCTCCAACTGTGACCGTGTTGTGGTTGTGTGATTCAGAATTAACCAAGGCATTCATGATATGCTTCTCCCTACTGCACGCATGGCCCAGAAATGGGGAACTCTGCCCACGGACCATGCCCAGCTCTTCATGAGCACAACCCAAGCCCCCGATGGAGTGAATCTTCACTGCACGCCCTCCAGAGATAGCAAATAAGATCAAGAGGAGTTGGACTTGATGATCCTTATGGGTCCCTTCCAACTTGGATAGGCCACGATTCAAGAACCTTTACATCAAGCACCTAAAACACCAAAGTTCTTCCGCTACTTACGACAGGCTGCCTTCTGAAACAATTGCTTTCAAGGACTACATCTAATAAGATTAAAAAAAAAACCAAAAACACAACAACAAGCTAGAAGAAAACCAAATTGCAGGTCCAAACACAACAGCATCCTCCTACAGAGCGTCACGCTACTACTGTGCCTGCAACAGGCACCGAAGTAATTTTACTATTGTACAATGAAAACCAGAAAATTGTAGACTTGTATTGTGTTTGAACCTGAATAGGTGGTTCGGTGTGTTTGTACACACTGCCACAAGAGAAACACACACACAATTGCAATACCTAATTCTGCTGGAGACGGGATTTTCTAAGATCCTATTAAATATGAATGCCTTCAGTTTACTTCCCCCTAATGCTCGCAAGCATTTCAAAGCCCGCGATCACATGGCTGCTGCAGCAAATGAACACACCGGGCCCAGCTGACAGCCCATGGCGAGGAAGTTGCTCCTACCTACAGCAGCAGGCAAACGAGCAGAAGTATTCCACAGCCTCTCTCGCACGACCGAGGTTTTGGAAACCTCTCCAGGGACCCGACCACCTCGCTGGAAGCAGAGGAGGTTCGCTCCTGTTTCCCCGGCCCCACGCGTGTCGCTGCAAGCCCTGGTGACCCGTGGCACTGCAAGGTGCCACCGACTGTGTCCCAGCACGGGTCCCGACAGCTCTCAACCCACGTGCCTCGAGGTATCGGGCCTGGCAAGAATGCGCCCAGCTCTGATTGCCTCGGTTCGTGTTTATACAGGAGGAAGCCCAAGTCAGAAGGTGACGCACCCGACACCAAAACCAGCAGACGACGTACTCGCACACTGATCCCTTTCATTCCACAAGCGAGTTCACTACAGGGCACCGTAAAATAGCAGGGAAACTGCATTCAAGTTGTTAGTCACCCCCTAATTGTTAAAGGAATTGGAGAGAGACTCTTCTTCCAAACACGGCAGGAGCAGAGCCCTCGCTGGGAGCCACGACGTCTGCGACATCGAGCTCACAAGCGTCCCCAAAGGGATGAGCTGCAGCACTGGTGGTCAGTATGAAGGAATATCGACTGTACAGGCTGAGAAGGGCAGCTCAGTGCTCCCAGAATGAGACTGGCTGGTGTGAAGTCCTGGAGCTCTTCCAGATGAATTATTTTCACGACAGAGCCAGACAGGGAGCACGCTGCAGAGGAGCTATACATGGAGAATGGTGCCCATCAGGTCCAGCTCGGTATGGGACTGGTTTTGCATGCAAACTGGGAGCAGGGAGTGCCTGATGAGCCACCTGGCAGGACCACCACCATGACTTGGGAACCCCCCTCCCAGATCCTTCCTTCCACGAGGACAGTGATGGGATAAAGAGGCTCCCGAAACGGAGCCGCCTCCGAACACCAAATATCCACACCCAACCACAACAAGCTTCTGAAAGTCATGGTCAAAGAAGCCCTTTAGGTTCACAGACCTGACCCTGCTGCTGAGAGACCAGCCGTTACACCCCATTTCTATGGGATTTACAGAGAGAAACATCATGGAGCTCAGAAATTCACCTGCCTCAAGCACATCACCTGCAAAAACACGGAGACTTAAACTAAGGAGCATAAGTGACCGAGGCAAACTCATCGCTCCCCTCGGTCGAGGGATTTACCCAACTTCTCGTTGGACACGTGATAATCCCAGCCTGTATTTGTCTGGCCTTCAGCATGTGTGGCTGGTTGTTAAATTTTACTCTCCTAGATCTTCCAAATGTTTGCATTTCCTAATACAACCAACTGGCCTTTACAGATTGCGGGGCAAACCCACGGACATTTTTCTGCTCTAATCTTCAGTTCTACCAGCAATTCTCATCTGGAAACTGAGATGGCACAGGGTTAAACTGTTTCGGAGATAAAAGCCAAAGATGAAGATTAAAATAAGACTGGAAGGAATTGTTGCTATAAGCCACATTTGGCACACTTCCTTCGTAACACACGTTTATACCCATTGAGCAGATGGGACAGCCGAGGCACAGAGATCTTTAAGTGGTTTACCCAAGGCAATACAAAACTTCTCCTCCAGAGAGGACAGGAAAACGCAGGCAGCAGTAAGAACATGTAACTTCACATCAGCTGGTCCTGAGCAGTGCACTTTTCAAGACAATTACCAGGAGAACCACCTGCAATCTGCCCACCACGCCTCCAAACAGCACCCACAGGACACCAAACCACAGCCAGCCGGTGCCATCCTGTGCTCAAGACGTGCCACTGAGGTGTGTTCAAACCCTACTGACCACGAAGGCAAGGAGGAAAGAAAGAGACATGCCATAGCTGCAAGAAGCTATGGTAATAAGCATTTTCTAGCTTATTTCTGTACGTTGAAACAACAGCACATTCCAATATTTTTGCTTAAGAGTCAACACATCGAAAGCTAGGGATGTGCAAAACTTTCTTGCTGAACTTTGATTATGTCTCATACAACCCCAACGGCCTAATCGGACTTATATTTCCCCAAAAAACCCTCAAAGGGTGAGCTGTGCCCATGAAGTGAGAACCACGCCTGCTCTAAAAACCAAGAGGAACGTGCGTGGGGAGCGTAGCGGACAACAGCTTCAAAAGCCCCAGCACGGCGAGGAGGCAGCCTGTAATTAAGACGTAGGAAAGCTCTATG
Source organism: Netta rufina (assembly GCF_964035555.1). Lineage (NCBI taxonomy): Eukaryota > Metazoa > Chordata > Aves > Anseriformes > Anatidae > Netta > Netta rufina. The sequence continues at coordinate 4,745,009 of NC_140152.1, read as the reverse complement.
GGAGAATTCCTTCCTGCCCCGTCTCGGCCGCAGTCTCCCGAGGTGATGCTGGACCAGGACGGGCACGGACAGAAGCATCTGAAGGCAAACAGCAGCTGCTTACCGGGTGCCCCGCCGCAGCCTCCCGAGCCCTGGCACACCACAAAGCCAAACACCGCCGGCGGGCCGCCAAGCAGCGCCAGCACCCGGCGTGGTCTGGAGGAGGGTGGGGGAAGGAAGAGGAAAAAGTGCTGAACAACAAAAAGGCAGCGTAGGAAACTGCGTATTAATAAACCTTAACCTTTGCTCTGTCGCTCTCCTGCAGGGCTTGCTGCGGGCGTTTCGCTGCCGGGTTCCCCACCTGAAAATGGGCCCGATTCACCCGACCTCAGTTCGCTGCCGTACGCAGGGCATTCTGGCTGAGAGGTGCTAAGCAGGGAGAAGGCATCACAAAGGAGTTAATAACCTCTTGAATTCCAGGTGTGCACACGAAATAAAGCAGGAATTGCCAGGTGAATGAGGGACAGCATGCTCAGCAAACATCCAGCTCCCCACGTAAAGGGATGCCACAGAAATGCAGAGACAAGGGGAGGGGAAAGGAGGGTGGAAAAGCCTTAAAAAAGTAGTAACAACTCACAAAGAACCCCAAGTGAGTCTTTTATTTATAATATAGATGCATAAATAAGCAGAGTATCTGATGTGCCAAACTTCTTGTAAGTTTTAAGGGCATGAATCTAACCCAAGCAGCACAGGGAGAGCGGGGACAGCCTGAGGAAACAAGGAGACGCTTCCAAAAAACACCCTTGTGAGGCTGTCCTGGTGCTTTCTAGTCCGCAAGAGCACGTTCTTTACCCTTTTATCCCCCAATAAAATGCATGAACATAGTACCAAACTACGCTGCACTTCACATGCTGGTCTACAGCCTGTGCTGCGACACCTCAGACACGGGCAGCATTGCACAAAAGCAAACGCTACTTCCCCCCCAAGTCTAAAAATAAGTCCGCCGTATTTTCAGATGCCACAGTCTCCAGGAACATTTGGAGGAAAAAAAAAAAATAAAAACAGTTCTACGTTACTGAGATTGTTATTGAAAAAGAATGAACTTGCAACCAACAAGTGCCTGTAAGGGGGCTCCTCAGCAGCACCGCTCTTTATGCTGTACCGAGAGCTCAGCGTGTGGATTTTAATTCATTGGGGAACACACACACCACACGTTTTGTTTCCAACTTTTTGGCCGTGAACTATTTGGGCAGCACCTCCCCGGGCCAGGAAGACCCCTGTCACCTCACACTGGTGCTGTACAGAGACACAACCTCCCAAAAATAGGGTGCTTTGTGAAACAGGAGCAGAAAAACCACACAGGTATCCCCCCCCCCCCGAGCATGGCAGTAAGAAACGTAACTATTAAAGGTAACTTCAGCCTGGGGAACAGCTCGTATGTGCATAATATCAAAGAGCAGGCTGTGATGCGCAAAGATTTGGGCTTTTAGATGTGTAAGAACACCCAATATCTGCTATCAGAGCCGAGCATCTACGCAGCGCATCTACAAGTTTGCGGTTCGAAACACACTCCATGAAAACAACCTAAATTTAGGCAGCAAAGCCACGTTTTCCGCTCAGAGGGAGCGCTCCCTGCCCGGCGAGGGACCCCGCGCTCCGCCGAGCACCGCGGCACCTCGCTGGCTCTGCCCTCCCCGAGTGCCTGCGCCAGATGCCGGGACCTCTGGCTGGCTGGCGGCCGGCCAGGGACTCTACAACACGGCCACCATTTCAGGAGGCACAACCGAAAGCACGAGATGATCTCAGACGTGGCCCCCCCCCGGCACCCGAAGGAGCTTTCAGCTTCGCGTTTAAAGCCCTTCCAGCCCCATCCACGGGCTATCAGAAGGCAATGCCTTTTAGTTTTTACACCCCCCCCCCCCAGCATCCTTCCTCCTCCTCCTCCTCCTCCTCCTCTCCCTCCCGAAAAGGAGCAGGGCACAAGCGCTGCGGGACTGAACCAAGAGGGCTGAGGCCAGGCAGGCGGGCAGGGCTAACGAGGAGCACACCCAGAAATAGCAGTGTAAGACCATAAGACAGTAAGCCCGGAGTTCCTCCCTCCGCTGGAGTTCCTTTGACCGCGAGGGGATAATTCCAGGGCAAACCTTAGACCACGCAGAGGGGTCCCCAAAGGGGACAAACGTTGTACGTGTGTACGCTCGTGGCCACCTAGCTGAGAAAGCGACCCCACATCCTTCATCGTGCCCTCAAAACTACCACACAATGCGTGAGCCCCCATCTGAATCCAAACCACCAATTCTGAGCAGCTCCGCATACGACTGCCAGCCTGTAATTACCCCAAAAGTCATAACACAGCTATATTAAGTTACAGCATTAGCATACTGACACTGCATCATACGCCAACTCTGTTGCATCATCGCCCGCTGCCGTAACCTCATGACTGTGTAACGCTGCTGGGGACGGCGTCAGCGACTCCTCGCTGCTTCCACCTCCGAGGAAAGGGAAATGTTTTCGGCTAGCTCCAGCTCCACCACGAGTCACCGAGCCATCGCAGATCCCCAACGCCTCCTTCCCAACGTAACCCACCGGGGTGGGTTTTCCCTTTGAATGCAGAACTTGGTCTCCTTTTCACACCACCACAGAACCAGAGCATGATAATTGGTACTATTTGGTCTTTTTCCCAAGAAAAGTTAGAAGAACATCAGCCCGGTGCATACAGGTGTCAGCTCTTACAGCCAGAAAGTCGCGTGCCAAGCCGCACAGCCCTCCCGATTTTCAAGACCACGCAGCAAGGGAGGGGGAAGAAAAAATAAGAGCAGCTCCCTCAGCCCTGAAACTAGCTTATTTTGTGATCCTGCCTCAGATACTTCACCACAGAGCCTCGTTGCTGTCAGGATATCACCCCCCTTTCTCGTCCAGGGCTCCACAACCCAGACAGGCAGCGAGGAGCAGCGGAGCGTGGCGCACGGGATGCGCCGTTCCGTGCGTGTCACAGCCCCTCGCACTGTGAGGTGGCACCGGGGCCCAGCGGCACCAGCAGGTGTCACTGCGATGTCACCTCCACTGCCACCCCCACCGCTCCCTACCTGTCTTTTGGGCTTTTACGGGACCAGCCCAAGAGGCAGGCCCAGGAGGCCACCGCGTGATTTAGGTAGACGAGGCAACCAACAGCACCCAGTTTCTTACTTTCTCGTCCCGTTTCCAGCCTCCGGTCCTCTACCTCTGCTAACCGAGCATCCTTTAGGGTCCTGCCGCGTCCTGCCCAGGCCTCCCTTGGCTCCAGACCCGGTCAGTAGCCGGTCCAGGAGAGCAGCGGGATCCCTGCCTCCTCCTGCCGACGCGCGGCTGCCTGCAGCCTGCCAGCATGTCTGTGATTCCCAACGGCCCCTCTCCGTTTTTCACTTCCTGTGTAACACTCTCTGCTAGCAGCTCGCCTGCCTCCACTTCCAGCTGCCTTCGCAGCCAGATGAGGGAGAAACATGAAAGCCAGAGGCACCTGCGAAGGAAGCCGGGGATGAGAATTTCGGGCCATTTGCCCGCCGACCGGTCGGCGTCGCACCCGGGAGGCTCGGTGCCGGAGGGGAAAGGAGGCTCCTGAATGAACCCAGGAGAGCGAGGGGCTGCCCGAGGAGCCAAGCGAAAGTAAAACCCCAAGCACCCGAAGGGGCTGAAATCAAATCCCCAGCAGATGCTGCGGGGCCAGCGAGTCGGCGCATCCCAACTCCCGTTCAGGAGGCACCGGTGATGCTGAATCTCCGGAGCCTCCTGCTGCTTCCACACATGGGGGGGACTCAAGCCGGGACCCCCGGGACCCCCTCATCAACCGGGGGCACAGCCCGTGCCATAGAGGGGGGGGCGAACCGGGGCTGGTGGTGGAGGGTCCCTGGGGGCTCGGCGTGTCCCCCGGCCCCACGGGCGGTGACCCCACGGGTGGGGAGCGGTGGCGGAGGCCGGGTGTGGTGCACCTTGAGGCGGGGACGGACTCTTATTGTGACATGGCCGGTGCCATGGGGGGGGGTGGGGGGGGCTGCCTGGGGCGGCCGCTTGGTGCGGGGCCCCCGGGGGCCGGGAGGAGGAGGAGGAGGAGGAGGAGGAAGGGGAGGGGAGGGGGGGGAAAGCGGTGGGGTAGGGATAGGGGGAGGGGGGGGTAAAAGGGGGTGCAGGGGGGGGGGGGGGCTGGCAGCTAGCACCCCGCCCCGGGGGTACGGGGGGAGGAGGAGGAGGAGGAGGAGGAGGAGGAGGAAGAGGAAGCAGGCACGGCGGAAAGCCCGGAGCAACTTTCCGCACCGAAAACCTCGCAGCTGCCGAACAAAAGCCGGCGCCGAGCCCCGGGACGACCGGGACCGAGACCGAACCCCCTCCCACAAGCCCCCCTTTCCCCCCTTCCCCCCCCCCACCCCCCCCCTCGGGACTTTGCACTCCCCGAGCGCTGCCCCCGCTGCCCTCACACCCTGAGGTTTGAGGGTTGGGGGGGGGGTTCCCAAATCACTCCGGTGCCCTCCCCCCTCTCCCCACAGCTCCCTCCCCCCCCCCCAAAAAAAAAAATCCACCCCCACCACCCCCCCCCGGCCACCGAAGTTTGGGGCTGGCAACTCACTCTCACGCCGCCTCGCATCCGGCCGCCCCCGCTCCTCCTCCTCCTCCTCCTCCTCCCCGTGCTCTGCTCGCCGGCCCCCGAATTTATTATTATTATTATTATTAATTATTATTATTAATTTTTTCTCCCCTTCGACCGGTGTCTCCCCCCCTTACACACACACACACACACCCCCACCCCCCCCGACCCGGCAGCGGCTTTCCCCTTTGCCCACTACTGCGCTGCTCACACATGGAGTCGCGGCGTCACCCGGCGGAGCATGCGCGGGGCAGGGCCCGTCCTGGGCCGTGGGGACGGGCCGGGGCCGGAGCAGGAGCAGGAGCAGAAGTGGGAGCAGTAGAAGCAGTGGTAGCAGTAGGAGCAGTGGCAGCAGTGGCAGGAGCAGCAGCAGCAGCAGCCGCGCGGGGGCCCGGCGCCGCTTCCGGGCAATGGTGGAGCAAGGTTTGTGACCCGGGGCACCATTGGCCGGAGGGGTCGCGGCGCTTTGGAAGCCGCCCGGGGATTGGCTGAAGAGCGGGCGGGGGGCGCCGCAGCGGGGCGCGCCGAGGAGCCCCCGGGGCCACGTGGAGGGAGCGGAGGAGCCCCAAGGGGGGGGGGGCGGAGGGGGCACCCCCGCTAAGCAGCGATCCCACTGGGGACAGCGGGGTCCCACCGGGGATAGGGCACCAGCAGGGCATTGCTCTCCCCCCCGGGCATTGCTCCCCACCGGGGTTTTCGTCTCCCCCACCGGGGTTTTGCTCTACCCCCCCCCCCCCAGGCATTGCTCCCCCCTCCGGTATCTAGAAACTTAGAAACTCAAAACCTCGTGTTTTTTTCCGAAAGCAGCCCCAAAACAGAGCGTGTAGGAGATGCGGAGCGAAGCCCGGGGTGCCCAGCTCAGGGCAGAGCCACCGGCAGCTCCGTGCTCATAGGAAACTTCTTGGGGGGGGGGGGGGGGGTCTGAAGCTGTATTCACCAGATCTCAAGCCTAGCACGTAAACCGATGGCCAAATGAACGGGAGAAAAACGGAACAGTTCATATAACTGACCCCACCGAGACGCTGGTGACCCCCCCGAGACACAGTTTGGGCCCACCGGCTCTCCAGCTGGCTACCAATTTCCTCGTGTCCTCGCCACGTGCTGCTCCCTCCCTGCCTTTTACTCGCCCGGTGTCACCCTCAGGGTGCCATCGGTACGGCCAGGGCAGCCTTGGCAAGGCACCCAACTTTCAGAGCTCGCCTAGCTCCCCACAGACAGTTTCTGTACCAGACTAACGCCACCAAGCCTTAATATCTCCCATTTTCCATGTTTCAGGACACGGGGTATCACCTGGACAGGGTCTGTTGGCTCCTGTCACCAGCCCGAGTGCATCGCGTTCCCTATGCCCCCCAAGTCTCAGGCTGATCGTTCTCAGCAGGGCCATACCCCGTGCTCTGGGGTCCTCCTTTCTCTAAAAAGATGAAGCTTCTGGCTCTGCAGTCACGTTTCTGCCACGTTTTCTGAAACCTAGCTGAAGCATGAATTTAGAAACGGGAGGGATGCCGCAGAGAGCTGGGGAGGTTGCCCCATAAGCACTTTTCTGCCAGACCTTGTGTGCGATGCTCCCCGCCAACGCGTTTCCAAGTGTGATGCTGATTGAAAGTGATTTGGAAGCAGAATAATTGGTAAAGTTCTTTAGAATTGTGATGACTTAATTCTGAGGCTGAAAATTAGTTTGTAGGTCCTGTGAAAAGACGGGGAGCCTGCTCAGTGGGTTACAACCACTTGTTTATACCCCGCACCCGAGCACAGAGGATTTCAGACAGCGACGGTCTCACGGTCAGCACATCACCTGAAATTTGGCCAACTTCTTTTTGTTTTACATTAAAAATGCCAGAGTGGCGAGGCCCCCACGGCCTTAGCCCTTCGCTGCTCCAGGTCAGGTAACCCTCACCCTAGGAAACCAACCCAACCACCAAATCCTTCAAACACGACGCACAGAAACGCCACCACAGGCCGAAGAGCACCTCACCTTACGCTTTTCTTTCATCCCCTTACTTAAAACATCAAAGCAAGCGATTATTTAGGAAATATTTGAGGAGTGGATTAAGAGGAGCTGTTGATCTTTTTTCATTTCGGTAAAGACCTCCTTCTCCTGGGGGGCCCCGTTGCTGGGGGACGGCACCGCTGCAGCATCCCGAGGGACTCGTAACGAAGTCACCTGGAAGGTGCAGCAGTGTTGTAATTACTTAACAAAGACGCGAGCTGCTGCTCTTTCAGTGAGAAACGAGTGCAGCAACTTGCTGGCTCTGCCAGCGAGAGAAATGCCGCTGCCACAGAGCTGTGCGTTCCTAGAAGTGCCTGCGTACGGTGAAGCAACTCTGCAACAGAAATGCATGCAGGTGAAGTAACTGCAACACGCTTGTGTAAGCAGCTGAAGTGAGACTAATCCTAACGTGCTTTGGGGAGGCAAGTTCTGTGAAACCTTAAATTAAGGAAAAAAATAATTAATCTACCTGTGTCTGTTTGACTTTAAAAAGTTTGGAGTTCAAAAGTTCTGTAAATGCGTATTTGGGTTCAGAAAAAAATAAAGCTGATGCTGCTTGGGTCCAAACAACCCAAAGCAGACACCTGAAAGGGCCGTTAAGGTGCTTTGCCTCTGGGTTAAACAGATCACCTCAACATCTTTGCCAGGTAGAGTAAGAGAGTGTTGGTGAAACACGGTTAGAGCAGTCCCCTCCTACCTAAAATAGCACCTAAAACCTTCACGACTCAGTGTCAGCGCTCCTCTAAGCCGAACGCGCTCCTTTTGGGGGCTCTGAGCAAAATACCTGGGCGCCACGCACCGCCGAGGGACACTTTCATTGAAATAGGCAACATCAGACTATTAACATTATTGGATTTTAATCTAAATTAAGTGCTGCGTTCAAATTAAAATCCAATAGTTCAGGAGCCGTTTAAGCAAACCAACAGCTCCGCTTTGGCCGAGCTGCTCCGGGTCGGATGCTGCAGGGTCCCGGCAGCGCCGCAGCGGCGTTACCTCACCGCTCCTCGCCTGGGCCTTGATTACACGCAGGCAATTAAGTGTCAGGCAGAGAGGGTATGGTCAGGTGGGAGAAGGAGAGCTGGGAAGTCGGTCGGCGTGCCCTGGGCGTGTCGTTACGGTGACGCTGCCGGTGGAGGCAGCAGCTGCGCCGTGGCCGTGCCTCTCCCCAGGGCCTGCAGCCCGCGGTGGGAGCGGTGCCTGCGGGCCTGGCTAGGAGCACCTCGGTTACTTCCATCCTTTCTAACAGTTATTGCCCAAATTTCAGCATGGAGAGAACCCAGCAGGACCCGCCGCATCTCGCTAGCGCTTGGTTTTCACTTAGGAATGTGGCATGAGCCCAGGGACCGGCACCGCTATCGATTCCGGTAGCCAAAACTGAGGTTACGTAGCCCAGACTCTGCGTTAACTCCGAACACCTCATCAAGAGAGCAAAACTTGGCTGGAGCCATGAAGTCCAACGTGAAGTTGGTCTTGCAAAGGTATTTCCCTCACTCCAGATGCAAAGTCCATAGGTGTTATCAGGGATAAAATATTTCATCCTTCCTACTTCATCCTTCCTGTACACTCTGCTGCCACACCTCATTAAAATACCACCCAACGTAACATACACCAGGAAGTTAATTTTGTTGCAACAAGAGCAGAATTTGGTACTGGGATGTGACCAGAAAAAAAGCAAGATGTAAAATTTGTGCCACATTCACAAATATCCCAGAAGGAAGGCTGAGATTAGGCCTTTTCTCAGAAAATTCAAGATACCGCGCATCGGAATTACAGGTCAAAGAAGAAAAGGAAGTAAAACCCGAGCCAGATTTGGAAGACTTGGTCATCTTCCTGCAACCAGCAGCAGATGCAAGAGGCACGGGAACATGCTAATGTTGGCACACAGAACAGGCTGAGCAGGTCCTGAAGCTCGGCAGCCGATATGTGCTTTACTTAGGGCAGGGAACATCACCGGATGGTCCAGAGGATCACGAAGGCAGGAGCACAGATAGCTCCGAATAACGCTTCATAGCAGCAGCTCCATCTGTTAGGCTCACCTGGTTTCCATCGTACACCAGGGGCTGTATAGGGGGGGTGTTGCCCTGGTGTCCGATCCTAGGATGACAGACTGCAATCTTTCTTTTTTAAAAAAAAAAGCCAGCCTCAGGACCTTGTAGAGAATGTATTTTTTGCAGGCTAGGAGTTTGAAATTAAGAGATTATATATTTAATTATTTAAAGGGAAGAAAGAATAGACCTGTAATCGTGCTACGACGGTGCTAGAAATTACAGGAATACAATTTTAAGATGGCTTATGCTAAGAATGAAAGGAATTCCATAGATTTGGGACCAAGAGACCTTCCTTTACTTATTTTCTGCTGAAACTGTGTTCCTGCAAGCACAAGTTGCAGCCACCACCAGCTGCTCAAGCCAGAATTTCTGGAAAGTAGTTCAGGAATATGGTAGGAAGTAAAGGGGTGTTTTTTGACAAGAAGAATCTGCCCTTCGGTCCCTATATGAGCCGCACCATGGGGTCTGTCGGCCCATCTCCCACCCGCGGGTTTTCTTAAAAGTTTTCTTAAAGGTTTTCTGCAGCAAAGCAGGACGCGAGATTGGAAAGGGCCAAAATTGCACCATCTAAGCGCTGAGGTGAATAACCCCAAAGAGAAATGAAAATTAAGCTTTCTGAACTGAAAAAAAAAAAAAAAAAAAAAAAAAAAGATCAGTAAGTTATTCAGGAAATGGGGAAAGCAGCAGACATATGCAAATACTGCCGGGCCAGAGATGGTGCTTTCAGCGTGATACGATCTGACCCTGTCCCTAATAAGCACTTTTATGGCTGGAAGGGGATATATTAGGAGCTCTGCTCCAATTCAGCAAGCGCTTCATGGACTATCGATTTTGCTCAGAAGTGGGAGAGCACAAAGTTCAGCCGGCATTGCTTTTTTTGAAAGATCTGCCAAAAGACCATCTTCCAGCTCCCCAAACTGGTCCTCTGCAGCCCGGCGCAGATCGCTTCGGTTAGGCTCGTGACCTGCAGCTCCGGACACAAACGTTTTCGCTGGCAAACAGTGAGTCAGAGCCACAGAGCCATTCTGGCGAGGGATGGCTGTAAACAAGCACCTCTCGCTTGTTTACTGATCGCCGTCACGTGGCTCATCAGAACTTGACCCTGATTAGGAGAAGAATTAACTAGTTGGAGAGAACTCTGCTGAGGACCTATATGGCTCAGATCCCGGCTGCCCCGGTCCCACGGGAAGCAGGACCCCACAGCCTGCTCTGCACCAGCGGGACTGCTGCTCGCCGGCTTTCCCTGCTAAATGAAACTCAGGGGCTGTGCCACAGTCCACATCTGCAATCAGGTGATTTTATCGTCATCTGCTGATTTCCTCTCCTCTTGCACACGTTGCTTTTGCCTCCTCTGACTCTCCGGGGCAGTCTCTAAGTGCAACGGGACCGCGGGGCTACTTACAAAGTAATTTTAAGTATGAATTGCCTCCTTTTGGAGCATGATAATGAACACTTTCAGTTGTGTACAACTTTTTTGTTGGCTCCTTATTCAAAAATATTTAAATTACTAATTCACACTGGTATCAATATCTATATACACTGAAACCCTGGATAGGGAAAGCAGAAGAGAGCTGATGTTAATACGTTGTTACTGGCCAGTGCTCTTAGAATTAAAACATGTAAGACCTTTCCTCCAGCATGGAGAGAGTCTGGTCCTTCTCGGATTTTGGTCTTTACCACCCTCCAAATTAGAGGTAATTGAGGAAATATAACTATGACCTCGATAACTAATAGCTTTTACCAGTTCTAGTAGAGAACTGTGTTCTCGAAGCTCTATTTGTAGCTATCCCATTTCCTAGAAAAGCAGCTTTTATCCTTGAGGGGACCAATCGGGCTGACTGGAGTGCTTGTGCTGAAGTGGTTAATTTCTTCAGAAGATAAGGAGCAGATCTACAGCTGTACAGTACTGTAAATGCCATGCTCAAAACTTTGCTCTCACCCTTCCTCTGACACACTCGAGGCGTTCCTGCACAGGGCTGCGACAGTTTTCAGGAACTGCACCAAAGATGCTCCTGATCTGAGCTCGAAAGCCAGCCTGTGCTGCTCAGCTGAGCTATAAATTTGCAAGGTATCAACTTAAAAAATGGTTCAAGAGGATTTTTCAGCAGGATTTGTGTTTATCCACTAAAGCATCTTGGAAGCTGCAGGTTTGGGGTTGTTGTTGTTAACAAAGCATCACTCGTTGTTAACCAGATTTGAACAAACTCCACAGTCATTGCTGGCCACTCAGTACACGGGGCACAGAAAAACCCGATTCAGGACGGATTCGGTTTTACAGTGCAGACCCTACAAATTAAGGGTTCCAGAGCACACAGGGAACGCTTCTCCCAAGGCCAGTGGGTTTGTAGTTGCAGCATGAGGAACTCCACCTAAATTCCACAGATGGATTTGAGCAATTCCCAGCAGTTATTCTCTCAGTCCAGCATCAGACCAGATTCCTCACGGAGATTAACACCGGCACGAGCAGGTATCTGGCTGCATGGGTGCCGTGACACCGACACTTCTCTGTGGTTTAACAGACGAGTACTGCCCAAAGATCCTTACGGTTGGGGTAACTGAGAAATAAAGAGCTGGCAGAAAGCATTCTTAATTCTAAGTCCTGCCTAGGCAAGGCTTTTTTCCAGTGATACAGTTCTGATGGAAGGGGATACAAAGTCCTCTTACTCCAGATTTCTTCCAAGTATGCAGTGATTGCAACAAAAGGTAGATAAAGAGCAAAAATTAGGAACTTTGAGCAAAACACCTTCAGAATACTGCCCCTTCTATAAAGCAGGCATTTGCTTTAGGGCTGCAAAAGGGAGGGCTCGTTTTTTCCTGGCTTCTCAGGGGACCCAGCCCGGGATCAGCATTGCACCGAGACCTGCACTGCATGCAAAGCCACCTGTGCCATCCCGCTACAAAATCGCTGCCTTGATTATAATTAACTTGATTAAAATTTGTAGCACGTCGAGGCCAAACAAGCAAGTTGGCTGAGCCTCTCAACTTTCTTGTAACCTTTCAGAGGTGAACAGAGGTTTGACAGTTCAACCTGCTGTTGGTTTGCTAGAACTCGTGGTAATTTTTTTAAGATGAATGCTCTGAGCCCTTTGTTACCTGTTGCTGCCAAGGACTCGGTGTGTATTTGCAAGGTGCCAGCACAGCCTCACCATCCAGTTATGTCACAGGCAATCACGGGCACGCTGATGTAAAGCCAGAGTCTAAGAAAGCCTCGCGAGGTTTTGCTGATCTCCATCAAGGTGACTGGATAGTTATCGGAGTAGGAAAACCTCTCTATTTTCAGAAGGATTATCCGAGTCTTACACCATGTTTACTGTAAGCATTTATTAACATTGTTCCTTCTGCTAATAAGATGTTTATTATCAGCGTGTAAAAAATGCCAGTCTTCTCCCCTAACCCTCTGCTAATTCCCTCTCTTCCCCCAACAGAACTGTACCAGGTCAGTTCCATAACCTGCTTTCCTGCTGAAAAGCAAGGCTTAGAAATTAGATTCATTTCTAAATTTAGGATTGATGGGATCAGCCATTGCTGGTCTTTTTTTTTTTTTTTTCTTTTTCAGGTAGATTTCAAGGCAAAGGGATTCATAAAGCATCTCCTGGTCCCAGGGCTTGCTTAGAGTTTACCAAGTCCTCACCCAGGAATGTCAGCGTGCTCCTTTGCCCTGCTCGCTGTGCTTGCCCACCCTCACAGAAGCTAACGTGCTGCTTGAGTTGGAAGGGTAAAACCAGGGGATTCTTCCAACAGACTCTCATGGTGTAAGAGTGAGCCACAAATTCCACCGTTTCCCCCAGCTTTGTGTCAGAGCAGAGAGGCTGCTCAGTGGGAACAGGAGGAGTTCAGAAAGCAGAGAACACTTGGCTGTGTCAGTGGGTTTTGGTGAGCTGTCTTCTGAGCTGAAATTTGTCCTGGACAACAAAGCCAGGTACTGAGAAGAGACTGAGGGGGAGACCCCTCGCAGCCATCACAAAATCCTACTGGTTACGTGCCGTTCCCAGTGCTTTGCCAAGAGGTGGCTTGGGAAAAATCGCATCTAGTTCACCCAAACCTGCAGCTCCCTCTGCTCCCCTGTGGGGAGGAAGCTTCTCCTCCACCACCTCCTCACCCAGCCTTGCCTGGGACCTGCAGGGGTGCCTGCAATAGAGGAGGAGAGGGACTGCCACAGAGCCGCATCCCATGGTTTCAGTGCTCTGACGAGTCATTTACTTGTTTAATAACTGCAGAAAAGGACAGCCCAGTTCTTATCATCAGGCTCTCTAGAGATTTGACATCCTTGGCATTGTATCCTAAGAGGAAGGAAATTTCTCACTTCCCTAGCTATTTCAGTTATATAAATCAGTTGTTGAGGGAGAGTTTAACTGCTCTGCGCAGGGGAACCAAGGCAACTACACATGGGCTCCCCACGGGCCAGGGAGATGCTGTCTATAAATTCAGAATACAATGTTTATAATGTATCAGTAATTACATGCGAGTACGTTGGGAACAAATGGGAAAGCTACTAGCTAGAAAAAAAGCAGCAACTTGATTTTCTACCAGCAGTCATGCCCTGAGTCTGTCAGAAAACATCCCCAGCATGGTGGGTTGGGGTCTGTCACCAAACACCAACCGCAACCTCTCACGTTCTCCATCCTCCTTGGAACTCCCTCGTCAGCTGGGTTCAGTGGCAGAAAATTAAAGAACTAATAAGAGGCTATTAATAAGGGCTGCTGGGTTAGAAGATAAAGAGTTTTCTGGCAAAGAGAAAGTTGCTACGGGCTGCAGAAAGAAGAGTAAAAAGATGGATAAACTCTGAAAATAGCTCTGGTAGCTCCATGAGCATAAAGCCACTGGTTTACAATGGAGGCAACCCAAGAGCAAATGCAGCAGGTATTCCAATATTCCAGCTTGTTACTAACACCCTCATTATTCACTTTAGCAAGGACTGGGTCTGAGCTAAGCAGCAGGATCTAGTGTGAGTAGACTGCTGGACGATGAAACTCTGGCAAAGAGGGGGCAACTCGCACGTGGCAAGTGTGTCCGAGTATCTGCTTCCAGGGAAATGCCATCTTCCAGGTGAGAACCCTTCACAGCTAGCATGATTTGCTTATTTTGCAAATCTAGAGACCTATTTGATTAAAAGTAACGACTCAAGTGAACAGGCAGGGAGGATTCTGTCCTGCAATGGGAACTCTTGTCCTTCTCTGAATGCCAGCTTTGGAGCTCTCTCTTCTAACCCTGCTGAAGAGTACTCCTAGAGGAGTACGCTCTCCTGGGCTTAAGATGGGTCAACAGCCTTGGTTGGTGTGATTTATGTTGCTTAGGTAAAAATACAACATCCTTTATGCTGTGACCCCTGGCATCTGAAGACTCAGATGCTCAACAGCCAGCCTACCTGTGCGCACAAGGTACAAATGCCTTCAGTTTTCAAACCCGGGCAAGAAACAGCACTGGTCAGGTTTCCAAAAACACGCACACCACCTTGCTCTGCAGAAAAGGGAGTTAGTCAGCAAAGGGGTATTCTTTAGGGTGTCTTCCCTCATTGTTCTTTGGCTGCAACGTCCACTGATATTTTTGGTTGCAGACCAAAGTTGTGAAATTGGGTGCTCTGAGTCAGCCCAGAAACGCAGATGAGATTGAAGCCTGGCGTCGTGTGAGGAATGGAGGACACGACCGACAAGCTGGACCAGGGAAATATTTTTCATACATCTTCTCAAAGTGCTTTTTCTCTTAGCAAAAGAGCCACAGAGATATTTCACACTATGGTGGTGGCCCACGGACACTGCTCAGTTCCTCAAGGGGCCATGTGCACGCCAGGGGATGCGAGCAGGCCGGGAGTTTTGAAACGTGGGCATTTTTAATTTAGTTTGTATGATTTTAACCCAGTTTGTATGGGCCTCGACATCACAAAACATTCGAATCCTCCTCCCACAGTGCTGGGCTCCTACAGGAAAACGTGTGAGGGTTGTCTCCTCTTCCCTTGGGAGTGCTCACAGAGATGTGGCTGTGACCCGCTGAGTAAAGTCACTGTTTTTAATTCCCTACCTGCCTTTGGGAAACTGCGACAACGCACGAGCCAGTTTCTCCAGGCTCAGCGGGCTCCTTAAATTCAAGCTGAAGATATTAGGGCCACAAGCAGGCAATCTCTCTCTCTGGTCCAAACAGCTGAACTCTATTGAGACGAGAGACATTCAGTTAAAGCTTAATCTAGTAATGACTTTGTATTCTTTTTGCTGCAATAAGGAGGTTAACATTCTATGGGGCTGCCTCTCGTGCACAATCCTTGAAGCACTCAGCCTGTTATGAGGGAAACCGGATAATTAACTTGGGATGAAAGCGCGTTCCCATTCTTGAAGTAGCTTTCAGAAGTTACTATGTTCGTGTGCTTTTCTTTTCAAACAAAAGTTGGGGTTTTTTGTAGTCCCCAACTCATCGCTTATAGACAAGTTTCTTCCTGCAAGACCCTCTGGAATTGCTCACGGCAACAGGAAATTAGGATGTTTAAAACGAAGCCAACTGGGAGCCATGAAATAGCCTGCGGCATTTCGCTTGCTGCAGAGAGCAGCCCCTTGGACAGCGGGACATAGGGACCACTGGCACACAGACGTAATTTCAGTTCTGCTCGCGTGGTAACATCATCTGTTTTACTCCCTGGGAGATTTAGCCACTGTTTGAACAGCGTGTGCGCTCAGGTTTGTATAACACGTGTCATTAAACTCTTGAAAAAGTCTTCAGAAAAGAAGAAATCATCTGTGCCACTCAGGCTGAGAGGAGAAGCTCCATCCACAAGAAGCCTGCCTGCTACAAAACCGTGTTTTCTTCCTTAAAACTTTGTGCTTGGGACAGCCATAAGAAACGCTGCAGCACTCTGCATGATTTTCTTTGCACTTACTAGTGCTTCGTATTGCACTAGTTCAAACAAATAGCACCAATTTCTAAGCTGATTAGTCACTACGTTTCAGGGTCCTTCTCAAATTAGAGCAGAGAGAAAAGCTTTTTCATGCCTTAAACTTTTTTTCTTGTTTGGGATATGCTGCTAAAACACTCTGAAGAGTCAGAATTTGTGAAGTTAGACACTTCTCAGCACTTAAACTCACAATTCTTTTACCTACAGCAACTGCCAGCGCACGCAGCTCCTATGCACGCTCCTTCTTCTCTCTCTAGCTTTTCACCACGCTTATCACAAAGACAGAAAAAAAGTGGCGAAAGGGATAGAAAATTAATAACGGATTAGATTTTTTTTTCAAAAAGCCACCTATAGAGGTTCTGTGAAACATGGCAGATCGCTGGGGGTGAGGAGAAGGTGGTAGACCACAGACAGGATATAACTTTATTTTGAATCGAGCTCGTCTCGCGTACAAACTAAATCCCACCCCCCCCCCCCCCAAAAAAAAAAAAAGAAGTCGTACAGAGATGAAACGCTGCCAGAAAAAGAAAGTAATTGAGTTCCCGAGGCGAGCGCGACGCCGCGGCGAGGAGCACACGGAACCTCCGCGCATCCCCAAAGCCGGGCAGAAGTCCTCGGCTTTGGCACCGGCCCCACCAACCACCTCCATCTTAAGTCCTGTCGCGAATCCAACCCATCTGGCACCCTCCAGCAAGCAAATGCTGTTTTTTTTTTGTTGTTGTTTGATTTTTTTTTCCTTTTTCTTTTTTTTTTTGTTTTTTGTTCCTCCCCGGCAGGTCCCCTCCGGGGGCCACCTCCTCGCCCCGCTCCCCCCCTCAGGGGGGCACCCAACCTTTTGGGGTTCCCCCCCCCCCCCCCCCCCCAGCTCTGTCCTGTCCCGTCCTGGGGTGCCACTTTGCTCCTGAGGGGGGGGCTCCGGGGCACCTCACCCCCCCTCCAGGTCCTCGCCCTCTTCTCCCTTCCCCTGCTGTCCCTTCCCCTCCCCGCCGGCCCTGCCCTTCCCCTCCTCCCCCCCCGTGGCCCCGCTCCTGCCCCCTATGGGGGGGGGGTGGGGGTGTTCCAGGAGCTGCCCCCCCCCTCCCCTTTTTGCCCTCCCCCCCCGACCACCGGGCAGCTCCCCAGCCGCTCTCCTCCCCTCCCCCTCTCCACACTTTAATTATTATTAATTTTTTTTTAATTTCCCCTCCCCCACCCCCACCCCGGGGCCAATCCCCCAGAGGCCTCCGGGCCCTCCCCTCCCCCCTCAACCCCAGGGGGGGGCCTTCAACCTCCCCCCCCCTTTCCCCTCCCCCCTTTTCCCCCCCCCACACCCCCTCAGGGCCCTCCCCTCCCCCTCCTCTCCCCTCCCCTCCCCCCTCAGCCCCCGGGGTCCCCTCGGGGCGCCCCCCCCCCGCCTTTTATCGCCCCCCCCCCGGGCCCCTTTTCCTCGCTGTCCCCGTGCCGTTGAAGGGGGGGGGGGGTGTGGGGGGGGGCAGGGGGGGGGGGTCCCGCTGTCACTCACTCTCCTCAGCCCCCTCGGAGCCGCCTCCTCCTCCTCAGCGGGGCCCGGGCCGGACTGGGGCCGTGGGGGGAGGGGAGGCGGCTCCCTCAGGTGGCCACTGACAGGAGGAGGGAGGGAGGGAGGGACGGAGGAGGGGGCTGCGCGCGCAGGGAGACCCCGCCTCGCTCCCTCCCTCCTCCCTCACCCCCCTCCCTCCTCCTCTTCCTCCTCCTCCTCCTCCTCCTCCTCCCTCACCGCCTCCCCCCCTCAGGCAGCGCGGGACTCCTGTGGCGGCCGCCTTTTCCCGCCCACCCGCCGGTTGCTAGGCAGATTTGGGCCAAGCTCCTCTGGCCCCGCCCCCGGCTCCGTGGAGTGGGCGGTGGTTTGTTGTGTTTTTTTTTTTTTTTTTCCCCCTTCACTCCTCGCCCAATAAAAAGCCGCCCTCCGGCCCCCGCCGGCCAATCGGTAGTTAGAGCTCTCTTTAGGCCCGCCCCCCTTCCCGCTCTAAGCTGTGAGGAAAAGAGGCGGGGCGGCGCGCTGATGGGCAAGCCGCTGGGCCAACCGGCTTCACGCGGCGCGAGGCGGGGGGGGGGTGAGGCGAGCCAATGAGAGCGGAGGGGGCGGGGCCGGGCCGTGAGGCGCGGGGCTGACCGCCCCCGGGGAGCGGGGCCGCCTGAGGGCCGGGCGGCCCGCGGGGAGGGGAGGGGCCGCGGCCGCCCTTATCCGCCCGCGCAGGCCGGGCTGGGGCCGCGGATAGGGGCGGCGGTGACTCAGCCCCGTTTCCTTCCCCTCATCTAGGGCAGGGGTGCTCCGGCGTTTCCCCGTCGCCGCCGCACCTCCGGCGGAAAGCTGAGGAACCCCCGCGGCTCTCCTCAGAGGGGCGTTAATTAGGTTAATTAGCCCCCCCCCATACACACCCGTTAACCCCTCGGGACCTGCTACTCGGTGCTGCCGCTTCGAGAAAGGGAGAATAAAGTCTCGGGTGAAGCAAGGTTAGAAGCGGGGGGGGACGGGGGGGGGTGGATAAAGCACGGTTCCCGTCACGTTTTTCGTAATTCCAGCACCGTTTTTCCAGCGGGTGTTTTCCACAAGCAGCTGAGGCAGTTGGCAGGGCGGGATGCGTCTTTTCATGAGGTTATTTAGGCGCTGGTTTCAAAAGGGTAAAAAAAGAAATAACGCGTTTTTATTTTCATTCATAATCTGTACGTTTAATAAGCACAGGTCAGTGTGCTTCCCTTTGCTGAAGCGGGGAAGTGAAAGCAGAAGGCGAGCAATCAAGGCTTTTTCAAGAAAAGAGCAGAACCTGAACGAGAATCCACATCTCATCGCCCAGTACCTGCTCCTGGAGCATATCCTGTATTCATGGTAGGAAAATTCCAACGTACTCAGCTTTTTCGAGCTGTTTTCCACTCTGGAGATCCACAATTTGTGTTAACTTTGTGTTCAATATCCTTTCTAAAATCCTGACTACAATTTTCGTTAGAAAGTGCCTTCCTCCACCCTTTACCACCCCCTTTCGTTACACATGGTAAAGGGGTTAACAGCAGAGCTCACAACCAGTTCTTGCTCTGGCTGATGACTTACAAAGCACCAACAGCTCCTGGCTTCACCTCAGGCCATTCAAAACTTCGTGGTGAAACACTGAGGCTGGGATCCCTCTGAAGGGATGCTTTAATCCACCAGTACCACACAGATGTGTATCTCCATTTCCCTCCCTGTGTCACCAGCAGAGTTTTAGGGCAGGTCTAGCACAAGATTCTATCACCCAGCAGCTGGGTGAAGTTATTTGCAGAAACCTGTCAATATTTTTTTTTCCCCAAGGCTGTCACTTGGGTTAAAATTTTCACAAAGAGAGTAACTTGTTGGAACAAAACCTACTCTTGCATCTAGGATGAAATTAAGGCACTAGTTTAGCAGCTCAGATAATGTTTTGGAGATGGTACACAGTAAGTTCTAAAATTTTTAGTTTCTTCAAAGTTTCACTTGCAGACAAATCAGTTCAGCATCTTCTTCCTTTTAAATTTAAGTTCTAAATGTCAAAGTACCTGCCAGAAACATTTAAATTTTGGAAAAAAAGAGACAAACCAATCTTCCTGTAAACCAGATCCTATCTGTGAAGATCAAGCGTAGCCAGTATCCTTCCTGAATGCAGTGAGAAATACTTCTGTCCTACACTAAATTAAAAAAAAATAATCCCAGGCGTTGAACGAATCCAGAGCAGCCTTGTTTTACCCTAGACATGTGCCAGGGCTCCAGCAGCAGTCCCTAAAGCATGCTCCTCGCCACCCTCAGCCCCTTCTCCAGCACTGCTGAGGCGAGGAGTCGGGCGGACGATCCCAGTCAGGAAATTCTGGTTCTCCTTCCAGGGCAGGAGCCCTCGCCCACGGCACAGGCATGCCAGCTGTGGGCCCCGTGGCTCCCTGCCCGCCACCTCCCCAGGTAGCCTGCTCCTCGTGCACCGACGAGCACACACGGCCTCCTGCCTTCCACACAAAACGCATCCTTCGTAGGCAGGGCTGCCGGCAGATTAACTTAAGGAATTAGTGTTCTACAAGCTGCTAGAAGAAGTAAAATTAAACTTTATTTAAAAATTCTTCTAATATAGAAAACGAGAGGAAACAAAGGCAAAAACGAATGCCCCTGGTTCCATCCCATTACACGAGTTACTGTATTTACAGCTTGGGAAAGGAGCACTGGCAGAAGGTACACATCCTGCTACTTATGGAGAACTACAAACACTTAACAATACATTGTACAAACCCGACATAACATTTAAAAGTTCACTGCAGGAAACAATTAAATACACTTGCTAAGACAGACAGTAGAAGAGCACAGACAGGTGTTATTTCATCCTGATTTCTCCAAGTGTTCTGCACAGCCTAAACTACCGGCTGGGCTTCCTCTCGCTCAGCAGTTCTCACCCCTGTGGCCAGAACTGCCGTACACTAAGGAAACAGGTTCATTCGGCATGATTTGGAGAGGTCAGTAAAGTAAAATGGGACATCACAGTACCCTTTCAATCATAATTTGACTTTCTGGCAAATTGGAAAACTGAGAAAAATCAAAGTGGTGGAGCAACACGGAATAAGTTGTACCCCCATGTGTCTATAGGCAGCGTCACAACTTAAGGCCCTAATATTTTGTCAAGTTCTGCTCACGGTGTCACTGAGTGCACGTATGGGATGACAGGAGATGAAGTCTTTTTTTTTTTTCCTTTTCGTTTTTAAATCCCCCAACCCCCAAACTGATCCAATTTCCTATGTACATGGGCCTTTCTGATGGTCATGCTGTAGGAAATGAAACACAACAGGCAAACACTGTTCTTCAGACTGCATTCTCTATACATACATAAGTTTTTACACTATCTACAAAACAGTGATTAGATGCTTCTGTTTTAAGTTCTCGCTACTCATTTAAAAATACTAGAGAAAAAACTGTACAGTTTTCTAAATTACATCTTTAGAAGAATAATTTTTTTTTAGAAGTTCATAAAAGACTTCATGTTTGTTTTCATAGAGAATGATCGGACAAGAAAGATTAGAAATATGTTGTTCAAATCAAGTTAGACAGACCAAGCACTTAACAGAACATTGTAAACTGTAAACTTCTAGTTTTCTGTTCAACTTTACATACGCATTCAAAAATTAGGAAGAACTTCAGTTATGAGGTCCTTGTTTAAATCTCTGCTACATACAAAAGATACTGAAAAGCAAAAACTATTAAATAATTTAATATACAAGTGTAGTTAAAAAGCACTGTACATTGTAACAAATGTACATTGAATTTCAGAGATAGAAAATCACCAAGTTATTTTCAAATTTACATGATTTTTGAAGTTCTGTGACGGGAAGAGGACTTTGGAGGTGGAGCTGAGTTCTGAGCTCCGCAGGGCTGTGGGTCAATGCCTCGGCTCAGCCCGAGGCGCCACTCTGCACGGAAGGAAAGCCCAGGTGAAGCTGGCTCCTCACACACCGGGAAAGCCCAGGTTCTTCTTCCTGACATTCCAAGTTCAGCTACCACACTTGGCTAGTGGTTCCTGGTGAAAACCTGAGCGTACTTACATCAGAAGCGAGCAGGCAAGCCTTTCCCTCAAGTACTTCCTTCCCTCCTGAGAACAGACCGGCAAGGGATTTGAACTACAAAGCAGCCTAGTTTGCGCAACGAGGAGCCAGAAAATTGCCACTGCAAACACTCTCCCGTAACACAGACCTGGGCAACGCAGCTCCCAGAGCTGGAAGGAAAGCTCGGGAGATGCAGCTGCCTGCATGGGCACTGGTGGATATCTTGCTTGCTGCAAATGCTTTACTTAAACTCAGCTCAAACCACAGCTCTCCAGAGTTGTTATAATTACGTTTTAAAATTTTAAGTACTGCCTTATAGGAGCAGCGCTTTTTTGGCCAACATTTGAAGTGATTTAGTATAGTTGCCATTGATATGTATCAGCTAAACAGCCTCAGATTGGGTGACAGAAGAAAATAAATCTGTATTATTTGGATGGGACTGGCAAATTTTAAAGTACTTGGGTACTACCTTTTTCAGTTAGTAGTCATTCCTCAGCTGCTAGGAGCACTGCTGAGAAAACCCCCATGGCATTTAGGTGCTTAAAACAGGCACGGACTTCTTGCAACCCAAGTGACTTCCTGAGAGCATTCAGTAGAGGGAACAGCCCAGGAGAGATACTACTTCCCATACATAAATAAAATAAAGACCTAAAGTCCATGTGGTATCAATATTCCTAAGGTGGAATTAACCTGACCATTCCCCACCAAAATCGACCTCCTCTCACCTGGAAGCTGCACCACACCAGCAGAGTTTGAGGGCACAGGACCTGTACTCAAACTTTCTGGCAGACACAGGATGCTCTGTCTCGACAAACACTGCAGCAAGCAACACAAAATAGCTCCTATCCACGTGGATTCTGCCTGTACCTGCTATCTGCAACTACCCTGGACAGTAACAGAGCTCACAGCTTCCCTTTCTTTGGGAGTTTTTAGGGAATACGTGAGACTTTCAAATGGCATTGAGCTTTCTTCTTGCAACCCTAATAATATTCTTTCCCTACACGAATATTGAGGTCACGTTTTTCCTAAAGGCCTAAAGGACACACAGCTTCTGCAAGAGTAACTGAGAACAGGAGCTAAACCACCATCACGTCTGATAGAGGAAGCATAACATCTTGTTTTGGTACTTGGACAAGAACTTGTCCCTTTTGTATCAGTCAGTGGTTAAAACTGAGGGGTTCAGATTATAAAGTGCAGGTGTCTGTGTGAGCTGTTGCTAGACAGAAAAAAAATGAATGAGCAAAAAAAAAAAAAAAAGACCAAAAAGAATGACCATTAAATACAGGTTTCACAGGACTGTTTTTACCATAAATTCTAAATGTTTGAGGGGTCAAATATTTCCTTGAAAACATTCTCCTTCTCTTTCAAAAAAAAAAATGCAATCACACAAAGCCCTACAAAAGGAACTTGTCTAGCAGATTCCTTTTCCCTTCCCTTTTAAAATTGGGAGATGAATATGCAGGACTATGAAGGGAGCAAAACACCTTTATTTGACCCCACGAGCCTTGCAAGGTTTACATCACACTACAATGGACCGGCACAGATCCTTGCTATAAGGCTGCCGGTGCTTCGTGGAATTAACAATTTCTGTACTGCTTCCTACAGAACAAACTTGGGCCGTGCCTCTCCTGTTTCAGGACAGCTGCAGAAGCACAGGCAAATCCAGGGAGCCTAACCAGCTGAAGAGTTCAAAAAAACTGAGCTAAACCAGGAACACTAGCACAAAAAAAGCTTTGGAAATGTACGGTTTTGCCAAGTGCAAGACTAGAGTTTAATTTTTCTCGTAAGCCTCTTGCTTCTCTCGGATCTGGCTTTCAACCACCTAGTTTAACTCACTTCAATCGTTTGTGAAAATCATTAAGGCACAGATGCTGCCTTGCCTTGGTGAGGCTGCAGTAGAGATTCAAAATGCTGCTTCCCAGTTGCTTGGCCTAGACAGGAGGAGGCGAAATTTCCTCCTTTAGTACAAATCACTGTGAAGTAGCAGAGACGGAAAGAGCTGTGGTTCTGCCTTACCCTGGGGGTCTGGGCATCAACAGTGCAGGGAGAAAGAAGGAAGAGACCCTCATGAGGACCAAGTGGTGGCACGTACTGTCACAGACTCATGAATCCAGGACATGGAATCGGCTCCTCTGGTGACAGTGCAAGCCTGCTCTGCTCAGCCTGGAGGCCACCCCGAGGAGCGTAACTCACCCCTGGCTGCAAACACCCCGTCCGTCAGAACTCAGATCTCACCGACCTCAGCGTTACCTTCACTGCAAGGCTACAAACAGCGCTGGCAATGACTTGCACACAATGAAGAGGAAAGAATATTACCTCAGAAGCTAAATTTAGAACTTTAGGGCACCCTACAATCAATCATGATTTAATCCCATTGTTCCCAGGAGTGGAAGGGCACAGAAAACATTAAAACTGGCATGCATCATACTTCAGGGAAGGTTTAAGTATTTAGAATACAATTGGTATTCCAAACTGTGCAAGTCCTCTTCGTTTGCTGTGACAATTTTTTAAAAAGCAAGTATCTAACAATTTAAGGAACAAGTGTCCTTTGGACTAAACCTTAATTCTCAGTAAGAGGAAAGCAGATTACAACCAGTAGATATATACACACTAGCTGTATATTCACACATATTATGTAAAAGCAGCTTAAAATGCCCTTCTCACTTTGCAAGTCTATGAAATGTACGTTGTCTTTATGCAATCCGTTTCCTACAAGGCCCTCACTAGAAGAGGAATTTGCTGCCTTTTCTTTGAAGAAAAGATTTTGCAATGAATTTTTCTCCTATTTTTTTTTTTTTTTTTGGCTTTTTTGCTTGTTTCTGTTTAAACACACTGTCCTGATAGTTATTCTGTTTCACAGGAGACTGGCCAGGCTGGTGGTGGGTCCGTTCTGTGCCTGGAACTGTACAGGAGGTGGTCCATCTGTCCACTGAAAGATAACAAACAGCATGAAAATCCTACAGCCTCTACCCGGGGAGAAGAGGAATGGCAGCGATGCCAGAGGAAGGAGCTCGCCATACAGACATTCACTACCTTGAGATAATTAAAGATTTCAGGACAAGAAGTTGAGGGTCAGGTTTGACTTTGTTTCGCACACGTGGAGTTCCCTGGGCTGGTATTTCTTTTGAACTGCAGCCACTCCACATGCCCGTCATTCCAAACCTAGCTGACTGCCAGGAGGAATCCAGGGTGAATGGCAATCAAGTGAAAGCATTTCCTGCTCTTACAGGTGAAGTCTGACAGTCCCAACAGGGGAAACCGTGACTTGCACAAAGGATGCACCTAAATTTGGATGTGTCTGTGTGAGCCGGGACTACACTGCAGCCACATTGTTTCCAGAGTGAGCAAAGCTTCTGGTTCTCACCTATTTCATCACTAGAATATTTTCCTCTCAGATTTATCAAAATTTTCTGAAATGGGCAGATTTAATGTTTGTTTTTAAATCTTCTTCCCCCTCCACATATTTAATCTAGCGTGGGTTATGCATTACCAGCAATGGCAAGCAAAGACGGCGAGGCTGCAGCCTCCAGTCTCTGTGCCTGGCCCCCAGGCATCTGGCTGTGGGCATTTCCCAACATGGGCCACACCACAAAAACCCACGGGTCTCAGGATCCCTTTGTGACCAAAGCCAGCAATTTGCTTCTTCCTCTTGGCCTCCTTTTCCCCCTTTCCTCTCCCCAAAAGTAAATGTTGGGAAAAAGACGTCAAATTTCCTTGCACCTTGACTTCACATTTGGCCATTATTTCACTCTAAAACAGTAAGTTATCTCAGACCCTTGCTGGATTCCAGTGTAGAAAAGCCTTCAGCATTTTTTAAACAATGTTGAAAGCTCCCGACAGGAAGAACATCGATATTTGAAGTCCACAAAAAGTTACAGCTTAAGGTAATTGCTATACAGACATCAAATATCATATTAACTGGAAATTTAGATTTATAGATAAGGAGAGCACTCATAAAAGCTGAAATATCAATAAAAACTGTACTTCTGGCAGTGTACAATAAAGCATTCCCCATAACAAGGTTGATTGGGTGATCTGAACAATAAAATTAAACCCGACTACATAGTAAATTTCTTTCAAAAGTGACAGTTGTCACCAAAACGAAGTGGCTACCTGCTACAAAAGCCATAAAAAGTAAATAAACAATTCTGGAGTACCAATAAAATAGTTTTAGGAAACACAAGACCTCACAGGAATAGTAAAGGAAAGCAAAGCACAGTGTTTTGCCTCAAGAACACTCATTAATTGAAAGATGAAGATCCCTTACCGAGATTAAATTGTGTTCTGGAAGACTGCATGCCTCGATGTGGTCCTGGAGGAGCTGCTGTGAGAAGTTTTGATGCATCTGCGCTGCCTCATGTGCGTCCATTGCATTTCCACAGGCTTTGTTCAGGTCTGAAAGACAAGAGCATCGTCTGCTCACCAGAGAGCACTGTTCATACCTATTTTCAACTGATCAGCTCTCTTATCTGAGAAGACTGTTCCCTGTATTTATTTAATGAATTAATTTAAACAGCCAATATACCAACCTCATCTAATTTCAGAATAAAAACCCCTTTTAAAAGAAGCAGGGGCATGCAGAGAACATGAAACCTTCCTTATTCCAATAGTACTGGCAGTGCACACTGTGGGATTTGGTGTTATTTTACTTTCCAATCCTTAAGAATAACACCATAATACTAAAAGGAAAAAAACTCACTCCAATGAAAGCCCCTGAGCCCTTTGCATTATCTTTTAGCTTCTAGCACCATCTAGTGGGAACAAGAGAGACTCACGAGTTTCTCACCACAGATCTGCGATGCGACCACATGGGTTTCAGAGGTCAAGGAACTTTTTTTTTTTTAAACTGAAACCTTTCTTTTGGGGGAATTCAGAACTTGCCACTTTGCATATACTGAAAGCTGATCCTAGTGTCTTTTTTTGTTTTCTAAGGTTGACTCAGAGGTATTAGCCCAATCAGATTTAAGACTGGTAACCTCCTGAGTATCACAATTTCAGCTAAAAATTATAAGTAGTATAGTGTGGTAGGGGCTGAGACAATGCACCTCCTATCGAAGAACATGTGTTGGCATTTTGTTATTTCTGATTTAGCACTTTTTCTTCAAAAAAGAAGGTAACTGGTTCTATAGAGAAAGCTTTAGAAGAATCAAAGCAGAATGGAAATTAGGCCTCTCACTCTTTGCAGGCTAGTGGATACAAGAGGAGGCAACGACAGCTGAACAAGGGATAGTGTTTCATCTAGAGCACGTTCTTCATGGTATTATTGGCATGTTTTGTATGTGAACTACTGCATTGAAATGAATGAGAGAAGTTATTTCAATTGCCTAGAAGCAGTTTTACAGCAAAGGCAGCAGCAAAGCAGAACTCAATGCACGGTACCGTGCTTATAGTAAACATGACAATTTAATATAAATTGAAGCTGCAGGGTAAGTTCTTGAAAAAAGGGTAGAGTTACTGCTTTATTTTCTAGCGAAAGCAAATCAATTGCAGCATTAAAGTTGACGGTCTGCCAAGAAGCTAGTCAATATTTGAACAAAGCATCCTGGGGCCTATGTAAGTCAGCTTAAACAATATTTATATATAAAGTGATATAATAGCCTCTTGTATTTATTAAAGCCCCCACACAGGAGCAAAACCTAATCAAATGTTTACTACAGCTGGAACTGCATTCAAAGCAAAGCGCAGCAGCAGCAGAATGGACCCTGCACGGGCGTGAGCTGGAACCCTTTCCAGTCACCACTTCAGCCCTGGATATTGCAAGCTGTCATCCAGCCACAGCAGGGAAACCTGCCTGCTGCCCCACGCCACTCACAGCCACGCAGGAGCTCTGCAGGGCCTCTCCCCCCAGGAGCCTTACAGCCCACAGGGAAAAGCAGCTGGAGTACATCAGTGCTGCACCAAACAGGATGCTGATGGGGCTGAAGATCAATAACTCAAAAAAAGCAAAAAGCTTCCTGCACTTCTATCAGTATTTCACAAATCCAGGCACCATTTAGTGCCCTCAGTGAGCGCTGGCGTTAGCATACATCCCCATACTGAACAGCAGTTAGTAGCAAAGGGTTCTTTGCCGCTTATTTTAAGGACGAGACCTTTTCCCAACTTACCTCTCAACAGAGCTGAAGACCACAGCTGCACAGACATATCTGGTATCTTGCTTGCAAGCTGCATGGCTGGCACTACCATATTATTACTTTCCTGGTGAAGAGCAGATATCAACATAAAACATGTATTTTTTTTTCCCCCCTCACAAATATATAATACATAGGAGATGTGCAATTTGTGACAGAAAATTTACCTAATTTAACTGCTGCTATGTTCCAGCAAACTAGTTGAAACACTTAATGGGACAATAACCCAAATACATCATCTAAATCTGTCTGGAATTTTGCTCTGTCCTAGGAATTATGGCCTTGATGTTGTGCAAGATAATAGAAATATTTCATGCGTTCTGGCATATGATGAGAATTCAGAAGAGCCTGTACCCACAATTCCTTCCAACCAATCCAGTTGAATGATGTTATTTGTCTTTTATTCTGCTCCTTTTTTCGAGTGATTTCAGGCATTATAGAAACACACACTTCTACAATAGACTCCAAACAGTACTACTTTGTTTAAAAGTGTTATTAAATGTGCAAATTGCAGCTGCAGAATTATGTAAGTCAATAAGCTGCCAGCTCTCCGTGGGATACCAATACACAAGCATTCTTGAAACAAGATTAATTTCAGGAAGAGTCCTGATTTTCTTTGGCAAATCACAAGTCAAACACTTACATAGTAATACCAGACACAGTGAAGGCTTGCTTACCCTGTGATTCCCTAACACATAGAATATATGACCCAGGAGTACTAGAGAACACGCTGTTAATCGATTCAAATCTTCTGCATTTGACATTTTCAGTGTCTCTCGCAAAAATCGTCTACCAAAACAGAAGAAGAAAAGTGTTTTAAAAACTCGACTTTCCCTCCAATGCGTAAGAAGCATCATCAAGAACCAAGTTAATCCAGTCGGCAAATATTAGTGCTCAGGAATAAATGTGTGCTGCAGGTGACCTTAAACAAAGCACTTCATTCCCAAACCTCACCTTTCATTTAACGAAAATGACTACAGTACAGATGCTCCTCTGAAAAGCTTTTCTTTCAGATGTGCCACTGCAGAACACTGCACCAGTATTATTATTACTATTCGGAAGCAAAGAGATCTAAAACAAACGGTTTTGTGGTATTTGCCCTAAGTGAAACAGGAGGTCGACTAAATCCACAGGGAGATCCAGGAGGTTTGAAAGCAAGGCCTTTGGGTTTTCCTTTTTATTTTAAAAGCTTGATTTAGTTTCTCCTTTTTTCCCCACCTTCCGAGTGCACCGAGTCATACTCACTTTGCCTCATTGTATCGTCCTTGAAAGAAGGAGAACAGACCTCGGATGTAGAAAGCTGCTGCTCGAAGACAGTGAGAGCTACGAACAAAGCAACACGTTGAAATCCAGGCATGGTACAGTGATTAAATGCATTACAGACAGGTTTCTAGGAATTTGCCTAATGATCAAATCTCCACACAAAACATTACTTTTAATGCCTGGTCAGAACTTCTGCCTTGAAAAGAAGCTGATTGTTTTGTTTTCTTTGTAAAAAAAAAAAAGCCTGAGACAAATCCAGTATTGCCATCACCAATGCGACATCAGCATGCAAATAGTTTCTGGAACTCTCACCTCACAGGAAAATTATGGTCTGGATTTATCCTTTCCAATAAGCTGTAAAGCTACAAAATGAGAGGGGAAAGAAAGATAATCAGTGCTTCTGACATACACAGGCTTCTGGTATCGACAGCAAGTATTCTTTATGAGAAGTGCATATCAAATCAAAATGGTCCAAGTCACTACAACTGCACTGAAGTTTACTTTGTATTGGTTAAACCATAGCACAAACATTCCAACACTACGGGTTATCATATTCATTTTGGCCCCAAAATAGTTTTACGCAAAATATACTTTCTTAAACTTCACAGAAGTTGCTATAAAATAGTAATGAAAACTTTTAGTGGTCATTTAACTGAGCCACTCAAGACACAAATACTGTAACAGAGTAGTTATTTAATCAAAACCAGAAATCAACTAAGGAAAAAACAAACGAAAAAGCTTCGTTAAAAAGCTTAGGAGGCAAAAATAATAGTAAGTGCTGCGAGCTTGATGAAGAAGTTCATTTATAGCTTCTTCACAAGAGACTTGCAAACATGTCTCCAGAAAACTACTTCAGAGGGATCAAACACATCCCTGGAAGACTGCAGGCAGCTGTATTTTTGTATTAATATTGCTTCTGGCACATTGCTGAATAAAAAGGAACACACACGATGCATATACCTATTTCTGGCTAAATGTTTAGTTAAATCTTACTTGGTTTTATGTAATCTAATAAAACCCTTAAGATGGAAACCAAAGCAAAGAGGTTGAATGAGTCAAGATGACAACGTTAACCACACACTCTGCATTGGGAACTGGAAGCTTTCCTTCCCAGTGCTGTAGAGAATTCCATGTACGATCCAGAATGCGCAGCTTTGGTGGTTTGCAGCTATGCCAGCTGATACCACCAGCTCCCTACTATTACTTGACACTAACCTGATTATGGAGTTGCTTGGCTGCCAGACAAGGCACTATTCTGCAAAAATGCCCAGAAAAAGAATAACCCAAGCACAGTAGCATCTCTCTCTCTCTCTCTCCAATAATGTTCTGACTTTTAAAACTACAGCCAGAACCCAGCAAGCAGCTTACCTCTTGATGCCGGTTGCCTTCCCTGATGTACACGCTGGCTAAGTTTGTCACAATAAATGCCCACAACTCTTGGTGTGTAGTGAGCTGAAATGAACAACACACCATTAGTACAGTCAAAAGCCTCCAGCATCCAACCCAGAATTCACCCCATCTTCTCCTTTAATATATACACAGAGACAAAAAAAAATATCAGATTGAGTGTCTGATATTTGGCTATTAACGAATCCTGACCTGAGCTGTGTCCAGCAAATAAAAACCTGAACTCATGCAACTAACACAGTCTCCAGATTTCTCTTCCAACCTCAACTCAGTGACCCACACAACTGCAACAAGCCCAACTCCACAATGAACCACCACAGTAAATATTTTGAGAAGAAAACCTTACCCTCAGTGCTGTCGTAAACTGTGCTTCTGCATTGTCCATGCAGTTAACGGAAATGCAGTAGAGCCCCTGTTGAAGACATGACATTTCTAAGATAATATATAACACAATTATAACAAGCCCGGAATGCTAAGAAGGAAGGCATGCACAAAACCACAGAAATCTTAGGATATTAGCAGGAAAAAGTTAACCAATAAACCTTAGTTTTGCTTGGTTCTGAGAAAAAACATAAATTTCTATACAAACTGCTTCCAAACAGTATAATCCTGTAATAAAAAAAAGCCCCATTGCTGTATAAAAAAAAACAAACTCTTAATTTCTTGTAATACTCAAACAGTAATGCTTAATTCTTCCCCTTACCCAGTACCCCAACACACAGTCTCAAACACACACAGTATAAATCGTGTGTGTTTATGCTGTGTACTAATTATCATGCCACGGGTCACCTATTCTAAAGGGGATTTAGGACTTTGACAGCAACACTGGCAGTGAGCCCCCACAGCAGGACAGGCAATCAATACAGCAGACCCTACTGCTCAGCAGGAAATTTTGCTGTCTGCATCACTGTGACCTCGTCAGTTACTGGTGACTGTTCAGTGAGTCTTGGGTACAGCCCTACAAAGAGTTTACTACTAATTGTAGACACTTACTAATAGAGTGTGCAGCTGGGCAGCGTGATTAGAGAACAATCTGGGGGACTGCTGGCAGAGCTGACAGACTTGGGAAATCTGTTGGAAAAGAATAATAGGTCTTTAAGGTTTCTTCTCTCCATTTTGATTTCTGCCCTCTATCCATCTGACTGCATCATACATGTCATTCAATATGCTTCAGAGATTGGTTCCAGAATCATTAGTCACACTCTTAGGTAAAAGCAGAGGCTAGACATGCTTCAAGCTGACGAACACACACTGCTCCATGCACGTTCCTCCCACACAGACGCACACTAGAACTGGTTTTGAATTATTTGCTTTGCAGCAGCTCTACCATATGGTGGCACCACCTGCAAACGAAGTAGCAGATCTGTTCTGAAACGCTCAGAATCTGAGCTGGCACGAAACAGAAAAACCAGAATCCAAATCTTCTGAAGGCTATGTGCTTGTGATGAGCTTTATGAGCCAGAACCAATGACTACTCCTTTAACTGCCTAATTACCCCCCAGAGTACATTCATGTGAAGACTGACAAAAGAGGTTGAGATGATGCAGCCATATATCCTATAAATAAGGGGTGGACAAACAGGAATTAAAAATGCCTGGGAGAATGGGAAAAAAAGCATGCAATTTGTTCTCACATTAGAGAACACCAAACCCCTCCTTCCTTCCCCCAAACTCTCCAAGAGGAAGAAAGGACAGAAAGTCAGGGACCCTTAAAAGCAGAGAAACACTTGGACAAGACAAGAACACAAAGAGGAAATAAAAGGGGAAGAGTTCAGAGCCACTCTCAGTGAAGAACCTGAGGGAAAGGGAAAAGACACCAGGGTCAGATTGCCAACCACAGTCAGGAAGAAGGTGCCCATTTTAGCCACTTGTCAATTCCTGTTGACTCCACGAGCAACTCCAAAATGTTCTTAAACCAAATAATTTACGAGGAGACTAATCCCATGGCACCATCATACCTGACCATATATCTGTTAGTAGTTCAGCACTGCTGAAATCCCCATCTAAACCCAAGAATCTTCCTCAAAACCAACATTTTTAAATTGTAACTGCACACATCCACAACTAGAAAAACGGTCAAACCCCATTTTTACCTCCTGCAACGCTGTGGCTTTGTGTCCTGTGACAAGCCGACACATGATAATGTGTTCCAACAAAATAACTTGGAAGGACGACAAGATAGGACTGCAGTCCAACACTGAAGAGGGAACAGAGGTAATTCAGTAAGTGAAGTCAAGACAATAGGAACATCCCCACCACACAGCCTCTACTGCACCTAGCCAGCCTCTCGAATCGCAGGTGGCTCAGCAGGACTTCAGCACAAAGACTCGTTTGTGCAAATCTAGAGCAATGCCTTTGGCTGGACCCTCTAGGGTCAGAAGAGTCAGCGTACCACCCACCTCGTCTTCCACGTGCCATTGCAAGGATGGCACAGGTTTAACCAAACCAATCACCACCATCACCAACAAAATCAATTCCTGAACTGTCAGGAATGGGAGTCTGAATACCAGCTGAGGAAAAAGCCATCAGGAAAACGTGCTTGGTTTAGAGAAGAAAAAAATTGGATAACCAAAGATGGGTACACTGAGAAATGCACCAAGAAAATGCACGTGTTTACAGCTCAATTTACAAGAATAAACCTCCCCAAAATTCTATTTTTGTATTCAACAGTCAAAGTAATTCAAAAATCAAAATGAATAAATAAAGATATAAAACACAACAAAGGTCTTAAATGCAGTACAAACAGACTGATAGCCGCCTGTCCTAGTGAGCTAAATAGGGTTCCCAAATCTTTATTTTCTAAAATTTAAATTAGTAACAAATAAAGGAATCTTAGACATCAGCTAAATTATAACCCTCATCCTTACTTTTTAGCTTCTCTAGCTGCATTAGTGCTTTGTCTGTGTACTTCTGAGCCTTCTCCAGGTACCCTGCTTGCATGGAATGCATCACTGTCACCTGCCGGAGAGGATGGGAAAGATTACAAAAAGTTTTCTTAGCAGTGAGGAAAAGTCTGGGCATTCACACAACTCCTCTGCTACCAGTCTTTTTAAACTGAATTTTGACATCAATTAGGAATAAATTCAAATTCAAGAAGTGAGGTAATTAGTTTCAGGAATGTGAAGTCAAGAATCCAATCAACTCGTACGAAGTAGAGTTGTTTGGCTTGGATATTAATAAAGTTATATTCCAGCTTCCAGACTTCTTGCACAGTCTCTTCAAACCCTGACATCGCTGAAAGCAATATTCTCACAGATGCTGTGGCAGAATTAAACTGTCAGTGTTATGTAAAGCAGCATATGGTCTGCAGAATCTATCACTGCTGGCTCTAGGCCATTTTAAACCAATTTCCCATTAATTAGCAATACATTAAGTAAAAAAGAGCTGCTCACCAAGTAGACAAGCACACACATGTGTTCCTTGGGTAGCCAGTGGAAGAGATCAGCAGAGTTGCTGGGCAGAATTTCATCATCGTGCAGCGTGGATATGGTCTGAATGCACTGCTGGAGCTGTTTCAGACATGGTTTCACACTTTTCACCTGCAAAAGATGATTCACTTCAGACAGAGCTGCTGCAGCCCAGATGCACGAACATTTACTCAGTGGAGAAAACTTGCCAGGCAATAAATAACCTCCACATTTGTGAACAGAGCTATTGCATAAATCACTACGCTAGCATGACAAAACAGTGAGTTCCAGCATTAACAACAATCAGATGCTCAAAACGTCTTTCAAAACAGTACACAAAGCCTGTTATCCCCACTAATGTCACAGAGAAGGAACAGTGGCCACCGTGGTTACAAGCATACCAAAGCAAGCCTTTCCTCAGGTAAGAAGGAAAGGATGTCGATTCACCACTCAGGTGTAGCGGCAAAAATCCCCCAGAATCAGAAGTATCGCTGCTTCTGAGGTCATCTCTGCCCAGTCCTCCCCCTCTGCACGCACCTGCCCAGCATCCAGGTAATGCGTGACCTGCAGGACTAAGAAGAACACGCGTAACGACTCTTTCTGGATGGGGTTTCCTTGCCAATTTTCAACTATCTGTCCACACAGGGTAAGGAGAGGGTGCACCTCCTGCAGCTTCCGTTCCATTAGAAGGAGCTGTAATTTAAAATAAAAATAACTTTTGTGCTGAACAGTTTAAACACTTAAGAGAACCGCAGTTAAGCCCCAGGCACATTGATGAGTCTATTTAAAAAAAAATAAAAATGCAAAGACATCTATTTGCAAGAACACCAACCATTTCATGATCAGATTTTCATCCTTAATCACAAGGCCTCCAACAATTCGTACTTATTCTTTTTTCCTTCCATAACCCATCTATTTGTCATGTTTATAAAGGGCAGCGGGAGAAACTAACCGTAAGAATTCCAAAAGAAACCTGCAGACTTAAGGCTTTTTTCAGGAATATTTTAATTCTGCACTTGCTCGCTGAACAAAACAGAATATATAAGGTATTCTGCATGTTTATCTGCTCTTTAAAAACCAACAGCCTATGTTCAGGCAGGTTACACTCTAACTTATATTACAGTAGTTGAACAAGTAGTTTATTTTGAAAGTACATCCAACTTACCATTCCCTTGCTTAGCAGAAACAGTGCTCTGAAATTAAACAAAACAATGTCATAATCCAAAAAAATAAATAAAAATTAAAAAAAATCAAACCTAAAAACAAGTTACCCAGACCATGACTGTAAATAAAAACCTTGGGGGGAAAGAGAAAGTCTGCCACTCTTCCTCCTCTCAAGGGCAATAGTTAAAGCAGTATTAAAGAACCTGCCACAGAAAGCATATTTGAAAGCTAGACGGAATAGCACCAGGAATCAAAATCCCAGCCTCTTCAGGTTTTTCTCTAAGCCTTGGACAGTTCCAGTTACAACAGTTGCTAAGGCCAAAGACAGGCTACTGGGAAACCTTTTGCTGATCAAGACAGTAAACACAGTTCAGTTTGGAAAAAAAAAAAAACACACTGCAGAGTCTTAATAGACTTAATTGGTTTTGTTTGTTTTTCCAAAAAGTTAAAGAGCTGGAGAAACTCTCAGATCTAAGAGAACACTCAAAAATACTGTCTGCAAAACCCATGTAGCAATCACAGACAACACCACTAAATAAAAGCAGATCAAGCCATTTTTTTTTGGTGGGAAAAAAACAAAAACACAACAACATCAATGGAACTCACCTGGTATACTCTGATCCTACCACCCGAGCATATTCTGCTCCAACGCCGAGAAGGTCACACGCAGATACCAAGTCTTTTTCAAGAGTATGTAGTTGCTGAAACGAAAAAAGGACAAAAAAGGTCAGCATTTTCTTAGAGAGCCCGATGAGCTGTTTTTTTTTTTTTTTCCAAATATAATTGCAAATAAAGCACTGCTGTGCTTTACAAGTGACAACTGCTAAACTGGCACATTAAATATATCATCTGATTTTAGATTCGTTTTCCAGGAACACCTCACATTCTCCAGAAAAAGCCTGTAACATTTCAAAGAAAATTTCTCAGCCGGGTTTCACACAATACAAAGCTGTTATAATTTATCGAGAGCTTGTGCAGATCAGACAGGAAAAGCTCAAGGATAACTTGCAGAGTTACACAACAGAGCGTGTTCTGCAGCATGAGGAGCAGAGGAAGTCTGTGAGGTGTGTTGCAGGTGATGGGAAAAGGATGGCAGAGCCTCCAGAGCACCTCTCCCTCCCCTCCAGCCTCCCAGTTCTTGTACATTTTCCAGGCTCAGGTAGCAAAGCCAGACAACTGTAGAAAAACACACACCAAGGTAATGAGACGCACAGCCCCCTGTGGTCAAGCAAAAGATGGAAAGGAAATACCAGGCAGAAAAGAAATCAGCACAGAATGTCAAGCTTCGAGGAAGGATCCTATTCAGCATAGGCACCGAGAAAAATGCTTAAGCTTCTTGTGAGTACTCGGGCATTAACTCGTTGCAAAGTAAACGTTTGTCCTTTAATCGATAGGAAAGTAAGGCTCTGCACAATTCAGCGCTCCTAAACTACACAAAGGAGCTCGCAATTCCTTTTCAAAGAAATTGGTCTGCTTGTTTAAACTCATCAGGAAGGGGTAAAAGACAAGTACAGGTGACTGTTAAGGGAGTCTTCAAAGATAAAATTGCTTGCTAACCAGATCTCTGCTACAGAGTACCCGTAAAAGAGCAATCAGCTCCCTCAAGTCTAGTGTTAAACACCCGGAGGCTCGTTAGGAGCTGAGAAAAAGCATAACCTGGGAAAAAAAAAAAATCTCCAGCAATAATCAGCTCCTCCCACCAAAGAGGAAACTTTCTGGATAAGCATCCTGTCCTAACACATCTAAACGCTCAAGGGAAGCAGCATTTTAAAGGGTAGTTATACAGCTAAAATAAAGATCACTGCAAACATTAAATGCTTTGAACTCCAAAATGGGCCAGTTTTTCCTAGAAGCAACAATGGTCTGAGCTGTGCCACTGTGCCACGCTTAGAGTGTAGTTTAGAAGAGGAACATCGCTGGGAGGCCTTTGTACCACCTGCTTTTCCCACCCCAATTCTGCTCCAGGTACTAGATTAGGCCGAAAATAATCAAACCAACACTTCAGGCTGGCAAGCTCCAATTCCAACAGCTTCGTGAGAACCTTTACCCTCACTACAAGCTGTGTTATTTTATTTCATTCCCTCTCTAAAGTTTTGTGCTATTAGATAAAGCCCACAGGATGGTCCTTCCAGTTTTCTTCTCCCATCTGTCATATTATCAACAGGTAAAACGGGCCTTGATCCAGTCAGTACTCTCCAAACACATCACTGCTTCATAGCATAACTTTTGTCCCTCCACTAACATGGTTAGAAAAAATAAAGAGGTGTCTGAGACCTTTTAAGGAACAATACATACGTTTCCTAGCCGTTTTACCAGCCACAGTGCCAGAGTAACGCGATGAGCAACATAAAATCACTTACTGCAAGTTGGAAAAGCAGCCTACAGTGCCAGTATGGGGTCTGCTGTGAGATCTGGATGGCCTTGCGTAACAGAGGTTTTGCTGTGTCCACCGAATTCTGAAACAGAAACACACACCCGAGTCAACCAGAGACCAGGCTACTGGGAATTTCCATCACCAGGAACAGTAACTTCAAAACAAGACGTATTCTGTGTT
Source organism: Netta rufina (assembly GCF_964035555.1). Lineage (NCBI taxonomy): Eukaryota > Metazoa > Chordata > Aves > Anseriformes > Anatidae > Netta > Netta rufina. Next base: position 4,708,040 of record NC_140152.1, on the reverse strand, counting down.
GAGCCCTAATTAAAGTCGGGCTGGTTAGGAACCTGAAAACATGAAAAGCAACAAAACCAAGTTTTCAGCATTCAGAATCACACAACAGTAATTGACAATAATTGAATAAAAATCTGTTCAAAAGTATTAGCCGTTTAACTCCTTTGGCTGCTATTCCAATGTGCCTTTTTTCTTTTTTTCCTGCACGCGAAAGAAAAGGCAAACATTTCCTTCATGGAAAGTAAAAAACAGTTAAGGCTTTTCACAGATAAAGAATAAAGTGGGCCTATAAATTCAACAGAAGCCTTAAAAAAAGCCTTCTATTTCCACCCCTCCAGCCTGTTTTTGTCTCAAAAAGAAAAAAATTTGGCCGAGCAAACTTCTTTTGCTGTAGAAGCCCCACGTTGCAATTCCAGCACCAACTTTTACAATCAGACAGACAAAATGTTTCAGGTTTATGCTATCGTACTTTGTATTTATACTGAAAATGGCCTCTAAAAACATCATAAAACCCTTTATTAATAGTTATGTGGTATTCCAGGAACAAAGACACTGAAGTTAAACGCAGCCCTGCAGCCCCAGAACGATCCAGGAGTGACCCTGTCCCAGCGCACTCACCTCCTGACAATAGAGCTCTGACAGCAGGCTGGCTGCCTCGAATTTAACGTCCTCGAACTGCGGGATCTAGCAGCACCAGAGTTAAGCGAACATTAAAACACCAGCTGCAAAACAGCAACGCTACAGCATCCAGAACTCCTCAACACACCAGAAGCGGCAAGAAAGCGGCCCGCGAGCCCAGAAGCAGATTACAAGCAGCTAAAAATCCCCATCCCCAGGGCCAGGCTCTGTCCGCGGGGCTCTCTTCCAACGCCTCTCCTTGCCAGCCGGGAAAAGGATACTTGCTGCGATATCAACCACTGCAAGAAAAGACAGCGGGTTAGTCCTCGAGCATGACTGACGAGACCCCAACCCTAGAAACCCCCTTCCCCAGGGGCTCACCGCTTTCTCCAGGTGCCCCCGGGCCTGGTCGCCGTTGCGGGTGTGGTGGTAGAGGACGGAGCCGAGCTGCAGGTGGGTGCGGGCCTCCATGCGGGCCGGGGGCTTGCGGGGCAGCACGGCCTGCAGGCAGTGCACGCAGAGCCGCACCTTGGGCGGGCTGGACGTGCGGAAGTGCTCGGCCAGGCCCAACAACGCCAGGTACCACGACTCCCCCCCGGCCCCACCACCGGGCCCGGCTCCTCCACCTCCCGCTCCAGCCCCAGGGCCGGGCCCTGCACCCCCCCCTCCACCTCCTCCACCTCCTCCTCCTCCTCCTCCTCCACCGCCAGCTCCCCCCCCACCGCCTCCTCCTCCTCCTCCTCCTCCTGCTGCTTCCCCGGAGCCTCCGGGGCCTCCCGCCGTCGGCTGCGGCTGTTGTTGAGGAGGAGGCGGCTGCTGCTGAGGGGCCGCCCCGGCCGCCGCGCCCGCCGCCACCGCCGCCATCTCAGGGCCGCCGCGACAACACGGCCTGAGGGAGGGAGGGAGGGAGGGAGGGGGGGGGCGGAGGGGAGGGGGGGGAGGAAGGGGGAAGGGGCGGCGCGCGCGGGGCATCCTGGGATTTGGAGTCCGCCGCGCGTTGCTATGGGGAGAGGCGGGGAGGGAGGGGAAGGAGGGGAGGGAGAGGGGGGAGGGAGGCCGGCGCGGGGCATCATGGGGGTTGTAGTTTGGCGGTGTGTTGTCATAGGGGGGTGCTGAGGGGGTAGGGGAGGGAGGGCGGAGGGGTTTTTCTGTCACGACGGAGCGGTTCGGCTCTCCCCGCCGCCATCGCGTTGAGGCGGGAGGGAGGAGGGAGCCTCGGCCGGACTACAACTCCCAGCAGGCTTAGCGGCGGCGGCGGAGGCGCTCGGCTGCCGGCCGCGGTGCATGGTGGGCCGGCAGCTCCAAAATGGACAACCCCCGCGAGGCGCCGGGTAGGGCCCGCGCCGCTCCTGAGGGCTCCCCCCGGCCTCGGGGGGGCCTCGCCCCGCTCTACCCCTGAGGGAGCCGAGCCCCGGAGCGCCTCAGGCTTGGGGTTTGCCCTCAAGGCCCCGCTCGACCCCCTCGGGAGTTAATTATGCCGCCCCCAAGCGCTAATTGCCCCATTTTCTTCTCTTTTTTCACTCTCCCCCCTGCCCAGGGAAGGCCAGCCGCTGGTTCGGCGTCTCGCAGTCCAAATCGGCCAAGACGACGGCGAACATCCTGCAGCAGGAGGAGCTGATAGCGCAGAAGAAGAGGGAGATCGAGGCCCGCCTGGAGCAGCAGGAGAGGCAGAACTCCCTGCGCATCCGGCAGCTGCCCCTCTTCGGGGAGTGCGTGAGGGGAGCGGGGCTGGCCGGGGGTGGCACAAAATGGCACAAAATGTGTGTCGGATAAAAGGGGGGGGCGGCGGTTCTGCAAAGATCTTGTGCTGGGAGCCAAGCACTGAGGAGGCTGAAGCTGGTAATCGAAGGGTTAAGCGTGGGGTTGCTGATAATTGAAGGGTTAAACACCAGGCTCTTTCAGCCTAACCAAACCCCTCAGGTTTTTCAGGTGCTGATACTAACAGACCAGCCCTGCCAACAAGCATTTTTAACCTAGTGCTATTATGTTTTCCCTCTGCTTCTTAATTGCTACTTTTTTTGCAATTGTAACTCCCCAAGAGTTAGCACAATCCAGGGTTAAATGCCTCCCTGAAGTTCCTGGGAGCCCAACAGCAGAACTCTGCAAGCAGAAATCTTGTTCCAGCGTGGTAGCAAGAGAGCCAGGTGGGAAGCAGGGGCTGTGAGCAGCAAGCTGAGCACCTCATGTGCTTTTAAAAAGCTAGGTGTGCTTTCAAAATAAGCGAGATTAGTGATTGCTGGCACTTACATCATTTTCTGTCTGAAATAAATGTGTATGAGGGGGCTGGGGTGTACCATCACCTGCTTTTCTTTTCCTATTTAGAGATGACGGTGCTGACGGCGAAGCCTCTGTTTCCAACAAGTTTGTTAATGATGGCAGTTTCCTCCAGCAGTTTCTCAAGCTGCAGAAGGAAAAGTCGAGTGCTGGTAGGTCGACTTCTGAGCAACAGGCCTTCCTTCTCGTGATGATCCCAGCTTTGTGTGAGCTGCCTCCATGTATGTTTGCTTTAAAAACCCTGCTGTGAGCTGTTACCAGTATGAGTAAGTTCTAAAGCAACAATGACCCCTTTAAATTTGGATTTAAGCCTTTCTTCAGGATTTGGTAGGGACGTTTGTATTTCTCTCGACGTATAGGTGCTGTAAAGATGAGCATCTTTCTTCTAGCTTGAATCTTTGTAGAAATCATTGTAGCTTTCACTTAGTTATGCGGCTTTTCCCAGTTAATGTCTTTAATTTACTCTGAAAATAACAGCCTGTTGCAGCTGTATCACTGCTTGAGTTGTTGTTTGTAACCTGCTGCGATGAAAACAGTCAGAATGCCCAGGAATTATTTTCCCCCCTCATTCTTTTCTAAGAACCTCCCCCAAGTTCTACTAATAACTCGTCAAACGCTTCCGCACCAAATGTTGGGAAGAAACCTATGCTGTTTGGGAAGCGCCCCGGGCAGGTCCTGAGCAGCATGCTGCAGCAAGCGAAGAACTACTCCCATTCCAAACAGACCCCAGTCGTTAACCGCCTCAGTGTGTTTCAGTCGCCAGATGAAGATGAGGAGGAAGATTACGAGCAGTGGTTGGAAATTAAAGGTAAATAACAGCCTCTGTTACATTGTTCGTTTTGGGGTGCGGGTTCACTTATCTCAGTGATGTGAGTTGAGTGTTAGAGGGTTGGGTTTTTCCTTTTTTTTTTATCCAACCCGAGCTCAGTGTGGGAGTTGGGCCACTCATCCTAGTTAGATCGGGTCTGGTTTGTGCCTAGGGAGATCATTTTCTCTGAGATATCAAGTCAAACAGTGTGTAACCTTCCTTGAAAATCAGGTGAGAGAATATATTCTGCTCTTAATGGAGCTTGATAATTCGCTGATTGTAAGAATTCTGCTTTTATACAGTTCAATTCATCCATGGCTAGTGCTGAGTTACCTTGAAAAAGATATAAGTGAAACATTTGTGTTTAATATGAAATTTTATTTTTTTTAATGATTTGAGATGAAAAGTCCTGAGTTTAGGAGTGGTTGTGTAAGGGGAAAAATGCACGTATAAATGAATAAAACTGCCTATACTAAATACTCATACATATACTAAACGAAAGGCACAATAGTTCAATTGATTAAAATCAAAGTTCCTGCCTCTTTTCCAAAGCCTCACTGGAAAATCTCACCTCAAAAGTCTCGAATCTTAAGCAGGATATAAAATCAATGCTGAACATTGCAGCACTTAAATAACTGAATGCCTGTGAATAACCTAGGCTAGGAAGCCAGAGGGAAGATTTGGTTAATAATCTGGATTTCACGCAGACTTATTTAGCAACTCCAATCTAATTTTATACTTGATTAATAAGTCACACTGAGCTTTGTGTCACAATTCCTTTCATTACATGTTTACGTGTCATGTCTAGCTATTGCTGGTGGGATTTATAAGAGTTGTAATCTTAGCGAGTCTGAGCCCAAGCATAAAACACACTGCAGGAACACGACAAATAGCTGCTGGCTGCAGAGGGTGAAGGCAGAACACGGACCCTGGCTTCCAAGTAATCTAGAGCAGCGCAGAAACCTCTGCTCCTGCGTGCTCTGTGTTCAGTGGCCTACCCAAAATATTGTTGTCTAGACGAGTGTCTGTGTTTGGTTTCCATCAAATGTGTCCCACGTCGGCTCTGCAATAACTGTCAGTGCTAGTGGGTTCCTTTCTTGGCGCAGAAGCCAAAATACAGTTTCTTGGAGACTGAGCTCTCATCTCTGACGGGATTCCCTCCAAGTGAGGGTTGAGACATGGGCATGTGCCAGTAGGAAGAGCTACATGCTCCAGCTACGCAAGCTGTCTCTGCTGTCTTGGTACAGAGCGATGTCTTGGGGAACTGGAATTTGCAATCTTTAGTAATGTGGTTGGGGTTTTGTGTCTAAAAAATCCCGTTCCTTCCCACCATGTGTATTGTGTGGAATAGAATTGTGAGAAGCAAATTACGCCACAATTGAAGCTGCTCCTTAACCTCTGGTGAGCCAGTTTTTAGGCTTTTTCCTTGTAGGAAGGATTTAGTCAGAATATTAGCTTCCTAGCAGGGGAGGGAGAGGCTGACTGTAACCTAAAGATTGTGATTTGTACAGCTGTGTAAGACCGGATCCCCCATTTCATCCTTTTTCTTCCCGTTCCCGTTCTACTTTTGTCTGTCGCCGTGGTTCTTAGAAGTAATGTACCTGTTGCCTGTTTGGTGTGTGAGTTGAACCCCAGTACTGACAGCCTGCTTAAAGTTTTACCCCCAGAGGATGCGGAGACCCGCCAAGTGGTGGAAAAGCTGGCTAGGTTCGTGGCTGAAGGGGGACCAGAGTTAGAGAAGGTCGCTATGGAAGACTACAAGGATAACCCAGCTTTTTCGTAAGTGTGGTGCTAACCTGCCTGCCAAAGCAGAACGCTGTCGCTTTGTAGGAGGAAGAACATCAGCCTTGTGCACGTAGCTCTCATTAGTCTTTTGGGTTTAATTATCGTTAGGTGGGTCTGAGCTCTGTTCCAAGTAATTGCTTTTGGTTTATAGATGGGGAAACTGAGGCAGAAAGCCATGCTGCGGTGGTGCTGCGGACACAATCAGATAGTTAGGATATAGCCAGGGAGATCTGGCTGCCTGCACAGCACCTAGTGTGGGGACACAGGTCTGCTTCTTGGGACTGATCCTCTCTCCTCTGCCATCGATACACTGTGTGGCTGAGGACAGAGGGTTTCCTCTTACATGAAAAGGAGAGACTTACTTATTTTTCTTTGCAAAGTAACACAAAACATTTGGGTAGAAGTCCTTAGATTAGAGCTATGTATATTTATACGTGCTAAAGACTTTGTAACCCACAGTTTAAGCGCATTCTGAGAAATTTGTTTTGTTCTCTCTAGTTCTGAGGTGTTTGCATCCCTAGGGTATCAGTGTTGTTTTTTTACAGTCATTGCTGATGCATGTTTTTTTTGCTGTTTTTCCTTCATCTCCACCTTAGGTTTTTACATGATAAGAACAGCAGAGAATTCCTTTACTACAGAAAGAAAGTGGCAGAGATAAGAAAAGAGAATCAAAGTTCTCAGGCATCCTCTTCTCAGAAAGGTAATTAAGACTGTGATCTGGAGAATACTCTATGAATTACAGAAGTTGTTTGTTTTCTTTGCTCTCTTTGTAATTGCGTGTAAGCTCTGTCCTGGAAACAATGGGAATGGATTTTTGGCTGGCTGGCTGCCTGTAAATAAAACTTCAGAATTGAAGGAGATGGTGACCTATGGCAGCAAACTGTTGCCAAGATGTTTTTCTTTTCCCCAAGCCCGCAGCATTCTATACCATGTTCTGTGTGAAAGGCTCTTGAAAGAGATTTGCATTGCATTTCTCCAAAATCCTTAAAGCGAGCTAAAATGATTCACCATTATGTGCGATCTGGAAAGTCCTTCAGTCCTAAAAATGCAGCGAGGGAAAAGTGCTTATTCTTGTATGTTGTTTGACTTGTTATCAATGAAAAGGTTTCTTTGAACATAATCCTCATTTCTGCTGCCATTTCCCTATCTGAAGCTTTTATGTTCTGCTTGAGACATAAACCCTTAAACGAGGGACTGTGATTCCAGGTGGGAAAACAGCAGATGTGGGTGATCTGCCCACAGACAGTGAGCAGTGGAACCAGGTTAACTCTGTTAGAAGACAAAAATTGTTGTGGGTGAAGCGTGGTCTGCGGGCTGAGCACTTATTGCCTCCAGTCCAGCCTCTGTTTGAGGCTTGCCATGTGGCCCGGGCAAATCACTCGGCTTCTCTGTGTCAGCTTCCCTTCCTCTGGAAGGCAGCATTGATGCAATTTAGCTGTCGTGCTGATGAGTTAACAGCTCAAACAAATCTTGGCTTAATAGACTGTAGGCTGAAGGAGCTTGTTACCGATATCAACTGGCTGATACCATAGTTTAGAAGCTAAGCAGTATTATCCATGCTTTACAGGTGTGGAATATTGAAGCAAGGAAAAGTTATGACTTATCCGTGGCTTATAATCATGTCTTCTGCCTCCTGGTCCTGTGCCAGCACGCTGGAGTACTGGCACTGGTACTGTGCAGGTAGCAAATGTCATATAAGGCTGTCAAGGCTAAATAACATATTTGCCTGGCTCCTTATAAACGTCAAATATGCTTGAAATATTAATGAGCTGAGCCTTCTCTGTGCCTTTGGACTAAGGCTGCAGTGGTCACCTCTTCCAGGTGAGGATTGGGACTTTTTCGTGGAGAAAAAGTCCCAAAGCTCTGTCCTACAGCCCTCCCCTAAAACGGCCAGCAGATGTGTAGTGACAGTCGGTACAAATGGGATTACTTTTGTTATTAGTTTGCCACTTTCTCTTCCCATTTGCTCCCGTGGACTTCAGTGGCAAAGCCTTTAACGAGAAATAATTGTGAGGTGTAATAGCATGAAAAAGTACGTGACACGAGGAAGAAACAGACTTCCTCTGCAGTAGAGAGAAAAGAGTGTCCATCTTGGGAGACAAAAGCTGGTTTGTCTGTTAATCTGCTCTCATCTAGCTCCTGGCACAGAGGACGGTGATGAGTGAATGAGCACTCCTCTGGTTACAGATTTATTGTACAACCGTAATGCGCTCTCATGTTTTTGTGATATAAACTCTGTTTATGTTTAATATTTCTTAAAAATTAAACTCGACCTTTTGCCCTTATTCTGCTCTTGGGGTTCTTAGAACAGATAGGCTTTGACTGTTGCTTGTGTGAGTTGGGCCCAGTACTGACAGCCTGCTTAAAGTTTCACCCCCAGAGGACGAAGAGACAAAGAACTGTGCTGAGAAACTGGCCAGGTTCATAGCAGACGGGGGTCCCGAGGTGGAAGCTATTGCCTTGCAGAACAACCGCGAGAACCATGCTTTCAGGTAAGGGAAGAAGCCCGCTGCTGAGCGTGATGCTTGGATTTTTTTTTTAATTATTATTTTCCAAAGGGGAAACGAGAGACAACCTTGAGAGTCTGAAGTTACAAGGACAACACCGTTTGGTACTTTTGCAGTCTGAAGTTTCACAATTTAAAGCAAGGCGCAGAGAGAAAGGAATCATTTTGCTTTCTCCACAACTAATTTACGACTTGCACCCCTCCCCGCCTGCTTGCTGTTGCAACAAACTGGTAGAATTCTAACCTTTAAACCGTTCCCTAGAAGTGGGTTCTGTTTTGTTCCCCCATCCACCACTCCTACTGCTGTTGCCCAATTAATCTCCTGAGTTGCTCTTTACGCAGCATCCTCACCAAGGCGCAGGCAGTAGTCCTTCACCATCAGGTCCCCCTTTGGAATATCGTTTTTACCACATCAGATGTGAATCGTTCCCTTCAGGTCTTACTGGCAGCTGTTTAATGGCTCCCTTTGGTGTCATCCTTGTTTCATTTTTCTGCTCTTACAAACAATTTGGTGTGTTCTCATGGAGGGAAGTGGGGCTCAGGAAGCTTTATTTTGTTGCTGATATTTTGGCATTTTATTGGCTGCCTTCTGGCCCCCTCGGGTAGCCCCCTTGTGTTGTGATTTACATTCCACAGATGTGCTAATATCTGAGCTGCACCATTATTTACTTTAAAACACCACCACGATCCCACCTGAGCACAGTCAAGTTAAACACCACCTCCTCTGTTAAGATCTCATCAGATTTGCCATGCAGAGGGCCCTGTCTTGCCCTCTGCTCGGTCCTGAATCAGTCCCTAATGCTGTTATTCAAATGGAGGGACGCAAGATCAAATTTAGTGCATTTCCAAATGTCAGAGTTCTGCTTGTGTTTGCCTGTAGCTGTTGTGCAGTGATAAATAAGAGAGGCCGGTTGTCTCCTACATGTAGGAGCAGGCATTGTCCTGATGAAAGGTTTTATCACGTATTAAACTGGTCCTCCCCAAAAAGAGGGGACTGCAGAGGTGTTAGGAACAAAGTTTCTGGGTGAAGTATTTGAAGGGAGCCTGAAAAGATATATTTGTAATAAACATGAGTGCATTGAATTTTTTTTTCATCACTGCTCAACTGAAGATTGTTCATGTTCTTCCCACAGAGACTAAGGAGTTTTATTTTACCCAAAAGGTCAGAGATGCCTATTTCTGGAAGGGGTAGCAACTAAAGCAGTGTGTTTTTTTTCCCTGTGTATGAGGGAACAGAAGGAGCAGTCATGGTATAATTAAGCAGGCTGTTAATGTCTACACCTCTAGCCTGAATAGAAGGCTGGGAGCAGTTTCTTTAGGCAGTGGTTTGGCATTCTTCTTGGCAAGACTTGAATGTTTGTTTTCTTCTCTGAACTGAGATCCAAGATGTTGTGGTGCCCTTGCAGTTTTTCCAGACGTGTACTGGAAGGCCAGTGTGTTCTGGGGGAGGACCTCGCGTTTCCACAAGCGTACCGAGATCCTTTCCAGTACCATGTGTTTGTTTGGCACCGTAAATAGCTGTGGTTTGCTCACGAATGGGAAGTACTCTTCTGGATCCCAAAGGCTTGCAGCCTACCTTGTAAAGCATGTGGGACCCTGCAGTACGTGCACGCACACACAGGATGGTGCTGGAGAGCAAGGGAGGGTGCGGGAAGGCTAGCTGTGCGAGAACACTGCAGGAAAGAAAAGCCCTGACCTTACTGTGCTACATCCAACCCCTGGATATGACCGTGACATCGAAATGTGCTTTTTTATTCTCCACCCTGTAGGTTTTTATATGAGCCAAACAGCAAAGGCTACAAGTATTACCGGCAGAAACTGGAGGAGTTCCGTAAGGCCAAAACCAGCGCTGCGAGTGCCCCCGTGCCTGCGGAGTCCAGCCTGAAAAGGAAGAGCAGTCCTGAGGCATCGCCCTCACCCCTTTCCATATCATCCCTGCCTTTGCCCGTGCCCTCCCCTTTGCCTTTACCTCTGCCCTTACCCTTGCCCGTGCCCTCCCCTTTGCCCTCCCCTCTGCCCCTGCCGGTGCCCTTGCCGGTGCCGTCCCCGGTGTCCTTGCCGGTGCCCCCACCGCTGCCTGTGCCCTTGCCCATGCCTTCACCGTTGCCCTCACCTTCACCATCCTCCTCCTCACCTCTGCCCAACGAGACGGCTACAACCACTGCTGCACCACCAGCTACGGCCGCTGCTACGGGCACCACGAAAAAGAAGCGAAAGAGCAGGTGGGGGCCGGAGGAGGACAAGGTTGAGTTGCCCCTCCCGCAGCTGATCCAGCAGCTGGATTCTCCCTCCCCCCTTTCAGGTTAGTGGCTCTGCATATTGGGTCGAATAAGTGTTTTTTCCTGGGGGGTGCGTCCTGCCTTAGCCCATCTGGCTTTGTAAACAGAAAATCCAGCAAGTCTGTATCTCTTGTTGTAATCTCCTTGGTCGCCAGCCCCCTATCTTTCGGTTGGGTCCAGCAGCTAACTCCCTCCCTGTGTGGAAACCCAGATAAACCACTTTATCTCTCTGACACCAGGGATTGGATCTTATCGTTCTTCAGCTATCTGTAAAACCCTGCTGTGCTATAGCTCATTAGAGCCTCAGCCTCTACACTATTTAGGGCTATTTCACTTCAGGAAGAGTGTCTGTCAGAAAACAAATATCAAAGCTGAACTGTGCTTATTCCCCATGGTAGGATAAAACCCCTGGGCAGCACTTCCATCTCGCTCTAACTGATCAGAAGGCTAAATGGGAATAGCTGCTCCCCGAGTGCTGGCAGACACGAGTCTAACTCCCCGTTCCAATTTATACCCATTTCAGTTCATTTGATTACAGGCAGGGTTCACAGTCCTCTTCCAGTGGTGAGGCTGATGCCCCCGTTGCTTCACCTGCCAAGTGCACCCAGGGGGTGCAGCCGTGTTCGAGTGCTGGAAGATAATTCTTCCAGTCTAGGCGCTTGCAGAGAGCTCTCAGAGGTTGAACTCTTGTGGCCCATCTGTGCATGTGCGGGTAGGTAATTAGGCAGACGGTTAGAGATGCATACAAAACTTGAGTCATCCAAGGACAACAGGTGAGTGCAGACATTTAAGACGGCGTCTTTGAATCCTTTGCCCAATTAGCGTGGTATGGGGAAAGGATGTGAAAAGGAGAAAGAAAAGATGCGAGATAAGGCAGTCGGTGTTGGCAAACCGAGTGAATTAATAGTATGGCATTAGAGTCGCAGGAGAAGTAATAAGTACCTGTCTAAATAAGGACCTTTCTCAAAGAGCAATCGCAGAACAGACGAAGTGGGGCAAGTAATAGAAAACAAGGTGTAATTTCCAGAGCTGCAGGGTGAGACTACACACAATTTTCAGCACATGGTCAGTCTGTAGAATTCACTCCTCCAGCAAGTCTCTGCTTTGGGTGGATTATAGAGGGCACAGTTGTTCAACTTTAATAGCTTTGATTGTTAGGCTTGGTAAGGTGTAGGGTTGGCTGCATATGCCATGGAGTCTGTAGATTCTGCAGAGAGGTCAGGAAGGAAGGGCTCAATCTCCTCATCAGCACTTCAAGTGTAGATGAAGAGAAGTTCCTACATGATTTGGTGTTCTGATCATAGCCCTATACAGAATTCTTACCTATGCATCTTGTATGTACAGGACAAGATACCAACCTGGATAGCTCATTCATTTGACCTTGAATCGCTGCTTATAGTAATCCAGAAATCAGATATGAAAGTCTTATTTCGTACCTCTAGAGTAATTTCTTTTTTCTTGCAGACAGTAATGAAGCTTAGATGATGAAGCTGGTCAGGCGCTATCAAAACAAGCATCAGATTCCATCTTAATGCCTCCTGCTGCAGTGAGGGCCTGCAAGAGTATCCGTGTGCTCGTTCCAGCATGCTTCCTGCTGAAATCTCCCCTGGCTCTTTTAGCCTTCTCTTAATTAGACAGGGACATGCTTGCTGTGCTCATGCTCACTTTCTACAGGGCTTTGTGTCAAGTAGAAGAAGAGGATGGCAAACAATTTGCCAGGCATAACAAATCAACCATTAATGCACTGTTAATGCTCTGTAGGGGCAAGGAATTTTTTTTTTATTGGTTGAGACGGACTAATCCCTTTCTAGAATTAACATCTTCAACCTGACAGATGAAGAGAATTTCAAATTGCACCCCTAGTCCTCTGGAAGGTTAGTTCCACATTATGCTTTTGGTACCTAAATATCTACATCTTAGTCCTTTATCCTTAGCAATTGTTCTGGATTTAGTGGAGGGCTGTTCTGATTCCTCTCTTGTCTCCTCTTAGTAGTAGATCAGTATCGTGGAGAGGAGAAAATGTAGTCCTTTTGGACAGAAACAAGGCTCTTTTATTGATATCGAAACACTTAACTGCGTATGTACTGCAGGGACTATAACATCTGAAAAGCTGAACAGAGCACAGATATTGAGATTAGAGGATTCTGTGGACTAATGGGATACTATAGGCTGTCGTTACAATATTCTGAAACTTAATATTGGATTGTTTTGGGTCTGGTTAGTTTTAATTAAGATCTTCAGGCTGTGGGACAACAACTCAGGCACTTCTTTATTGGGATTTCTGCTGCTGTTCTTAAAGGACCTTCACTTCAGTTGTAACAGGCTCCTCTTTGGGCATGTGGGAAAGGCATAAACCTTCAGGTAGTCTTCTGCCAATGCTGCAGATAGACTGCACCATTAACCCTGTAGGCAAAGCTGATGTCATTCAAGGGAAAATACTTCTCCCAAGCCTGCTGAACAGGAGGCTGAGAAGCAGCTTCATATCTTTTGCTTCATATTGTTGCCTGGTGCAAGGATCTTATAAATCTTATCTATTTTTATGCAAATACATTGATTGATCTTATTTATAAACAGTTTTTTTTTTCTTTTATCTTCAAATGTAGACTTAGGGCAGAGCCTTGCTTTTTTCCATCAACTTTTCCTGTATTGTGATGCTCTGGGCCAAGACTACAAAAATATCCCCCAGAGCTCAATTTCTGCAGTGACTCTCTCAGCATCATCTCAGCACAAAGTCTGCAAGGTACCAGAGCAGTCAGACGAACCAGATGTAGTTTTAGCACAGGAAGCAGCAGTGGCATATGCTTTCTGGGGTGTAAAAGAAGATGCTACAGTCTCACCTCTCTCCTTTAGGGTGGTTATATATGCTGGCAAGCTACCAGCTGGTAGGGCCTCTAGAGCCATGCCTGGCTCTTAGCCTGAGTGTTTATGCAATTCAGAACGAAGCCAAAGAGCTGCTGACCTCTGTGAAGGGCAGAGTCTTCCTCGGTGCATTCAGAGAAAGCTTTCCCATGCCCTGAGACAGGAGGTGAATCCCTGACTAGGGCTGATGCTGAAGTGCCCCAGTCTCACGTAACATTTGGGGCCGGATTCTTCTTTGTAGTGGGTTTTACGTGGAATAGCGTCGTGTGTTCATCAAAACAGTCTCTAAATGTCACTGCTCTCTGAGACAGAAATCAGGCTCTTTTTCAGTAAGTAGCTAGGTCTATTTTTCTATTTGCTCTTATTTCTTGGGAGCTGAAAGTGCTTATCCTAGCACCAAGCCTGGTGTAACACCACTTATTGCTTCCCTGCTCTCAGAAAACCTCTTGCAGTGTTTTACATAACTCTTCCTGCAGAGTTGACTGCCGGTGCTGGTGCGAATGTGCAGAGGCTCTGGCTGTGCGAGGGAGGCTGGATGTGCTGTTTCATGTTCTCCTTGGGAGGCTGGAGTTAAGGAAGCCACTTCCCAATTGTGGCACGCTCGGCCAAAAGCATGCGGGAAAGGAGGGGGATGAGAGTGCTCAGATCAATTGCCCTGGGTGAGAATAAGAGGAAGGGAGAAGACGACCCCTGGGGCCTAATTAGCATGCTGTGTAGACATTTGGTGTCATGAACAATGATCCTATTATTATTGGGCTTCATAATTAATAGATAATGAATAATTAATGAAGCATCATTTAACTGCAGTCTGGACTTACATTCAAATTGAGGTTTTTGCAGTCATTAGGAGGAAATTCTTTTCCTGGTGTTGAAAAATGCAACGCGCTTTCAAGTGTGGTTGTGTCTCTTCTTTTAATCCCTTAAATATTTAACCGTTAGAATCTTAATTCTGAGGTGCGTTAGAGGGGAGCTGCCAGCTCTGCTAGATGTATATGAACCACAATTGCAAGGCAATCTCCACTGTAAATCTCTTTTTTGCAGCCCCAGCAATGTTTATATTACTCTTTTTCATGGCACAGCAACTACAAATAGGCTTCCCTTCTTTTTTTTCCCCTCCCCTCTCTTTCCTTTAGCTTGTGCTTTGAACTCGGTGTCGTGTGGTCATTTTAAGTCAGTGGGTTTCCTGCCCAGGTAATCTTAATATCTTATTTCAGGGTTTACCTGATACAACAGCAAAAGTCACTCCGAAGGAGGAGCTTCCAAATGGGATGCTGCAGGAAAAGGAGGACACATCAGTGGGATTGTCGAGCAGAGACTTAAAATGTCCCCTCTTTGAAACCAGTGGCGACATCCCTAGCAATGTTCTTCTTGAGCCTGTAGATTAGGAACTAAAATCTCCTTGGGGATTGGTAACTTCCAAAGCAGCATAATGCTCATGTCTTTATTCTAATGTGGTCATTTGCTTTTCATTTTGAATGAAGTTGCTGTTTACATAGTAATCAGCAGACACTTACGTGCGCAGATTGAACAATATGGTGACAGGCTCAGATCTCCTCGTGCCTCAATTCCGGATAATTAAGAACCGCTCTTTGCAGTGGCTTGGGTTCCTGAGGAAGCCTTAGGAGGAGAATTAAGATGAAAGGAGCAATAATTTTTAAAGCGTGTCATAGCAGATTGCCGTGCAGCGTGACCTCTGAGGATGTGAGATGTGGGTTGCCAGCCTGCTGGTGTGAGCCCTGGGCTGTGGGAAGGGATTGCTCTGAGCTGGCTGGTGAGAGCAGTGCAAGCCAGAGGCTTTCCTACCTCTTTTAAGTCCCTCCAGGTGATTGTTCTACATCTAAGTGTCTGAATGCAGGAACCATGAAATGGTCTAGAACTTCAGGAGGGGAGGGTCTCGAGGAATGGTTTCGGTGGCCTCAGCTGCTGTCTCAGATTGTTGAAAGTCTTTTTTTTACATGTGCTTATTTCAGTTCAGGACCTCAAGGGTCTTGGTTATGAAAAAGGGAAACCAGTTGGCTTGGTGGGTGTGACAGAGCTCTCCGAAGCCCAGAAGAAACAGCTGAAGGAGCAGCAGGAGGTAATGCCCTGAAGATACTTCCAAAATCGTTCGTGTACCTGCACATTGTGCTGCAGCGTGGCAGAGTTAGATGGGAAAATGGAGGAGAAGATAGCAAGGGAAGTTTTCCGTGGCCCACAAATAAATCTTTAGGATTTGTTCTGAATGTCTAAGAATCATGTGATGCTGCAGTCAGCAGAAATATCTTAAAGGACTTTGGGGAATACGAATTAAGCCAGCCAATTGCTGTGCTACCAACCTAAAACCCAAAATCTATAAGGTCTGGTGTGTCACGTCTGCAGCTGGTTATGTATTGCTTTAGCAGTGGGGAGAAGGTGAAGGGAATACATGCAGTCTGGGGCGGAGTGGGAGCAGAATTGGCTTTTGCTGGAACATGAGGGGGGTGTTTAAGCTGGGGGGGGTGATACGATGGCAGCTTTAATATCAAGGTGCCTCTCAGAGGAACCAGCACGTAATGCTCCTGTTTGATCTGAGAAGCAAACGGATCAGATCAAGCAGCAGCGCTGCCCGTTGGGATCTGTAGTTGTCATAACCTGTGTTCTGAATGGCAGCTGAGGCTGCTGTGGGCTCTACCACCAAATTGCGTGCCTCTGTGGCAGGCTTTGCTGCCTGTAAACCGCTTTGTCTCTGTTTCTCTTCCCCTAGATGCAGCAGATGTACGACATGATCATGAAGCACAAGCAAGCCATGCAGGAAATGCAGATGATGTGGGAGAAGGCGATTCAGCAGCACCAGCACGGCTACGACAGCGACGAGGAGGTAGACAGCGAGCTGGGAACGTGGGAGCATCAGCTTCGACGCATGGAGATGGACAAGACACGAGGTGTGTGGGGAGCTGCCAGGCAAACACCTCGCTTGCTCTGCAGTTGTACAGAGGCCTCCAGGGGGAGATGTCTGAGATCATGTTGTTAGCCTGGGAGTTACAGGGGGCACTTTTCACTGCTCTATGCCGTGGCTTCCCTCCCTGTTGAGTGGAGATAATAACAGCCTGTTCCTGTGAGGCTTTCTGCTTCACAAACTCTCTGAAATTTCGAGTCAAAGAACGCCGCGTTACTGCTGTTTTCTCTTTGTTTCTCGGGCAGAGTGGGCTGAGCAGCTGACCCAGATGGGCAGAGGGAAGCATTTCATCGGGGACTTTCTTCCACCGGATGAGCTGGAGAAATTCATGGAGACGTTCAAGGCATTGAAGGTGAAATAGCAGAGATTTCACAGGGCAGTGCTGGTGCTTCCTATTTGCCCTGCAGCAGTGAGAGAAAGACCTCAAGCACGTTTAGCCCTTTGTCAGAGCAGTTAGCTGCCTTGCAGCTTTGAAATGCTTCACTGGGAGCCCTGGTACTTCTGTAGGAAACAAGGGGTTAGCTGTTTGCTCTTTGCAGAGAAACAGCTGTGGTAGAGAACAGACTATTGGGACAGCATTTGAGGGTTAGCTGAAATCAGAGACAAACCTCTCCGACTGCCCCCCATTTCTCTGCCGTTCCTGTTTGAGATGAGTAGTGGCTGACACCAAGCAAGGAAAATTTGAGTTTTTATCCGGACAATTGTACTAAAGCAGAAGCATAAAGCACACAAAAAGCTTATGTAAAGTACTTCATACCTGCCAATTCTTCCTAAACTGTAGAACTTCCTGATGCTGGCATCCGTGATAAGGTTTTCTTGAAACCGGCATGGGTTCTGACGTTCCCTGGAGATCCTGGTTTTATATAAGAACCGTATCTGAAACTTGATCCAGTGAGCAACTTCAAATTCAAGGAGCTGAATGTGTCTCAGCTTAATCTCACAGTAGCATTCCCTGCTTCTTGCAGATTATGTTGTAGGGCATGCATGGCTGTGCAGTGCTTTATTATTTACCTGTTTTCTTCTCTGTGGTGGTGCAGAAACGGAGTCCCAAGAAATCGTGCTAGTTATTAACTGTCAGAACCACCCTAGCATCCAGTAGCTGAAGCTGATTTTTTCCCTCTTTTGACCCACAAAGATAGGCATATACGTGCATATACAAAATAGCCAACTCTGCGTTTTGTCTCTCTGCAGGAAGGACGTGAACCAGATTATTCTGAATACAAAGAGTTCAAACTGACTGTGGAAAACATAGGTTATCAAATGCTAATGAAGATGGGCTGGAAGGAAGGCGAGGGACTTGGCTCAGATGGACAGGGGATTAAAAACCCAGTCAGCAAGTAAGAGTTCTTCTACTATTGATTTAGTCCTTTCCTCTTAGGCTGATAATTGATGCTCCTACCCTAGCCTACTGGAAGCAGCTGCAGTGAATGTGACTGCAATTCATCACTTGAACAGAATATGGAATCCTCACAGCAAAGGAGAAAAATTGTTTCTGATTTATTTGGGGTTCCCTCCCCACAAGGACTGGGTTTGTTACTGTGTCTCAGGCAGGAGGTCTGATCTGAGCCAGTGTTTTATTTCAAATCTCAATTTGCATAGTGTGTTTTTCTTAGTTGCCTTCTCTTCAGTTTCCCCATCTATAAAATGAAGATAACACCCGTCTGTACCTCACCTCTCAGAGGGCACGTCTTTAAAGTCAGAAATTTAAATATTAAAGAACGTGCCTTTTGCATCTGAGCACTCTTGATGCCTGCTAGCTAGTCCCTGGTGTACCCTGGGTGGAAGGCGTTTACCAATATATGCTGCGGGTAGACCTGCGTTTGAAAGCTGGCATAGTCCATAGCAGAGAGCTTTCTGTCTGATCATGCAGCTCTCTTGATGTCACTTTTTTGCACAGAAGTTTACTGATTTGATCACATTTTATATAAAAATCTTTGGGAGAGTTCCATCCAAAAATAGAATGTCTTTTTAGATGGATCGTCTGTTGGTAGCATGTGCTGAACTTCAAAACCAGCGTCAGGAAATTCTCTGAATTACTTCTTAGCATTAGATCCTTTTATAAATAACAGTTGTTTGTTTACTGCACAACATAAAGTAACTCTACAAAGTGATTCTGTTCCTCTTTTGCAAGAAGATCTCTCTGGCAGCATGCTTATTCGTTCAGAGAGGACCTGTGATAAAAGGTTGCTGTGATCAAAACAGCAAGGCTTTAAAACAACAGAAGGAGGGCAGCTCCTGCCCGTGGTTGAACAAGGGTGGTGATTTGCTTGGGCTCTACCATCTCTGATGTTCTCGGGACTGATAAGAAGGTTCGAAAGGAGATGGAAATGAGCTGTTTCCACTCTTGGACTGTTCTGGAGTGAAGAAATGGGAGGCAGGCACGTTATTTGACAGCTCTGCCTCCAATCACTGAGGTACAAAAGCACTTTTGGTTGCCAAAGGTTAGGCTGCCAGTCAGAGCATCATTCTGTAGGGAGGCATCCAACGCGCAGACAGTATTTCTGTTCCAGCTCTCAAAGTTTAAGCAAATACATGTTGACACTGCTACTTCCATCTAACACCAGCAAGCATCATTGATTTGGAAGGGCAACGCAGAAACGTGGCAAATACAATAATCTGCTCAGTATTACCTGTCGGTCTCGATGCGGTGCTCTGTGCGATGATGCCCAGTGCTCCCTGACGCTTGTTCTCAGAGCTTCAGGAGCAGGAGGAAGGCAGGAGTGGGATGTGATCATGTTTGCTTACCTCGGAAGCTTTCTTCCCTTTTTTCAAACAGGGGGACTACAGCTGTGGATGGAGCTGGTTTTGGCATTGATCGTCCTGCAGAGCTAACCAAGGAGGATGATGAGTACGAGGCATTCCGTAAACGGATGATGCTCGCCTACCGGTTCCGACCAAATCCATTGGTAAGGTGTCCCACACCAGACAGTGACAAATCCATGGAGGTTTTGGGCACATCTTACAGGGGTGGGAGTGTTTCTAGTGCTTAACCAAGCAAGCAAATGCTCTAAAAGTTTCTTTGATCCATTCTCATTCTGAATCAACTTGTCGTTAGCAGAACATGTATGGATGCATAGTTGTCCTCACATTTTTTTTAATACAAAAGTTGCTGGTTTTAGTTTTCTCTGGTACTAAGTATAAATGCTGCACACAAAGGAAGCAGATGGGTTGTCCACGAATCCGTGGCGTATTTTGAATAATTGTTTTCCTGATTGCAGAAGGCTTTTAGGTTTGCATTTGCCTCTGTTACATTCAGCATGCCCGCACACCTAGAAAACTACGCTTGTAACTTTCGATGGAAAATCTGAGGTTTCACTGTCAGAAATGTCACGTTTCAGTGGCTTTTTCAGATAATTAAGCTCAAATGCTCATTGTTCTGTGAAGACAGCAATTTTGATTAATTTTCTCTTGTTATTCCCCACAGAACAATCCACGACGACCTTACTACTGAGAATGTTTTTGGGACAATGTATTTTCAAAACAATTGTAATTTTACTGTGAAATGTTATGAAACTACGTTATCATTCTCTTATTTGCTAATATTGTAAAACTTATTGAAGTCACAATACCATCTTTCACCCGGAAGAACGGCCTGCGAGCCCACTCACTGCGCACTCGAGTGTCATGACAACCGTGTTGTAACACGACCTGGATGGGATTCAGGAAGGGTAAGGGAGCAGGTGAGAATGGAGATTTTTACACGGTGCCCTGCTGAGTGGAAGGGTAGCACCAAAGATACCAATAGGAATAGTTCAGGGACTCCATTTGTATATAGCTCGGTGCCATGTTACTTACAAGGAATGCATTTTTTTTTTTTTGCCTCATGGCAGGTCCTCTGTTGTTCTGATGTGCAGCCTGTGCTGCTCTTTTGTGTTGATTTATTTTTTTTATTGCAAATATGACAACCAACCCAACTCTTGGGGCTAATGCTCGGTCTTCATTCCCTGACAAACTGGGTTCTGATGGTGTCATGAAGCCTGAAGTACAGTCTGACCTCCAACTGACATTGCAAAACCAGTGCCTAGTTGTTTTACCTCTGTCCCATGGAAGAAGAGGCGTGGATCAGTGCTTGGAGCATTGGCTGCAAGGGTTGAGGAGTGCAGGGGGATGTTCATTCAACTTCAGAGGCGACAGCCTCTTGGTTTCTTGAACACTAAGTTCACCCACAGCTTCTTAGCAAAACGAGAGACTTGCTAACACTGTGTGTGGATGTGGGTGACGAAGAACCAAGCCTTCGAACGCAGCTTATCAAAGGTCGTTTGCATTTTGTTGTCCTATGAAACTCCTCTACAAGTACAAATTTTCTTCATTCAATCTGTAAATAAAATAAAACTCACTTGTTCCTTAGTTTTAATCACTGAATTACGGGAAAGAGCAGTCTTGCCTTGAGTTTTCAGAGGCTCAGGGACTATTCTTGATTTCTTTCCTTCCAGACATCCTAGAAAAAAATTAAATTTGGGGCCGGGGGGCATTTGTTTTCCCTCAGTCCAGCTACTTGGCATGTGATTCTCTCTTCGTTAACTTTTCTTAACATCGTAGAGTCAAGGGCTTGGCTTTCAATAAAAACATTTGAAACCATGAATTCGGTAGGGGTTCATTCTGGGAAAAGGGAAGTTTGTGAGCACCTTGCAAACTCTTGGAGCTAGGTTGGCTGCTGGGAAGCGTGCCCCACGTGCTTTCACTACGGCTTGTGCACAGGGAGGTTGCACGTGGTATGGCTAATCAGTGTAGGCACCAAGCATGGAAGATTGGGAAATAAAGATAGGAAAGCTGGCAGCATTTTTAAATGGTTAAGGTCACTGTGACAGCTGTGCTTTCCTGCGAAGTTAGGAAAACAATCCCTGTGGGTCCTCCCTGGAGCGGTGCTGCTCAGCTCCTGGTTCCTGGCTCACCTTGCTGGGGTTTGGCTGGAGAGAGCTGGGGCTGCTGAGCTGATTTTCCTCGGTTTCCAGAGACTGGAGGACCACAGGGCAAATTTCTCACTCTGCTGGGTTTTCTGTACAGGTAGGGACGTGCAGGGAGGCTGTTAGAGAGTGGAGACTCTCTGGATTTCTTTTTTATTCCAAGCACACGTAGCACGGCATCCTTTTAGTACCAACAATGGCCTGGTCACAGCATGGTCTTAAAGGCAGGGTGAGTGCTCGTGGACGGGCTTTCTGCTGTTCTTGATTGAGTCTTTAGAGCTAATCTGATACTACAGAGATTGCTGTGTTCTTGCCTGGCGTCACGTTGGCAAAAGTTGTTTTATTCTTTTTATTTCAACACAGCGGCCTTGGTTTTCCTGAGCCCCTTCTGTTTTGATAACGTGTGCAGACCGCGCTCATCAATACCTGCTTTTCTGTGCTCTGTTTTCCTTGTGTCATTGTAAATAATGCAATATTCCCCGTGCCCCTGAGAGCAGCAGGCAGGGGTCAATTCTGCAGAAACTCAGCAAGCCACTTAGCGCAGTCCTCCTCCTTGCCATCATTACCTACAAAGCAGGGATTTCATCTTCAGAAACCTAATCAGACACGCTTGTGGTGGCGTGCTCGGAAGGTCACCGAAGTTGGGCTCTTTTGGATCAAAGAATGAATTCCTGGTGCTCGTGGCCGAGCACGAGTGCCCGTGCTGACCATGTTTATGTGGCAGCACAGCACAGGAGACCCCGCTGCAATCGCCTGGCTGGGGAGAGGCAAAGGAGCTGGGGCTCGTTTGTCTTTGCAAGAGCAAGAAACCTGCTGGGACACTTCTGGAGCCTTCGGTGGCTTGGAAGATCTGAAGGTTATCACTTGAGCTGCCCCTCATTACCTGCTTTCACCCTTTTTATTATTTTACAGGCTGTCGTGCTGCTTTTTGGACGAGTGGGGCTGCTGGGTGGCTTCTCAGCCCCAAATCAAGCCTCATTACCGAGCCCCGGAGACTGACCCCTTGGTGTTAGGCTCGTGCCCTTCCTTCCCCGCGGGTCGTGCTGCTCCTCGTGGCCCTGCCTCGGCGCTGACGGGGCACGCGGGTGTGTTCGGAGTCCTCCGGCACCCGGCGGTGATGAGCAAGCCCAGGGCAAAGTGCAGGGCAGTTAATTCAGTCCCCGGACTCTGAAGCAAGAGGGCAAAAGAGTGACACAGTGGCACGGTGGTGGAGGCTTTGTGGGGAAGGTGAAAGGTTGAGCGGCCGCCTTCGGGGTCCGCTAAATGCCGTGGGATTTTGTAAACCCGTCTCTCCCCGGGCAGGTGCGGAGGTGAAGGTTTGTGCTGGAGGAGAGGTGGAGAGGAGGAGGTCAGGTTAATGCCGGGCTCCCAGCCGGACGCAGAGACCTCAAAGCTCCTGCTTTCTGCTCCGTTCAATTCCTTACTGAAGGCGTGGATGAAGTGCTGCCTTTCAAGCGCTTCTCTTTGCCTCTTACAGATCTCAAGAGGTGCGTCCTCTTGGCTCTTTTAAGTGCTTAAGGGTTCCGGAATGAATTGAAAAAGAAAAAAAAAGAAAAAAAAAAAAAGAAAGAAAGAAAAAAAAAAGAAAAAAGCCCAATCCCCAAACATTCAAAGCCTCTTCTGGAACGCATTTATTCATCCCCCACCGCCGGCCGTGCCGTACCTCGAGGCAGCCCTCGAGTGCTGCAACCCTGTGGTCCTGTGGTGAGGCCGGGGGGCTCCTGGGACCCCCTCACCCTTTTTCAGACCCCCCCGGGGGTTTCACCTTCCTGCTGGGGGCGGCTCTGGCTCTTTAAGGGCGCTGCCTCTTTGCCCAGCCTTGGGGCCGAAGTCCGGGCTCCCAGCGGCGGTGGCGGTGGGGATGCAGCTCCCCGCCGTGCCGGGCGCGCTCGCCCCTTCCCTGCTCGCCTTCCCCTTGGCTTTTGGTGTCAGCGGCTTGGTGGCACTGGCGGAGTGAGTGTGGGTCTGGGACCAGCCTGGGATAAAGCTTCTGGGGCAGGACGCTGGGTCTGGCTGGGTGCTGGTGGCAGCGATCCCAACTGGGGGGCAACTGGGGCGAGGTCCGGTCCTGAACTGGTGCGGGACGCTGGCTCCAGGCTGAGGGGTGTGAGGGGGGCTCGGGTTGTCCCAGGATAAGGCTGTGGGGTCAGGGAGCTGTCGGTGGGAGCAGACCCAGCTGGGACAGCCCCTTGGGTCCCATCCGGACCTGGAGAGGGGGGAGCAGTGTTTGGGGCATGGAGCTGGGGTCCTGCTGGAGCCCAAGGCACAGCGCCGGGTCCGGGGTGCTCCTGTCCTAGCCGAACCCATAGAAAGGCCGCTGCGGGCTGGGACTGTGCCGACGTGGTTCACGGCTGCGTTTATGACATAAATCCTGTTATCAGCGAGCAGACATACAGCAGGGCTGCTCAGCCTCATTGCACAACGTGCAGCGTGGCCGGGGTCGCTGCTTCCCAAACCCCCGGGGACTGGAAAACCCGACAGAGCCATGTTCTGGCCGGTCAGCTCTCCCCCGGCTCTCCATCACCCTCTCCTTGGGCATTTTTAGCAGCCCTGGGGGGTTTGTACCGAGTGGCTGTGCCACCAGCTGCTGTCAGCTCTCTGCATGGCTCCCCGGAGCCCTGCCACCACCCCCCTCGCTCGTTTTCTTTCCCTTTGTAAAGCCACCCCCGGCTGCTTGCTCCTCTCTTATTTCCAGTCCCACGCTCAGGAGCTCTGGGCTCTCCCCTTATCCTTTTTCTCAATTTTCTGTACTTTCCATCCTCCCCTTCCTACCAGGACCCCATCCTCCTCCTCTCCCCTTTTGTTACGCGTTTCTTTGCACAGCTGATTTCTCCTTCGGCTTTCCCGCTGAGCACCAAGGACTTTCGGCCAAACTTCTCCTTGCAGAACCGAGGATTTCCCAACCTAAAGCTTCACTTTATAACCTCCCGATTTTCCTTTGCATTTTTTGGTCTTTCCCTTCCACCCCCTGGGCTCGGCTCGTCCCTTGCACCCTCACAGCACCGGTGCTCTGCAGCCCTGCCACTGGGGCACCCGGATCTGTCCCTCTGAGCCCCCCGAGCTCTCCTGCTTAACGTGACACCAGATGAAACCCATCAGTAACCGTTAGGAGCACCAGCACCTCCAGCGTGCTGCCCAAATTGGAGCCCGTAACAATATTATTCTCCTGCCCTCGCATTGTGTGGATGGGGCAGGGATATGACTCTATGTTTCTTGATCAGGCTGCGGTGCTGAGCGATGCTGTCCTCAAAGCGCCCTCCTCACCCTCGCAGGGGGACCTGGGCACCCCAAGCACAGCCCCCAAAATGCTGCTGGATGTGGGACGTGGCCCTGGTGTGCCCCAAAACCCATTGCACGCAGGGTGACATCTAACAGAGCCCTGTGCCGTGCTGCTCCGCCACAGCGCGCGTTTGAATTTGGAATTAATCATTCCATGGGAGCAGTTATGGAGTAATTAATTATACGCTGGTAATAACGCACTTAGGCGGAGACGGTTCAATTATTTGATGGAGTGTTTGTTTTTGTTGAGTGGCTGTTGGGTTTGGGCGCCCAGTGCGTGCAGGGGGGGTGAGGAGCAACCCAGCCCCACTCGGAGCTGCTTGTGATGCCCATCCCATCCCATCCCATCCCATCCCATCCCAACATCCCATCCCATCCCATCCCCTAGAAGAACATTTCTGCCCGCAGAAGGCGAACACGAGCCTGGGATTGCTGGGGCTGGTAATTGGAGTTTCTCCAGGGCAAGCTGTTGACACCAGCGCCTGTGCAGACAGTTAGCCAGGGCTTTACGTTTTCCTTCCCTTTGGTAACAGCATTAAAGGCTTGAGTGAAAAATGCCACGATGTTTTCAGCTTTATAGCATGAGAAGGCGAAGAATTGGCTGGACCAGACCTGTAGCTATTCCAGCTAATGCAATTGCTTCTTGGAAGAGAAGCAGCAAGCTCAGGACAGATTTCCCTACAACTTGTTTGCACTCTTAGGACAAATTTGCAGTATTTGTCTTCTCACTGCTGGTTTGCTTTATAATCGGTTTACACGGCCTCTTACAGCAGTCCATCAGCGAGCAGCCGCCTGTGTTCAAGTGGGCTGGCAGCTCTGCTCCTCAGAAGGGAGATGGAAATCTCAGCGATTCCAACTCAAAACGCATTTTGGGGTGAAAACCCAGCTTGGAGCCACAATGGGGTGCGTGTCTGTAGGGTTCCTGCCCATCCTGCCACGGCAGCCTCATCCAGGCAAACCCTTCCCATGGAACTGGACCTGAAATTCCCCTGGGTTTCACCTGCCCCAGTGTTATTTCAGGCCCTGGAGATCTGTCAGGACCAGGGGGTGCTAAGGGGGTTCACCCGGACCAGGAGAAATAGGGCACAGGCTCGTGCACGGGGTGCCACCCCCCTTGCGGGGTGCCTGAACCCCCCGACCTGTCCCACAGCAGCCCCCTGGTGCTGACGGTTGTGCTGGTGCTCGCCGGCCTGGTCTCCATCATCTACTTCCTCCGAGCAGGGAGCTACTTCCAGGACCCCCTGTTCTGCGGTGAGTCCCTCGGGTGGGTGGGTGCCCGGCACCCGTGGCCCAGGCGGTGGGGAGGGGGGGGGCTGCGCGCTGAGCCGGCCCCCCGCCGCCCTCCCGCAGTGTTCGTGGCGTTCTCCTTCACCTCTGCCGTCGACCTGATCATCTCCCTGGAGGAGGATGGCTTCGTTTCTGGCTTCGCAGAGGTCTACGTGAGGGAGGTACCGCCTCGTCCTGCCTGGGGGGCTCGTGGCGAGCGGCTCCGTGCGCACGGGCGCAGCTCCTGCTCCCCAAATCCTTGGGGCTGGAGTGCGCCCAGAGCAGCCAGGTCCCCTGGGAAATGCGGGAAAAATGCGGGAAACCCCCAAAATCTTGTGATGTCTCTCCCCCCGGGCAGGGCGAGCCGTACCTGCGCACGGCGCACGGCATCATGATCTGTTACTGGGACGGCGTCGTCCACTACGGGCTCTACCTCGCCATGATCACGGCCATGAGCCAGCGGTGAGCGGGGAGGAGAGGGGGTCCCGCTGCCACGCGGCATCTTCCCGGGGCTCGGAGGGGCCGGAGGGGTGCCGAATTTTGGGGAAGGGCGGCTCTGAGCCTCGCAGAGGGGTCTGATCCCTGCTGTCTCTGCAGGAAGAGCTACAGGAGCCTGGGGCTCTTCTGGCTGGGCTCTCTGATGATGAGCATCGTGGTCTTCCTGCTCGGGAACCTGATAGGTACGGGGGCACGGAGGGGGCCTGCTGCCAGCGCTCAGCTCCGCCAGCACCCCCAGCTCCTGGGGCAGCGGGTGCTGGCACGGGGCTGGGCGCCGTCACCACCCCGTGCTCTCCTCCCCAGGCAAGTACAGCTCCGACATCAGCCCTGCCTTCCTGCTCAACGTGCCCTACGTCCTCATCCCCATCTGGGCTGGGGTGAAGCTCTTCCAGCAGCCCCGGGCCCTGCCGTGTCTCACGGCGGAGCAGGTGAGCCAAAAAGGGGCAGGGACCGGGGGGCAGCGATTGTGGGGAGCGGAGCCCAACCCGTGGTGTTTTTTTCCCCCCCCCCAGGTTGCAGAGGAGCAGCGCAAGTGGCTCCACCAGCGGCCCCAGGACGTGCTGCTGGTCCTGCTCTTGGTCCTGGTGGCCGCCTTCACCTTCTTCAGGGGCATGGTGAGCGCTGGGCGCCTGCAGGGGGGGGTCCCATGGGTGCCGTGGGGAGGACGGGGTGGGCACATCCACCCGACGGTCCCCTGCATCCCCCCCTTTGCCCCCGCAGGTGATTTTGGACTGTCCTGCTGATTCCTGCTTCGAGTACATCTACCAGCACGAGCCCTACCTGCGCGACCCCGTTGCCTACCCCAAAGTGCAGGTGAGGGTGGCCGGGGTGGGGTGGGGGGATAGGGATGGATCCCGTGGGGACCCCCCCGTGCCGTGGGGGGACGCGGTGACCCTCCATGTCCCCGCTCCACCAGATGCTGCTCTACTTGTTCTACGTCCTCCCCTTCTTCTGCCTCTGCATCTACGGGCTGCTGCGGCCGGGCTGCTCCTGGATGCCCGACTGGAGCCTGGTGTTCGCCGGAGCCGTGGCGCAGGTGGGGGGCTTCAGTCCCAGCCAGGAGGGAGCGAAAAGGGGAGGGGGCTGGGGCCGTACCCACATCTGGAGCAGCTCCCAGAGCCGCTGCCGGAGCCCGATAATTACTTTTTCCTCGGTGGATCTGAACGGAGTGGGTAATCTCGACAGAAATAGGCTGGAGCGAGCCGGCGGATGCAGAGATAGGGGGCACAGGGGGGGGGCAGCTTTGGGGCCGGGCACCCCGTGCTACCCCCTGCCCTGTGTCCCCAGGCTCAGTTCTCTCACCTGGGCTCCTCGCTGCACTCCCGCACGCCCTTCCCCTACCAGACCCCCGAAGACGTCTGGTGGAGCTTCCTCGTCACCAATGTCCTCTACGCCTTGGGGCCGCAGCTCCTGGCCCTCCGCTGCCTGCGCCGCCCCGCGTTCTTCCTGCCCAGCGCCCCCACCAGCATGGGCAAGAAGTACCAGTGAGGGGGGACTGCCCACCCCAAAAAAAAAACCACCTGCAGTGGGGCCGAGCTGGCAGAGGTGTCCCCAAGGATGCTCCGGTCCCCGTTCCCCCGCACCCCAATGTCCCCATGGGGTGCTGGCGGGGGGACCTGGTGCACCCTGCGGGGACGTGGGTGCAGCTGGGGGGGGGGCTGGGGGTGTCGCGAAGCCCCCGGCCCACCCGGATGCTCCCAGGAAGGACGGGACCACGCCAGGGAAAAAAATGTTTACAAAATAAAGGAGTTTGGGTCCGGCTTTGTAACCCCGCTGCCTGCACCCTGTGCCCTCAGCTTTGTCCCCCCCCCGTAAGCCCCCTGTGCCAGCTGCAGGGGCTGGGGGCCAGGGGGGGGGCTCCCAATGCCTGCGCTGCCCTTGCTTGCCCTTGGTGCTTGGGATGGGGCCGGGGATGCTCGGTGCGTGTGCAAGGGATGCACGGGTGTGTGCAGAGGCGTGGGGGGGGTCTGTGCACACTTATGGGGTTTTTGTGCTCACTTTTGGGGTTTTTGTGCTCACTTCTGGGGTTTTGTGCACACGTGGGGTCCGTGCACACGCGTGTGGGTCTGTGCACACACATGGGGTTTTGTGCATGCCAGGGGGGCCGTGCACACACACAGGGGGGCTGTGCACACTTAGGGGGGTTTGTACAGACTTATGGGGTTTCGTACACACTTATGGGGTTTTGTGCACACTTATGGGGCTTTGTGCACGGGTTGGGCTCCATACACACATGGGTGTCCATGCACCCGTGTGCAGGTGCTGGCGGTGTCTTGGAGGTGCCCCCTCACACCCTCGCCAAACCGAGGGTCCCCACCCGCGCCCCCCCATACGACCCCCGGGTGCTGCCCTTGTAGGGACCGGGGACAGAGCCGGGGTCACCCCACAAACCTCCCAGCGCCCCGGGAGCCGCCGTCCCGGGGTGCCGGTGCCGGTACCGGTGACCTTGGCGAGCCGGGCGCCCTGCGCAGCGCCGGGAGCCGGGGCAGGGCCGGGCCGGGCTCCCGGTGCCGCCCCCTGCGCGGAGCCGCACCGGCAGCACCGGCAGCACCGGAGCTCTCCCGGCCCCCCCCCGGCACCGGGCACCGGGCACGGGAGCCGCGGAGCCACGGTGAGTGCCGGAGAGGGAGGGGGGGGGGGGGGCCGGGACCACCCCCCTATCAAGCCCCTACCCCCGGTCCCGGGACCCTTCTGCCGGTGGGAACCGAGATTTGGGGTGTAGGGGGGTGTAGGGGGGGGGTCGGAGCGGTGTCCCCCCCTCCCAGCACTGCGCTGCCCGCCCCCGGTTCCCGGTGTCCCGCAGCCCCGGCGCTGTCGCCGCAGTGCCCCGCACTGCAACACTGCACCGGGACCGCCGCCGGGGGGGGGGGCACGGGGGGGGGGGGGGGGACAGGGGATGCCCGACCCCTACCCGGCCCCGGGACCCTCTGGGGGGGGCCGGGACACACGGCCCGGTGCCACCGCCCCCAGCCGCGCACCCTCCCCAGCCCCCTGCGCCCTGCGCGGGGGTCGCAGCCCCTCGGCGAAGCGGGTGGGGGGCAAATGTGGGGCACGGCGGGGAGCGGGGATCGCAGCCCCCCCCCGGGCACCCCATAGGGGGACAGAGTCCTCATTCCCCAAGCGGGATTTGGGGTTGTTCCCAAAAAAGGGGGCTGCAGGGCTCGGTGGGCGGTGGGGAGGATGGGGGGGCTCGGGCGGCCGCTGCCCCCCTCCCGCGCCATCAGTTCAGTTTCCAGATGTGCCGGCGCTGCCATAAATAACTAAAGAGATCCAGCCCGCAGCGTGTGCCATGAAATATTCATCCCGGCTGTAACTGAGCGGGTGAAGCGGAGTTCAGCGCCGACGCAGCCCTTGGGGGGGGCCCCGCGGGGTGGGGGACGCTCGGCGGGGTGGGGGCGACGCAGGGTCTGGGCACTTGGGGTGGGTGGGGGTCCCTGGGGCTGTTTTATGCGGGGTGTGGGGTGGGGACCAGTTGGGGCTGGGGGCTCTGATCCGCTGCTCTCCCGGCCTCTCCCCCCAAACTGGGGGTGCTGGGGGGTGCTGAGGGTTCTCCCCCCCCCCCCCCCCCAGATGCGCCCTCGAGGGTCCTGGGCCGCTGGCCCGGCCTTGCTGCTGCTCCTGGTGGGCGTCCTCGCCTCCGACACGCCGCCCAGCCCCCGGGGACGGAAGAAGGTGGTCCACGTCATGGGTGAGTGGCCTCGTGGGGGGGTGCAGCAGGGTGCCAGGGTGCCCCCCCCCCTCCACGGGAGCCTGCAGCCTTCGGGGCGTTGGGTTTAGCGTTCATTAAAGCACAACGGAGCTGCCCACGTGGTCTGCAAAGCCCCGCAAAAGAGGGGAGTTCCACCCCAAAAAGGTGCTCCCCACATCTCCACGTGCCCCCTGACCCCGTTGTCCACACCGTGGCTCCTTCCCACTGTGCAGGGCTAAACTCTGTGCCTCCGGGGCAGGTTTGGGGACGGGGAGGGCGCTGAGCTCGGTGTCCCTTGCAGAGGGGGACAGCGGGGCCGTGGTGGTGCAGACGGCCCCGGGGAAGGTGGTGACGCACCGGGGCGGCACCATCATCCTGCCCTGCCGCTACCACTACGACGTCTCGGCCCACGACCCCGATGAGATCCGCCTCAAGTGGACCAAGGTGACGGAGCCGATGGCCTTCGTCGACGTCTTCGTGGCCCTGGGGAAGGCGCGGCGGGCGTTCGGCAGCTACCGCGGGCGCACGGCCCTACAGGAGGACGGCTTCGGGGACGCCTCGCTCATCATCCGCAACGTCACCCTGCAGGACTACGGCCGCTACGAGTGCGAGGTCACCAACGAGCTCGAGGACGACACCGGCATGGTCAAGCTGGACCTTGAAGGTAGTTGCACGGCCCCGGCCCTTTTGGGGCATGGCGACAAGGGGGGGACCCCGGGTGGCCCCATGGCATCCTCCGTGGGATGGCCAGGACACCGTTCCCAGCGCTGCGTCCCCGAGCTCAGCTTTACGGCCGCTTGTTTTTCCCAGCGTGTGCCGTGTTTTATTGCATCTGTTATTGGCTTTTATTGTTGCTCCAGGTTTACGCGCTGGCAGCTCGTAAATGGCAGAGACAGATAGCAGCACGGCCTCGTAAAGCACCGGGGGTCCGGGACGCGTGGCAGCGTCGGTGCCGCACGTGGCTCTGAGCTGAACGGTGGCCCCGCTGCCTGTCGGGATGGGCTGAGACATTCTGGGGGTGCTGAGAAAAGGATTAAAGCTTCTTTTAGGGGTTCGGGAGGCACGGCCACGCTGCTTGGGTTGGTGCGCACTCGCTGCGGGGACACCGGGGTTCGGTCCCATGCGGGCACCACCATTGCCCCATGCCCCACAGCACCGGGCTGCTCCGTAACGCACCGCCCTGATGCAGCTGCCCCCTTGGTTGGGTGCAAGGGGGGGACCCCAGGGTGATTCCCACATGCCCCAACCCTGCTTGCTGCCCCCCCCCCAGGTGTGATCTTCCCCTACCACCCGCGCCTGGGCCGCTACACCCTGAACTTCCACGAGGCGCAGCAGGCGTGCCTGCAGCAGGACGGCATCCTGGCCTCGCACGACCAACTGCACCAGGCCTGGCTGGAGGGCATGGACTGGTGCAACGCGGGCTGGCTGGAGGACGGCTCCGTGCAGTACCCCATCTCCCGGCCGCGGGAGGAGTGCGGCCGCAAGGACACGCCGGTGGGGGTGCGCAATTACGGCTACCGGCACAAGGAGAGCGAGCACTACGACGCCTTCTGCTTCACCTCCAACCTCAACGGTAAAGGCAAGGGGGTGCAGGGGAAACTGAGGCACTTCTCCGCTTTTTAGCTGGATTGGGGGGTCTTTTCCCAGCACCATGGTGGTGGTTCCCCATGGAGAGAAGGGGATGTCCCTCTCCTGTTCCCCCTCCACTCTGGTGCTGGGGTCCTGCTGGGTGCTGCCCAGCATCTCAGCCCCAGGTGAGAGCAGGAGTTGGCTGCACGTCCCTGCCCAGGGCTCCCCAGCTCATCAAGAAGGTTTTAGTGCTGGGAACCCTCCTCAGGGATCAGGACACATCCACGTGCCCCTATCACCGGCCAGGCTGGGGCACCCGGTCCCTACCAGGCTCCTGTATTCCCCGGGCAGGAGCAGGGGACGGAGGTAATTGCAGCAGCAAATGGCCCGGGTGATGGATGAGGCCGGGGCCATGCAAGACAGATCGGAGCCAGGAGGGCTCTGGGGCTGTGTAAATTCCTCCCGGCTGGCAGGGCAGCACGGAGGGGGGGCTCTGCGGATGTTTATTTAATGGTGGCAGGCAGGATAAATAGCGGGCGTAATCGCCACCAGGAGCCAGCGCCGGCCGCCGCCACGCAGCCCCCATAAATCTGCCCCCGCCAAGGGGCCGGCTGCTCTCCTCCTCCATCGCCTTCATCTGGGGGGGGGGGGTGAGGGCAGAAAGGGGGTGTCCTGGCTCCCCATAAAGGTGGACGTGGGGCTGAGCAGCCCACCCTGAGCCCCCCTGCCCCGTCTCCCACCCATCGGGTACCAGACGCTGCGCCCCAGCCTGGCCCCCACCACGGACAAGCCCCTTTTTTAT
Organism: Netta rufina; assembly: GCF_964035555.1. NCBI lineage: Eukaryota > Metazoa > Chordata > Aves > Anseriformes > Anatidae > Netta > Netta rufina. Next base: position 4,676,012 of record NC_140152.1, on the reverse strand, counting down.
TCCACCCCCCCCCCCCCCTTGCAGGCAAAGTTTATTTCCTGAAGACGTACCGCAAGCTGAGCTACGCCGAGGCGGTGCAAGCCTGCAAGAACAACGGGGCGGCCGTGGCCAAGGTGGGGCAGCTCTACGCCGCCTGGAAGATCCAGCTGCTGGACCGCTGCGAGGCCGGCTGGCTGGAGGACGGCAGCATCCGCTACCCCATCGTCAACCCGAGGGCTCGTTGCGGTGGCCGGGAGCCCGGCGTGCGTAACCTGGGCTTCCCGGACAAAAAGTACAAGCTTTTCGGGGTGTACTGCTTCAAGAAGGCTGGCGAGGCTGCCCCAGAGAAGGAGCAGGGCGGGGGGCACCCTAACCGTGTGTGATGTGGCTCCCCAAATGGGGCACCCTGCCCCGCGTGGCTGCGGAGCATCCTCGGACTCTGCTGGGAGCCCTTCCCCCCCTGGGGTTGTGGCTCTGTACATTGAACTGGAAGAGCCCGGGTGGTGGCAGCGCCTGCTCCGCTGTCACCAAAGCCCAGCGATGCTTGGGGGGGAAAAAACTGAGGCACCGGGAGGGGAAAGCGCTGAGCCACCCGGGCAGGAGGCCCGCGCTCGGAGCCGGTGCCAGCTCCCCAGCCCACCTGCAGTTATCGCTTAGAAATCAGCGCATTGCATGTGCAAAAAGCCTGGCAGGAGCAAAGCAGGACCGGGTTCGCCAGCTCCGCGCTGCCGCCGGGGCTGCGCAGAGCCAAACCCAGCCTTGGGGACGCCACAGGTCATGTCCCCAAAATCGTGTCGCCGGTGCAGGCTGAGCCACGCACCCGCAGCGCCTGCTCGGGGCTGGGCGCTGCAGCCTCTCGCCTTCGCGCTTGGCTTAGAGCAGAAGCGGCCGTGGCCACCAGATGCCCGCAGGCATTGGCCCAGGCCACGGACCCGGCCGGGCGCCGGCTCCAAGTTTCGTGCAGCCCCGGTGCTGCGAGCTGGACTTAGGTGAAATAAAAGCTTCGGCTGCTTTCGAGAGCTGAGCCAGGCTCCCGTGTGTCCTTCTGCTGGTGGCTGCCGGAGAGGGGCCTGGAGGGGCAGCGTGGGCGCAGGACGAACCCCTGGGGTGCTCTGAGCCATGGGACTGCGCTCACCCCACGTCCCCACCTGCCTGCTCCTGATTTCTGCCTTTATTCAAAGCCCCGCTGACCCCGGCACCACCACTCCCCCCTCCCAGCTGGAGCTGAGCGTGCTTTGAGGCTTCCCCAGGAGCATCCCAGCGGTGGCAACCCTACAAATTTATCGGAACCGGCCCCAAGCGAGCAGGGGGAGCAGTTTCAAGGCACCACGGTGCCGGCAGCAACCCGTGAGCCCCCGCAGGGACAGCAGGGCACAAAGAGGGGACGGGGACCCCGCGGTCCCCCATGCCGGAGGGGGCTCAGCAGCCGCGTGGGGCTTCCCCTGCGCCAAGCCCAGCTGAGCACAGCCCATCCATCACCTTTACGGCCTCCCAGCACTGATGAAAATAAATAGCTGCTGGAAGGTGACGCTCCTGGCCACCGGGACCCCCAGGAGGGGAGCACGGGGCAGGGGGGGCCACTGGTGCCCCAGGTGATGGCTGTCACCCGCTGACGGATGGCAGCCGGGGCGGTGGCACAGCCCCTGCACCCGTGGCTAACGCAGGCAGCGCCCCGATGAATTCATCAGGCTCACCGCCGGCGTGACTCATGAGCAGGGCTGGCGAAACGAGCCGGCGGAGAAGGAATGTGTCTGCTTCAAATTAATTTCGGGGTGGCAAAAGGAAGGAGATGGAGAGCGCCGTTACCGCGCGCCGGGTCCCGGCCAAGTCAAGCCACTTCAGAGGGACCGTCCCCGGGGTCCCCGCTCCTCCGGGAGCCCAGGAAAGCACAGGGTGGGGGCCACTGAACTGTTAAAAAAATTTATTAAAATGTCCAGCAGTACAGAAACGCAGAGAGTCAGAAATGCCACGGAGGAGGAGAGGTGGGGGGGGAGAAGGGGAACGGGACACGGCAGTCACGTCGCAAACAGCAGAGATCAGAAAGCGCCGTACACACACACACACGCCAACTCCAACGGGGAACTGACAATGAACGGAAAAGGGAAAATCCAACCCCAAAACCAGCCGGGAGGGCCCTGGTGCGGGGTAGCCCCGCGAGCCGGGGCAGGAACAGGGACGGGGACCCCTTGCCAGGCGTGGGGACGCCCCGTGGGCAGGAAGACGGGGAGGCTGTTAAAAAACTGGAGCCATCCAAGGGGATGCGATGGCCAAGGGCAGTCGGGGTGATGGGTGGGGGGCTGCTGCATGACCCCCTCCCCCCAAAAAACCCGGTGGAGGGGACCAGACCCCAGCAGGGGCAATCAGCCAGCTGCAGAACAGCCCCCCCAGGGCTCCACGGGGATTTGGGGGTCCCCGTGCGGGGCTGGGGGCTCGACCTTGGGGGTGCGGGCACGGCCCCGCGGGGTCGAGGACTGAGCGTGGGGCATGCGGGGAGGGCTGGGGACGCACACGCTGCCGCCCCCGCCCGATCCTATTCCCTACGGGGCCGGGCATCCTAGGAGCTAAAGCAAAGGGGGGGGGGGGGAGGTTATAAAAGAGGGAAGGGGGTCGGGTGGGAGGGAAGGGGGTCGGGAAACGTCACCACGTCCCATCCCAGAGACGGCTGGTCCCGGGGCGCCCGCGGGGGCCCTTGTGCTTGCTGCTCCCCCCCCCACCCCCCCAACCCCGGCTCTAGAAGTAGTGGCCCTCCTCCATCCAGTCCAGCCGGAGGTGCTTGCGGTGTTTTCGCCGCTCCTTGCGGGGTTTGTGGTGGTGGTGCTGGTGGTGGGGGTGGCTGTGGCGGTGCCGGTGGTGCCGCCGCGCCCGGTGCGACCGCCTGGCTAACGGGGGGCAAAGAGCAAGGGGGCCGGGGAGGGGGGGGGTCAGGGAGCCCCCAAACCCACGCACCGTTCCCAAACCCCCCTCCCACCCCTCCCCAGGCCCCCACTAACGTTTTGTGCAGAGGATTTTGGGCCGGTCCCACTTGCCGTTGCTGTGGCACTTGATGGTGGGGATGTGGCGCTGGGTGAAGCCCTCCTCGCACTGGTAGCGCACGCTCGAGTGGATGCTGTACTTCTCCTTCTTCTTCCCCACGACGAAGGCGTTCTCCACCTCCGGCGGGGGCCCGCACAGCACTGGGGGAGGGGGGGACACAAACCCCTCGTCAGCCACCACCCGGATCCCAGCCACCGGGAGGGGGACTTGGGGACACCCCCCACACGCCGCCGGTTCCACGAGGCCGAGCGGCGGCGACGGCTTCGTGACAGAGCCCGTCCATCGAGGAGGGGTTCCTCTGCCAGATTCGCAGCGAGGTGTTCCCGAGGATTTACATAGGTAATTAACGGCCTTATCGGGGCGAGCACATCGTTACGCGGGGCCGGCGGGAGAGGGAGGCGCGCTCCTCCGGCTCACAGCGAACAGCTGGAGGTTAATATAACTTCCAAGATAAGGAATGAGGACTTAATAGTTTTAACGGCGGCAAATTAAGCAAATTAAGGCGGAGAGGGAAGAATTAACCGTGGGGAAAAAATATATATATAATGGAGATTAAGGGGAGCTGCTCGAGTTTTCCTTGGGGAGGGGCTGGGAGGTTTCCTGAGGATGAGGAGGTGCCTGGAGGCTGCAGGGTGGGGATGGGGATGGGGATGGTGGGGGCCATGGGATGGGGGTGTTGGGGGCCATGGGATGGGGATTTGGGATGAGGATGAGGATAAAGGATGAGGATGGAGGATGGGGATGAAGGATGGGGATGATGGGGGTCATGGGATGGAGATGATGGGGGCCATGGGATGGAGATGATGGGGGCCATGGGATGGAGAGGCTGGGATGGGGATACTGGGAGTCATGGGATGAGGATGGAGGATGGGGATTCTGGGCTGGGGCTGCAGGATGGGGACCCCGGGGCCACCCCCATCCCTCCTGTCTCATACCCGTGCCTTTCTTGCAGATGTAGGGCAGGTTGTAGTTGCAGGGCACGTCGTTCCACTTGCCGATCTCGTGGGACACCAGCACCACGCAGTCCTCGCCGCCCGCGAAGAAATTGTCGGGTTGGTTCTCCCTCCAGTTCTCGTATTGCTGGTGGGAGACGAGGGGGGGTGATGAGAGCACCCACACCCCGCACCCCGCACCCTGCGCCCCAGCAGGAGCCACCTCCATGGACCTCACCAGGCCGGTGTTGTCCGTCCATTGGAAGTCCTGCTCCACGATCCTGTCATTGAGCCCGATCCAGGTGTTCTCGTGCCCAAAACCTGGTGAGAAAGGGGTGAGGGGGGGTCCCCAGCCACCCACACCTGCACCCATGGAGGTGAGGAGCACCCAGGGGTGCCGGTGCCTGGAAAGCTCCAGGAGCTCTCCAGGCTGCAGGGTCCGTGGCTGGAGAGTGATGGGATCGTCCTGCTAGGGCACGAGGGACATGGGGACCTGTGCCAGCACCCAGGGGACCCTCTCCTCACCCACTGCCCCCTCCAGACCCCGAGCCCCAACAGCCTCAATGTAGCATGAAAATGACCCAAACTGGAAACACAGAGAGCAACCCCAGCATCGCGGGGAGTGCTGAGCACTGGGATGGGGTCAGCCCCGTCCCTGGGGGGTCCCCCTGTCCCCCGCCCTCCCCCCAAAACCCCGTACTGTTGATGAAGCCGTGCTCCTCCTGCGAGTGGATGCTGGTGAGGTGCCCGGCGCGGCGGCGGCAGTCCCTCTCCGCGTCCTCCCAGGAGCGCCGGCGGGCGAAGTAGCGGTAGCAGTGGCCCTGGAACTTGTGCCAGTTGTGGTCGCAGCCCTCCGTGTCTGCGGGGACATGGGGACACTGGGGACTGCGGCCAGCCCCCAGCACCCCGGGGTGCACGGAGGCGCTCCCCACCGCAGGGGGAGAGGCTCCTGGGTCCCCATAGGGGCAGGGGCTGGATTTGGCCAGGGATGCTGCCCACGGGGGTGGGACGAGGGGGCTGCCCCGTGCCGCTCATTCCCCACCTTTCTCGCAGCGGCTGCCCCCGTAGCTGGGCAGGCAGAGGCAGACGAAGGAGTTGACCTCGTCGATGCAGGTGCCGCCGTTCTGGCAGGGGCTCGACAGGCAGTCGTCGATGTCTGATGGGACAGCGGGGGGCTTTGGGCACACCAAGACCCCCGGCAACCCCCCCTGCCCACGCCGACCCCTCCGGCAGCACGGGCACGGCACAGGGGGCACGGCACGCTCACCGATCTCGCAGTTCTCCCCGGTGAAGCCCTGGGCACAGCTGCAGCTGCAGACGGAGCCGTTGGCACGGCAGGTCCCACCGTGCAGGCACGGGTTGTTCTGGCACGGGTCGGACGGAGCTGCGGGGTAGGAGCGGGTGCCATCACGGGGGGCACCCCGGTGCTTCGCCCCCAGCCACCCCGTTGACCCATGGTGCTGCATCGTGCACTGGGATGCCCACCCAGCCCCATCGCCAGCCCCAGCTCCTTGCTGGCAGCGTGGGGACGGCGCAAACCCACTCCTGGCCCTGCCCCAGAGCCTTGGCGCATGGACCACGGCGACTTTTCCGCCTCTCGGTGGCTCTAAATCTCATGTATTTTTGTTCCATATATACATATTTTTTTTCCCAGACACTACCAGGCTGTGTATGCTCACCAGGAGCCGCCTCGCTAGCGATTATTATTAGCGACTGCAAATATTAAATATTTAGGAGGACGCTTTCCTGGCTCGTGTTAAGAGCTCAGTGCGCTTTGAGAAACCCCGGCTACGCGCTGAACCTGTCACAGGCACAAAACGAGCACCGAAGTCCCCCGAGGAGCTCTCTGGCTTGGATAAAACCTCTGCCTTCAACCTGACCCCATGGGACCGCACCGCACCGTGCCCAGCGTCCCCAGCACCCCATGGCACTGTGCTCACCGTGCCGGCTGGCGTTGCCGGTGCCCGTCCAAGCCAGCAGCTCCCTCTCCTCCAGCAAGGGCTCCTCGCCGCTCCCGCTGTCGGCATCCAGCAGCGGGGCCCCCCCGGGCCCCCCAGTTGTGGACGGCTCAAAGAGCGGCTCTGCGCTCGGGGACCTGGGCACCTCCGGCACCCATGGGTGGGGAGTGGGGGATGATGGCCAAGGGGTGTCGGTGGGAGCTGGTGGGTGGGTTTCCAGAGTGGGGGGGTCTTCCCTCTTTGCCTCCCCTGAGGTGTCCTCCTCGCTAGGGCTGGGGGGCTGCCGGGGGGCTGGGGGGTGCAGGAGATGCTCGGCTCCCTCCAGCTCCGGCGCCGTGGGGCTCAAGGGTCGGGGGGCACCCGTGGACCCGTCCTCTGCCTCCCCCGTGCCCTCCGCCGGCCACTCGGAGCCACCCCGCGGGGTCACCTCGCTGGCTGTGGGTGAAGGCGAGGGGATGTCCCCTGCCACGGAGGTGACGGCTGCTTCGTCCCTCGGCTCAGCCGTCCCTGTCCCCGCATCCCCGTACCCGGCTGGGTGCTCGTGGCCAGCTTCAGCCCCCATTTCGGGTGTCCCCTGGGGAGCTGTGGGGCTCAGCCCACCCTGATGGGGATGGGGATGGGGAGAAGCCGCCACCGTGGTGCCCGGGAGCCCCATGGGCAGGTGGAGGAAGGTCACTGCCTTCCTCTGCCTCTCCAGTGAGCCGTCCCCCAGGGCCCCGCTGCCATCTCCGCCGGGCTGCGGGGACGTTTCGGGGAAATCGGCCACCAGCGGGGCTGGGGGCAGCGGGGGCCGTGGTGGGATGGGGTCACCGTCCTCCTTGGGAGGGGTGTCCCCGGAGAAGTCCTCGGTGGCATCCGCAGGCAGCCAGGGGGAGTCACCGCGGGCACTGGGGCCGTGGGGCGGTGCCCCCTCCGTGGTGACATCCTGGTGGTCGGAAGCACCGTGGGGAGCCACGGGGGTGGGTGGTGACGGTGGCAGGGACGTCCATGCAGCCCCCCCGGGACCACGCGGGGCCGTGCGGGGGCTCCACTGCGGAGAATCCCTCGGTGACGGGGGCACCGGGGCAGTGGCCGGTGCCAGCAGCTCTGCAAGAGATGGCACAAGGTGGGGGTCCCCTGGGCTGGAGCACCCCAAGACCACTGCCACCACCACCCCCCTGCGCCCCCCCCCCACCAAGCATCACTTACTGTGGCCGATCTCATCCTCCACCTCGTTGGAGAGCGGGTAGGGACCCCCCCCAGGGGGGCTCTCAGCACCGGTGTGGGCGATGCTCCACGTCTCCACCGCGTTGGCTGCAGCCCCCTTCACCTCCAGGGCCGGGATGGGGGCGTGGGTGACTGTCCCTGCTGGGTCCCCAGCCCCCGTAGGGTCCCCAGCCACTGTGGGGTCCCCAGACACTGTGGGATCTCCAGACACCGGGGGGTCCTCGGTCACTGGGGGGTCCTCAGCCACCGGGGGGTCCCGGCTCTGCCGCTGCAGCTGGAAGTAGCGCCCGTTCAGCCCGGCGTAGCTGCTCCTTCTGGGGGCACGTGAGCTGCCCAGCGGGGTGCTGGGGGTCTCTGCTGCCGTGCCAGGGACTGTCCCCAAGCCAGGCGATGCCGTCGGTGAGCTGGTGACCTCCTGGGCTGGGCTTTGGGACCGTGGCAGCAGAGCGATGGGGGGCTCCTCGGGGTCGGGGGCTTCTTGCACTGGTGGTGGTGCTGGGCTGCTGCCGGCCGGATCCTGCCGGGTGCTCCCTGGCGCCTGGTCCACCACGTTGAGGGCTTCGTCCTCGTGGGGCCACGCCGGCGAGGAGGTGGTGGCCAGCGGCAGGGCCGTGCCGTTGGCCCCGGGGATGTCACCGCGCCACGTTGCCGCGCCGCCGCTCACCGCCCGCAGCTGCTCATCCTCATCCTCCCCCGGCCCCGCAGCCCCCGGTTGCGGCAGGAGGCCGACGCGTGGGGTGTCCCCAGAGGTGGCCGGGTCCTCGCGCTCCTCCGCGTGCTCCACCAGCACGTTGTCACTGCCCGGCGGGTCGGGAGTGGGCAGCTCCTGCTCCTTCTGCCCCGCGTGCGCTGCGGTGAAATCACCGGCATCCGGCGTGTCCGCTGTGGGGAGGAGGACCGGGGGTGGGCTGGGTGCCTGGGGACACGAGCGGGGACCCGGTGGTGGCACCACAGCCCGTCTCCGTTACCTTTGTAGCAGTAAGCATCGAATTTGGAGGCCGGCTGGGGGAAGCCGGTGCGGTTGGGGAACTGGTAGAGGGTCCTGACGCCCGAGGCCTCGCCGCCGCATTTCCTGCGTGGGACCCTGATGGGGTAGCGGACGCTGCCGTCCGCCAGCCAGCCGGGGTCGCACTGGTCCAGGCCATCACGCCAGGCCAGGTAGAGCTGCCCGGTGGTGGCCAACGAAGCCCCCCGGGCCTGGCAGTGCCTCCGGGCCCCCTGCAAGGTGAACCGCCCCGGCGCCGTGGCGTAAAACACCTTCCCTGCAAGAGAGTGGAGCTCGTCGGAAAGCCGTCACCATCCCCAAGGGTGGCACCGAGCGTGCCAAGCGAAGTCCCCAGGCGCGTGCCCGCCACCACGGTGCCACTTGCCTTGCAGCTCCCGTGCGTAGCAGTAGACATCGTACACTTCCCCGGGCTCCCTCTGGCCGTAGCTGCGGACGCCGGGGAGGCTGTTGCGGTCCCCGTAGCAGCCGGGCCGGGACAGCGTGATGGGGTACCTGCGGGAGAGGGGCACAAAGGGGGGTGCTCAGCTCCGTGGGTGCCCACGGCAAGGGGTGCCCGCACCGTGCGCTTACCGCACGCTCTGGTCAGCCAGCCAGCCCGCGTCGCAGTTGTCGTAGCCGTCCTCGAAGGCAGCCTGGAGGTGCTGGGGCGAGGCGATGACGGCCGAGTTGTCCAGGCAGGCACGCTGGGCGGCGGCGAAGGTCAGCGCGTAGCGCTCCCCCGCCGGGCGATAGTGGAAGACGACGCCTGGAAGGAGAGCGGATGGCACGGCTCGCACGGGGTGCGCAGTGCGCGTGGCGTGCACTGGGTGCGTGAGGTGCACTGCGTGCAGAAGGGGTGCAGGGCACGTGGGCTGCGTGGCTTGGATGGGATGCAAGACTTATAGAGGGTGCATGGCTTATAGAGGGTGCACGGCTTGTAGGGTGTGCACGGCTTGTAGGGTGAGCACGGCTTATACGGTGTGCAGGGCTTGTGTAGGGCACATGGGGCGCACAGCTTGCATAGGGTGCATGGCACGCATGGCTCACACGAGGAGCACAGAGCGTACAGGGTACAGATGTGGGATACGAGGCTTGTACGGGGCACAGAGCTTGCACAGTGTGCATGGCTTGCGTGGCTCGCACAGGGGACGCAGGGTGCACGGCTCGCCCAGGGCGCATGGCGCGCACGGCTCGCATGGCGTGCATGGCTCACAAAGTGTGCACGGCTCACACAAGCACCCCCCCCAAGCGCGCAGCGCGCTGCCCCGCGACTCACCCGTCACCTCGAGGGGCAGCAGGTCCTGCTCATCGTCGATGCCGGCCACCACCTCGCAGCGGTACAGCCCCGCGTCGCTGGCGCGGGCGGCGCGCAGCAGCAGCGTGGCGTTGTAGCGGTCGCGGGGGTAGCCGGGCAGCGACACCCGGCCCTCGTAGGCTTTCACCACCTTCACCGCGTTGTCCTTGGCCACCAGGATGGGGACGTCCTCCCTCTGGCCGGTGGCCGAGCGCACCTTGCTCCATTTGACGCGGGGAGGGTCGGGGGGCTCGTTGGGCCCCAGCGAGGCGGAGGGATGGAGCAGGAAGAGGCAGGGCAGGGCCACGGGCTCCCCCAGCCCCACGCGCACAGCCTGGTGCTGCACCCGGTTGATGTGGATCACCTTCCCATCGTCCTGGGAGCCTGCGGGGAGAGGGGCCCAGATACCACGGGGATGGGCTCTGGGGCTGCTGGAGGGGTTGTCCATAGCGTGGGGGGAGCTAGGGGGACGGGAGGGCACTGTAGGGTCTTGTCCCATCCCTGCCCTGCAATTTGGTGGCACCTGACCCCGCTGGGGGAAAGCCACCCCCCCCCCCCAAGCTGGGATAAAGCATGGCAGAGATGAAGACCTCCTCCTCTTCCTCCTCCTTTTCCTGCAGTAATCCTGCCCCCCCCGGGCACCCTCCCACAAATCCCATAATTCTCAGAAAGCCCCAAGCGCTGCCCTCCCTGCCCTGTGGGGACGGTGGTGGATGCTCCCCGCAGAGCCAAGCTGGCTGGGGACTGCCACTAATCCCAGTGAGGACCCCCCCGGGCGCCTTCCCCCACCCTATTCCCACCCCATCGCAGCCACAAAGCTTCACCCCAAGCCTCTCACTCCTTCGGGATTCCAGAAGTCCCCAAATCCCCCAGGATCTGGACGTCACCGTGCCCCCGCCACGTGGGATGAGGACACGGGGTGGGCAGAAAGGATCCGTGGGGGCAGCTCGGCGGAGGGGGGTGCCGAGCCAGCAGGATTAAGGGTTTAAAGTCTCGCCCAGCATGAGGGGGGGATCACAGCCTACTGGGGGGGGGGCTTTTCCCTTACTAATCCAGGGCATCGCGCGGGCACGCCGGAGCCTGCAGACCCAGCCCCCTCCTGGAGCCGGTTGTTCTTCGCCCTAACCATTCATTAGCGCTGGTAGTTCATTATTTGTGTCTGTTTCCTTTTATTGGCTAATTATCCCCAGCTACTTCGCGCCGCCGGCAGGCGCCGGCTCCTTGCTCTTCGCCCACTGCCCCTGCTCACAGCTGGGGAGGGGGGAATGGGGGCAGGATCTGGCCCCTGGGGGCCACTCACCCAGCACGGCGATGGGGAGCAGGGAGAGCCCGAGCAGGATCCAGCAGCCGGCATCCCCCATCACCTGGACCATCCTTGACCTGCAACGAGAGCGGGGTCGGATTCTCACCTCTCCCCGTTTACCCGGCAGCTCTCCACCAGGCCCCAAACCGCTGCAGGGCCACGGTGACACCGACCCCCCGGGAGGAGCAGGAGAGCACAAACCCGGGGAAGAGTTTTTGGTTTCGCTGCCGGTGCCATCACGGTGCCATCCCTGCGCCTCCGCTACGGGGGCACGGGTAAGCCCCGGGGGTCCTGCGGGCTCCCCCCCAGCCTGGCCGTGCAGGATGCGGCCCCATTAACATGCAGCGGATGCCTCCGGCTGCCGGAGCCGGTGTGGAGCATAAAACCGGCAACGCCGCTCGCCCAAAAAGCTCCCATCCGTCTGCTTCACTGCAGCACCGATCGGTGTTTTCTAAATCATTTGGTGCCCGGTCTGGGAGGGATGCTCAGCACCCCCCCCCCGGGCTCTGACACCGATCGCTGGCCGGGATGGGGACCGCCTGGTTTTGGGGACACGGCCCCTCGACCCCCTTGAGCTGTGGCTTTCGGCTCAGCCCACGGCTTCCCCGCTCCCCGATGCTCCATTTTCCAGCCCTTGATTCCTCCCCCTGTCCCTTCTGCTTTTATGGGACGAAAATAGAAATCAAGAGCGAAACGGCAAGAAAAAAAAAAAAGGAGACCCCCCGCGTTCGGCGCTGGAAAACGGCCTTTTGGGGGGGGGGCACAGAGCTGGGTTTTATTTCACCTGTTCTACAGAAGAAAGCATTTGCAGCCCCGGCAGCTGCCCCTTCCCTTCCAGGGGGGCTTTCTGCCTCCGAAACCTGCCGCTAATAAAAGCCGAGGGGGTCGCCTGGCCCCCAGCGTGGCTCCGCACCGTGCCTTAGCGTATCTGCAGGAGGGAAGGATGCGGCCAGGGACGGCCTCTGCGGCTCGCTGCAAAGCCGGGGACAGCTCTGGGATGCTCGGAGAGCAGCAGGATTTAAGGCCTGGGGGGGGGTTTCGCTCTCAGAGAAGGAAATCCCAGTGAAATCCCAGTCCTGCTGCTGCTTCCCCAGCCCCGCTGGAAACCAGCGCTCAACTTTTCCCTGATTTCCCACTACAGGAAAAAAAAAATAAAAATACCTAAGTGACTTGGCATGCCCAGGCGCTGGGGTTTCCAGCTCCTCCCCATTGAAATGCAAATCCTGCCCTCCTCAGCTCTCCCAGCACAAACCCTCGGTGCCGGGTGCAGGACAGGGGGACCCCGGGGTGGGGATGGAGCAGTGGGTGTAGGATTTGGGTGCTGCCTGCATGGTCGGGGTGCCCGGGAGATGCAGCATTGGGGTAGAACTGCCAACCTGAGCACCACACTCACACACATCCCTGGGCTTTGCATCACCCACAGTCCATTTTTTTGGCCTTTTCACCCCTGTTTTCCCTTTTTTCTTCCCTCAACACTCATCCCTGCAACTTCCAGGCCACACCGGGGTGGCCGCACGGATCCGGAGCCGAAGGGACCCGGCGGAGAGCCCGACGAGCGGCGTCCACGTGCCAGCGTATAAATACTCCACTAAGCTCTGCGCTGTTTACCCAGAGCCGCTGTGCTGGAGATGGGTCCTCGCTGAGCAAACGCGGCCCACGCCGCTGGGTAAACATTCAATATTTTATTTAAATGTTAAACATGGAAGTTGCTCTTTGGATGCGCAGCCGCCCGCCGGGCCTGGACGGGCGGACGGGTGGCACCGCGGTCCCACGGCCGTCCCCAAGCTGGCAGCAGAGGGTGCAGGACCCCGTGCACGCAGTGCTGAAGGGGCTGCCTGGCTGTCAGAGTCCCTGACATCAGCATTTCTGCAGGTTTTGCTTTCGCAGCAGTGGCGGCACGGTGCTGGGAGGGGACGGCAGCACCCGCTGCCTCCCTGGGGACCCCAGCCCGTGGCGAGGGCGCACGGCCCCAGCTGGCCGCTGCCACCCCGACCCTCTGAGAGCACAGGGACTGCGTCCCGCTGGCACTGTGACTCTGCTCCAAGCAGGAAGACAAAGGGAGGACCCCCCCGTGTCCCCAGGCCCTGTGTCTGACACCGCTCTCAGCCAGCACCGGCCCGAAAAGTTGATCCCAAGGTCAGGGGAAGCGGCAGCGCAGCCTCCAGCCCTCCCGGTGCCAGCTCCATGCACAGCCCCCACCACGCGTCCTGCAGGGACCCCCCAGGAGAGGGGACATCAGGGACAGCGGGAACAAAGCAGAGCCTGGGCACAGCCAACATTCCCCCTCCCCAAATTCATTTTCTCCCCCTTAGGATGTCCCCAGCTCGGGGACCGCATCCTCGGCGCCTCGTTAATTACGGGGCCGTCTCCCTCCCACCTCCTCCTGATCCCCTAACCCCCAGCCAGCTCCAACACGGCCGCTGGGGGAGGATTTGGCACGGGGGCCGTGGGTTCAGCCGGGTGTCACCGCGCTGTCCTCGGCCACAGCTGGCGGTGACACCAAGGCACGGAGGGTGGCACTGAGAGGTGGCGGCATCCGTGCCACCGCGTCCCCGCAGGCTGAGCGGTGCAGGCGCTGTGGGTGGCCGCAGTCGGGGCGATGCCACGGGCTCGTGGCACGGTGACAGCCGTGGTGCCACGTGGCTGGGCCCTCTCGGGGACAAGGGAAGTGTCCCCGTGCCCTACGCGGCCCGGCACCTGCCGCAAACCGGGCAAAAGCCAAAGGAACGGCAGATGAGAGAAATTTAAAATAACGCCGGTGCAAAGCCGCCCCCCCAAGCCGGGCGAACATTTTCACATCTGTCACTAGCTGTCACCACATGAATAATTCATCCGCCTCATGAATATGCAAAGCCGGGGCTGGTGATTAGCTTCAGCTGAAACCTAGCTTAATTCCTCCCAGGCCACCGGGTGCCGGGCTGACCCTGCCACTTTTTGGGGCATTTTCTCGTCCTGCCCCGAGCTGTGGGGCTGGGCAGGGGGCAGCCGGGGGGCTGCGGACCTCGGGGTCCCTGCGGAGCAGAGGGGACACTGAGGGGGACACGTGCTCAGGGGCTCTGCCACCCCCATGTGCTGCAGCAGGATGGGGGCGCCCCCAGCTTTGGGGACCCCCCAAGCTTTGGGGGTGCCCCCAGCCCCGTGCCACCTGCAGCCGTGGTGCTGGCGCTGTGACCTCTGCTGTCCCCACGGGTGACCGTGGTCCCCAGCACCATCAGGGCACCGTGGAGCATTCGGCACCCAGCCACCCAGGCTGTCACCTCCCCGTGGGGCCGATCCTGCCCCCTTGCAACCCCCCCCCCCATGTCCCCACATCCCTCCTGGCGGGGAAGGGGGCGAGCACCCAGGGCCCCCGCAGGGCTGCGCGGCCACGGCAGGAGCCCAGCAGCGGGGCTGGCTCCGCGTCCCCTCCTCTCTGCCCACAACAAAGGAATTCTGCAAAGCGCGCTGCCGTCACATCTCGCAGGCAACGTGATGCTCCCGCTCCCCCCCAAGCCTGCGAGAATAAATTAGCACCTCGGCAAACTGTGATCCTGGCCAATATGGGCCCTTTGCTGGGTGCGATTTTTATTAGGCAGACAGTCTGCAGCCTTTATTTTAGATTTCGCTCTTATTTTTATTATTATTTTTTTCCCACCCACCACCTTCCCCCCCCCCCCCCTCCCAAGCTTTTTGTCTCTCCCTGGGAGGCTGAGCGCCCGTCGCAGGAGCCCCAAAGCTCACTAAGAGTCACGGCAAACCCCAGCCCTATAGCGGGCTCGGCCATGCGCCAGCAAGCGGCCCCAAAAAGCAGCACCAGCACCAAAGCAAGAGCAGGGAGGCTGGAGGGTGCAGGATGCGGCCAGCGGGCCTGGCCCAGGGCTGGGCCTCCAGCACCTTCCTGCCCACGAAACACCGGGTGTGCCGGGGTCCTGGGGAGCCCCCGAGCACCCCAAAGCCCTCGCTGGTCCCCACACACGCATCCATCCTTCCCGGCATCCCGCCGGCCATCCCAGCCTTGCCATGCAGCCGGGGGATGCGGGCTGGGACTCATCCTGCCCACGGTGCCGAGCCCCCGCTGTGACACCAGCCCTGCCTGGTCCCCAGCAGCTGGGGGGGACACTGGGGACACCGCGTCCGGAAACTTTCCGGCTCCCTCCCTGATGAGGAAACCCCGGTGGCACCAACGGGGACCGGGCAGGGTGAAGGGACCGCGGTGCCACCGGGTCCAGCACCACAGGGAGGGGACACCCAGCACCTGCCACCCTCCCCGTTGTCCCTTGTCTCCTCTCCCTGCCACCACCTCGCTGCCAGCACGCTCCAGCCCTGCCTGTCCTACTGGCCTCAGCCCTGGTGTCCCCAAGCCCCTGTCAGCACCGGTGTCCCCAGCCTCAGAGCCCTGGTCTCCGTGTCCTGGTGTCCCCAGTGTCCCCCCCATGCTGGTGTCCCAGTGGTGTCCCCACAACCCCAGTGGTGCCAGCCCTATTGTCCCCCAACCACACTCCTGCTGCCCCCCCAGCCGGTGCCCCCCTCATCCCCAGTGTCCCCCCCATCCCCAGTGTCCCCCTCCCCAGTGTCCCCCTCCCCAGTGTCCCCCTCCCTCTGTCGCACCGCGCCCCCTCTCCACCCCCCCTCATCCCTTCCCACCCCGGTGTCCCCCGCCCCAAACCCGTTGTCCCCAACCCGGTGCCCGCACCCCGGAGCCGTGACAGCCGCCTTGTCCCCACCGTGTCCCCAGCTCGGATCCGTCCCCAAACGGTGTCCCCGTCCCCGTTCCCGTTCCCTTTCCCCGTTCCCATCCCCGTGCGCTCCCACCGCGCGGCACCGGGCACCGCAGCGGGGGCGCGGCGCGGGCGGTGCCGGTGCCGGTGCCGGTACCGATACCGATACCGATACCGATACCGATACCGATACCGATACCGATACCGATACCGATACCGCTGCCGGTACCGGTGCCGCACGTACCTGGGGGCCGTGCTCACGGAGCGCAGGGGCTCATCGCCGCCGGAGAAGCCTCGCACCGAGCTCCCCGCCGGCACCGGGAGCTTAAAAACGGGGAGCGGAGGGAGAAAGGGAGGGGGGCGCAGAGGGTCGGGGTCCCCCGGAGGGGGCCGAGCCGGGCCGGGCCGGGCCAATCGCGGCTGGCGGCAGGCGCGGCCCCCCCGCCGGTGCCGCCGGTGCCGCCCGCCCGCACCTGCCCGCAGCGGCGGCGAACCCCGCGCCCGCTCCGCGCCCCGCCGCGCTGCCGGGCGCAGGGCGAGGGGCGGCCGCGCATGCGTCTCCGCCTCCCCCCCCCCCCAATAAACCGGGGCCGTCCCCCCCCCCAACCCCCCGGAGGGGCCGCCCCCTCCCCCGAGAGCGGAGCCGCCCCCACGCCCCCCCGCCGCCGCGCCGCAGCCCCCCGGCAGCCGGGGATGGAGAGGGTTTTTTTTTTTGGGGGGGGGGGGGGTCCCGGTGGTGGGGAGCACCCCTAGACCTCTGCGCCCCCCCCCCCCCCCCCTTCTCCGGTTTTTCCCCCCGCTGGCACCGCACCCCCGGCATCCCTGCGCTGGCAGCCGGTGGGTTTTAGGGTGTTGGTAAAGTGGGGGGGGCATCCTCCAGCCCCTCTGCACCCCAAAATCACTGCTCGGCCCTGAACCCCCCCCTCCCATGTGCTGCGCACCCTGCCCCAGCCCTGCACGGGGACCCACTGTCTCTTGGGATTTTTTTTGGGGGGGTACAGTTGAAGGGCACTTTCCCTGCTCCCCCCTAAATCCCTGCCAAGCTGTGCGGGCTGCATCCAGCCCCCCCCCCCCCACACACACACACCCCTGTATGGCCCCGCGTCGGGTGGGAGATGCTGCGGATGCGGGAGGATGCCGAGGATGCAGGAAGGAAGGTGCTGAGGGCGGACAAAGCCTGGGAAAAACCCCAATAAAGCGGGAAGGATGCTCGGAAGCTGCGATGCCAGAAGTCACCCCCAACATAGGGGAAAAACTGTCACCGAGCTGGATGGGGGGGGGGGGGGGGGCACCTTTTTTTTTCCATTTTTTCCCCCCCCGAACCTGCCGGCCTGAATGGAGAAAGCCGCCCTGTCTCCTGCCATTTGGCAGCGGCCGCGGAGACGGGCGCCCTTTCTCTTCCTCATCTATAGGATGGGCCCGCGGAAACCCGAGAGCAAAGTTCTCATTTCCGACTCCATTGTGCGGGACTTCGAGGCCCCGGGTGCCGCTTCCTGCCTTTTGTGAGCCCCTGCCACAGAGCCCTTCTGTTCCCCTCCTTTCTGCCTCTGCAGCTGGCGGCCCCCAGCCCCAAAAGGTGCCCGGGCGCAAGGGGGGAAGGCGGCAGGGGTTAACGGCCCCGTGGTGTTTGCCAAATGGGACCGGGGAGAAGGACCCGGTGCTGTCACCGTGCTGTCCCCGCTTGCCGAGGTGTCGGGTGATGCCACCCTGCAGGTCTCCAATTCATCGTCTTGGGGGAAAGGGCACCCATGGGTGCAGCGTCTTGCTCCGTCTCCGTGTCCCTGGAGCGGCTGGTGGCACGCGGGGTGGCCCGGCATGGGGACAGGGGTGAGCACAGATGGTCAAGCTCAAGGCCACGCCGTTGGCAACGCTCAGCAGGACGAGGCCAGCTCCGAAATGCTCACCCAGCACCAGCTCAGCACCATTTGGGGTGAGGATGCCCTCAGTCCCGCACCCATGGCAAGCCCCACATCCCCCCTTCTACATTTCACAGCCCCCCCAGGGACAGCGCCGCTTCTTCCCCTCTCCCAGCTGGGAACTAACAGCAGCAGCACACCCCTGGGGGGGGGAGGATTTCTCCCCAAAACCCCCCCACACCCCACAGGATGGCTGTGCAGGAGCCCAGCGAGGACCGAGCCCCGTGGGCAGCCCCGGCCCCGTGGCCGAAACGCCACCGGCCATTTGTCTTGCCGAGCGAAGGTGCCGGCAGTGAGTTATCGGAGCTCTCCTCTCGAGTGGAGATAAATGTCATAACAGACACCAGCCAGCGCGGCTTATGGATGAGGATTTAATAGACACCGCTCCCCCCGCGCTCCTCCCCGCGCTGGCAGCTGCTCCGTGCCCAGGGAGCGCAGCCCACGGCGGGACGGCATCGGGGACCGGCTGCTCCACCAGCTCGGGGCTGCTCCCTCCAGCCGGTCCCCAAGGGCAGGAGGTGAATTTGTGGGGTTCCCCTGGGCTGCGGCCAAGCCCCGATGTCGCTTTGTGCCCTTCCCCTCCCATCCGGCCTGGCAGGATGGGTTTTGAGATGAACCTCCACGTGGCACGGTTTGATGGCCCCAATTCCCCATCGTTTTTGGGGAAAGGGATTTGGGGTCGGATTTGGGGTTCCCCAGCCGCAGCACCCACTCATCCTCATCCTCTGCCCTGTCCCACACCGCACGTCCAGCCTGGATGGGCACCGACAGCTCTGCCCCGAGCTGCTCCCAGCTGCCCAACGGGGTCCCCGCTGCGCCCCAT
This sequence comes from Netta rufina, assembly GCF_964035555.1. NCBI lineage: Eukaryota > Metazoa > Chordata > Aves > Anseriformes > Anatidae > Netta > Netta rufina. The sequence goes on along the minus strand of NC_140152.1, from coordinate 4,657,886 downwards.
GTCCCCAACCACACCAGGGACAGGCTGGGTGCCCCCTGGCATGGTGGCACTTGGGTCCCTCTGCTCCTCGGTCCCGCTCTGCTTCGTCCCCAGCCCCGTCCGGTTTTGCACCGACGAAGAGAGCAGGGACCAGGAGCGCCTTTTTGAGCCGGAACGATGGGTTTCTGGCGAAATCCTGCAGCAGTGTTGCCGTGACGACCCTCCCGCAGTTTCCATCCAAAGATGTTTTCCTTTGTTGTGACAGGGATGCGGGGAGGGCGCCGGGGAGGCGGCCGCGGGCGTGCGGGTGCGTGACGGGGGCGAGGGGCTCCTGCCACCAAAGGCCAGGACCTGGCACTGCCCCTGGGGACACCGGCACGGCACCGGCGTTGGGGCAACCCCATGGCAGAGCCCCCCTTTCAACTACAGCCCCGGAGGACGGCGAAGGGACTGGGAACCACACATGGCACGAGTTTGGGAGGTCTCAGCCGGGTGTATGTCCTGCTGAGGACCACAAGAGAGGGGACGTGGCCAAGCCAGAGCACGGCCGTGTCCCTTGGGGTGCGCGTGGGGACCCCGTCCCGCGCCCCGGCGAGCCGCTTGTTATTCCGCTCAGGTCCGCCTCCGGCTAATGAAGCCCGTTCCAGGAGAGCTGCCACATTCACTGGGAGAACGGCTCCGTAATGAGGCCCCTGCCACCGCAGCTGGGGCCAGCGCTCGGGGCACTGGCACGGGGACAGGCAGCAGGACGGACGGACGGACGGACGGCTCTGTGGGGCTGGGATGCCAGGAGAGCCACAGCCGGTGCCTGGCCTTGGTGAAAATGCTGCTGTGATGTAGGTGCTGGGGCTGGAATAGGGCAGGACGCCCCAATCCAGGGGCTGATCCGGATGAGACCCAGTGCTGGTGCCACGGAGCCACCTCCATGCTGTCCCCAAACCCTGCGGCTCGCCCCAGTTTCTCCCAGTAGCGTCCCCACTTTTGGCCCAAACTGCCCCGTGCCCTGACCTGGGCAGGGTGACAAGGGCACGGAGGGGACCGCGGGCTGGGGGCCACCATGGGTGCCGTGCCCGGGGATGGGGGACCCTGCCCTGGCCAGGCACAACTTCGCTGCGAACCCACCGGCAGGATGAATTGATTTTATTTTCTGTTTCCATGGCAACTGCCTCTTTCCCTTCCCCCTTCGGCCTGCCGGCAGCCCAGACCCGCTCCTGCGCCCTCCCCGGCCGGCACCCGGCCCCCAAAGGAGACTCGAGGGACATCGGGGCCGTGACCCAGCCTGGTCCCCTCCTCCGGGGACTCCCTGGGGTGGCAGCGCCACCAGCTCAGAATCCACAGAGGGGGCCAAATCCTGCACCTCTGCCCCGGCTGCAGCACGGGAGGGATTTGGGGGAGCAGACAGCAGGTCTGGGCACGTGTCCCCCCCCCAGGTCCAGGGGACATTCCCCCCTCTTCAGCCCCTTTCTGGCACCGGCAGCAACCAGCAGCAGGGCTGGACGTGGCGCTGCTTTATTAGCCCTGGTGGTAATTGCCCCCCCGGTCCTGCCCACGTGGCTACGCTGAGCAGCATGCCCATTAGCAGAGCCAGGCTCGTTAACGGCACCGGGCTCGTTAGCGGCACCTCGTCCCCGACACCTGCTCCCGGCTGATGTGTCACCTCTCGGGCAGCAGCCCCGTGGCGCTGAGGGCCCCCGTGGGCGCTCAGCACCCTTTGCTCCGGCCGGCAGGGTGCTCACCGGGAGGTTCGTGGCCGGTTGTAACGAGATAACGCTAATTACATCCCTTCCTCTGCCTCCTCCCGGAGCAGTGCTCTCACCGCTGCCCTGCACGGCTCCTTCCCAGCGCGCAGATGCCACCTCAGCACCAATTACCGACCCCGCAGCCATGCGGTGGAAGTCAGAGGTGCCAAATCTTGCCCTTCCCAGCCCCCTGGCCCCCAGCACCCCCCCCCCCCCGGCACGGCGGAGGGGATGAAGGCAGCGTCGCATCCCCCTTGGGGAGAACAGGCAGGGCCCTGTGGCGGGCAGGGTGGCGGCGGCGCTGAATAGCGCCTGTGCCGCATTCACCGGTAATCCCCGGCGTTTACACGGAAGTGGAAATCAATCGCCGCAAGTAATTAACTGCAAAGGGCACAAAACCAGCTTCTTCTTCTTCGGAAGCAGCTCCCCGCGCCAGCCGGGGTTGCTCAGCAAAAACTCGCACGCTGCCACCCCGCCGCACAAAAGGCGCCGGCACCCGCTTCCTGCGCCGGGCCAGCACCCTACGGGGCGGCACGGGGGGGGTAGGGGGTCTCGCCTGGTGGGAGCGGGGTCTTGGCTCCCTGCCAGTGCCTGGTTTCTCATCTCAGCAGCTTTCTGTGAGCTTTTATAAAAGGCAAAGTCCTCCCTTGGGGTGAGCCGAGCTGCTCAGGGCTATGGCAAAATATCCGCGCTACCCGCCCGGGCCGTTCCTCGAGAGCGAGGAGGGTGAAGAAGGATGGAGAACGCAGGGGACACGGGGTGCTGAGCAGGCAGAGATGGGGACAGGGGTGGTGGGAGCAGGGAAGTCACCATCCTGATGCCTCCAAGGACAAGGGGGCTGCAGCGAGGCGGGGAGCAGCTCGGTGCGCCCCGCTCGGAGCGGAGACGCTGCCGGGAAGATGCAGGTGGGAGGAGGCGTGGGCCGCGGTGGCAGAAATAGCAGACCTGTCCCCCCACCGTGCGATTAGCCGAGTGACAATTAAGGCTCCCGTGTTCCTGACCCAATTTCTCAGGCAAAACTCGGGGAGGGAGGAGGAGGAAGGTGCAGCGTGCGTCACGCACGCACGCGTGTGCCTGCGCGCGCCGTCGTCGCATGCACGCCCGTGCAAGGGCACGCAGGTGCGTGTGTCCTCAGTGACACCCCTGTGCACATGCACACGTGTTCCAGCGTGCACACGCGTGTGCACAGCCCTCACGAGGGCCAAGCCAGGAGGACGAAGCCCCCCCAGGCCCCGCGTGCCGGTGCAGAGCCGTGCTGCAGGGGGGAGGCGAAGGCTTTGCAGCACTCGCCCGGTTTTATTTTTTGCTTTTGCCTGAGCTCAGAGGCAGCCTCAGCGCGGTCGCCGTGACTCATGCTGGCAGACAAACACCCGGGGAGGCTCGGGAGGGCTGCAGACCGCCGCTGTGCCGTTGGCTTTTTGTCACCTCCCCCAGTCAAGTGGCAGTGGGGGCTGGCAGGGGACGCGGGACACCGCGGGGCTGGGGCTGGCAGCCTCGCCGAGCACCCACAAAGAGCCAGGGCCGTGGGCAAGCGCAGCAGCACCATATGCTTGTGAAGGATCATTTTAAGCAGCTGGCGTGAGCGTGTGCGTGTGAGCGGGGCTGTTTCTCCCTGCACAGCTGCTGCAGGCTCCCCACTGCTCCCTCGGAGGCTCGGGGTGCGCAGCGCGACCCCGCACAGCGGCCAGGACCCCGCCAGCACGGCCAGGGGGCTGCAGGGGGGCTGGTTTGGGTGAGCAGGGGTGCTCCAATGTAGGGACGCAGCTGGGCAGGTGTGATGGAGCGTGGAGGGGTGCTGGAGAACACAGGGGGGCTGGAGAACAGAGGGGCTGGAACATTTGGGGATGCTGGAGCATGTGGGGATGCTGGAATATTTATGGATGCTGGGACATTTAGGGATTCCGGAACATTTAGGGATGCTAGGGCACATGGGGATGCTGGAGAACACAGGGGTGCTGGAACATTTATGGGTTCTGGAGCACGTGGGGATGCTGGAGAACACGGGTTCTGGAACATTGGGGGATGCTGGAACGTTTATGGGTGCTGGAACGTTTATGGGTGCTGGAATATTTAGGGATGCTGGGGCACACAGGGATGCTGGAGAACATGGGGTGCTAGAATATTTATGGGTGCCGGAGCACGCAGGGATGCTCGATCACACAGGGATACTGGAGAAAATAGGGGTGCTGGAACATTTCTGGGTACTGGAACACGTGGGGATGCCGGGGCACATTGGGCTGCCGGAGCACACGGGGATGCTGGAACCTTGATGGATGCTGAACATTGAGGGATGCTGGAACATTTAAGGATGCTGGAGCACATGGGGATGTTGCAGCACGTGGGGATGCTGGAACATCGAGGGCTGCTGGAACATTTAGGGATGCTGAACACTGAGGGATGCTGAACACTGAGGGATGCTGGCACACCGAGGGATGCTGGCACATTTTGGGATGCTGGCACATTTTGGGATGCTGGCACACACAGCCGGGGGCGTGAGGACCAGCTCCGCCGTGGGGCTGCTCCCGTGCGGCGATGCCGGGGCGCACAGGGGTACCCGTGGTGCCAAGGTTCCCGCACCCCCCCGGCACCCGGCTGCCCCCCCCCCAAAAAACCCCCCCCCCCGCAGCGCCTCCGGGGCTCTCCCCTCAGCCGCGCTCCGCCAGTGCCACCTACAGAGCTGGCCCAGAAGGGCACCCGGCCGGGGACACCCCCGGAGCCCACCCCCGGAGCCCAAACCCCGAGCAGGAGCCGGGGGGGTGATACTGGAGGTGGGGGGCACGAAGCCTTCGCAGGAGCAGCCCCTCGGGGGGTTCTGGGGGGGGGTGCACGCCCCCCACACACACCCCGGGGTGCTCAATGCGGGGGGCTCCTGCCCATTTTGCGCACCCCCTGGGGGGGGGGGGGGACACGGCGCAAAGCCCCCCCAAACCCTGAAGCGTGGGGTCCCCACCGAAGCCCTCAATGGGGGGGGGGCTTGACCCCCCCTTGGGGGTGCAGCGCCAGCCCCCGGGGTGCCGCTATGGGGCCCCCCCGGCGGTGCTGTAGGGTCCCCCCCGCTTCTCCCCTGTCCCCCCCCCAATGCTCCCCACCGGTGCATTGGGGGTGCCCCCCCCCAAAAGCCGCTCCCCGGTTGGCGAAGGGGGGGGGCGGAGCGCGGGGGGGGGGCGGGGGGAGGCGGGTCCGGCCCCACGGAAGCGGCTGCGCCGTTTCCTGCACGGGGGGGGGCACGAGGTGAGTACGGGGCTGGGGGCGCAGGGGGGGTGCATGGGGTAAATGTGGGGCTGGGGGGCACGGGGGGGGCACGGGGTGTGCGCAGGGATGGGCGCGGGGGGGGCACGGGGTGAGTGTGGGGCTGGGGGGTATGGGGGAGGCACGGGAGGGGGGCGCAGGGGGATGCTCGGGGGGTCACCATTGCTACTGGGTGCCCCCTTGGCTGTCTGGGGGTCCCTAATGCTCTCTGGGGGTCCCCAGTACTGGCCAAGGGTCCCCAAAGGTGCCATAGGGTTGGTCCCCAATGCTGCTCGGGGTTCCCATTTCTACTGGGGGTCCCCAATGCTGCTCGGGGGTCCCCAGTACTGCTTAGGGGTCCCCAAAGGTGCCATAGGGTCCCCAATACTGCTCAGAGTTCCTATTTCTACTGGGGGTCCCCAAAGGTGCCATAGACTCCCCAATGTGCTCGGGGTTCCCATTTCTCCTGGGGGTCCCCAGTGCTGCTCAGGGGTCCCAAGTGACACCAGGTTGCCCCCACTGCTGCCCAGGTGCCCCCACTGCTGCTTGGGACGTCCCGTTGGGTGCCGCAGTCCTGCCCAGGTGCCCCCAATTTTCTCCAGGTGCCCCCTATACCCTGCAGCCGTTCCCGATCCCGTCTCCCCGCACGCAGCGATGCCCGCGGAGCCCCTGATCTGCGCCGACACGGCCACGAGGTGAGTCCCGGTCCCCAGGGGGACGGGGTGGGGGACGGGGCCACGCTGTCCCCATCACGTCCCCGGGATGGTGACACCCATCCCCGCAGGGTGAGCTCCGTGCTGAACCGGGACGTGAAGCAGTTCGGGAAGAAGCACATGTTCGACGCCAACGAGGAGACGTGCTGGAACTCAGACCAGGTACTGGGGTGAGGGTGGGAGCCGTGTCCCCATTAAAAACCCCGTTGTCCTTGTCCCCACCCTGATGGAGCCCCGGTGTCGTTCCTGCCTCCAGGGCGCGCGCCAGTGGGTCGCCCTGGATTTCCCGCGCACCGTCAAGGTCTCGCAGCTCCACATCCAGTTCCAGGGGGGATTCTCCAGCCGGCTGTGCACGCTGGAAGGTGAGGAGCTGCTCCTGGGGCGCCTCTGGTTCCCTTTATCCACGCCTGGATCCCGCAGAGCTTTGTTATAGGGCCTAAAGCCGTTTGTTAGCTGTTCCTAAAACTCCAGAGGGGCTTGGGGCCGTGGGTTGGAGCAGAATTGGGGTGCAGAGTGAGGACCCGGGGTTCTCCAGGACACTTTGGGAACCTCGCCCATCATTTGGCAAACCCGCTGCTCCCAGCCCCGCAGCAGAGCCGTGCAGGGAGGATTTTTGGGGCGATTGAGCCCACGGCAGTCATTTAGGGCTCCCCCAGCACCTCCACGCGGCTGCCTTCACCCTCACACCCCACAGGCTGCAGAACGGGCGAAGAACTGGTGAAAATATCCGAGCTGTACCCCGAGGACGTTAACGCCATGCAGATATCCTTTTTGCCACTCGAGGTCTTTAGGATACGATCCTACAGGTGCCCGGTGGCGCTTTGCTGCTGCTAAAACAGGTTTACCCCCACGTGGGGGTGTCCCCCTGCCTGTTTTTTTTTGTGTTTTTGTTTATTTTTTTTTTCCTTTACGGGCCTTGCACAGATTCGAGGTGGAGGAGACAGCTCTGGATAAGCTGAAGATCACCTTTGAGAACAGCACGGACTTCTTTGGGCGCATCGTGGTGTACCACCTCAGGGTGCTGGGGGAGAGGCTGTAGGGCAGCGGCGTTGGGGGGGGGCTGCTCTCCCAGCACCCTCATTTCCCCCCCCCCTGCCCTGGGGGCTCTGCTGCACCCCGAAGTGGAGAGGGGACCCTCAACCCCCCCGGGATGGCCTTGCAGGAGGGATGTTTGTGCAGGGATCCACGGGCTGGACTTGCAAACCACCTTTGGTGCCTTTTTTGGGGGGAATGCAGCCCGTGCAGCCGGCTGAATAAACGGTGGTGGTGGCCCCCAGCTCCTTCCCGGCTGCTTTTTGGGTCAGAGACACCCCAGGACTGAGCCCTGTGGGGTTTGCCCTGCCCCAGCCCTGGTTTTGGTTCTGCTGCCGTGATCTTGGGGGCTGGTTTGGGCAGGGGGAGAGGAGGAGAAGCTGCTCCCTCCCCGTGCTGGGGGCTCTGGCTGTCCCCCTGCTTTGGTAACCACCCCTGAGCTGCTCGGAGCAGCAGTTTGCAGGCTCACAGGGCGCAGGCTCAGCTGCTGGCGGGGCCGTGCTGTGCTCCTGGCTGGCAGGGTGAGATTTCCTGCAGGATTTTGCTCCTGCCCATGGGTATTTGCCTGGCTGTGTGCAGGAAGAGCTTGGCAAGTTTACAGGTGCAAGAGGGAGCCACGCTCGTCAATGAGGCAGCTCTGGAGAGGAATATGGGGGCGCCAGGAGGGTGCCAGCCTCGAAGAGCTTGGTTGGCCCAGTTCCCTATTAGCTGGTGCTGGGATGGGGGGCTGGCTGCCGTGACAGACCACGGGGATGCAATTGAGGTAAGAGACAGGGCTCCACACGGCTGCTTTTAGGGTTTACTTCCAAAAAAATGCAATACTTGAATGCACGCAGGAAGCAGCCGAGCCCAGAAGGAGCAGAAATGCAGCTGCCCTGAGGAGTGAGTGTCCCTGGGTGCGAGGCACCGAGGCCGTGCCACCTTCCAGGAGTGGCCTAAATCCGCCGAGGCCAAGCGGTTGGTTCACAGCTTCCTCCACGTGCTCCTTGCTCGAAGCACTGTGCTGCTGCCTGTTTTGGGACTGCTGGGTCAGGCCACGTTGGTCCCAGAAGAGAGCCCTGCGTCGGCCAAGAGAAGCGCTGGTGCTGCAGCGGCGCAGCGTGAGCCACTGTCACTCCAACCCCTTGTTCTGGAATAGCTTGAGGATGTGATTTTCAATAACCTGTTGGACTAATGAAGGGAAGAGAAGGGAGAGAGATGAAATCCAGGGAAGCCAAGCCTGTAAGAACCTGTTTCTGCTGTGGGTAGGACCTGGGCACTCTTTGGCTCCTGTTTTCCAAGGGGAAGCTGGAAAATCCCTTTCTCCAAGGGCCCATCTCTCCTGTCCCAGTCCCGCTGCCAGCACAGCTCTGGTTTGGAGGGGGAGCAAGGGGAACAGGACCTCATTTGACTTCTCTGGCTCGGTTTCTCTGCATGGCAGAGCAGGGAGCTGTGGTGGAAGGTCAAAGAAAGCCCTGAGCTGGGCTGGGAGCTGCCTGTAGGGTCGCTGCGGAGGGAAGTCAGGGCTCCCTGCCACGTGTGGAAGGGACACTTGCCTTTCTTGTGCCCCAGGGCCACGGCCAGATCCATCGGGGTGTAGCCAGAATCTGCTTCTGTCGTCAGGTCGGCACCACGAGCTGCAAGCAGGCAGTGGCAGTCAGGGCGCAGCGTGCCCCTGCTGACACGGCGTCCCCTCTGGGGCCGGTGCAGGGTGAGGAGACCCCCAAAAAGCGCCCCTCCTGGCTGGGCAGCGCCCCGTGACACCCCCAGGCTGCTCAGGCTTTCCCCCCAGGCACGTCAGGCTCCGTCCCCGAGGCGGTTACCAACAAGCCACAACTCGAGGCCGAGGATTAAGCGCGGATCTTCCCCGTTACCTAGTAGGGCCTCGACACACTTGACGTGATTGCCGCGCACGGCGTAGAGCAGAGGAGTGCCGCCATTCTGCAGGGAAAGGGAAGGGGTTGTGTCATTGCTGGCCTCGCACGGGGCTGTGCTCACACAGCTCCTGCTCCTCCCAGAGAGGTCGATCCCTGACCCGCTGGGCTCCCCTTTCTACCCTCTCCCAGCTCCGGGCTGAGTGTTGTCTTGCAGAGCGGCTCTGCGCGGGTTTTATTCTCTGTATGCAATAAAATAACTGTAATCCGAAAGGCAACCTTAATTTCTGAGTGCAGTTTCCTTGTGGCTGGTAACATCACCACTGTGAGCAAGCGAGGAAACCATTTAAAATTATTATCTAGATTAATTTCTCGAAACAACTGCGTGAGCAAGTAAACGAGCGTCGCAAGCCCGGGAAGCAGCTGGGAGAAGCGCGCTGCTGCTGACTCGGCCCGGAACGAGGTGAACTCGCTGCTGCTTTTAAAAATGAGCTTTGCAGAGCCTCGTCTGGGGCCTGGTGTCGCTCGCCGTGCCGCAGCAGCACTCACCCAGTCGTAGATGTTGATGTCTGCGTTCCTCTCCAGCAGCATGATGACGATGTCGGTGTAGCCGCCCATGCTGGCCAGGGACAGGGCGCTCTCCCGCTCCTTCGCCAGCGCGTGGGGGTCAGCACCCTAGGGAGACAGCACAGACGTTAGCCCCGCTGGGTGAAGGAGCCCTGCTGAGAGGCAGGGAGCTTGGCACAGCCTTGCTGAACGCCCTGGGCTGGCTGATTGTGGAGCCAGGTCCTCAGCCTCGTGGGGAAGAGAGCGCTCCCCCAGTCCCCGTGACCTCTCCTTCCCAAAGTCCTTACCAGGCATGTTCTAATCAACAAAAGTCTCAGGTGAGGACTTAAAAGCCCTTCTCCAGTGTCAGTAAGTTAAGCCTCATGGCTTCTGGTACTCAGTTCTTTCCCCCATCACCAGTAACAGCATTACTGGCCCTGTCTAGAGGCGCCTGGACAGTATCTGTTCTCTCTTTTGTTAGTGCTCTACCTAAAAACCCGCCCTGTCCTCTGAGCTCTGCGAGCCGTGGACCTCTCCTGGATTTCACTATCTCCTCTAGCAACGCATCCCCTCATTTATTTGGGGTTCTGTTTGTCTTTCTGGTAACAAACTGCAGCTAAACGAGCCAGCATTGGGCCAGGGTTTGTGTAACACAAGGACAAGAGCTTCGGGGAGCACACAAGGACCTGGTCCCTGCTCACCCCCACGCAGCCCCTGGCTGCAGGCCCAGCACTTGAGGACGATGCAGGGATGAGTTCATTAACTGCAATGATACCTCAGCGAGCGCATTTACAGGCAGATTACGGGGCCCAAGTGATAAGTCTGATCTCAAATTACCAATAAGCAGATATTTAATTACAAACAGTTATTGCTAGCTGTGAGATAAGGCTCTTCATGCTCCTGACTTAGCCCGCAGCCTGACGGGGAGCATCCAGCAGCGTCTGAGCCATTAGCTCTGTGAATGTGGCCTGTTTGGTGCTGGGGGAAAGGCTGGCTGAGGCACCAGGACAGTTCTAGACATTTTGGCAGGCACTGGGGCTGGAGTTGGGAAGTCTCTTGTTAACAAGGCACTGCACAAATGTGGCCTTACCCATTCCAGCAGGTGACGGACCGTTTCGATCTCTCCAAAGGCTGCAGCCCAGATCAGCGGCGTGAAACCTCTCTCGTCACGTTTATTTACCAAGTTCTCCCCTGCACAAAACCCAGACATCTTAAATAGGAAGGTCAAAACCCCCTTCTGCTTCCTGTCACCCCCCTGTAAAGCCAGCAAAGGCTGTAAAACTAAGCCAAGGGTTTATCAAAGGGTGCTCTGTGAGCTGGCAGGACTCTGTATGAGCTGGGATGAGATCCCACAGACACGTACCTTTCCGAAGGTGCTCCTTCAGCTGGCTGAGCTCACCTTGAGCAGCTAGCTGGTGAATGGACAGCGCTAGGGGAGAGAGAATGCAACCATCAGGACAAAAATCAGCTCAGCGCCCATCATCTCAAGGGGGAGCCCTGCAGGTGATACCCAGACAGCCCCAAGCGAACCCCCAAAAACCCCAGTGGGTAATGAACAGCTTTCTGCAGGTGCTGAGAACAGAGGAACAGCAGCAGATGGAGGGAGGCTCCAGTCCCACTGTCCTGCTGCTCCCTCTGCATCCCCACGTCTGCAGTGTGAGGTGCAGAGCACGATGTGCCCAGCTGTACTCACTGTCCAGTGTGGCTGGGAGGGCTGAGACCTCGTTGCCGCGCTGCCTGTTCGTCAGCGTGTTCGAGTGCTTCAGGGGGAAGCCTGTTCCAGAGAGAGGAGAGAGTCAGGGAACGTTTCCTCCGTGTACAGGGAGGAACCAGGCTGACCAGAGGCCAAGTGCCTCATGGAAACTCCTGTCAGCCTAACGCGACTTATCTGAAGCTGTTCCCTCCTGTCAAAACTGAGCTCTGCACAGAAGGAATTATCCCCTTGCAAGGGAAGAGCCTGGGGATCGAGGTTTGACCAGCGTGCGGGGACCAACAGCTGAGCAGGGAAGATAAAACAGCCCAAACAGCTGCCCAAGGAGGGGCACGGTCCATCTGGGCCACCACGGGAGACAGGGATCTTGCATTAATGGCATAATTGCACACGATATACTGCAGAGTACAGCCTGGGGATGCACTCAAGTTCATCCTCGTATTTCCTACGCGTGAAGAGCTCCACTTGGAAACCTGGGTGTATTTCCAACAAGCGACTGGTAGTTTAATTAGGAAAGTGCAGAGAAAGACTTCACAAACTCCAGTTCCTCTGCATGGAGCTGCAGCGACCTCTCACTGCCAACACAAGTCATCAGCAAGGCTTAGATCTGGACTTAGTCTTGCTGCATCATGGAAGGGACCAAGAGTGGTAAAGGACTTTTTTCCAGCTGCATTTGTGGGATGAGAGATCCCTTTGCAGGCAGATGACCTCTCCCACGCCCGTCTCCCTCTGGGGCTGCGCACCAGGAGCTGTGAGCACCAGGCTCTGCAATACTCACTGTCAAGGGCTGAGAGCTCAGTGCTCCTCTGCCTGTCCATCGAGGCAGTTGAGGGCTTGAGAAGGGCGTCTGCTCCACCTGCAGAACAAGGATAATTGTTGGGGACCTTGGTGTCACTTCGTGGGGAGCAGGCTGGGCTCTGCGTGGCACAGTGAGACCTGGCTGGCTCGACAAACACCTCACAGCCACCCCTACTGCTGCAGGGGGCTGCAGGAAAGCTGCTTTCACCAGGCTCCTTCTCTGTCTGAATCCCCCTGGAGGGTTTGGTTCTGGGTATGCCCTGTCTCAGCTGTCACCCCCCTGCCACCCCCAGCACTCACCGTCCACAGAGCTGGAGCACAAAATGTCCCTGTCCGGCTGCAGGAGCCCTGCAGGGACACCTCCATCCTCTGTGTCCTCAGTCCCAGTCAGCTCCCCCATGGCTGCTGCTCCTTCAGCTCCACTCTCACCCTCTTCTGGCAGCTCCTGGGCGTCCTCGTCACTCAGGGGAGCCTCCATGAGACGGGCGGCTGCTTCTTCACCTTCCATGGGGGAACTGCGACACTAAAGCGTTAAAAAAAGGGAAAAGCTTCCTCAGGGGAACTGCCCCAGCACCGTGTTAAGGGGGATAAACCTTTTATGGGTGAACTGCCCCATAATTGTGTCAAGAAGGGGACAAAACCTTCCATGGGGGAACCACCCCAACACAATATCAAGGTGGGGGAGCAGCAGGGAGGTCTCCCAGGACACAAAGGGCCGTTGTGGGGTGCAGGCCGCCCCGTCCCCACACGCAGCCATCGCTCCCCTTAATTTCGGGCCCCTTTTTGCCCCCACCACACAGGCGCCACCCCCCTACCCCCTGCCACCCCCACAGGCCTGGCCTCACCCCCAGCCCCCGGCCCCGCGAGGAACCCTTTCGGATCCCCCTTCCTCGAGCCCCGAGGGTCCCGGGGGGGGTCCCGGGGGGGGTCCCGGTGCTGTCCCCACCCGGTGACACCAGGAGAGGAGCGGGAGGAGGGGGGGGGCGAGCCCTGCGCCCACCCGAGCCCTCCAAGCCCTGAGGAGGAAGGCGGCGGTTACCTGCTGGGCGCCGCGCTCCGGGGCTCCGCCAACGGCTGCGAGTGGTCAAATTTTTTGGGGAAAGACCCCAAGTTTGTTTTCTTTTTTGGGGGATCCCCGATTTGAGGGGGGAACCCCGGTTTTTGCTTTTTTTTTTTAGGGGGGAGCGAAGCGGAACGCTTGTGCCCGGGGGCTCGGTGCCCGGCCGGGGCGGGGAGCGGAGGCACCGGCGGAAGAGGAAGCGGCGGGGCCGGCATGGAGGAGCCCGAGATGCAGCTGAAGGTGAAGAAAGGTCGGAGCGGCCCCGGCAGCGCTGGTGGAGGGGGGGAGGTACCCGTTATCGCCCAGTCGCGACAGGCTGGCTTGCGATAGGGAGCCGCGGCGCCCGCGCGTGTCGCGATATGGCCCCGCAGCGGCCGCGCGTGTCGCGATAGGGCCCCGTAGCGACAGCATCTGTCGCGATAAGGCCCTGCGGGGCGGGAGAGAGGAGGGAGGAGCAGCCCGCGACCCGTTTCGCTGTTTTGTTGGTCGTCACGGGGTCGTGACGGGGCAGGGCGGGGCGTGTCACGGGAGGGTAGGGCGCGACATGTCGCGACAGGGCAGGGCGGGCAACGCAGGGGCTGGCGGGGGGTCGCGGTCGCCTTCAGAAGGCCGGCGGGGCCGCGTCTCGTACAGAAGAAAAGCCCTGAGCCGGGGGGGACGGGGCCGGTAAAACAGCCAGCGAGGCAGAGGAGTCGGCATAAATAAAATATAAAATAAAATATAAAATAAAATAAAATAAAATAAAATAAAATAAAATAAAATGAAATAAAATGTTCAAAGTGAGGTAATGTCCCGTGAGGAGCGAGCTGTCAGCCTGTGGAGGTGGCACCCAAAAAGGGGTTTCTACGTGAGCGCAGGTGGGACGGGGTCGGGGGGGATTTGGGGGGCTGGGGGCAGCACTGGCCCTTCCTGAGCCCCCCCCGGCCGCTGTGGGGGAGCTTTTGGGGTGTTGGGTGGGTGTGTGGAGGGGGAAGGAGAAGGACCCCAAACTGGAGGTGGCTGAGGTGCAGGAGAGCTCAAGGGGCTGGGACTGGGCCGAGACTCGGAGCCCCCAGCCCTCGAGGTGGCCAAGCCAGCAGCCCCCCGCTGCTCCCCGCTGCCTCGTGACCACCTCAAATTGCTCAAAAACTGTGGCCCAGTCCTCAAAACCAGGACAAACCCCTGCTGGCACTGAGCTGCTGGGGCTGGCGACGTCCCAGGGCGATCTGTGTCCACCCGGTGCTCCTTGCTGTGGATGCGAGCTGCCTGTCGTGGGTGTTGCCTTCACACCCTCGTTAACAGGCTGGCGATCCAAAATATTTGGGTTTTTGCTCTGATCTCTTTCCCCTGGCATGGCATCACCTTGTCCCAGAGCGGCCCCCACAGGGCGCTGAGCAGCTGGGGTGTGGGAGGGTGCAGCGGGTGCTCCCTGAGCCCCCCCAGTCCCCCCAAGGGAGCCCCTCGAACCCCACCTTCCTCCCCCCTGCTCCCTGCTTTCAGTAATTCTGCCGCTTCTCTCGTTGCAGTTACGGACAAGTTCACGGAGAGCATGTATGTCCTGGCCAACGAGCCCTCCGTGGCGCTCTACCGCCTCCAGGAGCACGTCAGGAGATCGCTTCCAGAGCTCGCTCAGCACAAGGTGAGTCAGGCTTCGCTTCGGCCTCCAGACCTGAGGCACAGCCAAACTCGGGCTCTTTTCCTGAGCTGGAACATCATCGCTATCTTGGGACGATGGGGAAGGAGGAAGGGAATCAGCCCTGGGGGCACAAGAATTGTCTGAGAAGGGTTGAGGTGCTGTGGGACCCCGCTCAGCCTGAACTGGAGGGGCTGAGGAGGATTTGCACGTTCATCTGCAGCCCCCAGGTGAAACTTTCCAGGCCAACCTCATCCCAAAGCTCCCAGCACCGGAGACAAAGTGCGGAGACAAAGAAAAATGAGCAGCCTGTCTTGTACGGGGAGGGGGGAGGAGGCAGACGTTAAATCTTATTACCCCTGGCTACACTGCAAGATTTTTATTTCCGACATAAAATAAGGAGGAGGGCAGGAGGAGGGAAGGGGGAGTGGGAAGAAACAAGTGCGAGGAGCCCACACGAGGCAAGGCAGGATAATGAATCGCATCTCACAGCTGTGTTCCTGCTTCCCTCCAGAGCACGGAGCAGAGACACTTTAATGCCAGCCTTGTTGTCCTTCTCCCTCTTCTGCCAGTCATGATTCATTAGGAGTGATGTCTCATGAATAGATTACTGCTTCATGTCTATGCTAATGCACTGTCAGGCCCCATTTTTCACCTTTGCTTTACAGCCCTAGTTTCCAAATTAACCTGGATTGTGACACTTTATTATTCAATTATTTATTAGCATTTCCTATACGTGCCTGCGTGCGGCCCTAGGTACGCAGAGATGTATGTGCACCTATAGCACACGCCGATGCGATTGCATCACGGGCTTCTAATATTATTCCTGCGCTGTCGCTTGCTCTCATTTAATCAAGTTTCGGGGAAGGTGGCCGGAACAAAAGGAAATTGAGCAAATTGTATGACGAGCCATGCAGAGGGAAGAGATCAGTTTCCATCACGGCACGGTTTGTCACGGGGACGGGGGCGAGGGGCCACGCAGCAGCACAAATGGAAGCGACAGCCGAGAGGCCGTGCCGGAGAAGAACTCAGAGAGTTCTTTTTAGCCCAAAGTGCTGCTGTTTTCCACCTTCTTCATGTGCCAGCAGCAAATAGCAGGACGCTGTGGGGCCCCGTGTGACTGTAGCCAACACATGTTAGGCTCCTTTGGCCTTTGCTGCCTTCATTTTCAGCCTCCCAGCATCTCCTGCCCTGGGTGCTGGCTCCTGCAGTGACGGTGCAGGTCAGGGCAAAGCTGCTGAGCCCTTTTTTTGGCTCCTGCCTTTGTGTTTACTCGTGCATCCACGTGGCGAGGGCCGGAAGAAAATGCTAAGAAGGGTAAGGAGGTGATTTGGTGCAGCTGGAACAACGGGACGCAGAGCTGCTGGTGGTGACACCTCCTCCAGCCTCACCCACTCCCACATTCATTTTTCAAAGGCTGCAGCGTCGTGGGTGGGAGCTTGCTGTCCTCCCTGCTGGCAGCCAGCGCCCTGCCTGCGCTGCCAGGCTGCTGGTATGGACCTTGTGGTCAGATCCCCTCTTTTTTTTTGATC
Source organism: Netta rufina (assembly GCF_964035555.1). Lineage (NCBI taxonomy): Eukaryota > Metazoa > Chordata > Aves > Anseriformes > Anatidae > Netta > Netta rufina. Next base: position 4,642,083 of record NC_140152.1, on the reverse strand, counting down.
CCTCTCTCATTTTATCCCAGGTCCAGGCGCTGCAGTTTGCAGCAAACAGGCCGTGCCTGCCAAACCCCTCAGCCCAGGCGGCCAAACCTTTGCAGAAAGGGACGTGCTCGGTGCCCTGACGGGGCTGTTGGCACAGAGGAGTGTTCAATTTGGTGGGGGGGGGATATTTTGGGGCTGTCGGCTCTGCAGCAAGGCACTGGAACAGGAGGGTGTCAGCGGGGCTGCGCGCCGTGAAGGCGCTGTCAGGTTTTATCTACCTCAGAGCAAAGGCATTAGAGCAGGGTGGTTTTCATTCCTCGGAACGGAAAAGGAGAAAGAGGAGCGGTCTGCCCGGATCCGTTCTCGTGTAATTTATTCCCCAGGTGTAAGTAATGGATGGAGGGAGCGGGATTTATTGGTGCTTTCCAGCTCTCCTTCAGCCTTGCGGCAACTCCGTCGCCGGCTGGCAGAGTTCTCCTGAAACCCAGCCTTTATTTAAAACCCCCAGGGGATTAAACCTAGGAAAAACCGGGAGGGAGGGAGCTGGGAGAAAAAAAAAGTTTAGGCGAGGAGAAGGTCACCTCCACGCCTTTCCAACAAGCAACTTTCTTTGATTTGATTAGAAATAATCTTAATGCCTCCCTCACCATCTGAAAGTCTCCAGGCAGATTTAGCACCTCGCTGATAAGAGGGAGAGCGATGCGAGGCCCTCGCTGCCTCCACGTGCCGTGGCTGAGCTGCTAAGCCCTGCTCCACGCCAAGCAGCCTGTCTGGATTTCCCCTGGTCTTTGGAGAACGTAGATCTCCTCGTTAATTTGCTGCCAAGCAGCAGGGATCTGTCATTAAGTGCTGTTGTATGTTAAGAGCTGGCTTTAGCTCTTAAACTGCATCCGAGGGCACAGCCTGGGAATTTCAAGAAAGGACATGAAGGAAAGATTAAGAAGCCGGGAGCTCGAGGGAGAGGCTTTTTGTTCCCAATTAAGGGCATCGCATTCCCGGGAAGTGGTGGGGGTGCTGGGAACGGGCGTCAGTGGCTCTGGTACTGGGAAATGATTAAAATCTGCTGGTGCTCAGAAGTGGCAGGAGCACGGAAAAGCGGCTGTTGGAGCAGACTGCATCGTCCCCACTTGCTCATAGGAGCTCTGCAGCCGCCGTCTCTGCCTTTCCAGTGTTGCCCCTGTGCCCTCGCCCTGTGCTGGGCTTTGCAGGCTGAGGGTCAGCGCTTCAAATTGTCCAGAAAAGGTGGAAGAAATGGTGCTGGGAATTTGTTCCCTGGGGTCTCCTGAATTTCGCGGGGCAGAGCCTTTCACGAGGGCAGCCAGAGCGCTGCTCTGCTGACACAAGCGGCTGAGCCAGCGGGATGTCAGGCTCTAAACGGTTGTTAAAGATCGTCTGGCACCTCTCGGAGTGAACAGGCTGAGGAGCTGCAGGAGATATCCGTGTCTTCTGCAGCTGCCTCTGCTCTCAAACCCTGCTCTCAGCCACAGATACGGTCGTGCAAAACGTGAGCGGACTGCGGAGCAAGCGCGGTCTCTGCAGGACGGCTTCTGGGGTTGTGAGTCCCGGGCTGACGTACCCTCTCCTGCGGAGAACTGCCTAGAGCACTGCATGTGGAGGCTTGTTTCTTTTGTGCTTTAGAGCTCTGTGGTCAAGCGTCCCGATGTAGGACAGGCTTTGAACAGCAGAAGTGATTTTGGACGCGCTCCAAGCTCCTACCCGACCTCCTTCAGTCACAAAAAGGGGCCCTTGGATTTCCTCTGCCTTGTAACTAGACCCAGCAGAATAGACTTGAGAATTAGCTCCCATGAGAACATATTTTCAAGAGTGCCCGAGCTACTTAAGGACTTTGGAAATAGTTATCTATTGAGCTACACCTCTGAATCGAGCTGCGCTTTCATTGTAATTTGTGTACTCGCTTGGTTTTCCCTTTCCTTGGAGCTCCAGCATGCAGTTACGTGCCACGCCAGAGCTGCGTGTAGTCCCTGGACTCGTGTGGAGTTCCCAGGGCTTCTTCCAAGCCCATAAAAAGAAGGGCACGGTGCTGAGTGCTGCTTGGGATCGGATAGCAGAGTTTCAGACAGCAGAACAGGGGGGCTTGTGGCTGTGAAAACGGTTCTGAGTCGCAGGTCTGATGAAAGGAGAGCTTTCGGTGCTGCAGAATAAACAATTTTATCTGGGGAGGGAGCTGGGTTAGCTCAGAGCCTGGACCAGGCCCACCAGGAGGTCTGATTTCGCTGGCACTTCCAGCCAGTCCTGTGCGCTCGGGCAGCTGCTGGCTGCTCGCAGCCTGCCTCACCGTGCCTCTTCGCTGCCTCGCGGGCACATCCGAAAACAAGGGGAATTTGGCCGGAGCATCTGAAAGGTTGGCCCAAACCAGTAGCCCTTCCAGAAATTCACACAATAAACGTCTCTTTTACATGCTGGGGCTCGGCACCCGGAGCCAGGCGTCGCAGGCTGTCGGGCAGGAGCTGGGATCCAAGCTCAGCTTCTGGTGAAAAGCAGCCAAAGCCCTCGGTAGGGCAGGGCTGGCAGAGCTCACCCCGTGCGTGCCCAACGCTGCCTGCTCTTTCTTCTCTTGCAGTCCGACATGCAGAGCTGGGAGGAGCAAAGCCAAGGAGCCATCTACACGGTGGAGTACGCCTGCAGGTAGGTGCAGACCTCTCCGAAAAAGAGGGGCTGGGCTCAGCAGCACGGCTTTGGGGCTGGAAACGAAGCAGCCTGCGCTTTGCTGGCACCTTCCTGGTGCGAGCCGGGAAGGAGCGGTTGGGGTGGGAGGCTCAGGGTGCAGGCAGAGCTCTCCGAACCTCGGGGGCTTCGCTTTGATGAGGTGCCCGCTCGTCCCCACTCGTGTGTGCATCGCAGAGCTGCCAGATCTCCTGCAGGAGATCCACCCACAGCCGATTTAGTGGCTGAAGCTGCAGAGCGCTGCCTAAAGCTGAGGTTTCTTCCTCCCAGTCCTCTCTGCCAAGGCAGAGGGCTCTAAAACCACCCCACAGGGGGAAATATTAACCAGCCCTTCTCCCTCCATCCCCTCTCTGCTTTCAGTGCCATAAAGAACATGACGGACAGCAGCGTGTACTTCAAGAGCATCGACAGCCTGCTCAAGCACGCCATCGCCATGAAGGATCAGCTGAACGCTGCTCAGGGCCGCAGGTAGCGAGGGGCTTGGCACCGACCTGCCCGTGTATCTGGGCACCCGTTCTGGCTCCCAGAGGCTCTGGAGATGTAAAACAGCCCAGTACAAACACGCCAAGCGGTTATCTCAGTAATGTGATTGCAGGCTGTTATTTATAAGAGCGTGCTGCTTGCCTTCCAGTGATTTTTTTCTGGCTTTGTTTGCCATGGGAAGCAAATAATCTTGTTTACAAAAGGGTAACTGGAAAATAATTTATTTCCTTATTTAAAAAGGGATGTTTGGTTCCGTAATACATTAAATATTTGTTGTGTTAAAGGCATTTGGAGTGATGCTACTGAGATGGAGTAGGTGAGAGGCTGCCTTTGGTACCCTGTCATCCATGTGGCTTTTTCTGAGGAGAGTCCCTTAGAGATTAGTGGCGCTGACAGACGTGGCAGAAAGATTATGCATTTTTGTGTGCCTGCAGCTGAACTACAGCTACGAAAACATCTTCCAGCAGATTGTCTGAGCCCAGTGTATTTGTCTCTCCTGAGAACTGTGTTGGTGTTGGAGTCTGACTGCTTAGGAGTGAGAAGACTCCCAAATGCCCCTGCCCACCACGGACAGTTCTAAATGCCCGTCCCTGATAAAACCACCCCAGCAGACAAAGCACCTCTGTCTCTGCAGAACGACTCCGCTTTAGACGTTTCTGGTACAGGGTCTGTGTTTTCCCAGTTGCCCGTGCAGCAGGGTCACACCGTGCAGCCCTAACAGAGCATTTTTAGACTTGTTTCTTGTTTGTTTGGTTTTGCGGTGGTGTGGCTGTGACGATTGCTGTCTTGACACCCATGGGGGCTGCTGTGTGCTGCTCCGTAGCCTGCACAGCATGCTGAAAGGTGTGCTTGTCTTAGCAGCTCTCCCTCTCCGAGCAGTGAGGCTTTATTTTAGGGCTCCCCTGGTTCTTCACATTCCCATGGCTGCTGACGTCCTGCCTGCCTGCTGGACATGACTGTCTCTTTCTTTTTACAGCACCGCTGGCCCACAAGCCAAGAATCCTCCAGCTAGTTCCTGATTTCGGACAAGACTGGCTGTCCTCTGCCTTCTTCTCCAGCCCAGCTCCGTGCTCACCGACCACGTGGAGGAATAAGAACCCTTCTGCTCAGTCTGTGAAGCTGCCCACAGGTCGGCCTGCCTCGCTGTTCCCAGTAACGAGGTGCTGCACCTGAGCAGGCAAAAAAAACTCTTGGGGTCAGGACTGCCTTTGTGGGGCAGCCTCTTTCCCCACTGTTCTGCAAAAAGGGAAACGGGGTGGTTCTGCATTTGTCCTTTCCAGTTCTTTCTGATGGCAGACTGCTACGAGGCGTTTTTCTCTCTACCTCTTGGCCACAGAAGTATCTCAGCAAAAACTAGGTCTTGCTTTCAGTATTTCGTAGGTGGCTGTGGAAAGACTTAATGTAGGCACACTTCAGCTTTGTTCGGGAGGCATTCTGCAGGGAGAGTTTCTCATGTGTGTGCCAGGAAGTGCTGAATTTGGTCTTAGTGAGAACAATAATAAAAAGGCAAAACAAATAAGTTCTGTCTCAAACCTTCCCCTCTTGCTCGCTCAGGCTGGGGGGTCTTGGAGCCTCCTGGCTCTGCTCGTTTCACAGGGCACGGAGCAAAACAAAGACACGCAGAGTTGGAGCCTTTCAAGTGAAAAAGAAACTGTCCTGCTCTTCAGACAAAATTGGACTTTCTTCATCCCTTGTCGAGCACTGTTAATCTCTCTTGGAGCCAGCAGTTGTGTTCTGCTGAAGAATTTCCCAGAGATGCGGGGATCAAAGCAGTGCCAGGCTCAGTTTCCAAAGAAATGCTCTGCGTGGTGCTCAGGGCGCCAGGTGCCTTTCAGGACAGTAACACGGAAGGTGAGAGGATCTGTTTGGATCAGTGGCTTCCTTTCACTCCCTGAAATACTCTGCTGACTGCTGGCTGATGAAGATTTGGGGAAGAACCCAGCATGCTGCTGCTCTGGGCCTGTGCAGGGCCAGAGCTGTGTCCTGCTCAGAGGGTCGAGGTGCTGGTGCCCGGGCAGGAGGCCTCTCTGCCACCTCAAACCCTTTCTCTGCAACCTTCAGACTCCTCTGGCTCCATCTCACTTGTTGCTCCTCCATCGCCTCTCCTGGTTTCTTAAACCTGGCTGCAGGGAAGCCCTCGGGTTGGCGCCGTGAGCTCTTGGTGTCGTGCCGGCTCCTGGGGATAGAGGAGGGAGGAGGAAAATGGGAGGGGGAATGGAGAGAGGTAGAGGCAGCCAAAGAAAGCTGGGATCTGCTGCGGAAGGAGGGCAGGTCTGCTCGTGGACTAGCTCCTCTTGCTCCTCACGCGTCTTTGAGGGACTGGGAGCTGTCTTCTGGTGTCTGCAGGAGGGCAGAGGGTGGAAAATCAGCCACCCCCGGGTCTGAGGAGGCTCCTTGCCACAGGGGTCGAGACGGGACCTACGTTAAGCTCTAAACAGAGATGCAAATCCTGCAGCCTCCGCGTGATGAGACGGGGTGAAGAAGCCCCTCTTCCACTCACACCAGCGTCGAGTCCTTGCCCGAGGCCCCAGGTTTGCGCGCCAGCACGTTCCTCATCTCGCGGGTGACGCCGTTCCAGGGCTTGCCCTGTGCCTGCAGCAGGGCCGACTCCGCCGACAGCGTCCTGTGCGTGCGGGGCAGGTTGTAGCTCTCCTGCTCGGAGCGAGCCCCGGGGCTGCCCGACGAGGTGAGGTTGCTGCTGCCCAGGGATCCCAGCTGGGATTTGCGCTCCAGGAAAGGAGGGAAGGAAAACTCCCGGTGGATTTCGGGCCGGGGCCGGGACGTGGCCACGTTCTTGTTGTTGAGGTCGCCGGTGGGAGGGTCGCTGTGCTGGGCAGAGTCGTTCTCATACAGGGTGGGAGAGACCTCGGGGTGGCTGCGGCGGGAGAGCTGGGAAGCACGCACCAGGGCGTGCGTCACCGTGACCAGCAGGACGATGATGCCGGAGGAGAGGATGCAGGCGCTGGCGATCCCGGCCTCGAGTTCGAAGAGCAGCAGCATGTAGATGGCAAGAGCTGGAAGGCAAAGCGTAACGAACCGTGAGGACTCGAGGGATGCATCTGAGCTGTGAAAGGTCAGGGCAGAAGCGCCCCGGGAGGGCTGGTCACCGGGAACAGAGAGATCTCACTACGGGAATGAGCTGGCCGTGACGTTTGCAAAGCAAACCCGATGCTGGAGTGGAAACTCAGCAGCTCACGAGCACTCAGCGACCGGCACTGAAGGCACGGGCTGGGCTGAAGCTGCACGAGCCCTGCTGGGACAATTTTCCCCCACTCTGGGCTGTGCTGTGCTGGTGGGAAATGAGCACTTGCCTGTTAGGTAGACCGAGACCCCACAGCAGAACAAGCCGATGGCGGCGTGGCGAACTGTTCGGCTGTCCAGAAGGAACCAGTCTGCCCTGCAAAAACAGGAGAGAAAAACGCTTTGCTGGTCTCAGCACAGGAAAAAGCGCCGGTGCCGAGGCCCCTGCTGAGAAACTGAAACGCTGGTTTTGCATAGAGAAGAGGTTCAGGGGCAGGTCATGAGCCCGAGGAGCTCTGTGGAATTGGGGTTTCCCCCAGGCCGCCGGGCTGCGTTGTTCCAGCTCTGGAACAGAAGGTGGTGAGATGAGGTGAATTTTCAAACTTTCCCTGTCTGGTTCTAGCTGTGCTTCGGAAACCAGGTGGGACAGATTCACATGGCTCAGGGCTTTTTGCAGGTGATTTGTCCTTGTTCAGCAAACCCTGAAGAGCAAGCAGGGAACAGAAGTGAGGCAGCGAGCCCGTTTCCCCCCGAAAGAAACGAGAGAAAAGCAAAGTGCCGCTGCGTTGAATGAAGCAAGGCCAGGTTTCTCTCTTCAACCTTGGGATTGGCTTGCTTTGCTCAGCTCAGATTGCAAGCCTTTTGTCCGGAGGGGGCTCGGTGTTTGAATTGTGCCTAAAACACATGAAAAGACCAGCTCCTTTCCAGCAGGGCCTTTGTTCCGCGCCCAGCACCGACCCCTGCGCCTGCTGCGCTGCGGCCGAGGCCACACGCTCTCCGTGGGCACGGTCTCGGGGCCAGCCCCAGCCCACCAGCAGCTCATCCTGCTGCTCGAGCATCTCCAGAGCCAGCTGGCAGTGCCAAACCTCGGTCCTGCCTCGCTGGGCCCTGGAAGTCACCAGAGGGCTCTTCTGCCAGTGAGCAGGATGAGGGCACGGTGCAGCATGGCTAGGGCGCAGGCTGGAGGCGACGCGGAGCCTCAGACCCCAAAATGCTCCGAGAGATGTGGCAGGATCATGATGCAGGACAGCCACAAAGAGCCCCCCGAACCATCTGGCCGTGCCAAGGGTGCACAGGGCACCGCTGCTCCTGCTGGCACCTCCAAAACTCCCAGGAGCTGGTCAGAAACCCACCCTGGCATGGAAGCACCGGCTCACCGGGCAGCAGCACGACGGTCCTGGCAGGCTCAGCCCTCGTGATGCTCCTCCACCACCCCGTGGGACGAACAAAGCAGCCAAGGGATGCCGTGCCCTGTCCCCATCTCCCCCCCAGGAGTGTCCCAACCCTGTCCCCTCCTCCCGGCCTTGCTGTCCCCACCGAGCGTTGCCCGTCGCAGCCAGGAGCCGTTAATAGAGCCTGGACCCGCTCCTCGCTGCCCGGCGGGGAAGAGCAGCCGCTTTGTTTTATTAATTACCTGAGTCGGGGGGGGGGTTGGATTAGCGGGGAGGAGAAGGACTTTGTTTGGAGCTGGCTCGGGCCATTGAGCGCGGCGCTGAGAAGCGGAGCGGTAATTCAGTGTGACAGCCCCAACGTGGGAAAGGGCCCCGGGACGTGAGCGGGTCCCCTAATGAAACCGGCGTCCAGAGGGGCCGGGGCAGCTCGGCCACAAGGGGATGGCACCAAACGGCATCCAGCATCGTGGGGGAGAGGGGCTGCATCCCTCCACTGCCTCCTGCCCCAGGCTGTGGGCACAGCTTGCAAACAACCACCCCAACGTCCCAAGAACCGTCCCTTTTCTTCCCAAACTTGAGCACAACCCTCAGCTCGCAGCTGGGGAAACTGAGGCGCGGCCAGCCCAAGCCATCTGCTCGATGCCAGGCAGGGGGGTGCAGATCCAAGGCTCCTGCCCTGCCCTTTGCAGGCTCCAACCTGCCCGAGCCTCGCGCGGCCAGCAGCAGAGCCAAAAGCAGCCCTTATTTTGCAGGGAGGAGAGCACAGAAGCATCATTTAAAGCCAAATTGTTTGGGGACAGCTCTCCTGCTCGGGGAGATGCACCAGCAGGCTCCACAGCCGTGCGTGAGGGTTGCTCTGACCTGAAGCCCTTGACCGAGCCGTTGCCCCCTGAGGTGCGGGCTGTCCCACGGCCGGCACGCTCCCTCCCTGTGCTGTGAGCTGGCATTTGGCTGCCTGATTAGTGCCTGTCCTGCCTCGTGTTCAGGGCTCCCCCCAAAAAAAAACGGCACCACTTCCACAAAGAGCATTTTCCAGCCCAAAATCCACGCCGAACCTCGGACAAATTCACAGCGCATGGGGAATTTTCTGCTCGGAGTTTTCCAGCAGGAGCTGAGCTCCCACGGAGAGCGAGGTTTTCTCCAGGAGCTCTGTTTTGCAGAAATATTTTGCTCTCCCTCGCTAATGAGGACACGTCAGCGTCGCTTGCAAGGCGCCGAGCGGAGACGTTGCTCACTTGCTGGGGCTGTTGTGCGCGGTGTAAGGCTCACAAGTTGTGTCTGGTCAGGGGCAGAGCTGTTGAGCCTAAATTCTGCTGTCCTCTAGCAGAATTTTGGTTTGCCCAAGCCAGAGCAGTCCCAAAATGATCCTGCAGAGACCATCGCATGAGGGACCCCCACGCACAGACCAGTTTCCAGCCAGACACATTTAACTGCTGTCATTTGTGAGCTGATTTCTTCTCTGCACCCAGAGCAGAGCTGGTGCCAGGCTGGACCCTTGTGGGGGGGGGGCACCACCAAAACCCAGCTCGTGCCCGAGGAAGGAGGAATTGCTTTGGAGAGAGTTTTATGAGTGTAAACCCGCTGGTAATGATTAAGTCAACACGTGTCTTCTGGTTAATGAACCTGGGCCTACGGTCGTTTGGGTGCTGTGCCAGCAGTGCCCCAAAGAGCCCGGCTCTGCCCCTGCACAGGCACAAATTTGGGGTGGCTGCTGGGCACCCCCTGCGCTCCCCCGAGTACAGACCCCAGCACGAGGGCTGGGCTCACATCGGGGAAAATAAATCAGGTGCCCCGGCGCAGCCAGGTGGATGGGTGGCTGCAAACTTGCCCCTTGACAATAATACAGGCACTCAGCACAGCTCCATGCTGAATTTGAGGGCCGTATTTCCATCCCCCGGGGCTTATCAGCCAGAGACAACCCCACTTCCCGGGCTGGCACGGCATCGATGGAAGAACTTTGTGATGTTGAAGTGCTCAGCGTGTGCCAGCAGCACCGACCGCTCCCCAAAACCACCGCGGTCAAAGTCCCCTCAGCCACTGCCCCCCCCCCAGGGACATTCAATAATGGGGGATCCAAAATCCCTCCGAGCCTCCCCAGCACCCCCAGGACTCCAGAACACCCGGCTGCCCCCCAAATCCCCCCGACGCCCAAATCCCCGGCTCCCATCCCCAATCCTTGGTGCCCGTCCCCAGTCCCCGGTGCCCATCCCCAACCCCGGTACCCCCCCCCTGCTCTCACCGCTCGGTCCCGGACTGCCCCCGGCACAGCTCGGTGCTGAAGTAGCCGTGGAGGAGGCAGAGCAGGAGGCAGCTCACGTTGAGCACCAGGCAGAGCGCGGCCAGCACGGCCGACACCGGCAGAAGCGCGGCGGCCGCCGCCTCCGGTAGCGCCCCTCGACCGGGACCGGGACCGGGACCGGGACCGGGACCGGGTCCCGTCCTCCCCGCCGGCAGCTGGAAGATGAGGCTGGAAGCCAGCAGGGCCATGGCAGCGGACAGCGTGCCGAAGAGCAGGAGAACCGTCAGGGCACGCTGCGGGTAGGAGGAGGGCATGGTGGCACCGGCACCGGCAACCGGGGCGCACCGGGAGCGCACCGAGAACCGGGGGACACCCGGAACCGGAGGGCACCGGGACGGCAGAGCCGCTCCGTGCCCGGGGGAGCTCCGTGCACCCCCGGTACTCCCGCAGCCACACCGGCACCGAGCCCCGGGACAGAGCTGCGGCCCCTCCAGGCGTGCGCCCTCCCTCCGTGCGCCGCTGCCCGGCCGGGGCGGGTCGGGGCGGGCCGGTCCTGCCCCCCCAAGGCCGGCCCCTCGCCAAGGGGGGTGCACAGCCGGGCCGCCCCCCATCGGCCGGGACCCCCGGCTCCGCCTGCATCCACCCCCGGAGCTCTCCAAGGGGGCAGGAAAAGGCAGAGGGCTCTGGGGATAGATGGACGGGAGGGTGCTGGGGGGGGGACCCCACCGGCACCCCTCTGCTCCCCCCCGCAGCCCCCTCGCTTCTCCCATTCCCACACCCCTGGGAAAATCCTGGGGGGAAGGGGATGCTGCCAGGGCCTGATCCTGCCCCCCCCCCAAGAGGTGCTTCGGGCCTCCACCTGCAGGGGAGGCCTCCTCGCCAGGGAGGGGGCACCCCAAATACATTCCTGCGAGGCTGAGAAAGGGCCGGCGAAGCGCTGCCCTGCCGTCAGCACAAGTTTCCCGTGCCTTATAAATATCCTGGGAAGCAGAAGCACATCGTCCCCTGGGAACGGCTGGGAATTGCCCTCTGCTGTGCTCTCCCTCGGGGGGCTCGCGCTGAGCGCCCCCACAGCCCCGTTTTGCGTGCCCCCTGCCAGGAAGGTTACCCGTTATTTTGGGAAAATTCACTCTGCGGGTCCCTCCTTATCCTGGGAAGACGCTGTGCTTCGGAAAGCCCTGCCTCAGTTTCCCCACTCGAGCCCTCAGCCCTCCAAGCACCGATTTCCCGCATGTATGGGACAAGGGGGACATTGGGGTCGTGCCTTTCCGTGAATGTCCCAGGCACCCTGCCAGGGCCAGGCGGATGGGGACAGGGACCAGGTATGACCCAGGCTCCTCCAGCCTGGTGGCCTGGCTGTGGGATCTGGGCAGGCGACCTTTCCGTCACGGCTGCTCGTCTCGCGTGGGTGGTTCCCGCTGGCACCCTCTGCTCCAGCCAGAGCCGCACGGGACACGGGGCTATTTTGGACGCGGGTGTTGTTGGCCTTGGCAGGCAGCACGGCTTTGGCTCCCTGCTCATTTCCAGCCCCGCTCACATTTTTGGCTGTGCAGGATGTTGGTCCCCAGCCCCGTGTCGCTGGCGCTCGGCCCAGGGTCCCCAAACCAGTGCCCGGTGCCGGTGTCTCCGTCCCCTCGCAGTGGCCGGGAGAGCAACGGGGCTCAGCTGCACCCCATGGGCTGCTCGGTTTGGGGTTCAGCCTGGGGCAACCATCAGCTCAGGCTCCCCAAAACCCCAGGACTTTGGGGCAGGAAGGGCCTCAAGAGGGAGCTCAAAGCTTTCGAACCTCCAGCCTGGAGCTTGCAGGGAGCAGCCAGGCAGAGCCTGGGCCCCCCCTGATCTGGGGGGGCTCTGGGCAGCCCTGCACCCAAAAAGGGGGGTTGGCTGCTGCGGATGGAAGCAGTCTGGGCCAAGCTGAACCCCAAGGAACCCCAAAACAAGGGCAATGGACAGGGAGGTCCCATGGTCTGGGTGGACATGGGTGTCCCTTGTGTGTCCCCAAAACCCCCCCAAGGCAGGAGGGGACACCTGGACACGTGGTGGGCAGAATGCTGCTCTGCCGATTCCCTCGTACTTCTGCTCCCCCTCCCTCCTCCTCCTCTTCAGGATCAATTAAGATTATGAGCAGGGCTAATTAACAGTCTGCTAATTGCACTCTGAAGCCCTCTGTAAATCATGAGCTTTAAAAGCAGCTCTGAGCAAGATGTCACGTCCCTTTCTGCCTGCAAAAACCGCGCAGGAACCCGGATCCAGCCAGCCCCCAGCCCCTCTCTACCCAGGGATGGGGACCAGACCCCTGGTGTGAATGGGGCGTAACGACACGCGTGTGTGTCCCGGGGCTGTCCTGGGAGCAGATTTCCAGTCAACCCTTGCAAACCCCTTCCCACTGCTGCCCTGGAAGCTCCGCTCACGTGGCGAGAGCTGGGGAGTTGCATCAGTTCCCCCTCGCTGCTGTAAACACTCCCCGTGGGATGAGCAGCTCCCGGGCAGCCCTTGGCATCTCCACCCCGGTGGCAGGCGGTGACCTCTCCGGAGCTCATCTGGGGGCCTGGACACAGAGCCAGGATCCATCGGTGTCCCCCCAAGCCCAAGCTGGCCGTGGGTTTGTCACCAGGCGGCGGAGCAGCAGCTCGCTTTGCTCTGCAGAGTGCACGCCGGGTCGCTCTGCACCGGTTTCGAGCTGCAGGATCCACCAACACGTGCATCCTCCTCACCCTGCTTGAGGTAGCCGGGCGCTCAGCGGGTTTCTGCCGCGTGCCCCTGCTGGGGACGGTGCCAGGAAATCACAGCTGGTTCGTCCCAGGTGTCACCGGGTCCTGCCCCTGCCCGGCGTGCGGGATTTGCAGCGCTTGCACCTTGCAGGCGCTGGGTTGCTTTTTATTTTTTTTTATTATTATTTTTTAATTTTTTTTTTCAAAGCAGGTCCCCGGCAGCTTGTGGGGTGCGTGTTGAGGTTTCGCTCAGCGTCCCCGGCACTTCCTCGCAGCCTCCCTCGTGTTATGTCACTGCGGTTCACCGGCCCCCGCTTTGGTTTCCAGGACCACTCGCTGCAGGGTGGGGATGGCCGAGCTGAGCAAATGCAGCAGCGGCCACGGCTGGCGTCTGTCCCGGCTGGTGTCTGTCTGTCCCAACCGGTGTCTGTCCCGCCTCTCCAGGGGGCCAGGGACAAGCCCCTTGCAGGGCAAAACATTTCATTTATAAACATAAAAGATAAAAAAGGGAGCGAGTGCGTTAACTGTTTCGTTTCTGAGCAGGTGAGGTTTTTTTCTCCGTGGTTTTGCTGAGCCCCCTGCGACCCTGGGGAACGGGGTTTGGGCACCCCCAGCCCCACAGTGGATGGATGTGCGGGGAGCTGGTGATGCTGGGGGGTCCTGGGGATCTGGTGTGGGCCAAACCCAGAGCCTGGCCCTAAACCCATCCCCAGGAAGCCTCCGCTCAGCCTAAACCTGTTCCCCTGCAGTGAGGGCACAGCCACCCCCTAAATCTCATGCCAGCCCCAAATCCCCACCAGCCCCACATCTCCCCCTATCCCCAAATCCCTACCAGCCCCACATCCTCCCCCATAACACCCCCCAAATCTCCCACCAAATCTCCCCCAGACCCCAAATCCCCCCATCCCCTCCCCAACACCCCCTTTATGCCACCCCCCCAGGACCCCAAACCCACCCGCTGCCTGCCCGCGGTCCCCCAAACCCCAACCCTTAGCGCGCCTCCCTCCCCTTTCCTATTCGGGGAGGGCGGGCTTATGCAAATCACCGCCCCATATCCTCCAATGGGAAGGGAGCCCGGCTGCTCTATGCAAATTTTTCTCGCGGAGAGGGCGGGGTTATGCAAATGCAGCGGCGCGGCTGGGGCAAGCGGCGGGCAGCGCGCGGCTCCCGGGACTCGCACCGGCACCGGACCGGCACCGGCACCGGCACCGGACGGCGGCGGCGGGGCCGCACCGGGGCCGGGCCGGCTCCGTTGCAGCGCCGGGCCCCCGCGGCCGTGCCGGTGGAGACTTACCGAGGAGAAGCAGCCGGCGGCCAGGTGCGTGGCCCGGGCGGGGAGGGGGGTCCCGTGCGTCCCGGGACGCGGACAGCCCCCGACCCCCGCTGGGGAAGCCGGTACCGGGCGGCACCGGGGCAGAGGGCACCGTTGGGGTGCCGGGCTGGGTATGTGGGGGGGTGCCAACCGCGTGCCCCCAGCCCCGTGCCCGTTCTCCACCCCCGGGTGGTGGCAGCCCCGCGGTGGGAGCCCCGTCGGGGCGCACGGGTTGGGGGAGCGGGGTCGGTCCCGGCTGGCCGGGGGGTGCCGGTGCGGCCGGGCCGGCGCCCTGCGGGCTGCCCTGGGCACGGCGGAGCCCTGGCCCCCGCCCCGCCGTCTAGGGATGGAGCGCTATAAAAAGCCTGCGGTTTGCGCTGCGCTCGGGGCGGTTATTTTTACTCGTGTCTGTGCAGAGAGGAACGCCTAGGTTTAACCCAAAAGTGCAGCCTGGAGGGCAGCCGCCCTGCCCCGCCACTGCCAGCCTCATAAACCTGGTCCCCAGCGCCCCTCTGCTGGGCTTTGGGTGGTGGGAGCGAGCCCACGGTGCAGAGGGGAAACTGAGGCACGGCACAGCCGGGCTGTCTGGGGGTGCAGGCACAGCACCGGGACACCCCAGCCACGCTGCAGGACCAGGGCCTGATCTCCCCGTAGCTTTGCTGGGATGTTGCACGGCTCTGGCAGGCTTGGAGCTCGGTTTCCTCGCTGCTCCAGAGCTGGGATGCCACCCGTGCATGGCTCTTTCTCGCCAGCGCGTGGCATTTCCAGCGTGTCCCAGAGCGTGTGAGCCTCGCTCCATCGCACGTCCCCGTGGGGCGAGCGAGGTGGATCCTCTGCCGGGTCCTCCTGCCCGCTGCCAGCAAGTCCCCGTCCCCGGGGGCTTTACTCTTTTAATGAGAGAAAGTTTCCCAGAGCTGCTGGCTGTGGAGATGGGTAATGAATTAACTCGGCAGCTGGCAGGTGAGCCGGAGGGCAGGGACCTGCCTCGATCAGAAGGTGCCCCAGGGAAGGCGATGGGCTGCGTCCCCTTGGCCCACGAGCATCCCTTGGGATATTGGGTACCGGTCTTGTTGGGAAGGGAGCCAGATCCTGTCCCTTTGCCATGTTCCCAACAGGTCGAGGGGAGGCCTTTGCAGCTCAGGGTGCGGGGTTCGGGGCACAGATGCAGGCCCTAGGTTTGATTTAGGACTTCAAAATGCTCCTGCTCTCCTCCAGGTCTTGGGCACTGACGATACCTTGGTGCCAAGAGCAGCAGTGTGGGTGAAAAGCAGGGTTAGAAAACTTTGCACAGGGCAAGGGAGAGGGAGGGATTGCTGCTTACCCCCAGTGGGACTCATCCCCGCAGGGGCAGGGCTGGAGGGTCAGATGTGCTGAACCACGACGGGGGTCATTTAAACCCAGAAGCAGGGGGAGGATTAATCTATTTTGGGACCCTTGGCTTTCCCTCCTCTTCGCAGCAGGACAGCCAGGAGCAAAACAGATTTGTAACCTCCGCAGCCCTGAGGCCACGAGGATGGGCTCAGGCGAGCTGGCAGCACCTTGTGGCTGCCCCAGCGAACCCCCCCAACAGCAAACGAGTATCATTTCCCTTATTAATGCCCAGCTGCAGTGAGGGGCAGCCCAGCCCTGCAGGGACAGCGTTTCCACCCGGGGCTGCCGCTGGCAGCATTGCCAACGCCAAGCCAAAAAGGTGGCCCCAGCCCCAGCGAGGCTTGGTGTGTCCGTCTGTCTTTCCAAGGAAAAGAGCCGCCTCGTTTTTTTTTGGGGCCATTGCAATCCTTCCTCCTTCCACACAGTCATTTTGGAACCGAAAAGCCTCCGCCCATCGCTGCGCTTCGCCCAAGGGGCCGGGCGCTGGTGGGACTTTCGCTCTGTGTCACTCCCAGCAGGGTCAGAGCCAGCATGGGACTGGGACTGGATGGTGCCCAGGTCCCCCCAGGTCCAGCCCCATCCCAGATTTGGCTCGGAAGGATGCAGGGCAATGCCATTGATCGAGCCCCGTGCTGCAGAAGCGGGCAGAAAGATGAATTTTAATGGTCCCCGGGGATTTTGCATGGTGCTGGGGTGGTGCTTGGTGTGTCTGTTTCTGGGCTCAGTTGACTGTGTGTGTATGAGATGGGGGGGAGGGTGTTCAGTGCGAGCAACCCCCCCTGTCCCCAGCTCCCCGATGGCCCCAGGGGGTCCCCAAGCCCCTCATCCCCCTGGGTTCTCCTTTCCCCTGCTTCCCAGCCGGCTCCTCCTGCTTCCCCGCTCCCGTCCCGCACCACTGGCCCGCTCTGGTTTATACTGGTTGGTTGGTTAAACAACCCATAAAAAGCAGAAGGGCCTGCCACCCCCCTGCAGAAACGCTGCTAAACTTTGACTTTTCCCTGCACCAGCCTCGGGATGCAGTTTGCACCACGAGGTCCCAGCACCACCAGTCCCCAAGGACCTTCCCAGGGACCAGGGTCACATCCCCAGGGCCAGAGTCACATCCCCAGGGCCAGAGTCAGGTCCCCAGCATGGGGCAGGGAAGCTCCAGCCGGCGATGGATGCAGCAGCGGTGGTCCCTGCGCCGTGTCTGGCTGTGACCGGGGGTCTGCACAGCCCCACTTCGAGCCCACTGCCCTCCTAGCCCCTGTGAAGCCGTGTCTGGCCTGCCCCCCCCTGGATTTTGTGGCTCCTGACCAAGCTCACGTCTTATCCCAGTGAAGGATGCGATGGAAACTCTCTAGCCCTCTTTAATCGATGTTTTCCTCCATCAAAACGCAGTTCAGAAGCCACCAAATGCAGGCAGGGGGGATTTGCTGGCTGCTTTCCTCCCCCTTTTCTACCTGCAGACCCCCAGCATTTCCAGATTTGCAACAGAATCCCCGTTATTTGGTGAAAATGACCTCGTTTGCCCAGTTTCTACGCCGATGCTTCAGTGTCCCATTGGGGAGGGAGAGCGGGAGGTGGGACGATGAAGCACGGGGGAGCTCAGAGAGGCCCTGGCAAGAGGTGTCCGCTCCTTGCCCCTTCCTTGTGCCTGGCACTTCGAGGCTCTGGACCCAGGGGTCGAGGCCACGTCCCCTCGGGTCAGCAGTGACCGTCCCTTCCCTGTCCCTTCCCCCTTCTCCTAGCTCCAGGCACAGGACGTGGCTGCGCAGCCGCCCACCCTAATAACCGCCCCATCATCTGTCCCCGGGCTGAATTTGGGGAGAACTTTCTGCGTTTAGCATTTCAGGGGGCTCTCAGAGATGGAGAAAGATGCAAAAGCCCCGCACAGAGCCCGGCACGATGCACCTGCTGCCCGGTACCGTGCCCGGTGCCGAAGCGCACCGATCCTCGCAGCGGCACAGCCAAGCCCCGCGGCTGCCCTGGGGCTGTGCTGCAGCTCATGGAAAAACACGCTGCTCCCAGGGGGCCGATCCGGCTCAGCGCGCTAATTAGGAGAGCGGATAGGAAGTTTACACACTCCGCCGTGATGCAAATGACCCCTAAAGATGCACAGGAGCCGGGGAGTTAATTATAACCCTGGCTGCAGCCGGAGGGCTGGGGCGACACCTCGCTGCGCCTCCCCGGCTGGCCGAGGGACGGATCCTGGCCAGGGGACAGCTCGCAGGAGCTGGGTGGACGCGAGCCGGGTGCGTGCGAGGGAGCAGAGAGCCGGGGCTAAAGATACGCAGGCGTGGGAGGGAGCAGGGGCCGGCGGGACGCCAGGCAGCGCGGGGAGCTTCTGGCCGGCGCAAAGCATCTCCTCTCCTCGACCGTAGGTGGGGCAAGGCAAGCGGGCTCTCCTCCTGGCCTGGTGTGGGCTAGAAGTTGCCGAGGCTGGGTTTGAGGGCTGCAGAGCTCTGCTTGTGTCGGTGTAGGGGTTTGCTGGGCCCCCCAGAGCCCGGTGTGAGCGCAGGGAGCTCCTTTCCTAGGTCCCCGTTGCGCTCTCCAAGTCTGAGGGCCGCAGCCGGGAGCCCGTTGTGGGTGCTGGGTGCTGCTCCTGCGGCACCGGGGCGCTCCCTTGGTGCTGTCCCCGGCCGTGGGGACAAGGCTGGAGGGACGGAGGTGACACCGCGCCACTCGGTGCCATCCCCTCGTGCCCGTCACGGCGCAGCTGCGATAATCGCCTGCAGCACTAATGCCGCTTATCGCCTTATCGCCTGGGCGCAGCAATTAAAACCCGGACCGAGAATCCTCCCCCCCCCCCTTTCCCAGCCCTTAATACCTGCCGGGGGGGGCACGGAGGAACCGAGGAGCCGGTGCCGTGCCGCACTGCGGTGTCCGAGCCCTTGGGGCAGCCCCTTTGGAGGCACGAAACCAAAATGCCAGCACCACCGGTCACAAGAGCATCCCTCCCCGGTGCCCGGTGGTGCTGGGGCTGCGCGAGTCCCCCCGCGGGTCCCTCGTGGCCGCGGTGGCCTCGTGGCCGGGGCGATGCCCCAGGAGGACCCAACGGGGCTGAGCGCTGGCTGCCGAAATAATGAGCTGCTCGGGGAGGAGGCTGATGAAACCGCCCCGCGTGTTGCACGAGGCCTCGCTGCGCCCTCAGCCCCGGTGCAAGGGACCGGGGAAAAGGGGGGGAACCTGGGGGGGGGTCTGCACGCGAGTCCGGCCCCGGCACGACCCCGTTTCCCCCGCCGCAGCCCATCCCGACGGCGCTGTGGCTGCCGCTTCCTTCTCGCCTCTCGCGCCTCGCCTCCCCCCCTCCGCCTGCTATTTTGGGATGGGGCCTCCGCAGCACCGTCCTGGGGGTGCCGGTGCCCCCCGAGGGGCTCTGCAGCATCAGCGTGAGGGTGCTGGGGGGTCCCGACGCACCCTGCTTGGGTGCAGGGGGGGGACGTGGCAGTCCCAGGGGCACTCCCGTCCCCTGCCGTGGCTCAGCACGGGCAGGGGGGACACGGAGAGGTTGGGGGGGCCCTTGCAGGATCAATCCCAGCGGTGTCAGATGAGCTTCCCAAATGTGAGCACAGCTGGAAAGCGGGGTGCCGGAGCAGGGTTTTGGGGTGCCGCAGCACCTGAGGGGTGGCGGTGCCGGATGGGGGGGGCCCTCGCCAGCATTTTGTGGCCCCCGCTGCAGGACGGGCTTGGCCTCCCCAGCACCTCTGAGCGCGTACAGCACGGCCTCTCCTCCGTGCTGAGGTTTGTGAGCCTTTAAAAAGAAACCCTCGGGGTGCAGCTGTGCTGCACTAGCAGGGGCGCGGGGGGCTTGGGGCCGGCCTTGGGGCCGTGCAGCTTCTTCTGGCCAAAAAGGGTCAAAGCAGGCTGCGAGCACGGCCCCCAGGGGAGCAGCTCGCGTTGCTGCACCTTCGACGGAAGATCATGGGGTTGGGGCGGGCAGGTGGGAGCCGAGCTGCCCCCGCAAATGCACCTGGGGATGCCCCGTGCCGTGCCGCAGGTGTCCGCACCAGGAGGGCAGGATCGGTCCCGGTTTTGGGAAAACCTCTGCGCTTTCACCAGGGAACTGGTGGCTGCTTTTCCCGGCAGGGCCGTTCCCCGCGGGGCTGGGGATGGTCTCGTCACCCCCCCTCTGTACCTTCGCGCCGTGCGTGGGCCCGGGGACGCAGGGTGGCAGCGGGGCCGTGGGAACGGCAGCACAATTTCCTTCCATAAATTAAAATTAGTTTTGATCAGCTAAATATAGCAGCTGAGCAAGATGGTAAATGGCAACGTGCTTGAGAGAAGGAAGCGGGACGGGCTGGGGCACTGGGGGAGCGAAAGGCTGGCGGTTCCCCAACCTGCACCGGGGCTGATCCCTGCCACGGGGGCTTGAGGGGCTCGCTTGGGGGATGCCCGGAGACATTTGGGGAGCATCGTCCCCTGGAGGGCTGATGCTGCAGCAGTGTCCTTGGTTCCCAGGCCAGCTCTTGCCCCGTGGCCATGGTTTGGGGTCAGCGGGGACGGAGCTGGCCCAGGGCTGCACCCAATTTGGGGCGGATGCGAGGGTCCCGCTGGGAACACGGTGATGCCAACCGTGGCTCCGTACCAGGTTTCCATGGAACCAAGCCCCCCGGCATCATCCCAGAGGGATTTTGGGGTGACCAGTGCTGGGGGGACAGCAAGAGGAGCCCCGGCTGCGTCCCCACGGTGTCAGTGGGGTGCAACAGGGACCGGTGCCCGGTGCTGGGCTGCAGCCAGGGCTGGCACCTTGCAGCGGGGTTGGGATCCGGGGTCCCTTGGCCCCTCGCTCTTCCCATCACCGCCTCACGTGGCACCAGGAGGTGGGTGGTTTCGCTTTGCTGTCTCCTCGTACAGCCACTTCCTGACCTGCGAACGGCTGAGGTCAAATTTAGTCTGTTCGCATTCAAAAAAAAAAGAAAAAAAAAAAGCAAAAAAAAACCAACACACACACACACACAAAACATTGAACCTAAAAACAGCCCCTTTGTCTTACCGAGGACCCTCCCCGCGGCCAGCCCAGCCTCTTTTGTAACCCCCCTCCCCATCAGCCCCATCCGCCCCGGTAAAAACCCCCGGCGAGGGCGAGCGCGGGGCAACGACGGCGCAGCTTTGGGATGCCAAGGCTGAGCCCACGCTCCCGGAGAGGGATTTGGGAACGTGGCACTGGCGCTCTGCAGCCAGCACACCCAGGTGCCGGGGGGCTGCCGGGGGGCTGCCGGGAGGCTGCCGGGGGGCAGGGGTGTCGGAGATGGGGCTGTGGGGCCGGCTGAGCAGAGCAAAGGGGAATTTTCCCGCCTGCCCCAAAGAATTTCCCATTTTTTTTGGTATTTCGAGGGCTTTGACGCTCTTTGCGGAAAAGCTGGGAAATGCCGCCGGGACCAAAACTTCCTCTGAAAAGTTATTATTAATTTTTTTTTTTTTTTCAGCAAAGCTTATTTTGGCTGGCGGAGGGGCGAGGAGGCACCCAGGAGGTGCTCACGGGGTTTCTCTCTCTCTCTCTCTCTCTCTCTTCCAGTCTCCCTCCGAGTCTAGGAGTCAGAAATGGGCCGGAAAAAAATACAGATCAGCCGAATTCTGGACCAGCGGAACCGGCAGGTAGGAGGAGAGGGGACGAAAAGGGACGAGGAGCCGCGAGGCTGGGGAGGGACGAAGGGAGGCGAAGCCGCTCGGCCCCCAGGGGCATCGGATCCTCCAGAGGCTGGAGATTTTGGGTGCTGGAGGGGAAAGGAGAGGGCGGCGGGGCCGTGGCGGTGGCACCGGGGCAGCGCCGCGTCCCCTTCCCCGCAGGTGACCTTCACCAAGCGTAAATTCGGGCTGATGAAGAAGGCGTACGAGCTGAGCGTGCTGTGCGACTGCGAGATCGCCCTCATCATCTTCAACAGCACCAACCGCCTCTTCCAGTACGCCAGCACCGACATGGACAAGGTGCTGCTCAAGTACACGGAGTACAGCGAGCCCCACGAGAGCCGCACCAACTCCGACATCCTCGAGGTAGCGCCGGGGGGCAGAAAATTGTGGGGTGGGGGAGCTCGGGTAAAGAGCAGGGGACCCCGCTCACCGCCCCGCTCCCCACAGACGCTGAAGCGCAAGGGGCTGGGGCTGGATAGCCACGAGCTGGAGCTGGACGAGGGGCTGGACGGCGGCGAAAAGATGCGGAAGCTGAACGAGGGCATGGACCTGACGGTGGCACGGCCCCGGTTTTACGTGAGTGGCCGCCACAGCGTGATGCTGGGGGACAGGAGCCGTGTCCCCAACCCCAGCCCTGACCCCAGCTCTCTGTTTCACCCCGCAGAGCCCGGTGCCGCTGCCCGAGGCCTCCTACAGCAGCTCCCCACCAGCCGGCGGTGACGGAGCCCTGGGCGGCACCAGCAGCTCCCCGCAGCACCAGGGCCGCCCGCCCGCCTTCAAACCATCAGCACCGAAGCTCTCGGGGCGCTCTCCAGGACCGATGCCCCCAGGTAGGCTCAGATATCGCTCGGCTGCGTGTGGGTGGCATCGCAGCGGGGACAAGGTTCCCCCCGGCGGCCACCTCGCTGGCCCCGGAGGGATTTTCCAGGCCGGACGCCGCATGCAAAGCTCCCCTCGCAGCATCTCCCGGGGATTTACCGGGAGCGGGGCAGGGGCGGGCGCGTGGGCAGGTAGCGCTGCCGCAGCTGCGGAAACGCCACCGGCTTCTGGCCTCCCTCCAGCTGCTTCCTGCGCGCTGCTGAGTCACGGCCGCCGCGCACCCAGGTGGCCCCGGGCACCCTGCACCCATGCCTCGTGTTCCCTCCTGTGCAGCAGAGCTGGAGCCGGGTGCCCGGTGGGGCTGGCGCGGGACTGGGTGCTGCCGGGTGCCCCCAAAGCTTCTGCCACCCTGGGGTCGGGCAGCAAAAACGGGGCTGGAAAAATTGATGCCGCGACTTGACCGGCGGAAAGCCCCCCCGGGTGGGTAGGAGGTGGCACGGGGGTGGCCGGCCCATGGGTGGCTTTGCCACAACCGGGATGGGCTGAGCCTCCACGGCTCCGCACTGCTCCTGGGGCAGGATGTGGGCACGCCGCGTGCCCACCTCGGACGGCAACGACCTGGCCGGGGAGGTGGAGGTGCCACAGGATGTCCCCCCGCTGCTCCGCGGGGAGCTGAGCCGCGAGGGCTGCCCGCAGCGGGGTCCGGACGGGGAGCTTTGCACCCTGCTGGCTCCCGGGGCCAGATCCGGCCGTCGCCTTCGTTTCCGCTCGCAGCACACGGCCGTGGCCGCAGCGGGCCGGGGGTGGCCACCACAGCCCAGGTGCGCTCAGGATGTGGCTTTGCCGGAGCGCGGCACCGTGCACGCACGCACGGGCACCCACCGGGGACGAGGGCACCTAGGCCACTTTCTGCATCCCTGGGGACCCCCTGAAGACAGGAGCCTGATGGTTCCACGTCCTTCGGTGCCACCCGCGCGTCCTCCTGTCCCTCTGTCCGTCCAGGTATCGGCTACCCCCTGTTCCCCCCCGGCAGCCTGAACCGAGCCCTGGCCACCAAGACGCCGCCGCCGCTGTACCTGGGAGCCGACGGCCGGCGCGGCGAAGCCCACGGCAGCTTGGCCAGCGGCAGGAGCGGTGGCAGCACGGCGGTGAGTGACACCAAGGGACTCTGCAGCACCCGGGGACATCGCCCCATAGATATAGCCCCATAGATTCAAGACCCCAAATGTGCAGCCCCCAGCTTTTGGGTCTCCGGGGTGCTCCTGGTGGCCGGGGGACAGTGCCAGGAGGATGCTCGGTGGCCTTGTCCCCCCTGTGTCCCCTCCCCAGCTGTGGCACCATGGGAGGGGGGCAGGGAGGGGTCCCCTGTTCCCAGCCAGCCCCTGTCTCACTGCAGCCAGGGGGCCACTGAGGTTCCTCCCCCCCCCAAATTCAGCAAGGAGCTGCTCTGATCCGCTCCCTTCTCCTCTTCCTCCTCCAACACCGGGGCTTTGCTGCGGGGCTGGGGAGGGAAAGGGAGCACCACAGCCCCCCCTGGGGGTCTCAGCAGCACAAAGCCTGACCTGGGGGGGCACTTTCACATCCCACAGAGGCCTCTGTACCCCGGTCTGCAGACCCTGAGCCCCGTGCTTCCACCGGGCAGTGCCGGCATCCCCAACCACAGCCTCTCCGGCTTCCCCTTCCTCGCCCCGGCACAAGCGGGTAAGTCCTGGCCCCGTGCCCCAGGAGGGTCAAAGACCTCCAGCCATGCCCCCCCCCCCACAGCTCCTGCTCACTTTTCATCCCCTGCTCAGCAGAGTACGGGGCTGGCGAGGCCCCGCCGCCCCCCGGCTTCCTTCAGCCTGGCCCCCCGGCTTCGTGGCAGCCCCCGCGGGACATGGCAGCGCTGGGGTAAGGAGCGGGTTGGGGACACGGGACAGCAGGGGACAGGGTCTGGCAACGGGGTGGGGTGAGGGAAGGGGGAATTTCGGGTTAACCCTTTTTTTTGGGTACCCAAAGCACAGCCCCACACCGTCCGGTTTCACCCCAAAACTGGGGCGCACGGGGACAGGCTGGGAACCCTCCCACCCACCCAGTCCCAGCCCGTCCCGCTGGCAGCGGAGCCTATTTAAAGCCGAATTTGGCCCCTGGGGACTTGGCCCCCGTGTCCCCCCCATCACACACCAGGCTCCCAGCAGCCGTTCCAGCGTGTGGGTGGGTGGCAGCCTGGGAAGCGGGTGCTGCAGCCCCCCCCAGAGTTGCTCGGGGGCGAGAAATTGGACGGAGACGGTGCATGAGATGAGTTGGGAGGCTCTCAGCCCTGCTTGGGTGGGTGGGGGGGGGGACACCCTTCCCACCCCCTGTGTGTCAGCCAGGGATGCTGCATGGGGACACCCGGCCTCACCCTCCCTTCTCACCCCAGGACCAGCACCAGGATTGTCCCCGCCGAGGACGTGGCCCCCGGCAGCTCCCCGCAGCCCCACGCCATCAGCATCAAGTCGGAGAGGGTCTCGCCGGGGCTCGGCTGCCCCTCGGGTACCCCGCAGCCCCCCCCTGGTGGTTTGACCTCCCTGAACGAAGCCTCCCGAAGCTCCGGAGACCTCCAACCGCGGGACGACTACGCCAAGGGTTATCCCTACCCCCTGGGCCCCCCCCGGCCGCTGGCGGAGGAGCAGAGGGCCACCATCCCCGTCCCCCCGCGGCGGGCACAGGCTGTGGACGGGTGGCAGAGATAGCGAGGCTGACGGGGTGCAGGGGGGAGCCGCCCCCCGCTTCCACCCCATCCCCGGACCCCCAAGGAGCCCCCCCCCCCAACTCCCTGGGGGCTTCCCAAGGGGTCCTGACCCCAACTCCGGGGCTGCAGCTCCCAGACCTCTCCCCCCCCACCCCAGCGCTCCCCATCCCTGACACTGCTGTCCCCCCCTTTTTCTCAGCTCTGCCCCCCAGCCCCATGCTCCTGCTGGGCACGGCGAGGTTGGGACCCCCCCGGCGTGACACGGTGTCCGGTGCCGGACTCTGTCTGTCCCCGTCCATCCGTCTGTCCCCGCGTGTCCCCACCGAGCAGGAGTGCCTGGGAAGTGCCACGGGGTGGCAGCAGGACTGAGAGCAGCAGCCGATGGCAGCGGGGGGGGGGGGGGCCCAAACCCTGCACCCAAAGGGCCAAATCCTGCCCCCCCCCGGCTGGGGCGAGGAAGGGGGGGGGGGAGAAGAGGGGGGGGGCAGAGGGCGCTGCTCCGCCAGCCCAGGGACTTTTTTTTTTTCTATTTATTACGTTCTCACCAATAAAGAGCTGGGGGTGTCGGGGTGCCTGGCGTCAGCTCCTTGGGGTGGGGATGCGCAGCTCGGTGTGGGGTGGCAAGTCATCAATGGCCCCGAGGGGAAAACTGGGCTGTGCCCCGTTAATTTTGGCTCGGCGCTGCTGTCCCCGAAGCCCCCCCTGACTCCAAGCCACCTCCCTGGGGTCACCGACCCCCCAGCACCGATGGCAGCAGGGTCACCCCGGCCCTCACCCTATCCCTGTGTCCCCATGGCTGAGCCGTGTGCTCCAGGAGACCCCAAAAAGATGCTTGGAGGATCTGATGCTGCAGGGTCAGTGCGGGTGGACGGTGTTCCCACTGACGGGGAAGCGGAAAACGCCCTCTTGTGCCCCAAATATCAGCATTAATGGGGACACATATGGGGTGAAGGAGGGTTGCTGGCACCTGCCCCATGCAGGGCTGGGCTTTTTGCAGCTCCCTGGGTTGGGGAAACCCTTCATGGGCCCTGCGACGTGTCGGGGATGGGAAGGAGGGTTTGGGGAGGTGGCACTGCCCACCACGTGCGGGTTTTTGGGGGCCCAGCAGCTCTGCAGCATCACGGGGGACGTGGCGTGGGGATGGGGCCCCTCCGCTCGCCGGCGCTGAACTCGGCTCCCGGGGAGATTACTGGGAGCCGAGCCCCGGGATTAAACCACGGCACGGAGATTAATTCCGGGGAGAGTTTTTTCCCGTTTTAATAGAGCCCAGCGAGCGGCGTAAATACCAGCCCGGATTAGGGGCTGCTGCCTCGGGACGCGGCTCCGCCAGCCCCGGCACGGATCCGGCCCCTGGTGATGCTCAGCCACGGGGTCTGGGAGCGGGGCAGCGGCCACCCCAAATCTGGGGGACAGCGGGGTGACAGCGGAGGTGACTGCAGCCCAGGTGCCCCCCAGGTGGTGGGGACGGTCCCCTCCCGACCCGCTCCGGGTCCCCAGGCTGGGAAGGGGCTGGTGAATGCGGCGAGGAGCCGAGACACCCGGGGAAAGTGTTGGGGGCTGGGGTAAGAGACACTGATTGAATAGCAATGACTGCATGATTTATGGTTTGCATTATTGCATGGCTCATTTGAATATATGCTAATAAGGCTTTTCTCCTCGTTTTGTTTGTAAGATTTAGATTTGCTATGGCAACCCGCTGGCATGGAAGGAGCGCCAGGAAATGTCAGGGCGAGGTGAGCCCCGGGGAGGGGCTGGGGCTGTTGGGGGGCCACATCCCACCGTGGGGACACGGCAGAGGCCGGCGGGACCGAGGGCAGCGGTGGGAGACCCAGGAGCCGACCGGAGCCGCGCATCCCCCCCCCGGCTGCCCGCAGGTCCAGTACCACCCCGTTGCGACAGGTCCTAAACTGGGGTGGGGGGTGCCCCGGGGTGCCCCCAGCCCCATTTTGGGCTTGCAGTGAGGCCCCTCTCACCCTCTGGCCCTGTATCCCTGCCCAACTCCCATCACGGTGTGATGTGCAGTTGCGCAGGACCCAAAGGTTGTAGCAAGGCCCCCCCAGCTTTTTTTTGGGGTGACAGTGCTCAGGGTGGTGCTGGGAAGAGACACAGCATCTGGCTTCGCTCTGTGTTCCCCCCCCCATCCACCCTGCAGGGCCCTTATCCATTGCAGAAGGGTCTGGGACACCTTTACGTGCCCCTTCCCAGCAAACGGGGGAACCACCCCAAAAAAAACCCCGTTACCTGCAGGCCCGGCGTGGCTGGGGGCTGCGCTGCTCCGCGAGGGTGCTGGGCTCCAACGCTGGGGGCTGCAGGGCTTGGGGGGGCTTTTTTCCCCACCCCACGCTGCCACCTCTCTGCCAGGCAGCAGCTGAGGAGAGGCTGCTCCATCAGGGCTCTGTGCACCCCATTTTATTTTTTTTTTTTGGGGGGGACACAGGCCTTGCAGCTGGGGAAGAGGCGCACTGGCTGCTTTTGGGGTCCCCCCCCCCCACATGCGTACGGGGCTGGATCCCAGCCCAGCGGGGTGGAGGCTGCTTCTCCGTGTCCTTTGGGGTCGTGGTGATATAGGGGGGGGGGACGGGACACGACAGGAGCAGAGCGGAGGATGCGCGCCCCCCCCCCTCTCCACGGCACCGGGACTGGGCACCGCGCGTCCCCGCGGCCACCCGACGGGATGGGCCGGGGCCGGGCTCCTCTCCCGGGGCTTCCCGTGGTCTTTTCACGCCTTACACCGGGGAGGGAACGAGCCCCGGGCTCCCTCCGGACACCCTCCTCTCCCCCCGGTCCCCCCCCCCACGCCGGTGCATCCTCCCCTAAGCCCCCACCCGGTTGTTTTGCCAAAGCCCTGAAATATTCATGGCGCTGCGCACAGCGCCTCGCAATGAATTTTTGATCAAAACCTTATCAGGGAGCCAAAATACGCCTCCCACCCCCCCCCAAAAAAAAAAAAAAAAACAACTCCCCCCCCCCCAAAAAAAAAACAGCAGAAGGAGGGGGACCGGGCCCGGCGGTACCGCGGGGCTGCAGGAGCCGAGCCCGGAGGAATTTACCGGGGAAGGCCCCGGTGGCAGGGTCGGGATTGGGGGGGGGGGGAGCAGCCACCGACCGGACCCCCCCGTCGGGGATGGGGCAGGACCGGCTTTGAGACCCCCGAGGTTCAGACCCGGGCCCGGTTCCTGCCGCCCCCCCACCGGGACGGGCCCCGAACGGCCCCGGTTGGACGGGGCGGGCGGTGGGGAACCGGGACAGCCCCCCCCGGCAGCCCCCAGCCCCGCGGGGAGAAATATTCGTTGAGGGGGAAATTGAGAAGCGGAGCTCACCGGGGCCAAAGCCGGCAGCGCTGGGAAAGGGTTGGCGGGGGGGGGGGGGGGCACGGAACGGGCCCGGTCCGAATTCGGAGCGACTCCCGATTGCCGGCACCGATTTTTAAACGCGCTACGAAAATCCCGGTGCGCCGGGACGGGGTGACCCCCCCCCAACTCCCCCGTGCTCTCGGCTACTTCGGAGCGTGGGGGTGTTAACAGCCAGGGCGGGGCGTTCTTTAATTATATTTATTTATTTTTCATTAAAGATGAGCCGATTTCGGCTGCGTTTCCACGGATAAATCCCGCACCGGGCTGCGAGCACACCCGGGGCACGGGGGTGACCCCAACCGCCCCCTCCCTCCTGCCGCAGCGTCTGCACCAGCCCCGGGAGGAGGGAGGGGGGGGGCAAAGACAGGAGGACCCCCCCATGCCCCTCGTCCTTCCCCTCGCTCCGGATCCCCTCGCTCCGGATCGGGCTCTCCCCGATCCCCTCTCGATCCCACGGGGCGTGGGGCCGGGAGGAGGCACGGGGGGGGGGGGGAGGAATCCGGCCCCCACCCGGCCCGGCCTCCCGCTGCCCTTGTGGGGCTGCACCGGCGGGGTGACCCGGAATATTTTTTTTTATTATTATTATTATTCTTTTCCCTACAATCCCCGTTATTTTTAGGTTCTGCTCCCGGAGCCGCCCCCGCTCCCCCCCCACCCACCCACCCACCGTGGCCCCCCCCCCCCAACTCCTTCCCAGCCCGTGCATTCCCCCCCCCCCCCAGCGCAGGGCTAACCTATCCCGCTCCCGACGTGAGGACGTCATGCCTTACGTAGTAAAATATGGAGAAAGCGGAAAAAAAAAAAAAAAAAAAAAAAAGCGCATTTTTCCCTCCTCTCTCCTTCTCTCCATTTCCAAAAGGGACAAAATGGATGTTTGGGCGGAATCCGCCCCCCCCGGGCCCGGCGGTCTCTAGGGGGGGGGAAAAGGGGGGGGGTTACCGGGGTTCAGGCCCGTTAAAGCCCCCCGGGCAGACGTTTCTGTTTAACCCCACGTAACGGCAACGTGATCGGGGGGGGCTCCGCTTCTCCCAGCCCTGCTCCTGGCACTCCTCGCCGGGAGCCGCAGCCCGGCTCAGCCGCTCCGCATCGGCTCCAGCCTCGGGGGGGGGGCTCTCAGCATCCTGCCCCCCTCCCGGATGCTGCCGCTGTCCCGGCGGCTCTCGGCTCCCGCTGCCGCTTAAGTCCTAAAGGATGCAGAGGTGCGGAGGGAGGTAAATAACGCCCCCCCCCGGCTCCCCTCTCTCCCTGCCCCGCACAGAACTCCCCGGGCCGGGGCAGCCCCCGAGGTGGGGGGGGGGGGTCGCAGGGGCAGGGCGGTGCGGACCCCCGCAGCATCCCGCCCCCCCCCGCCGCTTCTCCCAACTTGGAGGAAGTCTGCCAGGGGGGACCCCACGCTCCCCTCTTTCCCCCCCCCCACAACCCGGGCCTTTTTTTTTTTTTTTCCCCCTTTATTTATTTTTTTCCTGCGGGTTGCGATATTTTTTTTTTCTGCCTTTTTTTTTTTTTTTTTCCTTCCCCCGGATTAGAGGGTCCCGCCAGCCCGGTGCGAGTATCGGGGTGGGGGCGAAGGAGGGGTGTGTGTGTGTGTGTAAGGGGGGGGGGGGGGGGGGGGTCGAGGCGTGGAAAGCTGCCCTCCCTCCGGCTCCCGCAGCGCCGGGAACAATGGCCACGGGCTCCGTGGGGACAATGCCCGGCGGAGCCGAGCTGCTTGGGTTGCAGGACACGTCCACCACCGCCTCGGCCCCCCCCGGGCCCCGGCCCCCGCTCCCCCGGGGCAGGCTCCCCCGCTCCCCCGGGGCTGTGGGAAAACGCGTGGCTGAGGTCTGGGGGGGGGGGGGGGGGGGGGGGGGAAGGATTTGCAGCAAACTTGGGGAAAGTTCCCCCCCGACGGAGCCGGCTCCGTCCCCTTCCCGGCTTTTGGGGCCGAGCCTCCCCTTTTGGCCGTTTTTTTTTTTTTTTTTTCCTTTTTTTTTTTTTTTTTTTTGCAGCAAAACTCCGAGGGCACCGTCGGGGCTCAACAGGTCGGCAGCGGGCAGCCCGGTGTGCGCGGCTCCTCCGCTTTCCATTTTCCCTTTTTCTCCACCCCTCTCCCCCCACCCTAGCGCACCCCCCCCCACACCCCCCCCACACCCCCCCCCTCGCCTTCCCCTAGCCCCCTTCATTATTTCTGTTATCACAAGGCAGCCTCCGTGCCCAAACGCCGGCATGTGCGAGGCAAACAGAGCGCGATTGTTCCGAGCCTGGGAACGCGCGGAGGGGGCGCGGAGGGGGCGCGGGGGCCGCCGCCCGCCGCCCCCCGCCCGGGCCCGCTCAGACGCGATTGTGATGGAAATCGCCTTCCCGCATGCTGTTGAACTTGATGTTGACTCCTTTTCTTTGGGGCTCCACGTCTCCCCGGCCACTTGTTTGTGGGAAAATTTTCTGCCGGGCTCCAGTGTGAAATTAATTAATCAGGGCCTCGAGATGGCAATGGGACACAAAAGGGGACAGCCGGGGGAAACTCCGGCAAACTCACAAAAGCCACCCGGGGTTTATAGCCCCCGGGGCTGCCCGGACCGACTGCCCTGCCCTGCCCGCTGCCCGAGGTAAGGGGCTGCCGGAGCGAAGTTTCGGTGTGTGCAGCTATTTCGGGGGGTTCGGGGAAGGGATTTGGGGGCCGGGAAGGGGTGTTTGGAGAGGATCCTGGCGGTGGTTGGTGTGGGCATCCTTCCCCCGTCCCCTCCGAGCCGTGCCATCCGCGCTGCGGGGCTGGAAAAGGCACGGAGAAATTCCCCAACCCAAAGGGCCGGGGCTGAATTGGTTTTGGAGAAAGAGGGGGGGAAAAAAAAATCTCTTTTTTTTTTTTTATTTTTTTTTTTCCTAAAAAAGTAACTCGGGTGGTGGTGGTGCTGAAGCTCCTGGCTCTGCCCGAGCGAGCACGGCGGGGATTTCCTCGCCGTTGTTTTCCCGAGCGGGGAAATCTCCGCCGGGCTAGGGGAAAGCGTTCGGCCCCGGTGTGCTCCGGGGGGGGGGCTCCGCTCTTATTTCCAGTCTCCCCCCCCTCGGTATTAGTTTCTGCGAGTGCTGTGCGTGCCCTCCGACGGGCTTAGGAGCGGCGTGCGGATAAATATAAAATCAGATTGTCTTTTTTTAAGCACTTCCCAGGGCAGGCTATTATTGCTTTTAGAGAGATCAATCTTTGCAAAGCGTTCGGGGCTTAGGGGGAATATTTCTGCACGGGAGCAGGCCAAAAATACGAGCGTCAAACATCCTCCCTGTCTTTGTTGCCACCACATCTTTGGGTGACAGCGACAGCAGAAATAAAACAATTCCGAGCGCCGGCTAAATCTTTAGTTTCGGCACACATCGAGATCTCCGGGAGGGCAACGATTGGGGAGGGTCTGGCCGGGGGTTTGGGCCCCTTTTTGCTGGGGGTCGCCCCCCCCCCTCTCCGGCGCTCTCTCGATGCTCCGGTGCTGGTTGAATTGATGTGCGAAGCGATGTGCAGGGAACGAGTCGTTGCGTTTTAAATGCAAATAATTCCCAGCGACAGCACCGGAATCAAAACGCTAAAAAAAAAAAAAATTAAAAAAAAAAAAAAAACGGGGCGGGAAAAAAAGAAGAAGGAAAAAAAATATATCTATATTTCTGGGAGGGGGGAAAAAAATACACAAACCAACAACAAACAGCTGAAAATCCGCTTCCGAGGGGCGCGGGCCGGGCTCCGTTCACCGGGGAGCGGCGGCTGCTGCCCGCTTCTGCGGGCCCGCGGCCGGGGATGCTCCGGTGCCCGCGGCACGGGGGGGTCGGGGGCAGCTCATTGCCCCCCAGCCCCGGGGGCTGCAGGCCCGGCGCTGCCGTTTCTCGCCCCCCGGTGCCCGTTGCAGCCGGCCGGGGGGCAGACGTGGGGCTTCGCTGCTGCAGCTCCAGAGGCCGGGGCCCGGCTTTGCCCCCTGGGTAGGACCGGGGCTCCCCTCGGGACCCCCCCCGAGCTGCTGGGGGCCGGGAAGGGCTGGGTGCTGGGGGGGTGGGCTCCAGCACCGCCCCCGCTGCCAGCCTCCCGGCAAAGTTGCTCCAAGTTGGAGCCGTCGCGCTCGCTGCTTCGCCTCTCGGATAGAAATATATACGTAAATCTCGATAGATAATTTATTTTTTTTCCTTTTTTTTTTTTTTTCTTTCTCTCCCCAGGTGAGCTCGGCCCAGAGGCTGCGCCGGGGGACTCTGCCCGCCCGCCGAGGAGGTAATTGCGGTTTTCCGTGCCTCTCGCCGGGCGTTAGCCCCGGGGCTGATGCTCGCCCGTTCCCACCGTGGGCAGCGGCGGGGCCGGGACGGGGCGGGCAGCGAGACCCTCCCGCGACCCCCGGGCCTGGCGCTGCCGGTAACGGCGACAAGTTGCCGTGCTGGAGGGGGTACGGCTGCGAAGCGGGGCTTCGGGAGAAGCCGGCCCGGGCCCGCCGGTTCCTCCGGTGGGAGCACGGCGCCGAGCCGAGCCGAGCCGAGCCGCGCTGCCTCCCACCGAGGCGCCCGGCGGCTCCTGCGGCGAGCGCCGTGCTCGCACCGGAGCCCAACATGGCTGCTGCAGTGAAGGTATTTGATGCACACGGGGGTGGCGGCGAGGGGAGGACGGGGGACGAGAGGCACCGGGCTCCGAGCCGGTGCCCGCAGCCGCCGGCCGAGGGCTGGAGGCGGCCGAGCGCTCGGTAAGTGCCGGGAAGGAGCGGGGCCGAGCGAGCCCCGGGCCCCCCCTTGCCATCCTCCCGCCGCCGCGAACACGCGTGGGGCAGCCGCCCCTTCGCTGCCGGCCCTGCCGAGCCTCCCCCGCCGCTTTCCCGGGCCCTCCCGGGGGCGCGGAGCCGAGGGGAGAGGCACCGGGAGACCGGCGGGGCCGAACCGGGCCGCTGCGGCTCGCTCGGTGCCTGCGCGGCGGCTTCCCGGGCCCGGGGGGAGGCGAAGGAACGGGACCGGTGAGGATACTGAGCCCCAGCCCTGCCGGTGCCCGGAGCTGCCCCTTCCCGAGGATGCTCCCGGGGCCGCTCCGTGGCTCCCGTTCGTTCCCCCGGCGGAGCTTTAGGGCTGCGGCCATTGCGGGGGGTTTGCCCCCTCGGGAGGCACCGTTTCACCGGGGGAAAACCGCCGGGGTTAGGGAGAGGACCGGGAGGCGGCGGGACCCCCGGAGGTGTGGACGGCAGCGGGGCCGAGCCCGCCGGAGCCCTCGCCGCCGCCCGGTGCCGGGCCCCGCGCCTCCATCTCCGGTGGTGGCGGCGTTTCGGAGCCCGGTGGCGGAGGTAACGGCACCGGCTCGGTGTGCCCGTGCCCACCAAGCCGGGGGGGGACCGCGGGCGGCAGCTAGCGGGGCCGTACGGGGCGACGATCCGTTAATTCGGCAACCGGCTGCCTCGGTGGCACCGTCTCCCACTCGGAACGGTTCGCCGTGCCGCCGCGCACCCGAGCGACGGGAACGGCGGCGACGCTCACGACAATAATTAATGATAATTAGAACAATAATCACGAAGTGGTGGCGGCTTGGAAAGAGAAGGGCCGAGGAAGCACAACCGCGCACGGCTCCGGGGCCTCCCGCCGCGGCGGCGGCCGCCGTTCAGCACCACGGAGAGCGGCGGGGCCGGTGCCCGGTGCCCGGTACCCGGTGTCCGGTACCCAGTGTCCGGTACCCGGTGCCCGGTACCCGGTGCCCGGTGCCGGCGGGAGCATCCTCAGCCCCCGCCCCACCGTGCTGGGGCCGCCGCCC
The DNA here is from genome assembly GCF_964035555.1 of Netta rufina. Classification (NCBI taxonomy): domain Eukaryota; kingdom Metazoa; phylum Chordata; class Aves; order Anseriformes; family Anatidae; genus Netta; species Netta rufina. Next base: position 4,608,671 of record NC_140152.1, on the reverse strand, counting down.
GTGGTCCGGGCTCCTTCCGAGGGTTCCCTTTTGCCGGGAGGCCTCGGTGCGGGGCACAAAGCCCCGGTGCCCCCGGTGAGCCCCCGGTGAGCCCCCGGTGCCTGCGGGGTGGCACCTCCAAAGCCACCGCCGTGCCCGGCTCCCAGCTCCTTCGGGCGCAGATATTTCTATAGGGATCCAACATACCCATATAGATATTTTTCTATAGGTATATCTAACAGGGTGGGTGCGGGCAGCGGGGTCGGGACGGTTCCGTGCGCCCTTGGCTCTCCCTTCCCAAAACACGGGGCGCTGGGAGCGGGGCCCGGGCCCGGCCGGGGGGTGCCCGCATCCAGCATCCCGGTGGGGTCGGGGCCGTGCCCGGCGGCTGGCGATGCCGGTGCTGAGCCCTGGCCGTGGGTTGGTTTCGTTTTCCGCCCTTTTTTTGCGGAGCCAGGTGCGGTGCAGAGGCTCCGAGAGGGATGCGGACCCCCCCCGGGCCGGGACAAAGCCGGGGGGCAGAGGGTGCGGAGCAGGGGTGCGCGTGCACAGCTGTGCGAGCACCCCAGGGGCGTGCACGGCGGTGCGTGTGCACCAGTGCGTGTGCACCGGTGAGTGTGCAAGGGGGGGGGAGTGCTCCCCGGTGGGCACCAGGGTGGGGCCGGGGGGGCGCGCATCGGTGCCCGGGCACCCCGCGGTGCGCGCACGGGGGGCGCGCCTGTGCCCGCCGTTGCGCTGCCCGTGCAAAGAGGCTGGGGGGGCCGGGAAAGGGTCTATCCCTCCCCCCGGCCCGGCTTCAGGGGCTGCCCCCCCGTGCCCGGAGAGCCGAGCGGGTCCCCTGCACCGGGCAGGGCCGGCCCCGGGCGGCCGCACGGGGGGGACGTGGAGCCGGAGCTCGGCGCCGCGCCCCGGGCTCTGCCCCGGCACCCCTCGGAGCCGCGGGCCCGCTTTGTCCCGGGCTCCAAACGTGCCCCCCCCACCCCGTCCCCCTCCGGGCTAAGGGACAAAGCCGAGCCCGGGCCCGTCGGGGCCCTGTTCCTGCCGGGGGGCGGGGGTCGTGCCCGTTTTTAGTCCGGAGCTGCCGCAAAATTTGCCTCTTTGCAAGCAGAGCGCAGCCCCGACGGGAGGGTCCGGCTGCCCCCGCCTCCCTTTCTCCCCCCCCCCCTCCCGACTCGCTCAGGACCGGCCTTTTCCCCGCCCCAGCCCTTCCCCGTCGGGTTTAACGCCCGGCTGGGGGGGGGGCGTAAAGAGGGTCGGGGGGCGGGGGGCGGCCCCGCCACAGCCCGGCCCGAGCGGGGTTAGCCTCGGGGCACCGCCGCCTCCCCCGACGGGGCGGGCCGGCTGCGGCCGGGCTGGGGGGGCGGCGAGCCGGGAGGCTCCGTGGTGTTGGGTAAAGGAGGGGGGGGGCGAGCAGACGGGGCGGCCCCCTTGCGGGGGGGGGAAAGCGGCGGCCGTGGCGAATGGCTCTGCCCCCGGGGGGGTGACCCCTGCCCCGGCCCCACCGCCCGGGCTTTGTCCCCGCCGGCCGCCCCGTCCCTCCTCCCGCCCTTCCCCGCCCTCCGCCGGCTCTGCCTCAACTTTAGAGGCAGGTCCCGGAGGCTCCGGGAGCGGGACCGGCACCGGGCGGGGGCTGGAAGCCTCCTCCCCACCCCGGCAGCACGGAAAGGACGCGGACACCCGGAGCCGACGGCGACAGGTACCCCCGCCCCGGTTCTCCGCCCCGGTTCCCCGCCCCGGTTCCCTCCCCGGTTCCCAGTCCCGGTTCCCTCCCCGGTTCCCAGTCCCGGTTCCCCTCTCCGGTTCCTCTTTTTTTGGGGGGGTTCCCCCTTCCTCTCCCCGCTCCGTTCCCTGCCCGGAGGAGCTTTGCCTCGCTGCGGTGCCGCCGCGGTTCCCCCGCCCGGCCGGAGCCCCCCGGTTGGGGCAGCACCCGACCCCCGGAGCGAACCCCCCCGCGGCCCGGCCGGTGCCCGGGGCCGGCCCCGAGCCTCCCGGTACGGGGATCCTTCGGGTCCCGCTGCGGGCGAGGCTACGCTGCGAGCACGGGACCCCCCCGGCAGCTCCGGGGTCGCCCCTTCGGGGCATCAACCGGTCCCGTCCCCCCCCCCCCCCAGCTATGAGAGGTCCCCTCCAAATATTCGGGGTCCCCCCAGCTCTAAAGGGTCCCCCTCGAAGATGCGGGGTCCGCATCTTCCCCCCTGGGCACGGGGACCCCCAGGAGGTGAAGGCTCCGGTCCCGCCCCCGGGGTCGTGAGCGGGGCCCGGCTGCAGAGAGCGGCTGCGGGAGGAAGGGGAGGAAGAGGAGGGCAGAGCGGAGATGCGGTGGAAACCCCGCGGGGCCCTTTCCGCTGGGTCCGTCCCTTCAACCAGCGACTCTCATGACTCAGCAGTTCCCCGCCAGTAATTTACAGTAATTACAAAGTGGGAGCGGGCTCCGGGCTGGGGCTGGGGGCGAATTTGGGGTTGGGGAGGACGCAGGTCCCTGGGGTGCTGGCAGAGGCTGCGGGGACGGCGCCCAGCGAGCACCGTGCCCTGCACGGCCCCCAGGCTGGGGGGGGGCTGAGCGGGGCTGAGCACGCTTCGGGGTGCGCGCGCGTCCCTTTGGGGTGCAGGTGTTGGGTTGGAGCTCTGGGGTGGGCAGCGCCGCTCGTCGCATCGTGCTCTCCCACCGAAACCGTTGGGGTCCCTTCGTTATTCGCGGCGAGGTGACGGGGCCGGCGGCCACCCCGGGGGGCTCCAACGGGCCGTGGTGGCTCGCTGGTGCCGGAGCGAAACCTCCCCGGGGTTGCGCGGCACGGCCGAGGCCTGATTTTAAAAGACCTGGGTTGGTTTTTCTCTTTGGTTATCTAGCTGTATGAGTGTATGTGATATCATAAAGCTAGAGAACCGAATGTAAAAACCCGCTCGCTATTCTCCGGGAGAAATCCCTGCCCTCCCGGCAGGAGAGGGGCCCCGCGGCCGCCGGCCTCCCCAAGGCACCGGCCACGGCGCCTTCGCCGGGGGAGAGCGGCTGGAAGCCAAACGCGCCGCGTCTGTGGAGTGGAAATTTCAGTGGGGTTTTGTCTTTAATCATTTTTATTGAGGCCCAGAGCTAGCGTCTGTGCCTAGGTGATTATTTCTATTCAAACCCGGGGTTCCTCAGGCTAGCTACAAACCCAGAACCTTTTATTTTATTAATTTTTTTTTTATTTTATTTTTTTCTGCAGTGGTTTTAATTTCCACGCCGACAATTAAGCTCGGTTGCACCGGGTGTGCTGGAGACAAATGAAACGGGGCCAGCTCAGAAATAACCCCCAGAGAAGCCCTGTTTATAACGAAGTAGGAGGAAAGTTGCTTAAATAAATTACCGCATGCAAATTGTAATTTAGCGCAAACCCGTTTCCGAGGCCGGTTTATCTACTGGGGAAGAGAAATAAATCATCGCCGCTCGTCGCTTATTCTGCATCTGCAGAGATAGTGCAGCTTTGTTCCTCGGAGAGGTGGATTTGGGAGCCTCGCTCCCACCGTGCCGGTGCTGCCGCGGTCGCAGCCTCCCCTCTGCGTGCCTCCCGGGCTCCGGCTTTGCTCCTTGCCGTGCCGCGGGTTGGGGTGCCCCGTGCCCGCGTGCGCCGAGCTCCTTCCCTCCTGCTTCCTCGGGCAGAAAGCTCTGCAGATGGACCCAGCCAGCGATGTTGTGCCGGGTCGGGCACGTGTTAAGCCCTCGCAGGATCAGGCCCGCGGGAGGTGGACACGGCGCGAGGGGCTCCGCAGCCCGTGTAGGGCGGTGGCGTTGGGGACATTTCCGCACCCCGGCTCGCTGTTCTGTTTGGTGCATCTCTTCCCTGGCTTGAGAAAAGCAACGAGGAAGAGCAGCGGCTCCAAATAGGAAAATGCCAACCCCGCCACCCCTCGCGCCGTGAGCCTCTCCCTGCCCCGTCTCTCCTGGCCGGAGTTTCGCTTCTGCGTGCAGTCGCACCTCCTCTTCCAACTGACGTTGCCGGAGTCTGCAGGGAGAGGGGAGCGAGGAGGATTTTGGGGGGCGAGAGGAAAGGGGTGCCCCTTTCTCTCCCTCGATAGCTCTTGCTTTGTTCCACCGGAGAGAGGGGCAGATCGCGTGTGCCGCGATGCCGGGCGCTGATCCTTCCCCCCAACCTGCAGGGATGCCCTGGGCTGGCCCGGTTAGGGCCATGCTCTGGGCAGGGAGCACAAGGGCCTGAAATGAGGTGTGGGAGAAAGCAGAGCAGATTGGCGGTGGGATTTCACCTTCTCGTTCCTAACCGGTAATGGTGCTGGTGGCATTTGACAACCTTTATGGCTGCTGCGGCTCTGCCCACGGCTCGGGGACGGGAACGCGCTTGCTTTAGCAGCAGCGATGCCGAGGCTGGGTGAAAGCATCCACCACGGTGTAATGCGGGGACGCGGGGCTGTTCCTGAATCCAGAGGTCACCATGCAGTGGGAAACATGGTGGGGACACCAGGTTGTGTCCTTTACACCGGTCCCAGGAGGGGGAACGCACCCCATCCGCCGCCTGATGCCACCCTGCGCTCTGCTCGCACGGCTGGAGGAAAACCTTCCCCAGCTCCTTGGTGCTGAGCCCAGAGCTCCTCCCGAGGCCCCTGGGCTCTACAGGAACATGATTTCCTGTGGTCTGTCCCCAAATCCTACAGCTTCACGTGCCGGGGCTGCCGGCAGGGCCCTGCCTGCGGCTCTGTAGCACCAGCGGAGGGAGATGCTCGATCGTGGCAGCAGCGAGGCCGCGTGGGGACAGCCAGGAGGAAGCGGCTGCAGCAGCAGGAGGGATGCTCAGGGCAGGTGCAGGGAGCTGACACCTCCCGCCTCATCCCACCCTCTGCATTTGGGGTCCCACCCTGAAGGGTGTCCCGAAACACAACGCCCCGGACCCCAAATCCCAACCGGGAGCAGAGGTGGGGAGAGCGCGGGCTCTGCCGCCCTCGGGAAGCTTTCTCTTCCCTCCTGACTACTTGTAAACCATTCAGAAAGAATTTCTTAAAATAGGTTCCACTTTAAGGACTTATCTGCTGAATGCCATTAATTTTCTGGGGTTCGTTAAAAGCAAACTTGGTATCATAGCAACTGAATCTATTCCAGGAAAGCAGCCAATTGCAAAGCACGGTGTGTGCAACCGAAGGCGAGAGAAAGGAGCCTTTCAGGTTTATTCTCGGGCTTGTGCCTCGGCAAGTGAAGTTTTAATTTTCAGTGTTTTATTCCTTGCAGAATATTTTATATATATATATTTTTTTTCCCAACGAATCTGCAGGGAGAGGAAAATGACGGTGGGGGCAAATGTTTGCAAAATCGCCTTCGTTTTGGGCAGGGGCGGTTGCAGGGGGCGGTGGCAGGCGCTCGGGTGGGCACGAGGCAGGTCCCTGCGGGTGTCAGTGCCACCAACCCCGGTGTCACCCTCGGGAACGGGTCCCTGGGTGTGATGCTGAGTGTGGGCATCTCCAGCAGCTCCGGATATCCGTGGGTCCGGGACCGCCTGGCGGGATTGGGGTCTGCTGGTAAAGAGGTCGTTAATCCCCTTCTCATTTCCATGGCCTCGCTAAGGAAATAGTCATTATTTTCCTTTTAATCCCATCTCTCTCCTCTTTTCCATTAGGCCCTAAACTGCAATCTTATTCCTGGGGGATGTTACGCTGTGGATAATCCCAGGCCCCCCGGCCCGGATGGTTTGGGGCAGGGGCTGCTGCCTGCGTGTCGGGGCTGAGCCCGGCCACCCCGTGGTCCCCAGGTCCCCGGCACGGTGCTGAGCATCCCGGCACAGCAGAGCAAAGGTGGAGCCCTAAAAATCTCCCCACCGATGCAATAATCAGGCAGAGCGGATTTAATTGGGGACGGGAGGTGGGAGCTGTGTTTGCAGCCATCCCGGCTGCTGGTGTCTCAGGCGGGTGCCCAAAGGTGTGCATGTCCCTGGCCACAAAACCCCAATTGCCCGTCCCGTGGCAGCGCCTGCCTCTCCTCTCCCTGGTGGAAGGATGGTTTTCCAGCTCTGCTTTGTGCTCGATAGCAGGGAGGGGAAAGAAAAAAAAAAAAGTCATTTATGATAAAAAGTATCACTTAAATAGATAGAAAGGGTAAAAGCCCCGGACAAAAACATATCCCTGAGCAGGAGAAAATGAAAAACACTGATGTGTTTAACTTTAGGCCATTTAAAAATAACCATTGAACAGGCAACAGTAAATAACAATTCCTTCCAATCAGGTATGTGTCATTGCAGCAGAAAAGCTCCCGTTTATTTACCCAAAGCTGGCAGAGGATGGCCCGGCCAGCTCTTTATCTGCTAATTTTTATAGATGTCAGGCTGGAGTCTCCAACCCGGATAAATCAGCAGCCGGAGGTGGATGGAGCGGCGCAGCATCCCTCAGCTGCCCTCCGGCACCAAGGGGAGCGCGGTCGGTGGGCACATAGGACCCCCACCCGTGAGACCTGGCAGGGGGGGTGACACCAGACCCCGTGTGGGACATTGGGGTACTCGGGGACCCCAGCCAAAGCATCGCCCTCACTGCTGACACCACGTCCTGCGTGGGGAAGCGGCCCCGATGCCGCACGGCATCGGATCCGCGGCTTGCAAGCCTGCCCGCCTCTCCTTTCTCTTCCACCCCCCCCCCCCCACTCCTTTTTTTTTTTTTATGGAGAAATTATTATTTACAGTTTAATATCTTCATGTTTCTATGGAAACTCCGTGGCTGCGCTGGGTGGAGGAGTCAAAACCAGCTGGGGAAATGGCAATATTTGCGAGGGAGCGGAGCGGGTGGGCGCTCGCCTGCGCCGGGTGGCACGGGGGAAAGTGCCCCAGCCCCGAATGTAGGTCACGCACATGTGTGCATAATCACATACATATGTTGACTTCAAAGAGCTCGGGCTCATCCTCGGAGATAACAAACGCGCGTGTGGCTGTTAAACAGATTTGCATTTATAAACCACCAAGGCGGGCACGTGCGCTCCGTACCGGGGGGCCGGGGACACCCCCCCAGCCTGGCACTCATGCGGAAAGAGCGCGGCGCTGGCGGAGACCTTCTCCCCCTAATAGCCGGTGACAGGGACTCGCTCGTGGCGATGTCCCCGCGCTAGGCACGGAGCAAGGACGGAAGGTGTGCGGCGTCCCCGCTTTTGTCAGAAAGTATCTATCAGAGCAGCGGGGAAAGGTCAGCGGGAAACGCAGGCGGCCCTGAGGATGCTGTCCCCGTGCCCGTCCGTCACGCTAACACCAGCCAGCCCCAACCTCTCTCTCTCTTTCTCTCTCTCCCCCCCCCTCAGGACAGCTGCAGATTAGCTTAAAAAAATCACAGCCGCTTCAAAAAATAATAACTGTGGCTCGCGCTGCATTTGCCTTCTGGTTTTTCAGCCTTTGGGGATGGCGTTTTCATGCCTTGCTCGGCAGCCACCAGGAATGTATTTATTTATTTTTAATGAAAAGCACGATCCTGGTGCTTTGCTGGGGCTGGGCCTTGGTGAACAAGGAGCTGCCGCGCGGCCGGGCTCAGGCTGGCAGGTGGAGGCTGCGCGGGTGTGCTGGGAGCTCCGGGGATGAGGATGAAGATTAGGATGAGGATGAGGACGAGCCCCATATCTCTGCGGTCACCGTAGCTCTGGTCAGAGCCTGAGCCCCGACTTCCCTTGTCCTAATTCCCCGGGAAGCCAGGCGAGAACCGCTCCCGTTTATTGTTTTCTATAAATCTCGGATTTCCACCGAGTTTGGAGACAATTTCCTAGCTCGATGTAAAGGAAAATTAATACGTGACACCCCCCCTGTCCAAACTACCCCCTTCCCAGGAAGCCCCAGCCCCGGGGCTCCCATCGCTTGGTGCATCAGGTGGAGATGGGGACGGTGCACAGGGTGTTTGCTCTTGGAGCATCGGAGGCTGGCTGCGAAACCTGGGCACGGGGCTGGGGTCCCCATGGCTGGGTCACAGCCCCCAGCAGCCCCCCCCCCTTGTTTTTAGGGCCAGGGAATGGGACAGAGGACACGGCCACGGCCATATGTCTGCCTGCTCTTGCGGAGCCTTCAGTTTTGGGAGGAAAAGGAAGGTATTTGTGCATCAGGGAAAGGCACTGGCAGCTTTTGCTCATTTCTTACGACAAAATAGAAGCATTCAAATGAAAGGAAAAAAAAAGGGGGGGCTCCACGGTGGGGGCATCGACACCAGCTCCGCTCCCCGGGATGGGAAAAAATCCCCTCGGCCGCTGCGAATTTCTCACCTCCCCACCGGCCGCCGCTTTGGGGAAAAAAAATTCTTCTTTGGGGAAAAAATCGGGCATCAGCCGCAATGCATAACCGTGTGCCTGGCACACCCGGGTGTGCACACGCACGCACACGGCTTGCACACGCGTGTGCACGCACACGGGCTGCCCCGCGGCGGGGCTCGCCGGCCAGGGCCGCTGCTCCGGGAGACGGGGCGCGAGTGGCATTTCAATGCAAACCAGGCAGGAACAATGAGGTGTGTTTTTAAGGGACTGTGAAAGGGGGGTTTTGCTGAATAACTGAAAAGGCGGAGGGGGGAGGAGGGAGCCGGCAGCCCCTCCATTAGCTCAGTGCAGCAGCGAGAACAGCTGTGAAAAGAGCCCAGGCCTTTTTCCCACGCCCAGAGGAGCGGAGCGAGGGAAGGAGCCCTCCCAGCGAGGTCAGATCCCATCACTAATATATACACAGGCTGTGCCCTCATTCACGTCACCCCGGCGCAGGTTTGTTTAAGGCGCGCACACTGACACTAATTTCTCCTCCCGCTCGCTCCCCCAGCCGGCCCCATTATGGTCCCCGCTGCATTAAACCCTCCCCGCGGCCCCGCGACGGCTGGCGGCACCGTGGTGTCCCCCCCCCCTCCCCAATCCCTCTCCAACCCCTGCCCAGCACCTGACCGGCAAGGTCAAGAGGAGCCCGCGCCGCCGTCGCCGCCGGGATCTGGCCGGCAGCTGCTGCGCGGCCGCGCCGGGGCTGCCTCGCAGGAATGCGTCCCGCAGATGGGACCTGGCTGGGCACGTGCAACGTCCCCGTGCTGGTCAGATTCTCTCCTTGTCCCCGTTTTCATTCCTTGCACCCATCCCTAGGTGCTGGATGAGTGCATCCCGGGGTTCTCCGCGCGTGCCGGGGGAGAAGGGGATGCTCCCGCCTGGCTTTCCCTGCCCTTGTCCTCCCTCACCCCGCTGTGCCCGGTATCCTCCGAGAGACGGGCATCAAATAAATCAGGCCTTGTTTATTCCCGTGCTCGGGCTTGGTGTGTGAGTTCATTTGAAAACGTTCTGCCTTAAATTACAGCCTAATAAATCAATAGCCACTTAGCGATGCAAGCGAGTGGGAGCGGTTTGCGCAAAGAATTAAAGTTGGCTCCGCGGCTCTCGAGCTTTGTGACGGGCGAGGGAACGGGGTGCTGGCCGGGCAGCTCGTGCCTGGCCCCGTCCCCTGCCTTGGGACACGTGTGTGCATGGCTGGGACACGTGTGTGCATGGCTGGCACACGTGTGTGCATGGCAGGGACATGTGTGTGCGTGGCTGGGCATGGCCAAGCCATGGATATGCATGGCCGTGTGTGGCAGGGACACGATTTAGGGCAGGTGCGTGCCACCAGCTGCCCCGTGCAGGGGCTTGGTGCAGCCTCAGAGCTGTCCCAGCTCCTCTCTGACATGAATTTCCCCCCAGCACAGGGCGATGCGGATCCCCCATCCCGCTCCCACCCTCCTCTGCCTCGCCACCTTCTCCTCCTTCGGGGAGCTGGGTGATGCCCTGCACTTGGCCAGTGGCTTTCCCCGTGCGTCCTCCTCCCCTTCTCCCCTCCACTCACACCTTGTGCTTGTCTAATCCCCTTGTATTTGCCTGGGCCTCCTTCCAGGGCCACCCACCTCTTTATAGGGCCACTGCTAAGTAAACGCTGCCTTTGCTCTGCTAAACGGGGACTCCTCCTTCACGCAGCCGGGGTTTGCAGGACCAGCCCTGCCCCTCTTGTGCCCCGCTCGCCTTTCTGGGGGCTGCTCTGCCTCCTGGCACTCTCCATCCTCCTCCTCCTCCTTCCTGATGCCCTCAGATGGATGGGAAGGGATGTGTGGCTCTCACAGCAGCCATCATGCCCGCTCCCACCAAAGCTGCCTCTGGCGATGCCCAAGGACCCCGTCCCCGTCCCTGTCCCCCCCCCCCCACCCTTTTGCATCCGAGCCGGTTTCGTCCCTCCCCCCTCGTCTCCCTTGCCAAGCCCTGACACTTGATGGCAGCCCCATTCAAAATGCATGGGCTCCCCTTTCCAAGCGCCCCGGTCCTTTTGAACTAAAAGGATTTTCTCAGAGGCTAAGTTCAAATGTATGGCCGTTATTTATTTATCACCCCGCTATGTATTATTCATTTATTTAAAAATGTATGGCAGCTGGGAGCCCCGTGTTTAATCACCCTGTGGATGGCGAGGGCCAGGTGGAGACGGCCCCTTGCTCCGCCGGTAACCTGGCGCGGTCGCTGCCGCCGGGACTCTGGCCTCACGCCTGATTTAGCATCAACACGGCCAAAAATAAACCCGGCCCCCTCAGCAGCGAGAGGACAGCAGCCTCACGGGGTGGGCACGGAGCTGGGGACGGTGTTTTGGGGGGCTGGGGGGATGCCAAGGACGTGGGGCTGCGTGTAGGGGTGTGGGGATGTTGTAGGATCCCCACTCCAGCACCGCTGGTTGGGGATGGGGTTGGGGTTGGGGTTGGGGACGTGCCCTGCTCGCTGTCTGTGTCCCCCCCCCCCGGTGGTCCCAGCTGGCAGATTGCTGCCCGCCGTACGAGCACGCAGTCGCCAGCACGGTGCTGATGTGCATGGAGGCCAGGAGGGCATGGCGTTGGGCTGCCAGCATGGAAAAAAAAATGAGGGAAAAATAGGAAAAAAAAAAAATAATAATAAAAATATGACCAGCTTCCAACTCACCGCTTTGCTTTCCCTGGCATCGCAGGGATGAGGGCCGCATCCAGCCCCCCCGCAGGGCTGAAGGGCCGAGCCCCCTTGGAAGGAGCACAAAGGGTTAAGGATGCTCTCGCTCCCCCCCCTCCCCAAACTCCCCACGTCCCCCCCCCCCCCATGCGCTCCCACCACCCTCTTCCTCGCCGGCCACTCGCTAATTGAGACAGCTTCAGCCCCTGCCTCCCTCCTCTCCCCCTGGGGCTGAGCTGCCTCTTCCCAGGGGGAGCACATTGTCTGCTCCAGCCGGGTTGATGTAATCCCTAAGCCCGAACAATACTTCCCCACCCCGCTCCCGCTGAAAGGGTATTAGTTGCCCAATGAGATAATTACTCCCCAGGCCACCCTAATCACCGCGCCCGGCCGGCCGCTTTCCCCTTTTCCATCCCGCAGTGCCCGGGCTGAGTTTTTGGGGTGCCCAGTGGTGGTGCCATAAAGATGCAGGGACCCCAAATCCCCAAATCCCCGCAGGGTAAAATAGAGCAGGAAAGAGGCACCTGCTGCCTCCAGTGCATCGGTTGCAGCCCCAAATTACTGCTGTCACCCCAAATTGTCACCCGTGGGTGCTGTTCGGGGTGCTGGCGGGCACGGGATGGGGGCAGCCCCGGTGCTGTCTCCACGCTCACCACCCTGCAGAAAGTTGCTGATGGAGCACGGCTGGGGTGACCCATGGTGAGGTGGGATTTGGGATTTCCTGATGTCCCCGCCTCGGTCCCCTCTTTTAAATTTCGAGGCTAAAATTTTGGGGGGAACAAAATTCCACCTCTTCGCCAAATATCGGTGTTTGCGCAGGCGCGCTTTTGAAAATCAGGATTTCAGCAATTAAAGGAACTACCCCAGCCCGTGGGATAAACGAGAGCAGTTTTCCTGAATTGGTTTAGCAGGAAATAATCCAGGTTTGCAGCTCCCACGTGGCAGCGCCGCGTGAATCGCAGCCCATGGGACGGTGCCAGGGCTGCCTTTCCCCTCCCGAGGTGCTGCAGTCGGAGATGTCTGCAAAAAAAAAAACAACCCCAAAACGGACCCGTTTTGGGATGCCCAAATTCCAGCCTTATTAATCCTCCTCTTTGCGGCTCCTGGCGCTGATGAAGCCGGGGATTATCACATCTGCCTTCCTGCACGCCGGAACGAGGCAGGGGGAGAAATAATCTCCGAAAGGTTTTGCTGAGCCCATCCCGAGGAACGGTGTCTGGGGATGCCCGGGGGGGGGATGCGGACCCTCCGTCGTGGCTCTGTTTTTATGGCTGCTGGTTTGGCACGGGGTTCAGAGGATGCTCACCGGGGCACGGGGTTTACGTGATGGGACCGGTGCGTGCACCGAGCAAACTTCCCAACGAGGACTTTTTTCCCCCAAACCCATTGGGATTACGGATGCCGGAGCGGGGGCCGCGCAAGGCCAATGCTGCGGGGAGCGGCGAGGGACGCTGCCCCGCTGCAGCCACCGCTCCTCCCCGTCCCTTTCTTGGCCGATCTCTTCTGACAGACAAACACAGTTTCTTTCTCCGAAACAAAGTCCTTGTCCAGCCAAGCACACAAAGCGGATCCATTATCCGATGGGGGACAGAAAGGAGGGGCGGGGGGGGGGGGGGTGCTGCCGGGCGCACAATGCACACAAGTGGCGCGCGGGGCCGCCCCTATTGTGTCTGGGCAGGAAGGGCCGGGACCCACGGCGCGGCCCCGTGAATGGCAGCATTGTGTCTGAGCCCTCCGTCGCCTTGGGCGTCCCTGGCCCCCCGGTCCCCCCCCTTTCCAGCTCCTGCCGCCCGTCTGGGGCAGCAGAGCCAACCTGTTCCCTTGGGTGGGGAAAGCCGATGTTCTGTGTTTTTGGGGTCGGAGCGTCCCACCGGACACCGTAGGGGCTGTAGGAAAAGGGGCAGTGGCCAAGGGGTGCTGGAGGGGTTGAGTTTTGGGGTGTGAAGCAAGTGGTCCCAAAGGTGTCGCCCATGGGCAGGGTGGAAATGGGTGCTGGGGACTGAGGGGTGAAGTCCTCGCCTCCAAACCCAACCTGGAGAGGGGATTTGGGGGGTATTAAAAGGCTGATTTGGGGCAGAACGAGGCATCCCGTCACTGGCAGCGGGTGCTGGGGGTGGGATAGACAACCAAGGGCAGGTCTGTAGGGGATTTGTCCCCATCACCCAATGCAGAGCCTGGAGGACCCCAACAGCTTCATAATCCCTCGGAGAAGCTGCTCGGACCCTCAGCCTCTCCAGCACCCTTCAGGAACAAGCTCCTGCAGCTGGTTGTGTGTCGTGCAAGGGAGGAAATCCTCCTGTCTGGGCATAAAACTCCCTGCCTGGGCATCACCCGGTGCTTCCACGCATTCCTGCTCCCCTCCTCACTCGGCTCCTGCCCTGCCGAGGTCCCGTATCCACACAGAGGGATGTGGGACTTGCTCTGGGTGTGATCTGTGGGGTGATGGAGCCAACCAAACCTCCCCTTAAACCCCAGCGAAGAGGCCAAAGGAACATTTTGATGGGCAACACGAGGCAGATCCTGCTCACGGTGCTGTGTGCGGGGAGAAGCTCGGGGCTGGTGGAGGCAGGGTCGGGTACGGGGACCCCCCAGCAGCACATGGGCTCAGGAACCTTCACCATTTCCCTAAATCATCATCTTAGCCACGTGGGCTTGCCCTGCGTGTCGGCTGGGCTGTTTCGGAGGGCTCTGTGCTGAGCAGTGTGAGAGGGATGTGCTGGAGGTGGCCGTGGTGTGTCCATGCCCCCAGCTGCAGTCACCAGTTCGGGTCAGCGGGGTCCCACAGACCCCGGGACCACCACTTATAGGGTTGGCTGTGACGTGTCCCCTCTGTCCATCCTCACTGTTCCTTTCCTTGTGCAGTAACTAGAAGGAAAACAGAGCTTCCAGCTCCTACGGTAACCATCCTCGCAGCACCTCATGCATTGCTCCTTTTATTATTTTTTTTTTCAGAGGAAAAATCCCGGCATCGCCTCGATCAGCGTGGTTTTGGCAGCACCCACCAAAGGGGATGGGGACAGGGACAAGGAGAAGCCGTGCCAGCACAGGACAGTGGGGAGACGACCACCTCGCAGCACCCTCGCCCTGGAAATCAAAGGAAAGAGGAGCTCCACCAGGACCTGGGGTTAGGACTGAGCTTTCCAGCCCAGAGGAGGCTGCTCCTGCCGTGGGTTTGCAGCGGTAAAGTTGTCCCTGGCTTTTGGGGCCGGGCTGGCGTGGTGGCATCCCTCCTCCACAAGCACGACACGCGTGGAGCTGAGCACGGGAAGATACCTGCGCTCCCCCAAGGATCCTCAAGACCCCATCGCCCCTTGTGGATTCGGTAAGTTTCTGATTTTCCTTCTTTCTTCTCCCCCATCCAGCCGGCACGGGGTTTTCTGCTGTATCCAAACCCCAAAGCCAGCTCTGATGGGTAAAACCTTCCCCTGGCTCTCTGCAGCCGGGGATCTGGGGGGGAGCAGGGGAGCGTGGTGGGGGCTGCTCCTCACGGTCAGGTCGGGGCAGGGGGCTGTGATGGCCGGGATGCAAGGTGCTGGGCTCGTGGTCCCTTTTTCTCCATGCTTTAGGGGGAAAAAAAAAAAAAAGCTTGCATCCTCCTTATTTAAATACCCTTTTGAAAATATTCAGCTTTGCACTGAAAGCTGGCGGAAGACTGGTTAATGTTTTTCCCCTCTTTCCCTTTTTAATGCACATCTTAAATCTTTCCTATATGACTCAAAACGTCATTTTCTGTGGGCAAACAGCAGAACGGGGACTCTTCCCTCCACCACCTCGTGCTTTTCCCCCGCTGGGGTTGCATTTTCCCCCCTGAAACCCGCAGTTCTTCCTGCTCTGCCCCATCCGACCCTCCCTGCACACGTTTTTCCTGCTGGCAGACATCGGGTTTAGCCACGCGAGCTCCTTCCAGCTCCTCCAGGTCTCCCATTTTTTTGGGTAACCTTCGCATCCCAGCCTGCGAGCACGCAGGGGAAGGGGGCGGGGAGGAGCGCAGCCGTTCGGCAGCAGGGCTGAACGCAGCCTTGGGGGTTAGTCAAGGGAAAAACCCGCAGCCCCCGCGGCTCGGGGTTTCGCACGTGACAGCAGAGCTGTCCGAGGCATCAGAGAAATAAACTCGCACCTTTCCCAGAGCGAGCCCCCATGCGCCCGGCACCGTGCCCGGCATGGGTGCTGCTGGCTCACCCGCGCTCCCGGAGGGATTTTTCCCCTCCCTGGTCTTGGCTGCTGGGATTTGGGAGCTCCTGACCTGGCCTCGTGCTTCGACTCTCCCCCAGCTGCATCACAGGGAGATGAGGAATGTTTTCCCTCATTTCCACACCAAGACAACTGGTTGTGGGAGGTTTTTGCAGCGGTCCCGGGGAGATGCGCACGAGCAAATCCCCCCAGTAAACCCCACATTTGTGGGCAATCTCCAGCCAGCACCACCCCATCTGGACCCCGGGATGCGGGGCTGGAGGGGGGAGCCCCAGGCAGGGCGAGGAGCAGGGCACCAGGCACGCCACCCCACCAAACGACCCCACCCATGGCTCCGAACCCCCTCCCCATCCCTTTTTCCTCCATCCCTTTATTTAAACACCCCCTTCTCCCCCAACCCAGCGTGAAGGATGGAGAGGGGGGCTGCTCGGGGGCCCCTTTGGTGCCGGCACCCGCGGCGGCCCCGTGCCCGGCGGGTGCCCCCGGCAGATGCTCGGCGCCGCGGGCGAAGCCGTCCTCCGCCTCGCTCTAAGATGGCCGGCGGCCCCAAAATGGTGCTGAGCATGAGACGCCATCTGCAAGGCTGGTCCCACGCCCGCCGTGGCCTTTTTATGCAAAGGGGAATTAATTAGATTTGAATATGGTAATTAAGCCATCAAGCCCCGCCGGTGCGACGAGGTCCCTTCTTTTCTTCGGGCTTTCTTCTCGCCCCTCTCTCCCGCCGCCCCTTAACCCTTCCCCCTCCGCTTTTGCACCCACGGCACCGCTCCTGCATCTTAATGAAACGCCGCGTCTAGGACGTGCCCTCGCCCCCCGTTTCCCGCACCCGTGCCGAGTTCTGTCTGTCCTCGGCACGCCGGCCGCCTGTCCCGGTCGTGCCCCGCGGGTTGAGCGCAATACCCGCGTGTTTCACCCCAAAAAAAAGCCATGAGGTCGTGGAGGGATGCGGGCGACGTCGCCGCTATGGCCAGCGGGTTTTTGGCAGGTGGTGTGGCTGCAGTGGGGAATCAAGACGAAATCCATGCCCCCCGGTGCCGGGTTGTTTCCTCTCGGATCCGTTCGTTGCTCTTAGCGGGTTTTCTTCGTGCTGCCTAAGTCATGGGCTGTAGGGTCGTGGGGTGCTGCTGGTACCCGCCTGCTGCCCCCGCTGATGTGTCGGGATTTCTGCTAGGGTATTTTGTGCTTAGAAGGAAAATAAACAAAAACTGAATGTGTTTTCAGCATCTATGTCCAGAAAATGATATATTTTTTTTTTTCCCACTAGCAATTAAAGGTTTTAACGTTCCCATATTTCTAATTTCCTTCCAGTCCAGCCACCCTGACCCACAGCTGCTGGGTCCTCGTTCACACAACTAGGGCGAGGTGCAGAGGCTGGAAAACTCTTGCAAGCAGGGATCTGAGCAGAGAAAAAAAAAAAATCCCTGGAATATTTTTATGCATATATTTATCTATATAAGGAAAATGTTCCTTTTTTTTTTTTTTTTTTTTTTTTCTTTCACTTACCTCATAAAGCGAAAGAAAGAAATCGGGGAAAAACCTGTGGGAGCTTGTCAGAAAAGCCTGCGGGCGCTTTCCGAACAAGTTGCTGAAAACTTGGGTGGACGTCTTCTAAAATCGGAGTATTTGCGCCGGGGTCATTTTCGGCCAAACTTTTAATGGTGGTGGCGAGCAGCTTCCCACCAAAACCAAGACAACGACCGAGGTTACACACCCATAAATATATGATATGTGTACGTGCAGGGTGTCACCCCAGATAGATGCGTTATGTGCATGTATCCAGGTAGCACAGGTGTAGGTGTCCATGAGCACCATGCCCGGGCTGCTCGGAGTGGTGCTGGATGGTGCTGGGCTCTGGGAGCAGCGAGCAGAGCACGCCGGATCATTGCCCATCACCGCTTGCTCGTTAGGGCTCCTTCGTTTACGCACCAGCAGCTCGCCACCAGCGGCGAGGGCCAGGATGCACGGCTGGGGCAAAACTTGGCGATTTCAGGCGCCGCTGAGAATTTTTCAGCTCTTCGCCCCCGGGAGCAGCAGCTCTGCAAAGCCAGGACCCGCGCCGTCCTCCCCGCTCCCCCGGCGTCGGTGGGAGGCATCCAGGGGTTTAATCCAAGCTGGCACCGCTGCCCGCGGGAGGGGCGGCCCCGGGCTGGAGCCCCCGCGCCCCCCCCAGCCCTGACCTACATAGCGGGCGCAGGATGCGGCCACCTGAGCGGCTGCGGCTGCCACCAGCACCGGCTGCTGCACAGAGGGGCCCTTCCCCAGCCTCAATCCCACCCCCCTCCAGCACTCATTCTGGGTGAAATAAGGGAGAAATTGGGTTTTCTGCTCGCCGCTGGCTCCTGCTTGCTGTGGGTGCCTCTGGGTGCCAAGCCCTGCGCTCTGCTTCGTCCGAGCCCTCTCCTGCTGGCTCTCGCCCGAGGTGCAGGGGACACCGGTGGCATCTCCCTGGCCGCATTTTGCATCCTTCAGGATGGGACCGTGGGAGCCCTGGGGTGTTTGTCCCCACTGCCACCGTCCTGCAGACCCCTCCTGGGAGGGCAGAGGGGAGGAAAGAAAATGGAGAGGGGGGAAAAGAAGCCGGGAAAGGGAGAGGGGGAGAGAGGAGAGAAATCTTCAGAGCAGTGAGGGAAGAAGGCGGTGATGGAGCTAACTACGGGAATGACAATGCCAAACAATGAGGGGAAAGAGGCAGAATGGCAGAAGGAGCAGAGAATGGAGGGGCTGGCGGCTGGCAGACAAATCTGGGGGAGAGGTGGGAAAAAGAAGGAGCTGGGCAGCTCGGAGATAGAGGAGGAGGGCGGCGTTGGGTGCTGGGTGACCACGGAGCTGGGACATAGGGGTGGCAACGGTGGCTGCGAGGTCCCTGCCACGCTGGGAAGACCCAAAGTTGATGAGCATCCCCATATCCCCGCCGCCAAACCCATTAGCTCGTTAGCCGGGGCTGTGGCTAACGAGCCCGGTGCGACGGGGCAGGCCAGGAGCACCCATAGGCGGCCGGCTGCGAGCTGCAGGGCCATAAATCTCGCGCGCGCGGCGCGGGTGCCGCCGAAAGCCTTCCAGCAGGATTTATCTCCCCATCCCGCTCTCCCCGCCTTCCCGCAAATGCCACGTGGATTCCCCGCGGCAAGGGAAAACAAGCGAAGATGCTTTCTTTTGTCTCCGCCGCCTGCTTGGCCGCGTCTCTCCGGCTCTAATCCACCTTGGCCTCCTCCCCTCCATTCACAATTTTCTTCCCATCCCCATGGTGGAAGAAAAGGGACAAACCTCTTCTTTCTAATTTTTTTTTTTTTTTTTTTTTTTTTTATCGGAAGCGATGGCAACTTACATAAAATCAGCGTTTGGGAGGTGGGAAGAGAGGGAAGGGGGCACAGAGGTGCCCAGAGCTTGGCTCTGGCCAGTCCTGTGGCACGGCCGGGTCTCCGTGGGTCTGCCCATGGTTGCACCTCCCCAAACCCCCACTCATCGCCCACCTCGCCTCACTATTCCTCATTATCCCTCAGAGCTCCTACGAACCATTTGTGCTATTCTGTGAAAAAAAAAAAAAAAGAAAGAAAAAAAAAAAAAAAGAAGTGATGGATGCGTGCGGAAGGGCTCAGCACCAGAGGGAGAGAGGGGAAAAAAGGGGGGAGGTTGGAGAGAGCTTAAAAATTACAGTGGGAATTAGCAGGAGTCTAAGCTGTTGTTTGCAGTGCCCATTAGCATCTGCCTATTTATCTGTCACCAGAGCCTCGTGGCATCCATCCATCCATCTGGGTCCTTGTCACTCTGTCTGCCTACCTAATTATCCATTAGCATGGCAAAGCCCCCATGACAGCGGTCTCGGCGAGCCAGACACGAGACCACCTCATCTGCCCCTCGCCATCGCCCCGACACTTTTAGAAGCATCGGGCTGACAAAATTGGGCTGGAACCACCGCCGACCACGCTGCTTGGAGAGGGAGAGGCAGCGCAGGCGTTGCCCGCGGGGCGTTCATTGCGCACGGGCGTGCGCTTGCACACCAACGGGCTGCACGTGCACGACTCGCCACCTCATTTTGCTGCTCGTGGGTGCTCCACCTGGCTCGTACGAGACAAAACCGGGGCTGCCACGCCGGCGTGATGGGCGCTGAGCTGCCGCGATGGCACCAGCAGCGGCACGCCACGCCGCGGGCAGCCCCGGTGCCGGCGGCTCTTTGTGCCCGTGCCGCCGCGTGGGGTTTCTTTGTTCGCGGCAGCAGCGGTGGGCAGGTTCCCCCTCCCCGCCTGCCCACGGGCCCCGCTCAGCCCGAGGAGCAAATCAGCGGCGTTTGCATATTCAGAGCAGGTGGGGGCCCATATGCCTAAGATGCACCAGACAAAATTAGCCACCATAATCATAATCAACTGTGCCGTTGTGCTGGGGGAAGGGAGAGGCTGGCAGACAAGCCTGATAATTATGAAGCTCAGCATGTGCGCAGCGGTTTTGCAACAATTATGCCTAGCTCAGCAAGCCGGCAATGATGCTTGTTACAACAACCCTCAATCTCCAGCCCGCCCTCCGGTTGTGCGCTCCCGGGAGGGCTGTGCCGCGCCGGAGGTGCCGTCCCGCTCCTCCCCGTGCTGCTCTTGGGAAGGGGACACGAGGACGGTGTGGGGTGGTGGCCAGACCTTGTTCTGCTGCCCCTTCCCAGTGCCATGTGTGCGTCCAGCTCTTGGCAAGCTGCTTTGTGGCTTGGTGGTGTCCTCCAGAAAGCTGCCCCTGGCTTTCCGTGTGCCCCATCCATCTTGGTGCGCCCAGCTGCACCCCGATTTCCACCTGGAAAAACCCACAGTGTAAGAGGCAGCTCAAGAAATCGCCCTCCCCAGCTGCTCCCTGCCCGCAGAGCACTGTGAGCCCCTCGCTTAACGGAGCTCTGGAGCTCCAGCAGGTTTCTCTTTGCCTCCCCGGACCTTCCCTTTCCACCCTTCTCTGCTCGCCCTGCTCTTTGTGGCTGCGGTGCTCTGCGATGGGAGATGCTGGCGGGAGGTGACACTCCCGATCCATCGCCAGCCCTGGCGCTCGTGGGCTGGTGTCACGCAGCATTTTCCTGAAGGAGCCCTGGGGAAGGGGAACGGCACGAGGCCGCCACGCGCGGTGCTCTCAGATGGGAAATGTTGTGCGGCGAGGAACAGCCCCTGTGCCGTGTCCTTGGGAGGCGGCGGTTCCCAGCTCAGCAGCGAGCAGCAGTGGTGGCAGGATGCTCCACGACCCCTTCCAACCCGTGGCCAAGAGATGAGGAGGAAAATAAAACGCTTTCTTCTTTTAAATAGGCTGGGAACTGCAGCTCAGTGTGGCCGGGTTTGGGGGTGATGCTGGGGATGCATCCTGCTCGCGCTTCCCTGGGTGCTGTGGGTTCCCTGATGGGTGAGGCTGGGTTCCTCGCTTAGGGCTCAGTGGTCTCCTGAAATCTTATCGAAGTCAGCCACAATTTGGGTTTTGCAACCTAAATTTGGGGTTTATGACCCAGTTTGGGTTTTGCAATTGTTCTGCCAGAGGTGGGAACGGCTTTGGAGCCCCAGGGCTGCTGCTTGGGTTGCGGCGCGTCCTTCCCAGTTGCTCAGGGCATGGATTCCATCACCTTGCTCGGGTACAACAAAGCCAAATCGGCTCAAAAGGAGCTCAGCATGCACGGGAATCACGGCCGAGCTTTCCTCAGCATCTCTCCTCCTCCTCTCATTTCTGCACGGGAGGGACAGCCCTGCCCGAAGCGCAGCGGTACCGCAGCTCCGGGGTGAGTGCAGCCCAAAAGGAGGGGTTTATCCCTGCTGAGAGGCTCCTGGGCATCCCAGGCACCTTTCTGCCCGTTAATTCTGGGGTGGATTAAGAGAAGGATGCGCCAAAGCAGCACAGAAATGCCCATCAGAACTGGAAGCTTTGCACCAGGGATTGGATTTGGGGCTGGTTTGCTCCAAACTAGCGGGTTTATCGGAAGATGAGGGTGAAGCTGGCAAAGGACCGTGTTGGTTCATTGAACCCATGGCTGGCATAGAATTTATCGCAGGGCATTTCCCAAAATCCAGCAAAACACATCCACACCGTAATTATTTCAGGGGTGCTGCATCCTCTCTGGGCTGTTTTTTGTCTCAGGGAGGGGGGAAGGACGAGAGCCTCAGTGCTCCCCCACCACACAGCCTCTGCTCCCCGCCGTGCTCCCGCGCCTGTCCGCAGGGGAATAGCAGCAGCAGCATCCCACGGCATTGCCCGGTTTATTTGTCATCCAACCCACTTGTAAAAGGGAATAAATGCAAAGCGGGAGGTAGGAATTAAAGTGGGAAATAGCCCAAACTGCTAAATATATTTTTTCCTCTTAATTTGTGTGGCGACAAGGATCCAAGTTCAGCACCCCAAAATGCTGCTGGATGAGCGGGCTCCAAAGCAGCTGCTCCATCCTTATGGCTCTGCACATTTATTTGTGAAGGGCACAAATAAATCCACAAAGAATAGGAAATACCCAACAAGAATAAATTTTCTCAATGTCCTGCGTTGCTCCACGAGGCTCTTCCAGACTTTCCTGAAGCCTCAGGAGCGTGCAGGGGTTTGTCATGAAAACACAAAAGGTGTGGGTGCCTCCTCCTCGGCCTTTGGGACAGAGGGAATTTCGCTGATGTAAAGCGAGTTAAAGGCAGCGGCTGGGGGTTCCCGATGCCTGCTGCTGTCAGGGCACTGGGGGCACGGGATTTGGGGTTCCAGTGGAACAATTCAAATTCAGGTACACGTGGGTGTGTTTCAGGCACAGGCTCGCTGGTGTATTTTATCAAGGGTGGAGGATTTAGGGCACCGGGCTGCTTTTACATGCTAAAAACATTTCATACAGAACCCGTTTTTTTGCCTTTTTTTGCCTTTTTTTTTTTTTTTCCTTCATTGTTAGTTAAAAAAAAAAAAAAAAAAAAAAAACAGAAAACAGCAAATTTTGTAGCACCGGGGACATGGCCCCGTTTCACACCCATGCCCTGCATCAGCCCAGTTTTCAGTAGAGTTTGAAATTTTGAAATCACTTTGCAGGAACTTGGGTTCGCACCCGATCCGTTCTTACCCCCGGTCACACGCTGACATCATTTACCTTTTTTTTTTTCCCCAAATCCCAGCAAATTGAGGTCATGCCCTGCATTTTTACAGATCCTCTGTCTTTTGCCCCAAATGTGAAGTTTCCCCAGTCTGTGCCTTCCTGAGCAAGCAGCTTTCCATAAATCGTCTGCTTTGGAGCCGGGAGCTGAGCGAGGCTTTGCGGGGACTCGGGTGGGCTGGGGGCAGCCCCAAACCCCCACCCAGGGCACTGGGGCTGCAGGTACGAGATGTGATGGGAGACAGGGCACTCTGCCCCTTTGCTTTTGTTTTAATCGGTGTAGGAATTAGGCAGCGAACAGAAACACAGGAAAACAAATCAGCAACGTATTTTCCCCACCTTTCCCACCTCCCAGAGCTGGTTCAGGAGCAGAGCGGTTTTGCAAGATTTAGGAAAAGCGAGAAAAAAAAAAAAAAAAATACACCTGTTTGCTTTTCAACTTTTTATGTTTAATTTATTTATTTTTTTAAGAAAGAAAACTTGGCACGAAATCAAGCTGGCTGCATTCCTCGCACCCATCAGCGGTCCCAGGGGCGCAGGGCAGGCTCCGCACCTCCGCACCCCATGGGGCAACCAGCCAAAGAGCAGCAACTCGCTGGCCTATAAATTCCCAAATAATTTCCTCGATCCTGTGCCTGGCTTTTTTTTTCTTTTTTTTTTTTTTTGGATGCAAGCAGCGGAGTGGGGGAGAATGTGACCGCCAGCTCCATAAATATTATATGGGGCGACAGCGCTGCGCGGGGCCGGTGGGCGCAGACAAAGCGTGCATTGAGCCGCCGGCCCAGCTGCTGCGGGCAGTGAGGATGGGGGTCAAGGTCAGAGGTGGCCCCCGCGTGTATTATTCCCCCCCCCCAGCCCGTTTTCTCGTGTCCATAAAATAAAGTTAAGAGGGTGTCGCCGGCCGGAGGATGCCGGCTGTCCCGGTGGCAACGCGGTGCAAAGCCCACGGGGTGGCCGTGCCCGGATGCATCGTGCAGGAGGGGAAACTGAGGCACCGTGCCAGAGCCCAGCCTTGCCCCACCACCAGGAGGGGCTGGGGACTCTTTTTTTGAGTTTGTCTAAGTGCAATAATTGATGTGCTTGCTTTAAAGGGTGCCCACAGCTCTGTGCCAGAGCAGGATCTGCTCCGGGGTCATGCTGGAGCTGCTGGGGTGCCCGTGGTCCCCCAGAATCACCCAACACCCCTGCCCCATGCTCAGCCCACCCCATGCTGGGGGTTTCTCCAATCTAGGGGGGGGTACCAGGGCTTTTGGCTGTTCTGGGGCTACTCCAAGGGTGGCCGAAACCAAGCCGGGGAGTTGAATCCCGTTGCCGCACAAACTTGGATTTTAGAATATTTTGCTCCCTCTTAGGCAATCCCTTAGCAACGCCTGTTTCCATGGCAAAGAGCGGAGAACCTCTGCACCGATGCTGAGCTCTGCCTTACGCTCTCATTCTGCTCGTCTTGCTCGGGCACTGCCCCACGGTCCGGGTCCCCAGCACGGGGACGGAGCCGGGACCGACCGTGGTGCCAGTCCCGTGCCGGGGACGCGAGGCCCCGGGGAACAGGAGGTGAGGGTGCACAGAGCCTCCTCCTGCAAACAGGGGGCTGTGCACCCCTCCCTGCCAGCCCGGCACTGGGGAAGGGTCCTGGGGCATCTCCTTGACGAATGAAAGCAAACGAGGCCAGTAAGCAGCTGGACTAGATGATCTCTGAAGGTCCCTTCCAACCGAACTGTTCTCTAATTTGTGGAACTCTAAGAAATGCACCCGGGGCAGCGAAGGCAGGCAGGGCACAGCGCTCGCCAGGATGATGCTGTGAGCTCCCTCCTTCCCCGGGAAGGTCCCGGGATTAAACCAAGCCCAGTGGGTCAGGGGAAAGGGTTAGACCAAGGTGTGGAGGCACCTCGGTGCTCACATCTTGGAAATCCAAGCGAGTGCCTGCACCGGAGGCAAGGGGACTTTTCCTGAGTGTAAACCCAGCAAGGGTCGGGATTTGGTCAAGGTTTCGATTTAAATTGTGCCTAAAAGCTGGTGGCAGCTCGGTGCTGGCAGTGCTGTGAGGTCAAACTGCAGCAGGGCGAGGGATTCGGGGAGGTGGACGCTGTGCTGGGAAAGCTGCCCGACCCTCACAGCCACGGGGTGACGTCTCGTGCCCATTCTCAAAGGTGACGACGCACTCCAGAATTGGGATTCCCACAGAAAACCCGGGAGCAAAGGTTATTTTTTAAGTTAAAAAAAGGTTATTTTTTAAATTTCAAAAATCCCGGCAACATTCTGCACTACTCTCGGCATTTTGCAGGAACGGGTTCAATTCCAAAATACCGATCCTTGATGGAAAAAAAAAACCAAACACTTGGGAGCAGTGGCAAGCTCCCAGGGCAGGACCCTGCAGGGGAATTTCTCAGCTCCAAGCACCAGGAATTACTCAGGGCCCCCGTTTCCCACCCCAGAGCCCACCATCAGCATTTCCACGGGCAGAATCCCCCTGGCAGCTCTAGCGCGGGGGTTTTGCTAATATTCAAGGCCGTTTTGAGCTCCCCTGAAGTTCTCCATCTGCCAATGACTAACTAACCCCGGGTCACCCGTGCCGATGCCGGGAGGTGCTTTTATGCCTGGGTGCGAGTGCTCGGTGCCAGCGCGCCCCATTCACCACCACGTAAACACCTTTATTCTCCACCACGGCTTCACTGTGAATAAATTGCGCTTAAAAAGAAGCAGGAAGAGAAAGCAGCCGCCGTCTCCTTCTCTCTGCTCAAGGACAGGCAGAATTCAATGCGATGCTGGATGGCCGCGTGCGCTCCCGCGCTCCCTCTTCCAATTCATAATCAAAAATCTTCGCCGTCCTGCAAAATTTCCCTTTGCATCTCGTAGCAAAAGAGCCTCGGGCAGCTCAAAAGCAGCCTCGTCCTTCACGCGGGTGTTCGGTGGGCACCTCCGGTCGTGTGTTTCCTAATTCAGTGCTGGCAGCATTGAACTGGGGGCCGTTCCTAAACCCTTTTGCCTTTCTTCTGCCAAAAGCCACCGTGCAAAATGCGTCCCCCTGCCCGTCCCCAGCGAAGGGAAGCCCTCCTCTTGGAGCAGGGATCGTGCTCCAGTGCAGGAGCTGGCCCGCGCCGTGGCCCTGTCACCATCTCTCCGGGAGGAGGATGAAAAATCTTCCTCCTGGGCTTTTATTTTGCTGCAATGGTAACTAATTCTTGCAGTAGTTCGTGCCCTGAAGGAGTCTTAAAAACTCCCAAATCTGACAGCTAAAAATAGCTGCCGCTCTGCTCGTTTCCAAGCGTTCTGCAGCCCTGATTTATTTACACCAGTTGTTTGAACCCCTCGCGCGCTTTGAATCCCAAATCCTTCGGCTTTCCTTTGGCAGCTCTCATACACATTTGGCCGGGGTTGATTTTTGGTTCCCCCCCCAGAAAAGCCCCCACCGGGCGGCCGTCCCCTGTACCAGGAGGGTTTTGGAGCTGCCAGGGACGGGCTGTGTCACCCAGAGAGAGGGGTCCCAGCACCCTTGGGTGCAGAGCTGGAGGGCAATAAGGGTGGCTGGGGTTGCAGGGAGCAGGTTTTGCCCCCCAGACCCCCGCCCCTGCAGCTCCCCCAAAGCAGCCCCAGCTTTTCTCATGCACGCACGCAGCAACGGGCTCCGCTCGCCTCCGCCGCGCTGCTGGGAAGGAGCAAAATTAATCCCTATGGAAATTTATTTAAATGAATTCCCCGCTCGGACACTCAAGCTGTTCCCAGCCCGGCTTTTCCCAGGGCAGAGCAGCCGGGGAGGAGGGACCAGGACGGGATCCCCAGCCCCCCGAGCACCCCAATTCCCACATTGCAGCCACCTTCCCCCGAAGCCACCACGGCTACATCTCACAGGGTTGTTGTCCCTGCAGCATTGAGCCTGGTTTGGGACAGCAAATTGCCCACTCGTGTCTTATCTCTGGGTGGGATCCAGCAGCTCTCCACGAGGTCCCCCCTTGAGCAGCTGGGACGATCACAGCAGGTTGCGTTTTCATCCCATCAGGGAGCAGAGAGGCCCCAAAGTTCCCCAAAATCTTTGTTAGGGAGAAGAGAAACGAGCTGAGCGCTTCAATAAATAAATAGTGGTTTTCCTGCCCAAACCACACCTGAGTTTACCAAATAATTCACGCTGCGCAGGGCAGTGGGATCGAGTCCCTCTGGTTTCCAGTGCCTTTAGGATCTGCTGAGAGCCCCATCCCAGCCCCCTTTTCCTGCACAAAAGCTCAGCCGGAGCAGTCTCGTACGATAAAGGGCTCTCGGATAATACAAGTGAGCAGAGGGGGGAGGCACACGGGGACCCCCTTGGTGACATGAAGGCAGAGCAAGCTCCGCTTCGAACCCCAAGCTCCCAAACGGCCCCGATCCCATAAGGGAGAAGGAGCAACGGGGCCGCCCCCAGTCCGGGGGATCCGCGGCATCTGCAGCCCCCGGACAAGGCTCCTTTGAGATCGGGCACAGACGTGGCATTGTCAGCCAAGAGAGCCGGAAAAAAAGGGCTGGAGGTGGGATTGTGGTGGGAAGCGATGGGTTTGCAGAACGCCTGGGTTTGTAGGGGCTCCTCGGGCACCAAGCAGCCTCCCTGCACCCCGGCGGCTTCGCTGCGTCCCCGAGGGAGACCCCAGCAGGGATTTGGCAAAACCCAAGCGTAAAAGCACCGAGGAGGAGCTTTCCCCCTGTGCAATGTTCCTGCTGGAGCAAGGGGCGAGCTGAGCAATGCGCACACCCACGTGCACCCATGTGCACCACGAAGGGCACCGGTGTGCGCGGTGCCGAGGGGAACGGGGAACGGAGCACCAAGTCCCCACCCCATGCAGGCTCTGGAGGGTCAATAGGGAAGAAGGTGGACCCCAACCCCAAAATCTTGTTGGAGGTAGGGATCAGGGCCGGGTGAGGCAGCGGGAGCAGGCACTTTGTGGGGATTTATGCCATGCAGCACTTGTCAGCGCAGGTTTAGCACCCCATAAAGCAACGCCGACGGCTGAACGTGAAGGGAGAACACAAAGACGCCTCGGCCGGGCAATTAACGAGCGAATTTGGGCTCGGGCCCTACAAAGGGGGAGGCTTCAGGTAGGGAAACAGGGTGGGGAAGGAATGGGGGATGAAACTGGGATGCTAACGCTCTGCATGTCCACCCGCAGGAAGGGGGCTCTGCCAGCTGCACCCCATGGGCAGGGCACCAGGACCCCCACTGGTGACTCGTGGGGACGAGGACACGGGTGACGAGGTGCCACCGCGCTCCCCAGGGACAACATGAGGGTCAGGACCTCTCTGCCATCAGCCCGTCGTGAAGCACAGCTCTCGGTGAGGAATTTTGGGGCGGGGACCCAGCTTTCTGCAAAGCTCTCAGCTTAAAATTTGCCAAAAAAAAAAAAAAAAAAAAAAAAAAAGCCAGGAATGGTTCAGGCAGCGAGTCAGCGGGGTGGTGGCATGGTCACCTCCTGGCCACCCCTTGTCCTTGCTGCGGTGGGAGCTTGGCAGTGCCCATCCCGGGCTCACACCAGTTTCTCCCATTAACAGGTGACGTGAGTGGACACCGTGCGATGCGGATGGCCGAGAAAGGTTGGAGAAGAGCCGAGGTTTGGTCTGCAAAATAGTCAGGGGCCGTGCAGACGCCCTTCCCATCCCGTCCCCAGGGTAAGGGCTTGCTCTGTCCCCGTGGCTGGAGCCAGGCGTGCCCAGGAGGGTCCCAGGCCATGGAGCCACTGAGCCCGAGGCATCGGGGGATGAGGTCTGCAGCTCAACGAGGTGAAAAGGACAAAAAACAAAACCCAAACCCAAGCGTATTAAAGGTGTTCCAAACCTACAGCAGTGTCACAACCTGGTCTCCCTCACGTTGCTTATGTCTGAGCAGAGTTTTTCTCGCAGAACATCCCAAATCCCACCCCTGGGGGGGTCCTGGTGCTGAAGGGGGGGGTGTCCCAGCCTTGTGGGGCTGGCAGGAGGCAGGAGCAGCCCCGATGTCCCTGCACGAGCCCCGCTTTGTGCCCAGCCACCCCCGACGGGAGCGGCCACCGCGCTGCAGGGCACGGCACAGCACTGGGCATAGCTGGGACCAGCACCTCTCACCTCTCCTGTGCTCGCTCCTCTTCTCCTATTCCACAACCCAAATCTGGGAATGGGTTCTGGCTCCCCTTCACCAAAGCCTGGCCACAACAAATTTGGCACCCTCGGGGGTCCTTTGGGGGGGGCAGCTCGTGCAAACGGGGAGCACCAAGTGCTCAGACCGCCAGCACCCACTGCGCTAACTGGTGGGAACAGCCCCAGCTCGTGCCAAGGGTCCCAAAACCCTCTCCATCTCCACAGCTCCCTTTTGCCCATCTCTAAATCCCATTTCAAGCTCCTGCCTTCACCCCAGAGCCTGCAAACCCAACCCCTGCAGCTCCAGAACCAGCAGCACACGCTCAGCTCAGGTTCGTGTCTCCAGTTCCTCGCTCGGTGTTGGGACACCCAAACTCCAGACCCACTCCTGGGTTCACCGGGGGCCGTGGGGTCTCCGTGCCCCCCAGGGGATCCCCCGACACCCTTTAAACTTTCTGTCAACCACTGAAATTCAGCACGGGTCCAGGCAGACGCAGTGGAAGGACGCCCTCGCCGAAATGCTGCCCGCCTCCGCAGCCCCAGCACGCGCTCGCGCGCCGCCGCCAGCGTCCCAGACGCCCAAATATTGAGCTCGACATGAAATTACCCCGGGAGGGGCTGGGGTTGGAGATGGGGGGGGGAGAGAGAGCTGGAGCACGTCCGAGGGAGCGTGGCAGTTTGTTATGCTAACCGAGGGGGGCTCCGCTCGGGGGGACGTGTCGGAGAGGTCTGAAGAGCAAGGAGTTCACAGGCCCTCTCCCTTTGTCATGCTAAAAGTGCAACACAGAAAATATATACAGGCAGCTGCTCAATGGAGCGTGAAATACAAGTGATTTCTCCGGGAGCCCTGGGTAATGCAATGCAGCCCGGACAATGCCCGCCGCAGCCCCGCCGCCTTTGTGCGAAATGGAAAAACTTCGGCAGGGGGAACGGGACGGCCGCCGGCGGCCCCTCCAGCTGCCCTGGCGTGGAAAGTCCCCAAGAGGGTCCCCAGCACCCACGGGGTCCCCAGCACCCGTGGGGGTCTCCAGAATCCATGGGGTCCCCCTTGGCCATGGGACACAGGGGAACGTGGATGCCCCAATGCCATCGGGGTGGGCGCAGCGGCCGCCGAGCCCCATCCCTTCCTGCAAGGAAACGTCCCCCCAGGACCCACGGGGACATTGCTGGGCCTGGCACCCCCTTCACTGCGCACGGGGCTGGGGACACCGAAAATTTGGTGGCTGCCCAGCGGCACCGAGCACCGCCCGTCGAGGCAGCTCCTATTGCTGATGCTAATTCGGGCATCCCGGCAGGAGGAGGGAGCGGTGTAAAATCAGTCCTCAAAGGGGCTTTTGTGTCCCGGAGCAGGGCGGCGGGGCTGGGGTGCTCCGAGCATCCATCTTTTGCCTTTCCCTCTTTTTTTTTGTGTCTGCCTGGAGCTGAAAGGCGACGCTGTGGGGGCTGCCAGGCTCTCGGGGCCCCCGCATTCGTTCCAGGGAGGCGCTGACACCGGGGTTTGTGCAGCCCCTATGGCCACTACGAGGGTTTGGGGACCTTGGAGGGGTCGGGACCCCAATGGTGCCCAGCCAGGGAAGGTGCTGAGGGGCTCTGCTCAGGGCTGGGGGCACCCAGCAGCCGGGATGGGGGTGCTGGGGGCTTTTTGGCACCGTAGCCCACGAGTTCTGCCCGTCGGTGGAAGGGATGCTCGGCTCCAGGCGAGGGGACGCAATGGGGGCTGAGTGCTCAGGATGTCCTGGGGGGGTTTTTTGGGGGGGATGCCGCTGTCCCCTCCCCGGTACCCCAACCCACGAGGGATGCTCGGGGCACGGGCGGAGGCGACATCTAGCGGGAAGCGCATCCCAAGCCCCGGGAGCTCCGATATCCATGGCAACCCCTCGGGGCCCTCAGCACCCTGCCAGGACCAAGGGGCACCCACCAGCACCCCGGGACCCCCCCAAATAATGGGGGCGAGCGGGTGCTGCTGGCAAGGCAAGGCTTGAAACGCTCCCCAGGGCGGATGAAACACACGCGGACCCCGCTGTGACACGGGTGCTGGAAGGATTTGGGGTCCCGAATCTTTCCTGTGGTCCCGGGAGCTCTGCACGGGGCAGTTCGCAGTGCAGAGACTCCTTCTCTGGACGGGGTGCCCCCACCCCAAGGTGCCACTGCCCACCTCTGTCCCCCCCCCCGTGCCCGCCTCTGTCATTTATGGGACATAAATGAGCTCGAGGCACTGATTTATCTCGCGAGGAAGATTTGGGCAGGATGCAGGGGAGATGCTCACGGTGCGAGGGCGAGATCCCAACCCCAGGGTCCGAGGGGGGGCACGGGGCTGGAGCTGCCCCCTCCCCCCCCAAAACCTGCGCACCCAAATCTCAGCACCCAGGGGCCAAGTGCTGGGACGGGCACCGCACAGCCTCGGGTGCAAACACGCAGCGCTGCGGATGTCGAGGCGTGCAGGGGAGCGCGGATACCCCCGGGAACCCCCCCCAAATGCTGTCCCCAGCCCCCGTCCCGCACACGGGGCTGGGGACCCCGCACGGCGGCGACGGCGGCGCCGGGATTCGAACCCGCGGCCCCGCAGCTCCCAGGAGGCAGCGCCCGCGGAACCCGGCGCCGCCGCAAGCGCCCGCCCCCTCCCGGTTCTGCCTCCTCATTGGATAACGAGCTGCCGATCACGAGCAGCGCGGCAGCGGATTGGTCAGCGGGGAGAGGCGGCGGGGGAGGGGGGGGGGCTTCCTGCGGCCGCCTTTGCGCTGACCCCGGCATGGTGAGAGCGGGCGGGGGGCGGCGGGGGGGGGACGGGGGTGTCCCGGGGGTGCACGGCCGGGGAGGGGGGGGGGGGGGGCACCTCTGGGCTGTCCCGGGGGGTGCATGCACGGGGGGTGCATGCACGGGGGGGGGCACCCCTGGGCTGTCCCGGGGGGGTGCATGCTCGGGGGGGGCTTATATGGGCTGTTCCTGGGGGGTCAGTGCTTGGGGGGGGCACCCCTGGGCTGTCCCGGGGGGGTACATGCTGGTGGGGGGCATATGCATGCTGTCCGGGGGGGGGTCAGTGCTCGGGGGTGCATGCACAGAGGGGCATCATTGGGGTGTCCCGGGGGGGGTGCAGACCCGGGGATTGCATGCTCAGGCTGTCCTGGGGGGGGTTAATGTCCCGGGGGGGTTAAAGCCCAGGCTGTCTCGGGGGGGTTAAAGCCCAGGGATATGTGTCCAGGCTGTCCCGGGGGGGTTAAAACTCGAGGGTGCACACCCAGCTTGTCCTGGGTGGGAGGGGGTGTCAAAGCCCAGGGGTGCATCCCCAGGCTGTCCCTGGGGGGGGGCGATTAATGCCCAGGGGTGCATGTCCCAAGGCAGGGAGCTGGAGGGGGGGCTCCCCCAGCCTAGGGATGCTCCTTGGGGGGGGGGGGGGGGGTGAGGGGGGTGTCAGGGTCAGTCCTTAAACGCCCCCCCGGCGCAGGCGGTGATGGGGGTGCAGGTGGTGGTGAGCCTGCTGGCAGCCAGCGTCATGCAGAAGCTGGCCCCGCACTGCTCCTTCGCCCGCTGGCTGCTCTGCAACGGCAGGTATGGCCCCCGACACCCCCCCCACCCCGACACCCCCAGCCCCGTGGGGTTTCGGGGACACCCGACCCTCCCCGGGCCCCCAGGTTTTGGGGACACCCAGCTTATGCCTGCGTTTTCTCCAGCCTGCACCGCTACAAGCACCCGTCGGAAGAGGAGCTCCGCGCCCTGGCGGGCAAGCAGCGCCCCAAAGCCAAGCGGGACAGGTGGGGGGGGCACTTCCCGGGATCAATATTTTGGGTTGGTGCAAAGGGAAGCGATCCCGGACCTGGTGGGAGCTGCAAAAGTGACAGCAGCCTCAGGCGCAGGCGGGCTGGGGGCCGTCCATGATGATGATGATGATGATGATGATGATGATGATGATGATGAGCCCCGAGCTGGGGACGTGCAGCCCCATGAGGGTCTTCGGGCACCGTGGGACCCAAGGGATGAGCCAGCTCTTTGCCCGCCTGCCCTAAGCCCACGTTTCCCCTACAGGAGGGTGAACGGTGTGCTGGACGACAAGCCCCTCTCTGTGCCCCGTGACATCGACCTCCGCCTGGACACCAGCCCCATCACGGCCGTGGATGCTCTCGGTAACCCCCCCCCGGGGGTGGCAGCTCCAGGAGCACCCACAGAGCCCCCATCCCATGCCCCCACCCCACTGCCCTCCATCCAGGACCCCTGGCCATGCCTGGGTGCCCATGGGACCCCCGCGGCGCGGTGACGCGTCCCCCTGTCCTGTCCCCCCCCCCAAAGTGCTGCGCTATTTCCTGGAGTACCAATGGTTCGTGGACTTCGCCGTCTACTCCACCGCCGTGTACGTCTTCACCGAGGGCTACTTCTGCCTGGCGGACCCCCAGAAGGAGACCAACATCGGGGTGCTGTGGTGCCTGCTGACGGTCGTCTTCTCCGTGTATCCTTCTGCCGGGGCTGCCCAGCGCTGGGGCGAGACCCCCGCCACCCCCCCGGGTCCGTGCTGCCGCTGGGCGGGGGGAGAAGACCCCAGGCTCCTCGGTCTTGTTCTCATTTTGAAGCTGGTTGAAGCGGAAGGATTTGGGGGCTTGGAAATTTAGGTCCAAATTCGTGGACTTGGAAACCACCGGCTGTGCCCAAGAGCGTTCTGGGCCGAGGTGGTGGCGGCCTAATGGCGTAGATGCTAATGAGCAGGGGCTGATTATGATTATTAGGGGCTCCGCTGGCTCTGGGGGGGGTCCCATAGCCCCTGCTTTCCTTGACGACCCCCCCACGCCCGCAGTAAGGTTTTCTTCATGGTGATGCGCCATTATTTCCGCTCGGAGGAGGGGGGCGAGCGCTCCGTCTGCCTCACCTTCGCCTTCTTCTTCCTCCTCCTCGCCATGGTGGCCCTGGTGATCCGCGAGGACTACCTGGAGTTCGGCCTCGAGCCGGGTGGGTACGAGGGGATGGGATGGGGCGATGTGGGTAGGTGGCCCTGAGCACCCCACTCACGGCCGCTCGCTCCCCGCAGGGCTGGCCGGCGTCAGCAGCAACCTGGAGAGCGTCCTGAAGCAGCGGGGCTGGGAGTGGACGTGAGTTGGCATCAGGATGGGAAACGGGGTTTGGGAAACGAGGTTTGGGAAATGGGGCTTCCCCTCTCTGCAACCCACGGGAGAGGAAGGGCCAGAGGGTCCCCTGGGGCTCCATGGGGATGGGGCCAACCTCTGTCCTCTTTCTATCCCCTTGTTCTTTCCGCAGGGTGCCCCTCGCCAAGCTGGCCTTCAAGCTGGGGCTGGTGGCCCTGTGCTCCTTCCTGGGTGCCTGCCTGACCTTCCCGGGGCTGCGCCTGGCCCAGACCCACCTCGACGCTCTGCGGATGGCGGCCGACAAGCCCCTGACCCAGTTGGGTGAAACCTGGGGCCGGGAGGGGACAGGGTGGGGGCCCGGACCCCCTGGCTCTGTGGTGAGGGGTCGGGTAAGGACGTCTCTGATGGGGTCTCTGCTGGTTCTGCCGCAGGGTCCTGCTCCACACGAGTTTCCTGGCGCCCGTCATCGTGGTGGTGATGTGGATCAAGCCCATCTCCAGGGATTTCCTGCTCCACGCGCCCATGGGCAAGCAGACGGTGCAGCTGTAAGCGGGACGCGGCGTCACCCCGTGCCCCAGGGACCTCCCTCTGAGGGGAAACTGAGGCACGGGGTGCTCCAGCTCCCCTCCTCCTTGGCTTGTGTGGGTGGGGGGCATTCTGGACCGCAGGACCCTTTTCCTGCAGCCCCCTCCTCTCGTTGCAGCATGTCGGACTCTGCCTACAACACCGCGCGCCTCTGGACCATCGTCGGCCTCTGCCTGCTGCGCCTGGCCGTCACCCGCCACCACCTCCAGGCCTACCTGGGCCTGGCCGAGCGCTGGGTGGAGCAGATGAGGAGGGAAGCGGGGCGCATCGCCGCCGTGGAGATCCAGCGCAAGGTCCAGACACTAGGGGGGGGGGAGCCCAGGGGTTGGGGGGCACGGCTGGGAGCCCCCCCACTGATCCCCGCTGCCCCTTTGCGTGCAGATCACGCGGATTTACTGCTACGTCTCAGTGGTCAGCCTGCAGTACCTGGGGCCCGTCATCCTCACCCTGCACTGCGCCCTGCTCCTCAAAACGCTGGGTACGGAGCCGCCGGCACCTGAGGCAGCCCCTCCTAAGGTGCTGGAGGTTGGCTTCAGGTAGGGCCGACGATCCTCAGGCTCCTGTCCCCTCTGTCACACAGGGCACCACTCGTGGGGGCTGTACCCGGAGCCCTCTCCCGTCCCTCCGGCAGTGAGCGCAGCGCCGCCGCGTCCTGGCAGCGAGGACGGGGAGGACGTGCGTGCTGCCGTGGAGCAGATCACGGGCATCTTGGGTGGCATCTTCACCCCTCTCTTCTTCCGCGGACTCCTCGCCTTCGTCACCTGGTGGGTGGCCGTCTGCCAGGTCGTCACCAGCCTCTTCGGCCTCTACTTCCACCAGTACCTGGCAGCGTCCTGACTGGGGGAGCTGGGACCTGCCTGGGGGTACAGTCAGTGCCTGGCTGCTGGCCCCGCACGCGTCCCGTGCCCGCGTTTGCCACCTTGCTGCTGCCTTGGCTGGTTTCCCTGCTTACACGTGCCCACGAGGACGTGCACCCGGGACACTTCTGCAGCCAGCTCTTGGCACGAGGGGTTTTGTGCAGCGGTGCCAGCGTGGGCATCGCCCTTCTCCCCTTCCTGCTGCCCTTCACCACCGTGCCTGTCTCTGTCCCCGTGTGGGATGCTGCCTGCACGGGGAGGGAGGTCCCCCCCAGGAGGGTTTGCTGCTGCCAGCTCCGAGCCATCGCTGCTGGGAAGAGGCTCAGCTGCTAGCAGGATCGGCCTTGCATGGCAGAGACCTTGGGGCAACATCCTCCCTTCCCAGCGCAGACTTTGGGGTTTTGCTCTGCGTAGTTTGCCTCTCCTGGCTGAGGGCGAGTGTATTTTTGTAGGGTCTCTGCTCTGGCCAGCCACGTCAGAGCTGTCGGGCTCATCCCTCTGCTTTGTGTGAAATCCGCAGACCCGGCAGCCTCAGCTGGGGGCTGCTGTAGAAATAAATAAGTAAGCCAGAGGCTGGTTGGTACTCCGAAAGCTGCTTTGCTTGCACTTTGCTGCCCCGAAGCCCCTCCTGGGGGTGTTTTCGCAGCGAGAGGACGAGGCCGAACACTTGAACAAACACTCGAGACCTTGTGTTCACCCCATGGCAGCCGGACTCTGTTCCCAGCCACTCCTCTCCATCTGCATTGGGATCAAAACCAGGCTAATAACGCGCCGATCCCAGCAGCATTTGAGGGGATGCAGCCCCTCGTGCAGCTCCTGGAGGCTCCCGGGACAGGGAGGCAGCCCAGCTCTTCCCCACCGCACGGTGGGTGCTGGTCCAGCTGCATGAAAAAGGATTAGCAGGTCTGGGCTGCTCAAAGAAAAGGAAAGGGGCTCTGATCCTATTTGATAGCCTTGTAATGGTCTTAATTCCCTCTTGCTAAGGGCCAAGATGAGAAGGCCGCCCTTTGCCCGGTGTTAACAGGGCTAATCCAGACAGCCCTCCTCCAGCTGCTTCCCCCCGACCCAAAGTGCAGCCAGCCCTTCTGCAAAAAAAAGGGGGGAAAACCTCCCCTTTTGCAAAAATCTGGGGAAACTAGCCCAGAGCAGCACCCTTGACAAGCCACAAGGCGAGGAAAAATTCTGCCCCAGCAGCGTTGTCACCAAGAAATGGGTGGAAAGGTGCAAGGACGGAGATTTCCCCCAGGGCCAGGAGGCAAAGAGACTTGTTCCAGCCTGCACTGTCCCATTAAAGGCCAGTCCGACTGCCTTGATGGCTCATTTATCTAATTTTCCCTAAGCATGTGCAGGAAGCAGCCGGGGGCTGAGCTCGGGGAAGCGGTGGCAGCAGGAGGAGGGTTGCTAGGGCCTGGGGTTGTGCTGCAGTCAGACATGCAGACAGTTCCTCCCCAGAGATCTGCCCAGACGTGACCCTCTCAGGCGGGGACAATGACTGATAGACTAGCCAAGAGCAGGAGACAGATCCACAGGCACTGAAATTGGGCCACATCAAATAAAATGAAGGAGCCCCCCGTCTTTCTCTCCCCGGCATTATTTTACTCGTTGCATCTCCGCTTTATTTAACGTTTTGTGGTGCTCCCCAAAGGGCTCTCAGCAGAGCAGGGGGCAGCTGGGACCAAGAGGTTTCGTGCTGCCAGGGCTCTGTTGCCACCAGGATTCAGGCTGGCACCCACATTTGGCCTCGCATCGCCCCCTCTCCCATGTGTTCACACCTACCTCCAGCTGCCACTGAGCAGCACTCGGCCAGAAAACCCAAAGCTCGGGGAGAAGGCTTCGATGGCAGTCGTTCCTGGAGGTTTTCCTTCATGCCCCTGAGCAGGGAGGAAAGAAAGCAGTGATCCCTGCCTTCCCACCCTGCTTCCATGCAAAACGGGATCCCCTCGTTACTGCCTGCATCCTGCAGAGCTGCTCCTGCTTGGGGCAGCAGGAAAAATTGCGAGCACAGCTCGCTGCGGGGCCCAAACCAACCTGGTGGAGATGCTAACCTCGGGCAGCAGGAGCGAGGAGCAGCTGGGCCAGGTGGATGGGGACAACGCAGCACGCGAGGGCTGTTCTCCAGCTCTCACAGGCTCCCTGCAAGGTTTGGTGCAAATCTCAGGGCCTCCAGGTCTCTGCTTCCCCAGGGATGCAGCCAGGACATCAGCTCGGCCCTGCCTCGCAGGGAGGGCAGGATCTGTCCCCGCTGTGGGATCTTTTCCTCGCAATGAGAGCACGCCAGACCTGAAATGCAGCTGAAAGCACTGAAAACCCCAAGATCCGAGCAGGGCTGAGCGGCAGCCAGGGGACCCCAACTTCAGGGCAGCCGCTGGGCCATGCCTAAGCCGACAGTGCCACCTGCTGCCACTGCACACCCGTCCCCGTCCCACACCGCGGCGCTGGGGACGGGGACAGCAAAGGCTTGAAAACAGCCCCAGAGCTGCTCGCCCCCCTGCTTCCACACAAAGCCACACGTGTGTGACCCCAAACACCAAAGCGTGCACTTCCAAAGGAGCCAGACGCACAGGAGGCCAGGGAAATGGTCAGTCCCACAAGAAGAACCCCCAGCCCCGACACCCCTGTGGTTAATCCCTCGATAACCCACCCGTGTGTGCCGGGCTCCCTCTCTCTGATGAGCAAAGTCCAACAGGAGACACCCTGAAAAAGAGCCTGCAAAGTCAATTAGATTTTTTATTAAATATACATCCTCTCTTGGCACAAATCTTAAAATATATAAACATTATATAACAAAGTGTCTTCACTGCAATAAAATAGAACTCCAGATCCAAGAAAAGCAGTCCAAATTGACGCGCGCACACGCACACACACACACCAACGGGGAGGACACGTCCCAACAAAAGGCATTTAACAGTGTTTGTGCTAATATATGCATAGACCACACAGGCAGTGAGCAGTGCTGGGAAACCCTGCGTCACACGGCGTGTAAGGGGGAGGCAGAGGGAGCAGGAGGAAGCGGCCCCTACAATAAAAAGGCTGTTTTGTAGGACGGCCACCTCCTTTTCTCTGGCCCAGTCCGGTCAGGGAGGGTCTGTGACGTGCCCTGGCTCTCCGCAGAGCCCGAGGACGCGGTCAGACACTGCACAAATGGCACGGGAAGGATTGCACGGTGTTGCCTCCCCTCCTGCCCGCCTGGAACTGGCACCAGACACGCTCAGGGTCGCCACAGTGCTTCTGCCCAAAGTTTCCTTTCGTGCCTCACCTGCTTTCGTGTTCGTGCCACCACAGAGTGAAGATGACAGTGCTCGAGTCCTTCTCGGTGGAAGGCTACAAAAACAGAAGTACCACTACTCTTCCAGAGAAGGCAGGGAGCTGCTCTGGAAGAGCTCTCATCGAGTACCAGTGCTACACCACGCCACCCATCTCAGGGCTGGCCGTGACTTCGTGCCTCACGAGGCCGGGATTCCCCTTCCAGTGCTTCCACCACGGTCCCACCAGCTCCCAGCCTGTCCTGCCGGGGAACTGGTGGGGCACGCAGGGCAAAGGGATCTGCAAGAAGCCAGCTCAGGTCCCACCTCTGGCATACAAACCTCCCTCACCCGACCCTCTGAGCCTCCAGAAGTACAAGCTCTCCCCGAGCTGCCGACCCAGCAAGCAGCCACCGTCACAGAGCACAGTGAGCATCGCGTGGAGGTACCGACAGAGGACATGACAAGCAGCATTTCAAGCATGTGCAGAAGGAAAGGCGCTAGACCGGGCAATTAATTCAAGAACCTTTCAAGAAAACCTCCTGCCCCATTCCCTAGTGCCTTTAACTTCTTGCCCCCAAACGGAGGTATCCTTGCCGGTGAGCAGGAAGCCTCGTTGGGCTGTTTCAGGGATCGCTGTCAAAACTGCAGTTTTGTCATTTTGGATGCATTTCATTGGACCTGATTTTCTCGAAGTGCTAGTGCAGGACTAAAGGTGCAGAATCAGGAAGAAAGGGAGAACGGACGAGAAGAAACAAGCACGAATGAATGTTTGGCAGTAATGCATTAGAGAACATTAAGATACGTGAGTTGAAAATAAAAAGCAAGGAATCTGAGAAGAGCAAAAGGAAAAAAAAATAAATCAGAGAATTTGTGGTAGTAAAGTAGTCCTAAAGAAAAGAAGGACTAGAGGATATTCCTGCTAGACTTGTCTTCTTTCTCAGACCTAAAGGCAACAGACCTTCCTTGCCAGCACACCACAGGCACCTTCCCATTCCAAATCACCATGCCCGAAACTCCTCAGGCACTCATTCCAGGCAGCACAGAGATCTGGAACACGTCACAATTCATGCAAGGATTAAGAGACAGGAAGAGAACGCTCCGTTTCTCCTCTTCTACATTCAAATCAGATTAAAAAAAAAAAAAAGAAAAAAAAAAAAAAAGAAAAGCTATTTAAAACAGCCCAAAGCAGTAACACAGTTACTCTTTTGCCCAAGAAACAAAAGCACCAAAACCATTACAGACTGAATTCAGATCTGCCTCTGAATGAGCGCTCAGCCTGTAAAACTTGGAAAACCACGTTTGGCTAAAAGTTCGTTGAATTAAAAGCAGGTGCAGCTGCTAATTAAAGAACAGCTTCTCTCAGCTCAGTACTTCCAAGCCTGGCTGTACTTCAGGTCTTGATTCTCAGCTCGGGGTCCTGAGGCCCTAGACGAGCTGCTCGCACCGCTCTCATGGTGCAAGGGGGAGCAATGCAAGGGCCGCCCAGCCAGGAGCTGTCTCCTCCACAGTTTTCCTGTTCATTTAACACATCAGCTGCACTCCTGATGTGGCAGAAGGTACCCCGTGCAAATCCATCCTCCTGTTTGGTCCCAAACAAGAGGCTAGTCATCCAGTGTAAATCCTTTCTTAGGAGCCAGGAGGAATTAAGCCACCTCTGTTGCCCCAGGGGTTCAGCGATGCTCAACACCTCCTAAGACAAGGTCTGCTGCGCTCGCCTCAGACTGGGAGCCATACTGGGAGCAAAGCAGCCTGCTCAAGCTTGGACGCCACAATTCTGCTCCCTTTCCTGTTCATACAGTGCCCACCAGCTGTGCAGAAAGGGCCGTGCCTTGAACCAGCAGCTTCCAAGCTGAGAGAGAACTTGGCATGGATTGTACTCACAGTCAGACACCCATACACACGTACACACAGTCAACCACCGACTCTCCTCGTTGGTCTGTACCTCACTTTTGTGGTAGGATGCAACTGCCTTAGTGTTTCCTCCCTGGGCCAAACAAGAGAAAGACAAGAGCAGAAGTAATTGGCTTCTCCATTGGAGAAAAGAAATCAGAGCTCTTGCAAAGGACTAAACCTTTCACCCAAACGAAGAGGACAGCTGGTAATCTTCCACTGACAACGGGGGCAAAAAAATACACACATTTCATGGCTACCATCTCTGAAGCCTCTTAGGACAACACCTAACATTAATTACAAGGTAAATCAGTGACTGCAGTCAAGTTTCACAAGGGAAATCATCATCATCTGTGGGCTTAGAGGCAGAAATTACTGAGGTTAATACCTCGCCCATCCACAACCATTAAAGTACGATCGACCCCGTGTTTTGGGATCAACACGCGTGCTAATACTTCAGAATGCTGACTCTCCACTGTGACCACAAAATGGAAGCACAGGTGCTCGATTCCTAGGGAAATATTTGGCATTAGAAGCAAGTTATGCTCCAAAGAACAAGTGCAAAGACAAAAGAAAGGCGAAAGCTATTTCTACCAATTGTGCAATTACCTCCATTCCCATTAATAAAGCCGTGACACAAGGCTCGAACTACAATGGCTAAAATATATACACCAGAAAAGAACAGCTTTTAAATTATGCCTTATTTTTCTTTTGTATGTTATCTCCCCTCTACATGAACTATATCAGCTGGAAAGGGATTTTTAATCTTGGCTCGTGGAATCGGATTCGCAGAGAAGTCTAAAGCTCGTTGTGACCTCTCTTGCACTCCAAATTTAATACAGGAACGGAACATAAAACAAAACCACCCTCAAATCTCCGTTTCTCTGAAGCCTGACTTGAAATAGAAACAATGAAAGGTACTTTACCATTCATTTTCCGATTGCAACTGGAAACGATTGGCACTCTATTTCATTTTTGAGGGGTCAATACTGATTGGGGAGCCCATTCTCTTGAGGACACAGTTAGTCCAGAATTCCAGGAACGAAACCAAGTGGGCTCAGGTATGGACTAATGAACAGAGGTGATGCAACCTACACAGCAGGCAAATGACAAGAATGTTGTTCGGAAGCAGGGCCAGCAGCATGAGGTGACTACTAGGCTGCCTTCACCAGACACAAACAGCCTGTCAGGGTAGCTAAACCGGCATCACACGTGCATCTTTGAGATGTTTGTTCTTGCAAAACGCATAAAGCAGCGACAATAATACTGAAAGATATAACTGCTTGGAATTTAAGAATGTAACAGTTCTTTTTCTCGTCTAGGGCACAGCCTGCCAAATCCCTCAGAAAATGCTGCCTTTAAGACCACGACAACAATGGAAGGGTTCAGATGGCCCAAAAGCAGTACTGCAGTTTGTTTCAATCCAGTTTGTGAATCCAGGCACAGCCACTAGTTAACGACACTGACAACAAACATAAGAATTTGATTTACAAAACTGCTCAGAGCTTTCCTCCCCTGCTGTCTACAGTCTTTGGTAATCTCAGAGGGACACTGCAAGCAAAGGATATTTTATGCAACTCAACCCAGAAACGAAAAGAACATTAGAAAAAGGGCAGCATTTCCAGCCACAGCTCACATTCAACTTCCAGAACAAAAGAAGTGACCCAGACCTGTTAAATCCTGCTGCGTCCTGTTTTACAGAGACCAGTGCTTACAGGTCAGAGGAATCTGGAATTCCCTACAGATTAACTGGAATATTGCACTTGGCAGACTGCCTCCAGCTCACACATGTGCAGTAAGAGCTGCCTACCAGGAGTAGCAGTCACTTCCCAAATCCAGGAGTTCACTCCAACAGCACCGAGTCCTTTCTTTCATCATCCACCACTTCACCTGCCCACAAAGACCAGGTGAGGAGCCAGCAGCAGCACATGTTTGTTTGAGAGGCTCCACTCCTGGTATCAAAGAGTAAGACAAAAAGGATGAGGCAGCTACTCTAGAGGACACAGGTCCGCAGAACAGTAAGAAGAATTTCTTTCAGGAAAGGGTTAGTTGCAGGTTGAGGTTTCCAAACACAGAGGCTCGTTAAACAGAAAAAAAAAAAAAGGGGGAAAAAAAAAAAGCCCATCACCACCACAAAGTGAACAAACAAACAAGAAAGATAAAGTTCTCAGCTGCAGGAGAGCACGTACAAAGTGAGGGAACACTAGCATTGCTCTTTCTACACGTGTTGTACTTTTCTCCAGCCAGGGCTGTGGGGATTAAGCTACTACCTTTCAACATTAGTGCTGTGCTGTAATTTACGGAGAAGGATCTGCGTCAGGTCAAAGGTCGTGAAGCTTATTCCCACTGCAATTGGACCTTTGACCCAATTCATGCTGAGTCCTTTGTACAAGCCCCGGATTAGTCCCTCTTCTCGTATAATCTCCTGCATGGTGAGAAGGATGGAACTGTACGTGTGTCCCATAACCCCCGCCGTCTGCATCCGTCGGCGAACCACATCCAGGGGGTAGGAAGCCGACTGGCCGATCAAGCCTGCACAGGCACCAAACAGAAGGCGCTCCGGAGGGGATGGCTGCGATTTCCCGCTGTGATCTGGGAAAGAGAAAGTAGCAGAGGGTGGAAAGCTGCTCGTAATAAGTACATGACTAAGGTCAAGTGGGCCAGGAGCCAGAGGGAGGACTGAGCACCAGAGCTCCTGAGATTCCGTTCCCAGTTTGGGGGTTAGCTGATTTGGGATATAACCAAATCCATTCTGCAGTCAGGACTTGCAGAGGAACAAGGAGGTGTGAGACGGAAATACTACTTTTCTTGCAGTTTGCTTTCTTCAAAAGTCTGGAATTGGCATGAGGGAGGCACAAGGCATCCTCCGCAAGCACAGAATTTAGCAATTGGCTTCAAGGCCAGGAAAACGACTTACACCACTGAATTCAAACACCTCAAATTGGCCAAAAGCCTACGGCATTTCATCTGAAAGCAAAGAAAAAGTTGCTTTTACCTGCATGTAGTTTCTTCAGCGTCTCATAGGTGAAGAAGCTAAGCCCGGCATATGGAATCACTCCAAGGATGGTTGGTGTAAATCCTCTATACAATGTCTTCAATCCTTCCTCTCGGGATATTCGGATGAAGACATGAACAATATTGCTGTACCTAGCACGTGGACACAGGAAAACCAAATCTGCGCTAGTTAGTGCCTGCACATAAGGGTCGTATTTCCAACAGGACTTTCTGAAGGATCAACAATTAATTAATTCAGCTCTGAGCTCATCAGACAGCTCAGAAAGGATTTTAGAAGCCTGTCTGCAAATGGAGAAGCCCAGTCACAAGCTCTCCTGTAGCCCTATCACAACGTGCTATCCTGTCTATTAGAACACTTCCAGAGGCATTGTGCCAGCTGGCCTCCTAGCAGGCCAACAAATCAGTTTTTCTAGTGAGGTTTTTGAGTCTCCATCTCCTTCCAGTCCCAGAACTAAGCAGGGCTGTGGTCATTTCATCAGTGCTCAGACCCACACGGTAACAGGTTTCTTACAGCAAAGGCTCCGAGCAAGAAGTGACCCAGAAAATGGGGGGAAAAAAAGTCATCTGACCTTAAAAGAAAGTTCTGTGTTTGTTCATGGTGCTAATACTTGCTTTCATTAGGCACTTACATCTCCTTCGGCGTGACAGCCATTCGAGCACGGACCATATCCAAGGGGTAGGTTAACATGGCAGCCGTTGTGCCTGCCAGAGAGCCAGCAATGAATCGAGGAAAGGGTGTCAGCGCTCTAAAGTAAGGTGAGAGAAGAGACCAAAGAGATCACCTGGAGCTGGTAACGCTACGTGGCTTTTCAGCACGGCTCTACTCTGTCAGCTACTGAATCCCTTCCCTGCCTGTGGACTGGAGAGAGCTGGGGTGGGATGGGGTGAAGCTGCTGTGGTTTGCCACAGCTGTTCAAGACTGAGGCCTTAGAGGACAGAAAGCCTGACTTGGGGGTGTCTCAGACACTACATGCCCAAGAGCAAGAGGCTCAGGCCACATGCACATAGAAAAAGGGCTCAGGTAACAGCACCTGGCTGGATCTCATTGCTTCTCCTGCAAAGAAAAGCTCTTTGTTTTGCCTGCCCACTCACAGCACAGGGAAGTGCTAACTTTACGTCTAGGCCACTTCTTGCTCATGCCTCTAGAAAACAGGGTCTTCTCACCAGTGTCTCCCCTGTGCAAGACTAGAAGCCTTTTGCTCAGCCCCCTCACAGGTCCTGTTTTGCAAACCTATCACGAGAGAAGCTGGCACAACTCTGTACCAACAGCTTTCAATTCAGCAAGCCTGCAAACAGCAGAGAAACGTGC
The DNA here is from genome assembly GCF_964035555.1 of Netta rufina. Classification (NCBI taxonomy): domain Eukaryota; kingdom Metazoa; phylum Chordata; class Aves; order Anseriformes; family Anatidae; genus Netta; species Netta rufina. The sequence continues at coordinate 4,564,520 of NC_140152.1, read as the reverse complement.
TCCCTCCCTACGACCTACGGTCCCACAAACTGCTCCATCTTCCTCTGCAAGGATCAAAGCCGTGCTGCGTCTTACTTTCCCTGGAAGCCGTAGTAACTCCCCAGGAGCTGCTTGTACTCTTCGTGCGCGCAGAACTGAATGGCAGCATAAGGGATCACACGGACCATGGTGGCTGAGTTCCCCCGCCAGAGACTCCAGAAGCCTTCGTTGAGGTAGGTGCGATAAATCAGCCTGTAGGCTTCCTGCAGGCAACGGATCAAAGGTCAGAGCAGGAGATCATGATAAGAGGAATCCAAACAATAGAAGGGGGGAAAAGGTGACCCTATAGCTTAACCTTTCCAAATCCTCCTTCCCCCCATAACCTCAGTAAGCTGGTATCAGCTGTTTACACTCACAACCCCGACTCCAGAAAGAGACAGCTAAAACCTCTGCTCTAGGGAGACGGATCAGCTACATTAGAGAAAAAAAAAAAAAAGTGGAGCTAGGAAGACAGTTTTACATTCACAACATCTTCATTTTCTCTCTGAGGGCAAGGCAAAGAGCTGGACTGATGATGCACAAACCACTTTTCCACCCAAATTAATCCTCTTAGCATAAGGCAGAAACATTTCGATTACACATATTAGCACAGCACACGTGGAACATCTGCAACGCACATGCAACAAAACATCCAGCAAGCCACGACTGCAATCAGCTCCCAGGTTCAAGTTTCCTATATATTCTGAAACAATTCCAGTGATGGCTGAGAGGGAAAAAGCAATCACTAGAGGAGAATTCCTAGCAGAATACAGCTTGGAGGGAAGCCACGTTTACTGTCAAAGGTAGAACCTGGAGCATGAGCGAGGACTGAGGCCCCTCAGTGCTTGACACTGAACAAAAACATTAACAAGGAAGAGTGCTGTCCTAACAGTATTATAATTAAGTATTATATACTGTTTCCAGCCCTCTGTGCTCTTTCACTATGAGTGCTGCTAATAAAACTCAAACAAGGATGTTATATACAAACAAAAGGTGCTTTTAGGTCTATTACTACCATTAATCAAACACTTCAGGACAACAGGAGACAGACATCACCTCACCTTGGCAGAAAATCTTTTTGAAGACACTAAAAAGAAAAAGCGAGTATTAGGTCTTGCAATACGTTTAGATTGATTAAAAGAAACCATACAGATATTTAAGGAATAAAAATAAAAGCAAAAGAATGAATGCAAGGAAAAAAAAAAAAAAAAAAGATTCTTTAAAACAAAGAAAAGATTTCCCAAACACACTTCAGCAGATGAGTTCATTTTCCCACCTACTTTTATGAAAATGCTCAGTTTGTCACTTCTTAAAGCATTAAAATTAGTGAATAACAATTGCAATAAAAAAGGAACACCCACAACTGATTTCAGTAGAGCATTTCCACGCTCAGGTTCCAGACTAATGCCAGAATCCAGCCAAGAGCGGGTCTGTTTAGCGAGGCTCCACGCAACAATGGTTTCATCCTAACAGAACTCAGATGAATGCTCAGCTTCTTTTCTTGCATCCATTCAAATTGACAGCATCTCTTTAACTATGTAATACACAAGGCATTTGGAAGCAAGATTTGTTTGGCATACGGCAGCTCTGTTTTGTAACATTCCTACTGCAGGAAGAAAACCCAGGCTAAAACCCGAACAGCAACGCTAATGAAACGTGGTTCCAATTAAGTGTCTATTGCAGTTTCTTTCAAACTCCTTTGAGACTTGTAACCTCTCAAGTGTATCAAACAATCACATGCAAATACATTTTCACCACACTGCTCCTTTATGCAATTCAAACTTTTTTTTTTTTTTATAGAACTAAAAACACCTCAATGACCACTTGCAGCTGCCTCTGCAATGGAAAAGAGTCTTTTCCCCAGCTTCCACAGGAAAACTCCTCAGTCTCTCAACCAAGGACCTTCCTAGCTCACACGACCCGAAGATGCTTTCCCTCTTCCGTTTCTGTGAAGAGGGCCTGTAACAAAACCCTTCAGAACAGTGAGAGTAGGAAATCCATTAGATAACAAGAGGATGGTCAAAACAGGCAATTTTTAGTCATATCCTTTGCAGCAAGCTAAATGGGCCAAACCAAACAGGTCCTTTTATAACACTCAGGCCTGTGCATGTTAATGGTGATTTGCACGGACAGCTGTTGACTCACCCCAGTTCTGCAGTTTCCATCTCACCTCTGATCCTGACATTTCCAACCTTAGATGAACTACAGAGCCTGCTCTGGTGAGAAAGCACAGCACGTCCTCACTGCTACAGAAGCAGCTGGTCGCAGACGCAATCCCAGCCTGCGCCCACCCAAGGCTTTAGCTCCCCACAGCTGTAACGCCCTGATCTATATCCCTTCCATTCCAGACCTCGGCCCCTGCTATGCCAAGAACGAAAATCATGTCAAATGAAAGTCAATTTCAAATTAAATCTCATCCAGGGATTAGAGTAAACCTACCCAATTCGTTTAATCTGGGATGGCAACCAGATTTAAAATTCTTGGCCTCGTAAAATGTCTGCTGCATCAATCGATTGCACCTCTCCTGCTGGGACAATCAACATCGCTGATGGCTCCTGCACTGAACCAGGGGAACTGGAAAGAACCCATCAAGGGGTTGAACCCCAAACCCCACTAAATGCACGAGAATTTCCTATTCTCATCAGCTGGATGGCATTTTCAGTTCCACACTCAGTTTATGGGCTCCAGAAAGCATTTTGTAACACAAAGCTAGGTACGCCAGCTTCATCATCTCCCGCAGCACTTTTCATAATTAACCTCAACTCTAACCAAACCAATTGAGCTGGAATACAACACAACTCTTACTAGGGAAGACTGCACACATTTGAGCAGGCACAGCCTGGCATCCAGCCTGAAGGAACTCAAACAGCTCAATTGCATCCTTCCAGTCTCACCACATCCCCTTACACTGCTCCTTTTCCCTCCTGAAATTATTTCTCCAAATTGAACAAGCACAGAAATGTGAAATGATACCAATAATCCCCTCAAACGCAGCCTTTCCAGTGTCTGTTTATTCTGCACTCCAAAGCTCTGCCTTATGTCACAGAGCACACACAGCCACCCATCGCTCACAAGCCACAGTCATCTGCCTCCAGCCAGCAGTACGTGCACCCGCATCACACCAGAATAGCAAAACTCCTGCTGACTACCACAAGACTTGGATCCAAGAGCACGGTCCAGATGAACAGCTGATTAACATCTGCAATAATCCTACCAGAACTCAAACAATGGATTTCCAGACTCGATTCACTGTGGTAATGTCACTACTCTGCCTGCATCCTGCCAGGTCTCTGCAGGTCGAAGCACTGCAAGACAGGCTGGCCGGACAGGTTTGGTGCTGGTTTGGATTCTGCTAACAATAAAGTAAGAGTATTTTGCAAAAGCCAGCAGGACTTACCTTGAAACATGATTTTTGTCCTATCCAGTGGAGCTACTGCAGTTTTAGCAACAGCACCAGCCAATGCACCAGACATCAGGGAGTTGAGAACCTTCTTTTGCTCCTGGACGCCCTGCAACAAAACATTGCTCAGTGTGACACAGCTGATCCTAAACAGAAGTTGTAATATTTACCTCCACCTAAGGACATGGATGAGCAAAACTCAGGTGTGCGCACCCACATTATCCTGCAATCTCACTCCTATGAGCAAACAAACTCTGGTACAGCAACGCCAGACACTCAGTGCACTGTGCCCCCAGAAACGCATCTCATCGCTGCATTGCCCTGAATTGGTTTGTCATGTTGTTTGCAAGAACTTCCCCGTCCCTTCCAGCCCTGTATGAGAATGTTCTCATTTTTATTCCTACCTGCCAACGGAGGTAGGAATGCTTTTCAAAAAAGCAAAAAAAAAAAAAGATAAAAAAAAATCTTCTCAACACTCAACTAAAGAGTTCTCTTTCCTCTGCAAAGGTGCCAAGGATCAAGAACATTCTTTAGGACTTTTGTTTTAGCTTCCCTTCAACAGACAAGGACCACCAGCTGGCCATTTTCAGCTACTCCACTTCTCAGACAAAATCTCTTCATGAAAGACTTGAGACAGCTAAAAATCAATGCCAGGATTTTGGAAATGTCAACATTCCCTTCAAAATGGCAAATTCCAAGCACAATAAATTCCTGGTCAGTTCGTTAAGAACCACGCTCAGACTTGCCTGCCAAAATGCCAAGTTCCTAGGTCTGCCACCTCTCACAAGCACTGTTTTCTCCTGATTTCTAAAAGCTAAGTCACTAGCTGCTCATGTGCTCATGATTTAGCCATGTAGAGAAGTTACATTTCTCTCTTGCCCTTCTAGTAACACACAAGCCTTATTTCTACATTGTCCCCTAGATCCCAGGAATAAAACAAGACAGGCTTCCTACTATGATAAATGGAATGGAAGCGTTTCTGTTATTGACATTCCTGCCACAGCTCATATTTATAAAGCAGCTATCTTCTCGTAACACATGGGCAGAAAGCAAGTAAATGACTTGAAATCTAACACCGTGAAGGTTACGGACTGAAAGACAAGTCAAGCCCGGGCTTAAGAATGTTAACTTTTGATGTGCTTTGTGTCTTCATAGAGGAGTTAACTTTTTTTTCTTTTTTACCCCATCAGAATGCTTCCCAGCTAGAAAAGTTAATTTTTATTACAGAAATACATGGTTCAGTTCAATTTTCCTGTCCAGTCTCTGCCTGTTGGGTGCCAAACGCAAGGTTAGCCACGCACAGGCAGCGCTGTGTGAACTTCAGCCTAAGTTCTGGCCTCACACCTCTAGCGAGGCAATTCCACACGAGTAGAAACCCTGATCTAAACCAGAGCAAGGTTCACTGCAACTTTCTCTCCCAGTGTTTCTAAGAGGAGCCTATTACCAACAGCATGAGCAGGGAAGCAATGCTTATGGCTCTCTTCCCAGCTCTGCCACTGAAGACATAACAAGACGTAACCTTGAGCAAGGAACACAGCCCTGCCTGCCTGTCAGCTCCCAGCCTCTTCCCAGAGGGCTGGAGCTGCTTGGCTGTCCTGGGAAAGCCCAAGTTGCACGGCTTATGCATACACTGCAGCTCTTTCAGGACTCCCCAGCTCAAATCTCACTGAGATGCTTCCTTGAGAGCAGCCACCCTTCTCTCAGCCCTACTGCAGGCATCCCCAAAGCCCCTGCTCTTACCTCTGGAGGAAGATGAGTTGATGTAGCTGGCTCCACATCCTGCCGTTTGAAATCCGCTTGACCTTCTCTCACACCATTACCCATACCAGTTGCACTTACAAGCGGGCAGAAGACCTACGGCTCCTACGTTGAAAACAAGAACAAAGCAAGCGTTAGTGTCACAAGCAGTGAATACCCCAGTAATAAAAAAAAAAAAAAACAACAAAAAAAACAGGGCAGGAAGGAAGGGGGACTGACTCACAGGGCCATTTTCAGCAGGAAAACCCCAGTCCCAAGCTCCCAGAAGAGCCTTCCTTAGAGGTGCAAGGACATGTGTGAGAGGGACAGGGGGAGGAAGGTGCTTTGGTGTTATCTAAGAACCGTGCCATTGACCACATTCACTCTTCTCACTCCCTAAAGAACTCAGGTGCAAGTTTCAAAATCAAACGCGCCGTTTCTAGGAGCTAAGAAACAGATCCTGTTCCGCCCTCTTCCACTGCTTACAGGGAGGATTTTGGTCTCTGCCCGTTCTGACTGCTCTAGATCATTCAGATATTGGAGAAGACACGCTGAAATTTAAAACCCGGGCCTGGAAAATGGAAAAAGTAGTCACAGCAGTCCATCCAGAGAGCCTGCCACAAGCAATTGGAGGTTATTTTAAGGAACAGATAGCTCCAATGCCTCACACGTGCCACAAGGGCTATTTTGATGACAGTGGTGATCTGGCTGAAAGCAGCGCGGCGGTGACTTCAGAACTCCTTTTCTTCCCAGCTGCAGTGCACGTGTGCTCGTGGCCAGTGAGACAGCAGGCTTTGCACAGATGTTTCTCGCTGCGAAACAAGCTCTCGTTTGTCTGGTGAAAGGAAAGGTCAGCCTAACCTGGGCTGCAGAGCTTACATGCAGAGATAGCTTCGATTTAAAGCATTAGCACTTTGGCATCTGGCTCTCTAGTATTTCTGCTTTTTTTGATGCAAGTTTTCATCCTGAGTTATGCAGAAAGGAAAGGGCTAAAGCCTGAAAAACTCGAGCTCGCACAAAGCCAGTCTCCCCGTTTTGAATCTATGCACAAACAGGGCGTAACAACAAAGATCAGTTTTCTAAGTGACAAGACCGCTCCAACAGCCACTCTGCCCCATCTGCAGCTTCCTTTCAAGGAATGCAATATTAGGAAATCTCAATTCCCCAACTGCTCCCCGGTTCTAGCACAGCTTTCTCGCATGTCCTCCAGCAAGTTGCTTCATCTCTGCCCCGTCTGATGCCTAGGAAACCCGCGGCACAACAGCTTGCTGACTTGGAAAGGCTGCCTCAAGATCTTTTTTTTTTTTTTTTTTTTCCTTTTTAACAATCTCGAGACGTTATATGCTTGTCAGCACCTTTCATACTTGCTGACCTATTTTTTTCCCCCCACATCGCTCTCATAAATTAGTGCCAGACTTCACTTCCAAACCCCCTTGGTTGCAGCGGAGATATTAACGGAAAGCCAGCGCCAGATCAGCTCCGTCTGTACTCGTGCATGACCAATTTGTGATGATGAAGCTAGGCATGACCCACGCGCTCACTCCAAGGGAGGACAAACACGCCTGGGTGTCTTTAATAGCAGACATCACTTGCTAGAGCTCTGGAAAGACACTTATCAACGTGTTTACAACTCCTGAGGGTGTTTTCAAAAAGAGGAGCTCTCAGGATGCTGCTCGGAGAGTAATAACTCAAGGTTTTAATGAAAGATAACATCTGATAGTCGGAAGCACGACCTAAACGACATCACCATTTGCACCTGACGAGTTCTATCGTGGACACTCGGTCACATCAGACCGTGAACCAAAATTCCTGTAAGGCTCAGGACTGAGGATGATTCGTAGCACTGCAGAGAAAAGCACTTCATTAAATTATTTTGAAGAACACAGTCTGTTGATTATTCCTAATTACTGTCTCTGCTTATTTCCTTTCCTTCTCATCTCTTGTACCCGGGAAATTTATTGTAAAGTGATATCTTTCAGCGAAAGCCTGAGAGAAATCACAGGCAGAGATATTATCCCCAGCTATTTCAAAAAAAGCAATGTAGGTCACAATATCAGATTTATCTCTACCAAAAATAAACCCACCAAAATAGAACTCACGCTAAAGAGCTTAGGAATGCAATCTACAACTTTGTTTTAAAATGTGATTTTGAAAGATGATTGAGAAAGATGATTGAGATTTGACTAAAAGGAAATCTCAAATACTAAGCTGCTATTATGAGGCCTGGACCTATTTTAGAACATGCACGTCCGTAAAGATGATCTCCATTTACTCGACAATATTCTCTTTGATACTCTTCAGAGCTGCTCTGTTCTTTATTTTTAGTGCCTGATGCCCTGATTTACCAACACCTGTCTATATGCTCAGCTTTACACATTAAAACTGCCCACGTGCTCTACAGGAATATAAGCCCTAAACTTGCAGAGCCTGAAATGCAAAAGCAGTATTTATTAGTTGTATTCCCATTTGCCTGCTGCAAAGCAACACAAGATTTTATTTTGGACTTGGGCTGGATTCTGACTTTGTTATTAACCAAATCCTGGCTGTTATGACTAATGATGCACACCAGAGACAGAGAAGAAAGCCTTGCTTTTAAGTTTCACTGTGAATCTGAAGGGCCCAGCCATCAGAAACCAGACATTATCTTGCATATATATATATACACACATATATATATCAGGCTCCTTCATTAAGTAATTCACAGAAACCCAATCCGGAGCAGCTGGACATTTTTAAAATCTCAGTATTTTGTATAGACGCAGCCATTCCTTACACTCCCAAAGCCAAGGGAAACAAGAAAAAATAGCTGCAGATCAGACGGGCTTTTTATACCACGCTTCTGTGTTATTTATATTGTAGTTACACGAGTCTGTGTCACATATCTGTAGCCAGACCCCTCGAACAAGCTGTAGAGCAAAGCATTCCCCTAAAGAATGCATAATCAGAAAGGAAAACTGCTGGCGAATGCAGGTTCAAGAGTTAAAGGGGAGCTTCATGAGTAACATCCACCGTGTTTTTACAACAAAGCTCACGAGAGTTTATTGAAAGCACAAAGCACTTCCTCTGGCATCCAGTTTCAACTCCACCAGAAAACAAGAAAACGTTGCCTGTAACTCAGCCATGCTAATTTGCAAGGCAGAGATTAAAGCTCATTTGCCAAGTTGCAAAAGAGGGAAGCTCAAGCCCTCCCTTCTGGCAGTGGCACCTTTACAAGCCGAGGAACTTCGCTGCCGTGGTCTCTTTCCCGATTGTCCTTTGAGCCCGGGACTCTTTCTAGAGACGCTGCACGGACCCTGGCAATTGCAGGAGCAGCTGTGTGCTAAAGCAAGTTCCATTCTCTGCATACCACAAGACGCACAGAATATGCTCCGCACATTAAAAACCGGAGCATTGTTAGCCTTCCCTTCCCATTCTTCCAGCTCTCTCTAGCGGCACTTAATGAATACCTGAACAAGTTCAATCAAGCTGTCAAATTGACTCGCTGACAAGTTAGACATTCTACTTTTCTTGGTGGTGATTTTGATTAAAAGGACAGGCGAGACAGAATCAAGTTATTCAGATGATAAAAGCAACCTACTAGGAAGAATGTCTTACAGGCAGGTGCCAGTTCATTGCCCAGAGCAGGGGGGGATTCAGAGAAAAACAGCTCCAGCTCTCCAAGCCACTTGTGAATCCAATCATGTTCGAATGAAATAGCTACAACAGCATCATATTTGAAATTACACAGCCTTAAGATAATTAGTTTCTCATCAGAAGAACCAACGCACTTCGGAGACCAGCATCACAACAGAGGATTGAGCCCAAGTTCTCCAGTTGGGGCGTTCAAAATTAAAATCACATTGCTAAAGAGCAGGCTTGCAGCTCGTCGTGCCTTTGCCTATTTCACAATTAAAGCTTATTTAGAAGTTGGACTTCAGGTCACTACGACATGACCAGCCCCAAATCCCTCCTTTATGTATTTAGCCAGGTAGATACACACGTTCCTGTAGCAGCTCAGCCCCAAAAACCTGCAGGAAGAGCAGGCAGAGGAGGGTGCAGGGCTGAGCTTTGCACCAAACTCACAGCTGGCCAAGGGGACGTCACACTCCTCATCCTCTCCACGGTGCTCCCTTTCTGCCAGCACCTTTGGCAGACCTGCAACTACCTGTTTATAGCAAAATGCCTTAACTGCGAGAGCAGCCCCAGTCATTACGGTTTTCACAGTAGTACGCGGGCAGAAAACAGCAGAAGTCTGGGCACCCAGCCCAGAGGCTGGCTGGCAACGTGTCATTACCAAAAAAACATGTTTGTCTGCTACTCCCCGGTGGAATTTAGACCTGTCACAAAGCACTAAGATTTCCGAAAGAATGTCATCTATCCAGCAAGAACAGCAGATAGATTGCAAAGCAAACAGTCATCACCAGCAGCTATCTGAATGCTAACGGCTGCTATTTTCTGTGAAATGTTTGCTTTTTGCTCAGACGACCCTAGCAGCAATTACGGGGGGAGTTTAAAGCACTGGACATGGGAGTGCCCGGACAGACAGGTAAAGGTAAAACCACACCACTTCAGCATCCACGAGATGCTGTAGCTCTGTGCCACACGAAATGCACTCCATTCATGAGACGGGCAGAAGAACCTCAGCCCTGCTACCCACTTCTCTCTCATCACCACCAAAAACGCAGATTGTTATCTGCTCCTGAGGACAGAAAGCAGGTAGCACCCAGGAGCACGCAGCATTTTTTATTCACTGCCTGGGAGTTGTGAGCAGCTTGTAAAGCAGGATTACGGTAGCCCTGGCAGCACGTTCCTGCCATTAAAACATGAAGAGTAAAAAGGGATCTCTGCAACCATCACATCCACGTGGCTTCCAGCCCGGAGCTCTTCAGAGTTTACCAGCACAGAGACGGGCCCATGAAACACGTGGACTTAGAACGACACAAAAACAAGAGACAAATGCTGTTTTAAACCAAATAAATTCAACCCCGATAAATTCAAATTGAAGGACTTCATTGCCTATAGCATAACGAAGACAGTTCCTTTAGGTTTTCGCTTGCTTATGCTTTCTAAAGACCTCGTAATAACAGCAGGATTTCTGCTTAGCCTCTGATACACAAACATTTAAACCTCTCTTCCACGTGGTTCCCCAGACGACGTCCTCAAGAAGGAATACACGGACTGCTGTGAACTGCACAAACCCGATTCCACAGCTGAATCACCGAGTTGTAGGGCTTGGAAGGGACCTCAAGAGACCACCAGGTCCAAGCCCCCTGCCAAAGCTCACCTCTGGGGCCACGCACTGATCGACTCCACGCAGGTAAAGTCGCTGGGATGACTCCGCTCAGACACATCAGCTTCTCGTGTTACTCCAGAGCTATCCAGTTCCTTAGTTTTCCTCTTTTATTGCGTTGTTAACACCACTTGATAAAAGCATATAATTAAATCGGGGGAAAAAAAAGAAAACCGAGAGAGTTCCCGCAGAAATCTTCACACGTTTTTCCCAGGCAGGCTGAAGTTAAACAGTACCCAGGGAAGTCACTCAATTAGGTTGCCTTCAATTGTTAAACTGAGCAATTGAGCCTGACAGAGAAAGAGACGTGGTAAGAGCGGAGATTACTGCAGCCTTAAATTCACCCTTGGAGCAAAAGCATCTCAGAAAATCACAGAAAAAAGGGCTGAAACACTCAGAAGAGGGGGATCAACTATAACTAGACGGCCCCCTGAGGTCCATCTTTGCCTTCCAGTTTGATTAAGCCATTAAAAATCAAAACCAGATATGCCCTGCAGACTCAGCTCTCTTCAGTCACATTCATCTTGCAGTTGCATATAAATCTGATCCCAAAACATTAGCTCTGAGTAGTGCGTTGCGTTTTTCCTTTAAAGGCCTGTACAGAAACTGTCAGCATGACTTTAAAGAATCATTGACAATCTAATTAAAAGACTCACCAAAGGATAGTATCTGGAAGTGTTTAATTTTTCACATGCTTCCTCAGCTCCAAAGTACAAAACGAACGCTCCTCCTCCCTCCCTCAGCCAGGGAGGACTCAAAGCTGCCAGTAAATCAGGATGAAGATACAAATTCTTTGCATGGTTTTAGATTACCTGACTTCAGGCAGTTGCTGAGCACTGAGAAGCAATATCTAAACCTCTGCTAGCGAGGACAGCTCGGCTATTCACAGGAGTCTGGGAGATTCACGTCTTGAACTAAGCTTGGAACAAACGCATGAGCCACGAACAGAGGAAATCTTGGCAAGACAAAACAGTCTTCGGTTTGAGAGAGACAACTGTTGCTGGGAACACCTCGACAACGCTTTCCACAGCCAAAAAAACGAAGCCCAGCTCTTATCTGCAAGGCAGACAACCGCTTTGTCTGCAGGGGACTGAATGGCTGAGGCCTTCTGCTGAATCCACTCCTTTTGTCAGGCAGGGATCGCCTCCCTTTAGAAACAGAAGGCAGCGAACAAACAAATAAAACAGGCACACCAGGTCCCGAAGTGCCAGATCCCAGCAGAGTCGAAATTTCTGACCTCAAACTGAGATTATCTGAAACACAAGCAATAACACGAGCAATCTTTGCCAGGAGCCATTTCAAAACAGTAACTGGTAATTACAGTCTCAGCTCTAAAATCATCACGGTTTAAAACGCACGTGGAAAACAGAACGAGCCAACACCTCCCATCATTAAGAAGAAGCCACAGGCGTCCCAAGCAGGTGACATTTGCCAACCTCAACGCTTTCCACACCGACTGCTGGAGTCAGGCCAGGCCACGAGTCCCACCCCGCTGTTGCAGTCACCTCTTGCACACAAGCAGTTGGGGCAGAGCTCAGCATCCCTCTGCGTCGATCGAGGTTGTTAGCCCAGCGGCACTAACCCTCCCACGACACGGACACACCATCATTAACTGCTCAACAGCAAGGAGGAGCAGATTTAAAGCGTAACTGGAGAGCAGAGCAGTCCTCCAGCACTCGTTTTTTCTCATGACCTGGAGTAAGTTGTTGGCATTTCAGTTTGCCTTTCTGTAACAAGTGATCTCCCCTCATAAGAGGGTCACCAGGAAGATTTATACAGCATTTGGAAAATGGGAAACACTGCAGTGGGAAGCACTGGCATTAGTTTCATGTAAAGAAGGTGTAAACCTAAACGCATCTTCATCCAACGAACAGCAAAGTCACTCAAAAAAGTCCTTTCGGGTTCCTGAGCTTTTTTTTCCTGACAGCAAACCTGCCTGACCTGTACCAAGCCCATCTGCTTCATCAGGTAACCACGCACCCAAGGCCACAGCGGTGCCCGCCTTGCATTTTCGGTGACCTCTCCAAACAAAGCTTCGTTTGGGTAAACATACCCAAAACCGCGCGTTCTCGGTTGGGCCTGCCTGAGCCAACGCACGAGCTACAGCTGCAGGTCAAGCAAAAAGAGATTACTGCAGCTCCTGACTCATCCCACGGCGCTATCGGGAGCTGAAATCCTCCTGCCTGAAGCAATCACCGGGGCCAGAGAGTTCCTGCTGAAATCCAACACCAAGGACAGTCCCGTCCTGTCCCCCTCCACGGCAGCTCCCTTCCAGCCCAGCCTTCAGAGCTCCTAAATGATGATTTTAATTCGTGTTCAACATTCACAGCCCTGGTGGGATGGAGGTGAAGATGCTGAGAGTCAGCCAGGACCCAGCCCTGGCGTTCTGGATGCCCAGCCCTAGGATTATTTTTAAGCAGGCTCCCCCACAGGTTGTTGGTGTGACTCCACCGACCCGCTGGTACCCTTCTTACTTGCTCTCCCTTTCCGCAGCTGTTTTCTAACACCCACAGGCGCCTCTCCTGTTCCTTGACGCACACCCTCCTCCCAAACCAGAGGCACTTAAAAACCAGTGTGTTTTCCAACACGCTAAATCCACCAAACCACGCAGGAAAACACGTCGCAAAAAGCACACGGCATCCAGAAAAAGCCCTGCAGTTAGCGTGCGTGAAGTGTAAGAATCCAACCAAAAAGAGCCAAGCGGTGGCAGGCTCCAAACCCTCTCTAAATTCACAGCCAGCGGGAAGGGGACAGCCAGGCAAACCCAAACAAAGCTTCACCTCCTCCAATCTTCACGTTAACACAGGTTTTAGGTCAATAAAGGGACTGGGGAAGCAGGTGCCAGGCTGGTGGGGCAGCAGGTTACGCTGCAACGCTGCCACAACTCCCATCCCGAAATATGAAGGAAAATCCCGCCTGATAGGGAAAAACGGCCCCGCTCTGCAACTTGTGGCTTAATATAGGGTTAGATAAAAGCCAGAAGGCACCGAGGCCCGCGTTTATCACCCTCTGCGCCCCCTGACACCCACCCCACAGCACAAACACCTGGCGCTGTGGGCTCCAGAGGTGCAAAAAAGCCCCAAACTGCTCATTTTTGAACATCCAAGGGCGCAGGCGGAGGCGTGAGGGTGCCCTCCTGAGCCCGGCGCCCACCCAAGGGCTTCGAAGGAGAAGCGGAGCCCGCCAGGAGCTCGCCTCAGGCACCGGGGGGGGCAACGAAGGGCAACGGGGGGGGGATAACGGGGCTGGGGGGGGGGAAATGAGGCAAGGAGAAACGGGGCGAGGGGGTAATAGGGCCGGGAAATGAGGGGGTAGCAAGGTAAAGGGGTAACGGGGCCGCCCCCGCAGCCCCCCCACATCCCCTCAGCCACCCCCAGGCCCCCTCAGCCGCCCCCCGGGGTCCCCCTCACGCCACAGGACGGCCGCAACCCCCCCCCCCTCCACCCCGTCCCCGTGAGGCGGAGAAGCGGCGCAACCCAACTGACGTCCCCCCGGCCCTGCCCGGGCTTCGAGGCCGCGGAGCCGGGCGGATAAAGCCCGGTCGGGGGCCGGTAGCGGGGGTTTGGGGGGGGACCCGGTCCCGGCCCGCACTCACCGGGGCTCGGCTCCGCTCCGCGCTCGGCTCCCGGCCGCCAGGCCTCCTCCCCCCGCCCACCCCCGGCAGGGCTTGGGAGGAGGCGGGGCCTCACCGGGCCCTGCAGCCAATCAGCGCCGAGGGGTTGAGGCTTCGCGCGCGCCGAGTGGCCGAGAGGCGGTTGACGGGCGCGGCGGGAGGCCAATAGGAGGCCGGGCTGCCTCAGGGTGCGGGCGGAGGGGCGGGGTGCAGAAGGCGCGCAGGTGGCGGCGCAGGGAGCGCGCAGGTAGCGCGCAAAAAGCGCGCAGGGCGCTGCGCGGCCTTTGGAGGGCTCCGGGAGCGGTTTTGAGGGGTCAGGGGTGCGCAGGATGGTGCCCAGCTGCCCCCTGTGCTGCTTGGGAGGGTGTTCTGCCCAGCCCCTGGTCCTGCAGGGCAGTGCAGAGCCTCAGCTCTGTGTCCCCAGGGGCTGCGCCGCTTCTCTGCCCTCCCAAAGTCAAAAAGAGCGGGGTTGTTTCAGGCTCCCTCCCCAAAATAAGCGGTTTTGCCCTCCTGCACAAGGCTCCCACGGCACCCAGGGGATCTTCATCAGCTCTTCTCGCAGCTCTGGGGTACCTTCACCAGGGCATCTTGGCTACGAGGGCAGAGAGGGGCACCAACACGGCGAGGTTTTTGCACAGCAGGAGCAGAGGAGGCCCTGGCAGCCTCTCCTCACACACACACTGCCTCTGGGGTCAGCAGGCACAGCCTCTGAAGAACGGTCACCTTACCAATCTTCCCCTGGATAGCACTGCAGCAGGATTTACCCACAAACTCAGCACTAAAGGCACTTCTGCCACTCTTCTTTTCCTTTCCCAAAAAGGCTCTGCGAAGAGCCAGCCACCCTCCAACCATCCTTTTTTTTTTTTTTTTTGGAATGTTTCATAGGATCACCCTTCCCACAGAAAATAGCACATTAGAAAACATCCGTTCAAGTACAACAGCAGCAGCGGAGCAGGAGGAAGGTTTTATCAGCACCCAGAGCAGAGCTGGTAACGCAGCACAGCAGCAGGAACCACTTGGCTGGCGGCACGCAGAAGCTTTTAGCTGTGGCTTCAGAAGCTTTCTGGATGTTTCAGCTCTGTCTCGCCTCCAAGTCCACAGCTGCTTTCAGACCACGAGGCACACGGCCTCTTCATTATCCTAACAGCCCTCTTGGATTCAGGGAAATGCTGCTCTGCTAAGAGGTAACCAAAGCCTGGGCTCCCCAGCACTAGCTTCTGGCCAGTTCGTCCCGTCTTTGGTATCACCATCCCCGCTACCAGCCCCCAATTTGCCCATCTCACTGGAGCAGAATACGACCTCTCCTCCTGGAAGCAAATGGCAACATCACGAGGCATGTTGGTTTTGGCCATACCGCTAGAAATCCTTACGTGCTTGCGTTTAAAATGTCACGTTGGCTGAAAATCCCAAACAAAGAAGCAACACAGAATATGGTCAGCAGTAAAATAAGTTAGAACAGCACAACAGGACAGAACACATTCACAAATGATGGGATCCCTCCTCAGCCCTCCCATTACCAGATCAGGCTGCTGGCCTCCATCGGCAGAGAGCAGAGGAGCAAACCAGCACCAGCTGCCATGGTACGCACCAGGCTCCTGTCAGGAGAGATCCACCTTTGCTCTTATTGTATAGAACAAAGCACACGGAACAGCCCTGTCTCGTACACAAGTAACATACAGAACAACAGGGGGGAGCAGATCATCTTCAGGCATTAGATGATTCAAGGAATGATTACTACAGAGCTGGTTTGCAGCCTTGGAATGCACAAAGCCATTTCAGCTGTAGCTCCCAATAAAAAGTTCACCGCAGCTTCACAAGCTAGGCATTTGCATCAGGTATTCCAGGTCAGTTTAACTGCAAGTTAATCCATGCCGCTTCGTTCCCCCCCTTAGACTTCATGTACACAGGTGCTCTGAAGCTCCGTTGCTCAGTGGGCTGACGATTCACTGAGCGAGGCTTCCCTTCTGACCTGTCCACAGCTCTCTGAGCTCCACTTTGCAGCCAAGGTCTCGCAGGGCAGCTTTGGCCACATCGTCACAGTCCCTGTGCGTTGCACGAGCTTCTGTTATTAGGTTCTCAGCTCCCATCTCTAAGATGGGCTGAGAAAAGTCCCGGCTCCGGGAGACCAGGTTGCGGATCAGCATGCAAGCCTGTTTCTGAGGAGAGAGGAAAACAAGAGGGATTAGCATCTCACACAGGAAAATACCAAGTGGGATGCTGGCACACACAAAGCAGATCTGGCTCCAGCTAAGGAACCTTTTCTGGGCAACCAAATGTGAGATGCTATTTTCTGGGAGAATAAAATCCATAGACAAAAGCATGGCTGCTATTTTACACTGATGTTTATGCAACAAAGCCTCCTGCTTCCATCTGAGAGTTACTGATGTTCCAACAGCAGCCAAGCAATACGAAGTACTTCTTTAAATAATACTAAGATTTATTTTTTTTTACCGCAGAGCCACCTTTCCACCCCCCATGTATGCTCTTCCATGTACCTTTCCTGTCACTTTGCTGCAGTAGCTTATGCTGCTCTTTCAAAAATATTTCCTAGGGTATTTTAATATTCTGGAGAGCACAAAAAGAGAAATCAGAACCTAACTCCTTGCCATGGAGTTTCGTCAACTCTGGAGAAAACACGGCAACGTCTCCTCTCTGACGCATCACAGTAGCACAAGATGGCTCTGAAAGAGTCCGTCCTCACCCTGCTCTTTTGAAGAGAAGTAATGCCTTCAAGAGAAGCACTCCACAGTCACTTGAACCTGAAAGCAGGTGGGTTTGAAACCCAAACTGAATTTTGTTCTGACTACGTCAGGATGACAGACACAGGGTGCCCTGCATTTAGATGCTGTAACTATCTTCCCAACATGCTCAACTTGTCAGTGTTCATCAAGTGAAGGACAAACGAAGCAGTGAACAAAACCAACACCAATCCTGAATGAATAATCAAGAGCTCTAAGGCAGGTACCTGGACAGCCACTTCTCGAGGGTGTGCTTTCATGGCCTGAAGAGCTGCCAATGCCCCTCCGCCTTCCATGATGACGTTACAGTTCTCAGGTTTGCGCAAAGCCAACATGCACAGCGCTGCACAACCTTGCTCACAGATCTACAAGGCAAAGAGGAACTCAATTGCTGAAGATGTTGCTTTAAGAAAACTAAATCATTCAAATTCTGTTTTCCTGTTTGGAGGATTTTTTTAAATAAATAATAATTTTTAGTTTCCTCCACTAAAACATCTTGCTTCTCCTGAATGTAAATTAAGTTTCATATGGTCACTTAAAACAGATTTTAAATAATTTCAATAGTGGCTGAAATCTGATCTGCAGTCCCAAAGCATAAAACATTTTATTCATTATTCCCTTATTTAAGGACAAGGAAAAAGAAGTGATGTAGTAAGGTGGGCATACCTTTACATTTACAAAAGTATTTGCCAAAGCATGCACTTAACCACTCTCCGTCAAGTGGATGTCAAGGGTTTAGCACATTGTTCACGTTCTGAAAATAATTTTGTTAAACGCAATCGTTTAACAAACGTACTTAGAATATATCTGCTCTCAGCACAAGCTGTTTATCAGGAATAAGAGCACAGCTGCGGGCCGTTCCCCTATACAATGTGAGATAAGGCTGCTACATTATGCAGCCCATAGCCCTCCCTTCCCACCCACCGGGGGACGTCATCGTCAGCCCAGCAGCTGCATACCTGAGGGTTGGCAAGGTGATGGCTTATAGCGAGCACGATGAGGTCGGTCCCACCAGCGCTCACTATGGCATCTTTCACGTCATCGTTACCTGCAACCGCTCGGATGGCGCTCAGCACCTGCTTCACCACATCCTGCGTTCAGCAAGAAAAAAAAAAAAAAAAAAAAAAAAAAAAAAGCTTAGAAAGCAGAATTAAAAAGTATCACAGGCTTTTGAAAGCCACCCAGAACATCCCCCAGCAACTCCACTCAAACAGCTGTAATTCCAAGCAACGCTATTCTCATATTCTCACGTGTCAGGTACACCTTCTTGTTAGACAGAATAATAAGGAACTTGTTGGTTGGCAGAGGTTTTCAAAGTTTAAAGAATAAAACATCAACCCTCTTGAACCTCTTCTAGCTAGAATGGTGGAAACCCAGCAGAGCTCAGGTTTTCTGGGAGGAAGCAGAGCTCTGCTTGTGCACCAGGGAGGACAGAGGAAATGGCCATGAGTATGGGGCACAACCACTCCATTCTTATCTGACCGAGCAGATGTAATCTAGTTCTGCATATAAGGCTTCTAATAGGGAGGTAAGTGGGATCAATGGCTGGATTTCAACACTAAGTGCACCTAAAATAATGCATTAATTCTAAGGTTTATTCACAGACAGGATTTAAAAAAAAATAAAAAATAAAAATCACAACCTGCTGCATTACGCCCTCTCCCCCAAGTACACATTATTTCACTTACTGGATGGTCAATGCTGTCAGCCAGGAGAGATACCATGAAATTTAAGCCCCCAAGGTCCACAATTTCTTGACAGAATTCATTCCTGACAGAGAGGCGAGAAAGGGTGGCACACAGCTCACTGAGAACACCGGAGTTATCTGTGAATGCTGTGGAGGAGAGATGATGAATGGAGGTAAGTATGAGCAAGCAGAGCTGCTAGCAGAATCAAGGTGGTTTAGTTTGCTTCATTAAAAAATTAAAAGCCACACTACCCCAGGAAACAGTGACTTCCCCTTTATAATTAAAACAGATCATCGCAGATGACATTCTGTTCACTCTGTAGCTAGACTGATAGAATACCTTTCCCTGGCAGAAATGCAGCACCTCAGCAGGGATAATGTGTCTGTAAACCTGCACTGGGCTGTAAAATCCTTCCTAAAGAGACTGACAGATAGCTCTGATAACTGTCACCTTAGTGCTGCTGATAGCTCTGGAGCAGTCATTGTATTTCTCTCTTGGGGCACACTTCATCAAAGGAATTAAATCACGTTAGTAGCGAATTTCCAAACCACCTCTGGGGAACTTCAAGTTACGGCAAAGCACGGGTTTGAGATAAAAACGCACAGAGGATTCCAAATTAACATCAACAGCCAGGGGGTTAATTGTACCTTTCGCGGCCTCAATGAGCACCCTTAATCCGTCGTTCTCCAACACGATCATTTTGGCATGATCGTGAGCATGACCAAAGGGCACACGGATGTCGTCGTCGAACGTCATGATCCTGAGCGCCGAGGAGGCCGTTCGGACGACATCAGCGCTGTCTCCGTGCTGCACGATGGCTCCGGTCAGGAGCGGCAGCACCCCACCTTTCACAAAGTCCTGGCGGTTCTGCTCGTGCTTCAGACAGGCGTGCCGAATGCATCGGATCCCAGCCAGAGTCATGTCAGCATCCTCTCGATATTCTTTCAGGGTTTGTAGCAGTAGATCCTGACCAGCAGCGTCAAGCAGGTCTGGCTGCCCATCCAAGATGGCAGACAGAGTACAGAAGGCTTTCAGCATTAAATTTCTGTCTCCCGAAGCCAACTGGCAGGCAGAGAATACCACAGAGTAGGCACCGTTCTGCCCAGCCAGGTAGCGGAAAGCCAGCTGCTCTTTGCACTGGTCAGTGAAGACCACTAGCTGCTCGGCCATCTCATTGAGATCAGAGTCAGCAACACATCTCGCAAGGGAATCTAAAGTCTAAAAGACAAAAGAAAAGAAAAAAAGAAAGAGAACAAGAGTTACTTCTCAATCTGAACTATGAAGGAACGAGAACAGCTCTTTAGAGTTGGTTAAATTTGTTTATTTATAACAATGTCCTGCTTTTAAACCTCAAATGAATTTGAAATAGCTAAGAAACAGCTGTTTCTTAGAGCAGCATTTTGTCTTCAACACTTTGTCTTCATGCATCAGTGTTGCAACATCCCTCAATGTCAGTCTGACCAGCACGAAAGGAACTGGGTCCCACTAGCACATTTCACAGGGGCCAAGGGCACGCACAAGTACTTTAAATTCTGGCTGGTGCGTGACTGTATTCAATCCTCAGAAGAGCTAGCTAACAGCTCCCACTTATGTTAGTCATATTTCCTTCATTAAAGTTCTTCTGTGCTTTGACCACACCTTACAAAAGCAGAATCTGCTTCTGAGTTGTGAAAGAAATTCAGCGTTTCCTAGCCAAGAAATGTTGGTATTTCGCACTTACGCAGATAATGCTACTGAAAAGCACAAGCCAGCTCTTTGACGCTAGCTCTGAGATCACGTGGGATTAACCACTCGTTTAAGAGCTCACAAAGAAATGGGGCAGAGGCAGTAGAATATGTGTCTCATGATTCTTAGTCTAATACTCAGATTCTTAGTTAACTCTGACCTTTAGGAGACAACACAAATGTATAGTCCTACCAGCAAAATTTCATGCTTTTGCTTTTGACCATTTTCAGAGGCAGGCTGCCGCACAGCTTTCACAATATTGCTTAGATCAACACCTAAAAGGAAAAAAACAGAAACGAGATTCATATTAGCTACAAGAGCTTAATTAAAATTTAAGTTAACTACAGCTAACAAAGACAGGCTTGTTATAAAGCATGGATCAATGCACAAAGATGCTGAAGGGCTGCCAAAGTTCTGGTTAACTCTGATTGTCAGGTACATCCTGGAACAGAGAACTAATTCTGACTAAATCACAGCTGGGAAAAAAAAGTTCAATTTCATTCACAAAACCACATCTTGCACTTTCACTTAAAGCAGTTTCTCAATCATAATTACTCCGTTAAACTAGGTTAGCGTTAATAATATCTACATTCCGCTTTACATAGACTTCATTTCAATACTGAATGATCAATCTTTGCACATTGGTTCTCCGAAATTTTGAGAAACCTCAATCTGTAATAACTTAATTGCAACAGTGGAATTAATCTGCAATACCTTGGGACTCAAACTGCTGCACAGCCTCTCTCACCGCCTCCTCCGGATCCATTTCAAATTCCGTGATGTTTTCCTGCACGGCATCATCAAACGTTTCCTGGGCAATCTGCTTGGATCCCATTTTGCTGGAACGGAGTAAACTCCAAACTGCTCCTTTGTCCTGTCAGGAGGAAAGCCCACAGTTAGCTTTGCTGCGAGACCTTGTGAGGTTAAGACAAGACACAGCCAGCGAGCGACCTGCTCAAAGCACAGAGCTCAAAACCGAAAAAAATACTACAAAAGGGTGATTTTTTAACGTGTAATAAGAGGATAAAAGAATTCGGGGGGCCTGCAGAGGCCCAGGATTGGGGCGGGGGGGTCGCTGCAGCTGGGATGTGGATAGGAGCGGGACCGGGGCCCGGCTCTCAGCCCTGTCAGCCGGCCCTGCACCCCCGAGGGCTACTAACACCCGCTCCTGGACTACCACAACCCACCCTTGGGCTACCACAGCCCACCCCCCGGGCTACCCAAGCCCGCCCAGGCCCCGCGCCTCCCTCAGCGGGCCCGGCCGGCCCGGAGGGCCCAGCACTGACCCCGGAGAGGGCCCAAGACCCGTACCCAGACGCTGGGGGAGGCCGAGAGCGCTCAGCAGAGCCCGGTTCGAGCCCGGTTGCCCCCCGGTTTCCCCCGCCGCCCACCTCCGCCTGACAAAGAGCAGCGCGCTGAGGCGCCTGACCCGCCCCGGCCGCCGTCCTCCCTGGCTCGGCCCTCTCAGTGCGCATGCGCCGAAAGGGGGAGGGAGGGGGACGAAAAAAGTCCCGCCCACCTCCCCCCGCCAGAAGCGGCGCGGAGCGAAAAAGAGCACGGATGCTCCCAGCGCGCATGCGCGCCGCGCGGACTCCTCCCCACCGCTGTCGGTCGGGCGCGTTTTGCGCAGGCGCAGTGTGCGGGAGCCGCCACAGGCAGAGGGGAGGGGGAGGGGGCGGGGGGGAAGGGGGGAGGAGCGCGGGGGCTGCTGGGAGGCTCCCGGGAGAGGGGGGGGGGAGGGTGCGGGGCCGGGCGGGGGGCGCCGCCGCCTCGGTGAGGGCAGGGCCGGGGCCCGGCGGGGCGGGTCCGCGGGGCGGGGCGGGGCCTCCCCTCCTCACGGGGCCTCCGAGAGGGGCGGCGGGCTGCCAGGGCCCGGGGGGGGCCCGCTGAGGGGTGAGGAGGGCGGGAGGTGGTGGTGGTGGTTGCGGGTGTTGCCCCCCTCACGCCGGGCTTCGCCTCAGGTTGGGCGCGGGGGGGATGGGAGGGGGCTGAGGGGAGATGGGGGGGCTGAGAGGGGGCTGAGGGGGCTGAGAAAGGGCTGAGGGGATGATGAGGGGGCTGGGGGGGAGGTGAGGGAGCTGAAGAGGGGCTGAGGGGGAAGATGAAGGGGAGATGAGAGGAAGATGAAGGGGCTGAGGGGGAAGGTGGGGGGTGTTAAGGGAGAAGATGGGGGGCTGAGGGGGAAGATGAGGGGGCTGAAGAGGGGCTGAGGGGGAAGATAAGGGGGCTGAGAAGGGGAGATGTGAGGAAGATGAAGGGGCTGAGGGGGAAGATGAGGGGCTTTAGGGGAGGATGGGGGGCTGAGGGGGAACATGAGGGGCTGAGAAGGGGTTGACGGGAAGATGAGGGGGCTGATGAGGAAGATGAGGGAGCTAAAGAGGGGCTGAGGGGGAAGATGAAGGGGCTGAGGGGGAAGATGAAGGGGCTGAAGAGGGGCTGAGAAGGGAGCTGAGGGGGCTGAGGGGAAGATGAGGGAGCTAAAGAGGGGCTGAGGGGGAAGATAAGGGACTGAGGGGGAAGATGGGGGGCTGAGGGGGAACGTGAGGGGCTGAGAAAGGGTTGACAGGAAGATGAGGGGGCTGAGGAGGAAGATGAGGGGGCTGAGGAGGAAGATGAGGGGGCTGAGGAGGAAGATGAGGGGGCTGAGGAGGAAGATGAGGGGACTGAGGAGGAAGATGAAGGGGCTGAGGGGAAGATGAGGCAGCTGAAGACAGGCTGAGGAGGAAGATAAGGGGGCTGAGAAAGGGTGCTGAGGGGAAGATGAGGGGGCTGAGGGGAGCTAAGAGGGATGAGGGGGAGCTGAGGGATGGGGGGGCGTGAGGGGAAGCAGAGGAGGCTGAGGGGGAGCTAATAGGGCTGAGGGGAGAGCTGAGAGGGTTGAGGGGGGGACTGAGGGAGGAGCTGCCACCACCAGGCACTCTCGGGAATCCGCCTTGGCTGAACCCGGTGGGCGCCCGGAATGTGCCGGCAGCGGGAGGATCTCTCCGGCGGCCGTGCCCCGGTCAGGGACCGCATTGTGCTGTTTTGCTACAGGGGGAAAAATGGCCTCTCGGCGGATCACACGGGAGACGTTTGATGCTGTGGTGCAGGACAAAGTTAAGAGGTATCGCATGGAGCGGACTGACGCTATAGACGACACAATCCATCATTTTAAAGGTAAAGGAACCCGGGCATGACGTGCCGTGGATTACAGCGGCTGCCGTGGCGATAGCTCTCTTCGATTTCTTGGCTGCCGCTTAGGCGTATTTGCCTGAAACGTGGACTCGTGCTGGTGTTTTTCCACATCCATTTTCGTTTTAGAGGCTAGTGGCTTGGTATGGCTAACGCTATTTTAATGTGGAGTGCAAATTCCAGGCAAAACCCGAATTTTAAACAAAGGAATTCTGTTTGGGCTGCATCCGAGAATGGGTCCAATTTCAGGGCGGTCTCCAGAGACATCACTGCAGGGTGGAATTCTGTTGATGTCTGATAAGTTAAATAAATGTAGGAGTGCATTTGAGGCTTTTGAATCTTTGTGTTTCGTGTTATTTTTAGAGAGAAAAAAAAAAAAAAAAAAAAAACAACTAAAAGTGGGATTTTAATTTAGGGAATGCATACAAAACATCTGCAAATTCTTTTGTCTCCTAAATTTCATATTTAAAATGTCTAGGTAAATAACAGGGATTACATTCACACAAAGCTGGGTGTTTTAAAACGAGATCTGTTTTCTTTAAGTTGTCTTAGCTTCAAAGGAATTACTTCTTTTAAATACTTAATCTTTTGCCTTCTGAATTTAAGTTCCAGATTTGGGATTCCTGGATACCGTACAGGAAATTCTAGTATTTCTGACTGCAGTGTTATCTCAGATGATTGCATATGAATTTGTAGAAAATATCTTCTGTTCAGCTGCGGAATCCTGGCATTCAGTGTGAGAACAGAGCTTCTGATTTTTTTACACTAGAGAGGTCTCAGTAGAAGCATTATTCACACAATATTGGAATCTTCCTAGACTGAGAAAGTTGTGATCGAGTAGAAAAGAGGCTTTCTAGCAGAACTTGTATTACAGCTTTAATGAGCAGAAGAGGATTTAATAAATTGTTTTGCAATGTACACATAGGCATTTTGGGTCATTTGTTGCTTTTTACATATTATGAGATGTTCAATGGATATAGAAAAGCAAACAGGGCTATCCTAAAGTTTGGGATGCACACTGTTCTTCAAAAGTTTTGGTACATCGACTCTGCAAGCATCTAAATGTGCCTATTATATTTTTTTTTCATGAGACTACTTCAGTGCATCAGCATATTTCTGTTTTTATCATTGCAGCTCATTCAAGGCCTGTCCCAAGACCAAGATACGAAGACAATTTCCATGATGATGGACGATACGACAATGCTCAGCACCACCCCCACGATGAATGGAGTGAAGACCCTAGAGATGACTTCCCAGGACCATCTTACAGAGCTGCGAGCCCTCTCATTAGGAAAGAGAATTATTACCACGAACAGTATGGCCGCCCGGTGACTCGTGACCGGGAGTTTGGCCATCCAGCATCTCGAGAACGGGAATTTGGCCGCCCAGCAGCTCGTGACCGGGAGTACGGGCGCCCGGCTACGCATGACCGGGAGTACGGGCGCCCAGCATCTCACGACCGGGAGTACGGGCACCCGGCCTCTCACGATCAGGAGTACGGGCACCCCGCAGCTCACGACAGGGAGTTTGGGAACCTGGCTTCTCACGACCAGGACTACGGGCATCCCGACTCTTGGGAATCCACTGGAGCGCATGAAGCTGACTTTAGTTCTGCAGATATTTTAGGTGATTTTAGATCGCCGGGACTCATGGAAGATGAGTATGGCAACATGGAAAGCCAGGAGTACGAGGTGGAGTTTGGGATTCAGTCTGACAGCGAGTTCCGACCCCCGGTGCGGAGGGGCAACATTGGCAGGGGCAGAGTTCTGCGAGGAAAACGTATTGCAAGGGGGGCTGCTAAAACGAAAATATTCAAAGGAGATATCAAAGCTCCCCTAAAGAAGTGGAACACGAAAAAACTGCAGCCAGGCCCTGAGCAGAAGCCAGCTGTGCAACCTGATCAACTGCCAGAAATTGCTGAACGCCCTAACCTGAGGCCGGTGCCTCTCCAGCGCCCTATTCAAAGGCCAGCTCTAACAGCCCAGAGACCTATTCTCAGGCTTCCGAAGCCTGCGCACGTTTTTAGAAATCTCAATTTTGATCTTGTGGACAAGTCTGACATTTTCTCAACGTTTGGAATACAAATCATAAAGTGGGCTGGATTTCACGCCATAAAAAACGATGCGGAATTTTCCCGGCTCTTCGGAGCTCTCTTTGAGCTGGAGACAGAAACCTGTGCGAAAATGCTTGCTTCGTTCAAATGCTCCCTCAAGCCAGAACACAGAGATTACTGTTTCTACACTATCAAGAGTTTACAACATGCTGCTTTGAAAACTCCCAAGGTGGACAATGAATTTTTAAATATGCTGTTGGACAAGGGTGCTGTGAAAACAAAGAACTGCTTCTTTGAAATAATAAAACCTTTTGATAAATATATAATGAGGCTACAAGACCGCCTGCTAAAAGGTGTTACACCTCTGCTCATGGCCTGCAATGCTTACGAGTTAAGCATTAAGACCAGTGGTTTTGGTAACCCCAGAGTAATGGCAAGTGCTTTTGAGACCACTGTTTCTCTTTGTCGTAAGTCTTTAGCACTTCTGGGTCAGACCTTCGCGTTAGCATCTGTTTTCAGGCAAGAGAAAATACTTGAAGCTGTAGGGCTCCAGGAAATGGCTCCAGCACCGACGCTATTCCCCAATTTCGATGATTCCACGTTGTTTGGAAGAGAGTACATTGAAAACTTGAAGGCTTGGTTAGAGAAAAGTGGATATCCAATTCAGATGAAAAAAGCTGAAGCAGAGTCCACAGTACAGCTTCAAAAACCCCCTCCTGACACTCAAGTTACAAGTGAGTGAATGGCTGTAGAATGCCTCGCAGTACATAATTGCTTTATTTGTCACTACTGCTTCATCTCGTATCTTTTATGGCTTTACTAGGTCAGGAATTCCAAGTTCTGGGAACTCCATGTAAATCCCTAGCAGTGCTGAGGCAGGTAATTTTGTCTGCTGTAGCTATCACTTCCAGTTCTGTGCCAGGCTGTACAGATGAAAGTACATCCCCTTCCTGCCCTCTCCCACGTGTGTGAATGTTTCAACTCAAGGATTTTCACCTCGTGCATTATTGCACAACATGGAATTTGAGGAAGGAAGGTGAGGAGAGCAACCTAGGGACACAGACTGTGCTTTCAGCTGGCACAATTTGGCTGCCTCAGCTGCCCTATCCTCTTAACATCACATCTTCCAGATAGGCCATGACCACACCTGCAGCTGGCTACGTTACAGAATAAATATTGGCATATAAGCAGAGTCCGAGACGTTACCATTACCAGTTTTATCAGATGCAGGCCCATATTTTTAAGTTGTTTACATAAAATCTATAGGAATGCCATTTTCTCTGCTGTCTTAGGCCAGTTCATCCTGTCTAAAGCATTCCTAGCCATGACTGTACTCATCTGCTCTTCCCTAATTGAACTTTGGATACTTTTGCAGCAAGGTCTTGCAACACAGACACCAAGTGACTAATAATTTGCAACTTACCCCTTTCAGAGTAGTGCTCGAATGGACTTACTTTGTTAATTCTCCTTAATTTCCTTCAGTACCAAGAGAGGGCATTTTTTGTGCCAATACATTGAAAAATCGCAAACGTCAATATGCCAAAGAATAACAAAGGTGATGTATTCATACCCTGTCGATGAAAATAACTCAATGGCTGCATTTTATTTCTTCCTACAGTCCCCCAGCGAGCTGATCGGAAAATTGTAGAGACAATTGAACAGCTAGTGAACAGCATTGTTTCGGGAACCTTGTCTGCCAAAGAGAGAAATGCTCAAAAGAACAGTCCTGAATACTGGTAGGTGTGTTTGAACAGTATGCCCTGCTACTGCTTTGCTCTCCTGAAGGTGTTTGGATTATATTTCATTAAATTCACTATTTTATTCAACGGGTGTAAGATCAAAGCCTGTTGTATGTTTAACTAGATTATTTGAAAATCCGCGTGCTTCCTAATGTCCCTGGAAATTGTCCTCTTGCTCCTGTTTTGTGTAGTAGACCTCGTTCCTTTTGATCTGTCAAGAATGACTGTATGTCAATCCAAGTTCAAGATACTCAAAATGATTTACATTTACAAGGTGAAAATATTAAATGAATGCGGTTAAAATAAATATATAGTAACGTTTCAGACTTCCTAGCGTTCTACAAGTAATGTTGGAAAATGAAAGCTGAGATGCTTCCAAGTGTAATAATCTTTTAATATGACAGTATCGCTCCATGTGTGAATTGCAGCATAGCTGATTAATTACAAGCCAACAAATTTATGTCAAAACCTTCCATCATTTATTTGCTTGGCATACGTTATATTTACTTGTTGCTTTCAGAATGAAGTTGCCTCTTAGGCTTTCAGGTTTAGGCTTTGTTTTATGTGTATAATTTTCTTTTTATTTAGGTTCTTGTCTGATGAAGATAGTCTAGAATACAAGTACTACAGGCTGAAGTTATCAGAGGTGCAGAGACGGACATCATTGGGAAAAGAGGCAGGTGGTGAGGGCAGAACACTAGAAGAAGCTGCAACAGAATCGGTCAGAGCTATGTTGTATGCCAGGAAAGTCGCAAGTATTAAGAGAAGGCTGTTTAAAAGGAAGAGGCTGGGAATTATAGCACAACATGGAATTCGAGGAAGGAAGGTGAGGAGAGCAACCATAGGGACACAGACTGTGCTTTCAGCTGGCACAATGCTGAAACACCAGGACAAGCATCTTCAGAGTTCAGTCGAATCCAAGCCTTCTATGTCAGAAGCCAACACATCTGAGAAGAATTCTTCTCTTGATGCAACCTCATCTTTGCAATGTGCCACCAGTTCAGAGGCCCCTCTGCCAGCAGAAGAAAAGGCGGATTCTGAGGATTTATTGGCACCATCTGAACTTTTCCTACCATTGCCCTCTCAGTTTCCTGATGGTAAGTGACAGTTCAGGATTAGATTTTAAACTGCAAATTAAACTGGAAATTCTAATCATCATTTGTTTTGTGAAAGTAGATAGTTCTAAACTGTGCTGACCTTCCAGCGATGTAGGTTTTGTATGGCTCTGTAGATAAGGAGTGTTCTGTTTTCTGCAGTGGATGCTAAAACGATGGAAACTGCTGAGAAGCTTGCCAAGTTTGTTGCTCAGGTAGGACCAGAAATTGAGCAGTTCAGCATAGACAACAGTGCAGATAACCCAGATCTGTGGTGAGTAACCTACACGTTTATCTGTCTGACCAGTAAGAAAAATCAAAATCTAGCTAAACGATTTTTAAAGTGAGATTTCCTTTTATTGTTTTTTTGACACGCATGCTTTTATTTGATATGTTTAGGGATGGAGGATTTTGAGCAATACTTCCTCTTGTCCTGTTCAGCACCTCTGTTAATGGTAAATGTCCAAAATAAATAAGAAAGAAAATCATTTCTCCAAAATGCACGTATACTGAAATATTTATTCTTTTTCTTTTGTATCCTAAGTAGTCAGCTTGCATCTTGAAGTAAGTGTTCTGCCAAAAGTGTTTTCAATCTTTTTTATTTTTTCTTTTAAATGAGGCTTTGATTACAATGGCCTATGTGCCCCAGCATAAATTAGCACAGGTCTTTCACTTCTAGTTGTACTGTGCCAACAAAATTGGAGCCCTGTTGTTTTTTCTGTCTCCCTCAGAATCAATAAATCTATTTCTACATACACCACATAACTGAAATTTGGAAGGCCTGAATTCTCTTCTGGGGTCTGCTGTTTGCCTTCTGGGTGATCTAGAGCTAGCTTTTTGTCTTAGTTTGTCCATCTGCATAATGAAGATAATTGTACTAAATTCTTCACAATGCAATTTGGGAACCACACCTCTTAAGAGCTAAGGAGAATGACTGCTGTACTTAGCACATGTTGTAGGGGAATCCTACAGTTCTTCAAAAACATCTTGAATGACTATTCAAAAAGCTAATAAGAGATTTATTTGTAGTATATTGCTTGTAGATAAGAAAATCTTACTGATATTAGTTTTCACTCTAATTTTTGTTCAGGTTTCTACAGGATCGAAGCAGTTCTGCTTTCAAGTTTTACCGGATGAAGGTCTATGAGTTATGTCCATCTATCAACTTCAGTGCTGTGCCAGAAGCAACCGATGCTGGGGAAAATGCTAAACCTGAAGAGAGAAACTTGGATATTTCAGAAGAGGAGGAGGAGGAAGATGAAGAAGAAGAGGAGGAAGACAATGAGGAGGAAGCTGAGTTTGAGGAGGATATTTCTCGACCTTTGGAAGAAATGGAGCAAGCAGAGGAGGGAGAAGAGGATGATATCTCAGCAGGTAGAAGTGCGGAAAACCTTGCTGAAGAGTTGATTTCCAAGACAGGAGAGGAAATTTCAACAGGTGAAAAGCAGCTAGCTACATCATCTGATGGTGCTATACCAAATCTGTCAACACAGGCATCAGCTCCTGCTCCTGGTACCCTATTTCCCCGTAAACGAATCAGCAGCAAGTCTCTGAAAGTCGGTATGATTCCTGCCTCTAAAAGGATATGCCTCATAGAAGAACCAAAAGGTGAGTGCTACAAGTAAGTTTTGTGCATATCAGTACA
This sequence comes from Netta rufina, assembly GCF_964035555.1. NCBI lineage: Eukaryota > Metazoa > Chordata > Aves > Anseriformes > Anatidae > Netta > Netta rufina. Next base: position 4,534,630 of record NC_140152.1, on the reverse strand, counting down.
GAATTTGTGTGTTTTATGTACTTTGTTACCGATGGTTATTGGCTGAAAGATTAACAAAAATTAATGCAATGTTCACTTGAGATGGAAAAGGAAATTCTGAGTAAATGGCGTGACTTTTTTTTTGTATTGTGGCATAATAGCGAACTTGGTTATTTGAGATAGAGATTAGCTGCATAAAACATCATTCCTCACCTCTAACATAGGTGAATGTTACCTTTTTTCTGGGGCTTAAAAAACCCACAGTAGTAATTTTTGCAGGTTTCAGTTCATCAGTGTATGACAGGTTTAACAGGCCTAAGTATAGCACTGAACACATTTTGAGTATCTGACAACTCTATAAATGTATTTAGACTTTGGATTGGCCTGCTAAATTTTGTCAATACAGCCACAGCAGAGAGGTGGGTCATGATATCATGAAAATTGAGAGGTAAGTAGCTTAAAGCTGATCATATGTGCTCTGCAGCTGCTTTAACAAATGTGTTTTCTCTGTGTAATGATATTTATTGGTGAAGGCTGTCATTTGTGATATGAAAATGATATACAATAACCCCATATAGGTCCAGTCTGAATTTTCTGTCAGAGTATTACAGAAGCTCATGGAAAAGGAAGGCCTAAAGTCCTTATCATCCATCAGTGTATTGCTGGCAAGATATATCCCAAACTCTATGCATGAATGCACTTGATTCTCCTTTTTTTTTTTATGTAGTTTGGGGGGCAGAGGGGAGTTGTCTGACTCTTTGTTGTTGTTGTTGGGTGGTGTTTTTTTTTTTTCATTCTGATCTTTCTTGATGATTCTGGCCTTAGGCCAAGGCATTGAGTTAGAGTTCCACTTGAGCATGTACTTTTTGAATTCTGTATTAAAATTGGTTTTCTTTACAGCTAATTCTTGTCTTTTATTTGACTTGCAGTGCACGAACCTGTCAGAATTGCTTATGATAGGCCTCGTGGTTGCCCAGTTACAAAGAAGAAGAAGGTAAAGAACTCTTCTGGTTTGCCATTGCATTCTGAGAATCAACTGTCTTTATAGGAAATAGCCTCTGAAAATGTGTTATTGTCAAAAATTCAAATTAAAATCGTAAAAGCCTGGTTCTCAAAAAGACTAAATCTGAAGAGAGCCATGACTCCTGTTATCTTGTAACTACCTCTGTCAAAATTAAATATTCTATGATTAAAGCACTATTGAATAGCTGTGTGTTAACCTTTTTTTTTTTTTCTTAAAAGAAAGAAAGGAGTGCATTGCTGTCTGGAAAATGTAATTTTTTTAGAACATTTAGTGAAATAGCATTTGCCTGCTGCTGTATTTGTAGTATGGATTCAGTCATTAGATCATTTAGTGGTTGTTAATAAAAAAAAAAAAAAACAAAAAAAACAACATAACTACCATTTAAAATATGAAAGTGTACTCTATTTTAATAATGTAATTAAACAGATTCTGAACCCAAAATATATATAAATATATATATATTTTTTTGGTAAACTAGCAATACAGATGTTTATTATCATACTTTTTTTGTGTGGCTACAGGAAGTGCTGCTTAAAACATAATTTCGCATTTCCAGAATCTTAAAGACAATTAGTTTATACGCTTTTTGGGGGGATTAATTTTTAATATATTATCTTCTTCTATACAAACAACAAAATCTTTTTAAAATTTTTTTCCTCCCCACAGAAACCAAAAGATTTAGAATTCTCACACAAGAAACTGACAAACAGGAATGTAGGTTTCCAGATGCTTCAGAAGATGGGCTGGCAAGAAGGACATGGCCTGGGTACACGAGGAAAAGGAATCAGAGAGCCTGTAAAAGTGTATGTAATGGGAACAAAATGCAGAAATCTGACAGCTGTGGAAAAGGCTGGGATTCTGGTAGCAACTATTTTAATCTAACCCACCTTGATGTGGCCAATTCCGTGTTTTGTTTCCTTCTTGATGTTGCCTCTGGCCTCAGCAAAGTTGAGCGTGGAGACTCCGCGCATTTTTCTGGCCAGGCTGGGCAAAGTGTGGTCTGGAAGGTGGCTGTTCCTTGCTGTGCAATTTGACATCACTGAAGGCTGCAGTGTGAATGCTGCAGGGTGTGGACACTTCTAAAGATACCCGGGTGCCTCTGTTATTCAGGAGGTGTTTTGGTTGGTGTATTTATCTATTTTTTTTTCACCTAGTATTATCTTGGGAATCTCCTTGCTGCCAAGCTAGGTACATACATAACACATAAATAGATTTTAGGAATATTATAAACAGTACTCCCTAGATGTAGGCAACAAAAATATTTTCACTGTAAATACGTAATGCATTCCACTGCATGCTGAAAGAGGTAAGTGCATCTGCAAGGTAAGTGTGTTTTTTCCTTTTAAGCGTAGTTTTGTTTTTGAATCTTCATTTTGTCTTTTAAAGTTGCTGTATCCAGTGTCCACTGCTGCCAGCACAGAGAACGGATAATATCTCCTTCAACTCCCTGACTGAATAAGGAGGCAGAATCAATTTATTTCTATCTAAACCCATCTGCTAAGCTCTCAAGTCCATGCATATAGTTTGTGCGTTAACATTCTGGGTTCTGCAGGGATTTCTATTTTCTTTTCATGCTTTTCACAGTATTGGTCATTTTAATTGGTGGCATACTTCCAGTTGTTTGTTTTCCTTTCTTCTTAACGGCTCCCTGTGGTCTCGTGGCCATTACTTTATTTTCCATTGATCTTTTATCTGCAGCAAATGGACAATGACAGAGCAGTGCACCTGTCCTATGGCTGTCTGGTGATCACAAATGTTAGAACCTCGGGTTCTTAACTTCAGAACTTGTTGGGAGCAAAGATAATAGTAATTTTATTTAATTTCTAAAGCACAAGTCTTGCTGCACAGTTAATCGTAGGCTAATTGTAGCTCATCTGACAGTTAGTCCCTCACATTCTAAAAGTTTCTGGCTGTGTTTAAGAACTGCATTTTTAGTATGTGAAAATACTGTTTTTCCAAAGTAGTGAAGGTCTGCTTTCTGTACCCCTTACAAAAACGTGGTTACTTTTTCTGTAACAAAGAGGTAAGTCCGTATCTGACTGTTTTCATGGTGTCTACCTCTCTTTACTTTCCAGCCAAAGTCATTCTGTGGACAATACAACAATCTCAGTGAGAATGAAACCAGTGCAAGTTAACATTTTGCATTCCCTTGTTTGTTGCTTTGATACAGTGCTGTTTTGTTTATTTTTTTCACCTAGCAACCTGTAGCCTCTACACTTTCCTCCCCATTTCTCCTCCTAGCTCTTCTACTGATGACTTGTTTAAAAGTCCATGTGCTGTCTTATCTCCTCTGAGCAAAACGGGAAGGATTAATAATCGTAGCCACTCCAATCCCAGCATAGAGTTTATCTTGATCATTATATAATGCTGGTATCTAAAATTGATACATGGAGGCACATCAGTTGTTAGTGGAACCTGAGGCTAGTTTTTATTGGAAAAATTATGGTTTGTCTTTGAAAGGTTGCAAGAGCAACTAGTATTTTAATTTGTTATTGTAAAAGATTTACAAATTGGGTGGTGACTCCTCAATGAAATGATGACTCTGAACATTTTAAAGGGAGTTTGATGTTAGCCTTGTGTTGCGCTTCCCTGTCTTGAGAATTTTAATTGTCACAGCTAGGGGTCTGGCCAATTCTATAGTTCAAGAGGCATCCTAAAACCAAAACAAACAAAAAAACAAAACACACCCACTTAAAGGCAGAACACTGTTGTGGAATAGACATTACAGTGAGTAATTATCTTATGTCTTTGATTAGTCTCTTTATTCTGAAAGTAGCCTAGAAGAGGAACTATAGTGTAACCATCAGCAAAAAAAAAAAGTGTTCTTTCTAATTGGAAGTATGAAGCAGCCATTATGTAATAGAAGCAGCAAATGAGGTGTCTGCTTCAAAGAATTCATGCTCTTAAAACACTTATTTGAACTTTTTTTTTTTTTTTTAAGAGTGTGTATATGTAAGGTATTTAGTATTCTGTAAGCTGTCAAATTCTTTTTGGGAAGGCCTTAAATGCAGGGAGCATATAACTCCATGTGGGAACAATAGGCCTTCATTAGATCAAGAAATCAAGAGGATCTTTTAGGTGCTTTACTTCTAAATGTAATTTAAAATGCGACTTTACTTGTTCATACAGCTGCAATGTCAGACTCAAGTACCATTCAGAAATAAAAAGAGCATCCAGGATTTCTGCTGTGGACTGTAAAGTTGAATTTCCTTCTCAGAGCCTTTGAATGTTCTTTTAGACTTGCACAACAACCTACTTGGCTTAAGTGGACCTGTTATTACAGAACTTAGATAAGAACCATTTTTCTCTAAGATTCTCAGATTAATTTCAGTACATAGGGCAATCTGAGAAGTTTTTCCTACTTCATGTAATGAAATCTCTAATAGGTAACACTTACGTAACTGACCTGGAGGATAAAGCTGGCACGGGGTTCCATTCCTGTGGCAGAGTTTTCATTAATCTTAGCTTGGTAATGGGTATGGCCTATGCAAATAGCCTGGAGAAAGAGATGTTTTTGTTAATTATTTGTGTCTCTGCATTCTTGTGGGTCATCCTCTCCCATCTGCTTCCAGGGTAAAAAGCTGTTTTGATATAGTTGATGCCCGTCTGCTTCTGTTGGCAAGTTTGGATGAAGAGAGATGAGTTAATGACTTTTTTTTCTTGAAAGGGCAGGACCTCCAGGTTTTGTCTATGGTGTCTGTTGTGCAAGACTTTAGCTTGCTTGGGGTACTAGAAATCTCAGGCAAGCAGCATTATGTTCCCTTGGTAAAAAATTCATCTTTCTTGCAGAGTTAGTGGTGTTTCCTACTTACTCCTCAATGTCTCTGACTTCTGCAGTTTTTGAATTGTAAGAAACGAGGCAATTTTCACCATCTTTTCAACAGAGAATCCTATCTGCCATGAATAAAGTGGTTAATACAAAAATTCATGTAAGAATTTGATCTGTTAGATGATTCTATCTATGCTGTTCCCTTAATATGGTAGGAACATTTTCTTCTAGTGGGTGTTTGCATGTGTAACGGGAGGTGGGAATTATTTTCTAGTTGATCTGGTATGTCAGGTACCAAGCCTTTGCTCTCTTCCTCCCCCCAAGTGAAGCAGAGGTACTTTCCACTTGAATTGTGTCTATTGGAAGGTATTGTTAAGATCTCTTCTGCACATTGTCAAATGTAACGGAAACAGTGTGTTCTAACTATTCATTTTACTCCCTAGGGGTGCTACCTCTGCAGGGGAGGGCTTGGGTGTTGCAGGGGAAGAAAATAAAGAAGATGCATTTGATGTTTTCCGTCAAAGAATGATACAAATGTACAGGCAGAAAAGAGCAAGTAAATAGGTATGTGCAATGGGCAAGTCTGGTTTGTGAATTCCTGCAAACATTAAAATACCATTATTTTTTTTTTAGTCTTCCCTTACCAAGAAAATATGGTTGTTTCCATGGGTTTATCTGGCTCCTTAACGTTTCAAGAAAATCCAGCCCTACCTTGAACTGCTGAATTACCCCAAATCTTACTTTCTAGGTATGACATAAAGAGACTCGCTCACTAGAAAGTGCATGGATATGCAAAGGCTGCTGTGTGAAAGATCTTCAGCAGAGTATGCCAGTATGAAGAACAATTTGTTCTGTAGTAGTGGACTTGAACGCTAATGTATTAAAACATTTTCCAAGGTTAAAGTTAGTCTTGTATTTAATTGTGCAAGCTAACAACTTGGATGTCATCTTCTGAGGAAGAAACAACTGATTTTGTTCTCGGAAGTGCCTGTTTACCTCTCTCTTTGGCCAAGTTTGCCTGTTTTGTGATGAGATGGCTTACTACAAAGCAACATGACTAGCCTGCTTCAGCTCTGTTCCTTTCTGAAGCCAAGAACCTTCTCAGAAATTCAGATCTTAATGCAAGGCAGTCCAGTTTATATTTTACTACATTTTGTTGATGGGCTAATCTTCTGATTCACTTCTGGAGTCTGCATAAAGCAGTTTCTTTTCCTCTACACACCAATTTCAAGAAGAATCTCTACCTGTGTACTTATTTTATATAGGATTCTATATTATAAGTGTAGGATGAGTAACTCAGTTCATCTGAGTCTGAGAACGCTAAACTCTTCCTTGAAAACTTCGGCTGCTAAGGTTTTCCATTGTAGCAAGCAATCAGTACATATTTTATGTGTAATTTTTGATTTACACAAATTTGCAGCTCTTGTCCAGCAAATTCTTGAGTAATCTCTTTCCTTCTCAAAGAAGTTTTAAGTCATGACCAGGTGCAATCCATTTGTCTGCAGAAAATGCTGAAGGAAGATACCTGGAAGTCAGATAATCAGAAGCGGAGCATCAGTTTTTTAAGACCATCAGTTCAGAGAGTTATTTCTGTTTCCATTAAACATTTGTTTTGCAGAAGTTCTTGATTGGAAAAAATCCCAGGAAATAAGACAAAAAGCTTGACGTTCTGAGGGACTATTCCAGAACATACTGAAAGAGAAGACTGGATTAATCTACTCTGCTTCAACAAAAAGCAATTCCTAACTTCTTGGTGAAGCAGCTCTGAAGACATGAAAGTTTTAGCAGTGTTACCACAAGGTCCAATCATTCATCTTTTTCAGGCTAGCACATCAATAAGAGAGAGATCTGTGACTGGATTACTGAAAGTGACAGAATGTAATATCACACTTTTTAGCATACTCCTTTCTCAAACAAGTCAAAAGTCTTCACTTGAATGTTACAGTACCGAAACCTACTTCACTGACATTCTCTTTAAAGAGTTTATCTTGAGCTGACGCATGTTCTGCTTACTAGGATTGAGTGCTGATGTTTTCATCCTGCATCATGCTTCTTGCAGAGCAAAGAGCTTGTGGTACACCACTAATAGCACCCCACAGTAACGTGGCAGCATCTCAAGTTTCTAACTGATAAATACGCAAGAAAATGTGCTCTTCAGTTATCAACTTGCCTGTACCTGCTGTTTAAAGAACAAAATTATACCCTCTCTATTAAAAAGCCTGCTGGTTGAAAGGGAGTGTCTTCGTTTTCATTCTGTAGCAACAAACTTTTCTTGCCTGTAACAACCAGTTCTAGTTACAAATGCAAGCTTGTTTTTTTTTCTTTACAGTATGAGTCTGTGAAACCAAAAGAAATAATATCATGTCATGGTGTAATTTTCCGATCACTCAGTTTTAGTTGCTTTGAAGCACATGATCAGTAAATAAAACCATAATGGCAGGTATAGAAAAATATCATGCTGGTAGTTGTTTTTCCATGAGCATCACGTGTCTTCACCTTTACATTGCAAGAAGCTGAAGCCTGAAGGCCAGAAATACAAATGAGTTTATCTGGTTATTAAACTTGATTAAAGGATAGGTTAGGGGGTTCTCATAGGCTTTACTTGGAAGTACTTAAAATCCATGAATATTTTGGACCACAGGCTACTTTAAAGTTCATCAGTTACCATATTTGGCAGTGTACACTTATCTGTTAAGTTCCCGTTTGGGTTTGTTCTTCACTGCCTCTCTTTCTTTCCTGTGCCTGTTTAGCAGTTATGCAATGTAAAACTCGAGCCTTTCGAAAAGGAGATCTATCAGTCACAGCCTGTTTTAGAATGACAATCTGGAACCAATATTGTTGGCTTCTGAGCTATTTCTCAGATCCACTCAGAAGCTGTTCTTTTAGTTTCATTGATGAAGCTGCCAGTATTTCTGTTCACGATTTGTATTTCCTTGCAAACTTCCAGTTCACCTCTTCTTTGACGTTCACATTTTGGAAGCAGTCTTGATTATATGTTACACTCCTTGCAAAAAGGCACAAGGCAAAGTGCAGTTTCACTTTGGATTGAAATCCACTCTCTCGCCCAGATCAGCATTCTGTGATATTCTGATTTAACCTGAGTTTGTTGGGCACGGTACCATTTGGGGTGCATTTGCTAAACACCTACTTACCCAATCTGGGAAAACTGTTGGTGTCCAGATTGGAAAATGGTACTTTCCTTTCTGATTGCAATTCAGAGTGTAATGCTGTCTTGAAAATAAAGGTGAACATTGGGAAAATCTTAATCTGCTACCCTGGATGACTGTAGTGTGGTCTATCTTTCTTGTGCCAAACTTTAATTTTGGACGAGATATCAGCAGAGCAGTATTGGTGCTGAGATTCCAGTGTTGCTCTCAAAGTGGGTTGCCGTTTGCCACTTTTATCTTGTGTTACCAAGAGATGACCCTACGCTCCTTTTCCAAAAGGAATTTCCTTATATTTTGTCCTGCTTTTGCAGGCAGCTCTGATTTGAAAATTTAAATACGTGTACATGTGAAACGTTTGTTATGCAGATACATTGCCTTGTTTAAAGTTTACTAGCTTCTTTTCTGTTATTTTAGTTCCAGGCTCTCTTCCATGAAGACTGCAAGCTTCAGTGAACATTTTAACTAACTTCAGTGGTGTGTCTACTGTCTTTTGGTTGTTTTTTTTTTTTTTTTTTTTTCCATTAATCTTGTAGAGCAATTTGCTAGTTTCTGTTCCGTGCAAATTGGCAGTAGTGCTTAGCTAGTAACATTAGCTGCTTATGTTATTGGATAACTGACATTTCTTTTTAGTGTAAGTAAACATGTTAGCATTGTTAATCTTTTAATATCTGCAATAAATGTAGAACTAAACAATTTCTGGTTTAAATGTTTTGCTTGTGAATTTGGCCATCTGTAAGAGATATGCATCATTTTTGGCACTAACAAGTGGAATTGAGATTATGCAGTGTTACATTAGTGTAAAGCAGGATTTTATAGTATACGAGGGAAGGAAGGTCCCTCTGTTTCTGTGCTGCTAAGTGTTTCTGTTGAGAATACCCACTAAATCATTTCTTAGTCACTGTTTCATGTGGCTTCCAGTGCTTTAAACCCATACACAGCAGTGTTACTCCACAGGAATGCCAAAACCAAGGTGCCCCAGTCAGAATGCAAGAGTTTTACCTTTTATTCCCATATCCCAGGAATTAGTTGTCTCTCTGATTTTCTTTATGTACTGACTTAAAGAGAGCAAAGCTTTCTCTTTACGTATGTGTGTGTGGTTTACTGTTGCCTTTAAATTCAAATTCCTTTATAAGACAGGATATGAGGGGGAAAATTGCAACAAAATGAAATTTAACAATTGTGCAGCCACCTTCTATTTAGAGGTGAAGTGAGAGTGTTTATTTTGCTAAAGATACTGGCTAGGTGTCCTGTCCCTTGCTTTTATACTGACAGCTGTGGCATGCTTTACTAGACAAGCTGAAGTCCTGGCTATGCCTTTTTCTTCCTTTTCCTCCTTTGCCTTCAACAACTTATTATATTTAAGGACCTGGTTCTAGAAGAAGGGATGCTTGCTCTCGTTGGAGAGAAATAAGGAGATCCCCATTTTGGGGGAGGTGCTCTAACAGAGTAAAAGAACTATAGTTAATAAATAATACACTGTTTGGAGTAATTGTGTTGGAGTAATATGGATTTTTTTTGCCTTCAAGGCTTTTCTTTGGTGTAATATCAGTGATATTTTTCCTATTTATTGGTTTTTCTTTGTTTATTTTAGACAACACTACAGCATCCTTAGTGTGAACACTTAATCTGTGCTGAGATGTTACTTCTCAAAATCAATGTACAGTATTTTTTTTCTGTTGATATTCCGTTCTGCTTTAAAGTTAATCCTGATGTATGGTGCCCAAAGAAAGTCTGGACTCAGAAATTCAAATACTGTTATTTTGGATTGTTTTCTATCCTACAAGCAGGTATATTTTCTAATTGAAAATGAACTCCTGGAAGTGCTGTACCATCTGTCATTCTGCATATCTCATGACTGAGTGGCCAATCACAACCAGACTGTAGATTTGAGCAATAATAAACACCTGAAATGAGAATATGCTCAAAGAACAATAGGGTACTTCGGAAATAACTAGTTTTTGTGAACCTTGTTAAGTAGGTAACTTGCTGGATTGCAGCAAGTGTGGAAAATGTTTGCATTATCTGTGGGCAATAAAGTTACTGCTGTTTAAGAAAGTGCTAGCACACAGTGTGTTCTCTTCAGTCTTTGGTGCCTAATTCATGTCATTAGAAAGTTGTGCTAATTTCCTTGAAAATCACTTCCTCGCCAAGACTTTGCTCTGAGAGGGAAGTCATATCTCATTATCCTGCCCCTAGGTAATGAAGCAATGGAAAAGTGGCAAATACAAAGGAAGAAAATCCTATTTTTAAACAACTTCCTCTTTGGCAGTTGTCTGTTACAGACTATTTCATTCATGGGATTAACAAAAGTTCCTATCTTTCAACAGTTTACAAGACCTGTTTCAGAAACTGGAACTGTTGTTGGATAGGAAATCAGAACTTTGAAAAACAATCTAAAATGAGAGAAAATTGACAAGTCCCAATCCGTAAATTCTGGCTTTATTTGCCTCAGCAGTTACTGTGGGCTATTTTCCACTGTTAGTGGGAGGAAGGGTGGTAAAGGCAGTTTGGTGCAGTTCTGATTTATCGTGTACACCACATACAGAAAACTCCAGTGAAATAACTGTTCCTGTTCAGTGCTGGCAGTGACATGTAAGTCGTTCCGAGGATGCGGATCCCTTCTCAGATGTGTACGTATGTGATGTGTATGCACCTCCCAAACTCACCATTTAATCCTATGTGTAATCACTATATGATACTATATAATAAATACTAAATACTACTAATAATAATAATAGAGAAGACAAATTGTTCTGGGCGTAATTTGGCATGGAGAGAAGAGAAATAAAAAGCAACTGTCCCTGCCGCCTGCCACCAGTCACTCCCACACCTTGGCCCCACTGCGGTGCTGGAGAAGCATGCGCTAGGAAAGCCAGAGGGAACGAGGGTCTTCATTAGGCACTGGGGAGTGGGATTTTCCTTCTATTCCCTCTGAGGTCCCCTTACGGCGCCCGATGTGGGGACCCTGAGCGGCCATGGCCCCCAGGCCTCGGTCACAGCCTGCGGGATTGTGACGGGAGCGCCGCTCCCTGAGGCGCTGCGGCCATCTTAGGGGGGTGGGAGCGGGGTCCATGCCCAGCCTCAGGGGTTGCGGTGTGGGGTGCTGGGTTTGGGGTTATCCCCTGAGGGGCCGTGGGGTGATGGTTGTGGTGTGGCTGGGTGGCCCTGCTCCTGTCCCTTAGGCTTGGGCCACCTCTGCTCCGCTGCGCCACAGGTGCCGCCCAGCAATGCCCCTCAGGGAAGGGGTTGGAGCAACGTGCTATGGGAATCCGGGCTGGGAATTACGTTTTTTTCCACAGAAAGAACAATGGAATGGGATGGTCACAAGCGCCTGGTGTCGTTTACTGCCAGGACTAGATGTCCCAGGTGCTGTGAGCAAAGCTGGGCACGGGAAAGTCTGAAGTGTGTGGAAAACGTCTGTTCCCAAATAGCACAGTCATATCGAAGGAGGCCTCTGCTGGTGGCCAATAAAACATTTTGGCACTTACAGGCATGGGCAATACCTGTGCAGAATCACACGCTGGATTACAGTACAGGGTCAAACACAAGTTATTTAATAGTATTTTGAAGTTTCCAACCTGATTTATTAATTTAAAACTATTTTAACACAATATTTGACTTGGCTTATGCTAATGTGAACAGTTTCCTCAGCTGTTGGCGTTGCCACCAGATGAAAGTGCAAACAGAACAGAGATTCCCTTCATGAAAGCAGATGTGGAATCTGACTTCGTGGTTTCTGTAATTGCAGATGACACTACCTAGCTTTAATTTTGCTTTGAGTTGGCTGGGGGGCATATTCTTTTAGGTGTGCTGCCAAAATTTCAGGCGCAAGAGTATCTGATTGAAACTAGTTTAATACAATATAAATTCTTTTTTCATAGCATGGTTGATTTGTATACATATATTACTTTATAATACATATAGAAACTGGTGAATTATTGTAGAGAAGAAAGCAGTCGTAGCGATGATTTTTCTTAGACCCTTAAAGTAGCTGACTGCTGCAAAATGCTCCCACTCGTTCTTACTCTTTGTAAAATCATACTTAGATACCCTGCTGAAAATCCAAAACATTTCAGCTTGCAAATGAGAATCACAAACTCAGTGCAAAGCTAATAAATAAATGCATTGTTTGCTGGTAATAACTTGGACTTGCCATCAGAGTAGGATATAGTTCTGATTAGTATCAATATAAGTAATAGCTATAAAATCTTATAAAAGGGGCACAGTTGACCATGTCTTACAAAAATGAAGGTAACCAATGTTATGTTAACTTATGCTTTCACATTCTATTATAGGCAATTTCTTAGAAAAGCTACCTTACAGTTATGCTCTGCAAGAAATGTGGGGTTATTAACTAGTTTGTAGACTGTGAGGAAAATAATGATTTTTCTCTTTCAAAGTTTAGTTGAAATAACTAAACATCTCGAAGGAAATTCAGCATTTTTATAAACCTTTCTGAAATGTAACAGTAATTGTAATCATGTTTGTTATTTTTTATTTCTAGTGCATTGATAATTTTGCCCGGAGTATTGGATATAATACTTCTTCTGACTTGCCTGACAAAGTCTTGCAGTTTGTTAGAGATCACCCTCTAATGGATAATTCTGTAAATCCATTCGGTAATAGGCTTGTGCACTGAAGAGAAATTCAAATTACACCAGGATTGTAGTAGACAGAGTCACTGGCCTAGATAAACAAACATATGATGTTATGTTTCTAGGAACAGGTAAGTGTTTTTATTTTAGCAAATGATACTTTTCATTTTTATGTATTTTGTAGCAGAATTTTTATGGAGACTTCAAAAAAGTAGAAGTATTCATTAGCTGTGTTTGAAGTTTTGCATTCAGATGCTGTCTTGCTAGTTTAATATTTTCATACCAGTTAGATTAAATGTTTTTGGCTTGTTGGACATTAAAAGGCTCTCTTTAGAAATTTTCCATATCAAAGGAGGCTTCACATAATGATATTTGCAAATTCAGGGATTGTTTGAGGTCTTTTTTCCTAGAGAAAAAAAAAAAAAAAAAAAAAAGTCATTGCTTCTCCCTTACTGAAATAAAAAATAAACAGTGCTTTGAAGAATTTCAGAAATTCCTTATGCCTAGGAATGTCTTCTAAATCTCCATCTAATTTCATCATGAAATATCAGGCTGTGACGTTATGCAATGTTAAAACAAGTTTATCTTTAAAAATACATTTCTTTTTATGTAGATGACGGATATTTACATAAAGCTTTCACTTGTGATGGAGAAATGTTCATTGTGGAAGAGCTACAGCTGTTTCTGTCCCCTGAGACTGTGCCATTTCTCCAGCTGTCTTGTAAAAAGGTAGAACTTCTGTCCCTGCATATGGAAAGTGACTGCTGTAATAGCTTGCCTCAGGCCTTGCTCTTCTGCGTTGTTCTGACTTTTAAGTAGTTTGTAAATGCTTCCTAATTCTACTTCTATCACATACTCATTAATATCAGAAGCACAGTACATCTTCTTATCTGTAGAATTTTGTGTGTGTCAAAAAATAACTGAAACAAGCCTTTATGATCATTAAAAAAATAAGGAAGGAGCTCTGACATTTTACATGCTGTTTACAAAGCTGTTTTTTTCTAATTTGTATTGCCATTTATTCTTATAAGCTTTTTAGTTAATGATTTTTTTAATAAATACCAAAAATATTGTAATTCATGCTAGAAAATAGGAGCTTAAGATCTCACTGACATTGTAAAACAAGAACTCCCTCCTGTGTTTCTAGGGAATGCTCTATGTAGGATCCCTATCTCAAGTAGTCCAGCTGCCAGCTCCTGTATGCCACCGATACAAGCACTGCTTGGATTGCATCTTGGCAAGAGATCCTTACTGTGCATGGTCTGAGTCTCCTAATGAAGGTGTTCTACTGGCAAATCAAACTGGTGATACAAAATAAAGTGCTGTTGTTTCACCTGCACACCTGATGTCAGATTGCTTTATAAATGCACTCTTGCTGTCTGCAACACAAAATCAGGATGATTCCTAGAAATGGCGTCACACAAGCTGAAACACTTCTTTTCTGTTTTGTTTTGTTTATTTTTTGTTTGTTTGTTTGTTTGTTTGTTTGTGTGTGTGTGTGTGTGTCTGTCTGTTTGGTTTTTATTTTTGCGTTCCCCCAGGAATTTAATTCAAAGTGTGAAATATGGGGATGCTTCCAGCTGCCTTAACGTAGGTATGTGAGCATTTGTTGAAAGAAAGAATATTTTAACATTATGCAATCAAAATATCAAAACATTTTCAGTGTGTGGTCACTGGAATTCTTACGTTATTGAAAACCACAGAATTAAAATCATGCTGTTTATTACTTTTGAACTAAGAAAGATGAGAAAAACACACTGGACTGGTACCACCTAATGCTCTCAAACCCCCACAAAGTCAGAATACTTTACTTCAGGCTGAAACTCTTAAGGGAAGCACAAATGTAACCCCTTTGGAGCTACTGGTTTCCCTGTTAGTAAAGGGATTTCGTTGTCTTTACTCCTAAAAAATTCATTACCTGTTTTTAGACTGGTGGGCTCAATTTGATATTTATTTGAATATGTATCTGGCTTTGTAAGTTCAACTAAATTTTCAGTGTTCTTACTTAAAAACATTATCTTCATCATTTCAGAATATAACGTGAGAAAATTGGTCTTTCCCCCTGAGAACGATGTTCATCTTAAATGTGTTCCTCTGTCGAATCTGGCAAGAGTAGTGTGGAAGTTTAATGGGAGCAGACTTCAGGAGAAGGACTCTAAACACCTCCTCTGTGATGGAGGAATACCAAAATTTAATGTGATAATGGATGAGGCTGGATTCTCTGGTTGTCTCTCAGTAGAGAAATCCAAAGGGAAGGAATTCCTTATCACTGGGGCCTGCTGTGCCCTTTATGTCCATCAAAATACAGAGAAGGCAAATATTAATGCCACAACAAACAAGTACAATGAAGCAGGAGCTGAGGGTTTTAAGTCTTCAGTACCAGCTTCTTTACTGAAAGAGGCAACAAAACAGAAAGCTGTGGACAGCTGAAAAGAGAAGGTTGTTTTAAAAGTCCTGGGGGCTGGTTTTGCGCTTCTTTTCTTATTTGTTTGGAATTTCTACAAGGGTCATTTATCTCTGCCTTGGAAGATGAGAGAAACCAGTTCAAAAACCACCAATGCAGATTGTTTGGGAAGTCCAGCATTGGCTACAGAGGGATCAGGCAGCAAAAAGGAGAGTTCAGCCACACAAATGGACACGTCTTTTGTTAACGAATAAACGCTTGTGAGCTTTTCTTAAGGAGTGCAGCCCCAATGCATGGCACAGTGCAGGTTTTACGGAGAGCTTGCAGCTCACAGAGATGTTTGGTTAAGATGATGTTTCCTGTTAAGGACTGTGGAATGTAAATTTGGGTAGGAGTCAGAAGCTCGGAGTTGGAGATGACAAGCTGCATTGTGTATTACACAGATGCGTTACCACGTAGTGCTTAAAAACAAAATTCCTTCTTTGGGTACCTTTTTGACACCTTAAAACCACAAGAATAAATTTCTTTCAAAAATTGACGCTGATCTACTTTTTTGTAATGTTGGAGTTGCCCAATTACATAAATTAATACTTCAGAAGCTAATAATACTTAGTATTTAGCGCTTTTCACCTTCAGACTTTGTGTTTAATCTACGAATAGCAACTAATTAAGTCTCCCAATGCCCCAAGAGGTTGCTACTACCCTCATTTTTCATGAGGTTAAATTACTTGTCACTGACCATAGTATTCATGTCAGATCTAATGCTTTGTTAGAAGTTCCTGAGTCATCTTCCTGTATTTTTTCTTTCTCTATTTTCCTCTCTTTTCCCTTTATTTAACCTTTCAAAAGGCTTTCCATACATTTATTTTTCTAATGTGTTTTAAGTGACCTTTGTGATGCATCTTTCCCTGTCCGAAAATGCCATGAGCTGACTTATGTACTGCATCATTGTTCCGGATTTATTTCTGAGCTTTGGTCAAAACTCAGACACTGTAGCTCCTTTTATTAAAGGCCATTGAAAGTTGAGCATTTTTTCTGAGACACTTTTTTTTTTTTTTATATATTTTCTAATAAATGTTCTCTTATGTTTTGTGGTTAGAAAAATAACACGGGTTCTCTGTTACTGAAGTCCCTGAACAAAGGCTATGCTGCCTCACTCTGTCTCATGCCAGACATGCATAAAGTACAAGGCTGATTCTCTTCTAGACTTACCTCATTTTTTCCAGTTCTGACATAGCTATGGAAGAAGTCTGCTTGGAAATGGATTCCTCTTGTGGAAGTCTGCACCAAACACATAGCAAGGCACCTGCTTTCAGGCTCTCTTTTTTTTTTGGAGGCCTTTGTCGTCCCTGAATCAAATTATTCTTCCATTGTGCTTTATAACAACAGGTTCTTGTGTATTATTATGTGCAAATACCATAGAGCCAAGGTGAGGCGAGCTGTTGAATGTTGAATTTGCAAGGAGCAGATTCACAGATTCCTGCATCTGTCTTTTCTACCGGTACTTGCCAACATGCCGATGTTTGCACTTTCTATGGACAGATGTCAAGGTGCAAACTGTGTCAGCCTTTCTAGCAAGGTGAAGCCTTGGGCACAAAGTGTGGACAAGAGGACTGCATGAAATGGACATCCGAAAATTAGAAGACTGGATCTCTGTTGGCAAACTGTTATTCCACAAACAGTCAGGCTGCGTTTCAGTGCAATGCAGAAACCAGATCTGAAGTGCACATCTTGTCTCGTAGTTTGAAAGTGAGTCTACATCTTTACAGGGTTCCTTTACCTCTATTCCTAATCCCTCTATGCAAAGGGCTATATGGAGCTTAATGATGCAGACTGGGTGGTGATATGTAATAATCTAGGAAGTGATCAAAATTTCCATTCTTATCTTTGGGGACACTTAACTCGCTTCCCTCAGTGGAAGGAAGTGCAGATGGAATACAAAACCCTATTTCAGAAAATCCTCACAAGGCTACCAGCATTTGGTTTTAGTTCAATTCCTGCTGATCTAATTACCCTAATTTAAATGTGTAAAATAATTAGCTTCGAAGAGTTGCAGATAAGTTTCTGTTAACAGGTCGATATGAAAGATACTGTGCCCTACTTTCGGTAGTGTCTTCGGTGCAGTTTTAGTTCTTTTGTCATTGGTTCCCATGTTGCACGTAGGAAGGACAGAGAATATGGGGCAAGAGGATTGCTGGCGCTCAGCGGTGCGACAGAGCCACGGTAGTCCTGGAGCTGTTGGTGCAGTTGCCAGCTCAGAACAACCATCCGCAGCTGCTCCAACCTGCATCCTGCAACGACTTCTGAGTCTACACTGTGAAAACAAATACCTCCCCCACTGCTCTTGACACCAGGTCAGCTTTCTTGGTTCCAAAAATCCCTTGTGCTGGTAGCTGCTGCCATCATTTCAAGCAGAGAATTACCTTGGTGTTCTCCAAATATGCCTGTCTGATGTTACACTTAAAATCATGGGCAGCAAACAAACCACAGTCTCAAACATGGGCAGTAGTGCGGACACTGGAGGTGAGGAATTCCAACTCTCATTAAAACTCCCTTTTAAATGCCTTACAGAAAAGGATGGAGGTGAAAAGCTGAAAGCAGAGTATGAGGTGGTGGTGGTATCACTAGTGATTATCCTGTTGGTGTTGGACTCTGGTATTAATATTGCTGAATTCTGAATGCTACTCCTACCTTTTATTGTAAAATTACCAGTACAGAGCTTACTTTTTTGGTGCAAATTCTGAAGTTATTAATGCACAGAGAAATTACTGTGCAGATCTGCCTGGGATTAACAAAATCTCTCTTGGGAAGACTTCCCATTAAAGTGTCCTGATAAGTAAAGAGGATGGGGATCATTCAGCAGCAACATAACTCAGCAGCACCGAGTCTGCTCATGGGAGGCTTCATTAGAGTAGTGCAATATTTTAAAGCGAAGCAAACATTTTTGGGAAATGAACAAGGAGTTTTGGTGTTCGATCAGGATTTGGGTGTACTGGCAGAGGTGTCTGGGAGGAAATGCCAAAGCCACACTTCGGGTTCATTACCTGACGTGTCTCTATGAGAAGCTTGCACAGTGACAGCTGCTCTAGAAGCCTGTAGAACTGCATGTACGCTCACACGTCCGCAGCCCCCGAGCTAATGACATAACGTGCTTAAAGCTCGGGATAACTGCAGGCAGTGCAATTGGTTCACGCTGCCCAGTCCAGTTGATAGCACTCAGTCTTGATTTTTGTCACAACGAAGTGACAAAATACCTGGTGCTCACAAGCAGGCCCCCGTCGTGCCCTTCTCATGTGTGGTGACACCAGGGTGGGTGTGCTTCGGGCTTTGCCCACGGAACACAACGTGGGCAGAGCAGTTGCTGCGTGCCAAATCTCTGCTGTTGGATTTACAGCTGAAAAGGAGCAGACAGGAGAAAAATCCATTCCTGGGCTGGCCTTCTGTCACCTTTGGGAGGCCAGGTCGCTGGTGCACCTCTACGCTGGTGATGAAAAAGACATCTCTTCCCCAGACTGACCTGTTCAGCTTCTGCTGCCAGCCCTACAGCTCGTTATACCTGCGCCAGCTCAACTGAAAAGTGCTCTCGTATAAATTTTCTTTCTACCAGGAAGTTTTTTATGGCTGTGATAAAGTCACCCCATATCCCTTTCTTTGATGAACAGATGAAGTGCTTTTATCCCTTCAAGACAGAGCATGCTTTGTTCTTTCCCAGGGCTCTGCTGGGAGCCCCCTTTGGCCCGGTGCAGCATCCCAGGACCCGGAGGGAGCAGGGGAACCTCTCTGCTGCTGCTCAGCACCAGGGTCCCATCACATTTAAGGTCAGCATTGGCTCCTCGGACCTCAGCAGCACGCTAGGAGCGGCTGGGTGCTAATTACCCACTGCCTCCCTTCTCCCCAAGGCATTTTGCTATGTTATAAAAAACACATTCACACCTTACGTTAATTTACCATTTATACAAACGCCTTCACAAGAGGCGGAACAACAAAGAGCGGCCTGTTTGTGATAGAATACGATTAGCCAAAGATAAAAGAAGACTTTTTTTTTTTTTTTAATATTATTATTTTATTTTAAAATCTCAGCGCAGGGCTGGAGCCCCGCACGCCGGAGCCAGGCGGGGCGGCGCAGGGCTGCCTGTAGCCGGCAGGTGGTGCCGCCGAGCCGGCCCCGGGAATAAAGTCGGGAGAGAAGGGAGCGGAGAAATGTGACCGAGATGGGGCAGTTGGCACGGGGAGGAAGCGGATAGGAGAGAAAAAAAAAAAAAAGAGAGAGAGAAAGAACAAAGAAATCGCGCTGCAGGAGGACGGGCGGCAGAGCTGGCTGGACTCTTGGGGGGAGAACTTGCAGGGCTGCGGGAGCAGAGGCGAGCAGACGGCTTTGTCTGAAAAGGGCTTGCAAAGGCACCACCTAATCCTGCCGCTCCCCTCCCATGCTGAAGGGAAGGAGGGCTCCTGGGAGGCAGAAAGAAGGGGAAAGCGTTGGGGGCTGCGGCATCGCGGCGGCCGGGGGAGAGCCCGAGACCCCCCTGCTGCTGGAAGGGGTCGGGGGGGTGCGAGCAGCCCCTGCCCTCGCTGCCCCGCACGGTCGGGGATCGCCGGGGGGTTGGAGCCGAGAGCAAAACTAGCAGCTTGCAAAGTGAGATTCCGGAGGAAATTTAAAGAGCATCCGGATCCGGAGAAAGACAGAGAAAGAAAGAGGAAGGGAGAAATAAATCAGAACGCGGAGAGAACCCGAGGCAGCTGAAGAAAGGACGGGCGAGAAAGAAGCTGACACCCAGGCGGAGATGGGGTGAGCCTGGCAGTTTATTATTCTTGTATCGCTTTGTTACTGATGGCAGCCGAGCTATTTTTAAGGTAACTGCAAAAGAAATCAAGGCTTTAAATTGCATTCTTTATTTTTCTTTTTTCTCTTTCCATATTGCAAGCTTTAAAGTTTAGACTCGCCTTTGATTTTAGGGGTCAGAAAGTAGGAAATTGCAAGTCTGCAACTTCTTAAATCAACTCGTGTGTAAGGGAAGCCTCTCGTGATACATACGTTGTGTGAAGCCCAAACTGGGAGACTTGCTGGGAGGACTGGAGCTGGGCTGTGTTCCCAAACTTTTCCAGAAGTTGGAAGTTGGAGGTTTTGTTTGGCTGTTGTGACTTTGGCACTCAGTAAAATGGATTCTGTTTGCATTTCTAAATGAATAAATGGCTGGTTGAAATTCCCTGCTGCTTTAGTTTATAATCCTCCTCAGATTTTCCAAGAATGAAATAATGCGGCGTGGATGTGGCAGTGAATTCTGGCATGGAAATAGGGGCTTAGCCTGGTATTTAATTTATGCCCTATTTATAAGTCTCAATCGTGTAAGTTTAAGGACCTGACATGTTGTTGTGAGTTTCTTGTGCAATAACTCCTTGTGGCTGGGGATCTGTAGGAAACCTGTCTGATCAACCCCCTCCAAATGTGTGGGTTTGACATTACAAGACAAATAAATAAAATTCTTTGAGGCTTGTTTTCCTCTTGCTGACTTTCCTCTCGGACTGTCTAGATAAATGATTGAGCATTCAAACACACATTCAAGAGGCAGGAAAGGCAGAGACAAAGAATCAAAAGTGACAGCAGTGTGAATGTGGCACAGATCCGTTGAAGTTGGCAGAGTTTGTGCTGATCCAGGGTAAAGCAGCAAGCGTCCCTGTTTTCCTGTAACTTTTCCAGTGATCCACAAAGTCGCTGTAAAACTTCTAAAGCTGCCAGGAAGGGTGTAGCAAGCAGAGTTTGGGACTAGCTGGTTTATCTCCCAGGGCTGTGGGATGAATCCTTCTTGGATCAACCACAGCTAACACCCAGCAGTTACGTGATTTTTTTAGAGGGCCACCAGCTCCCGTGGAAGAAACATTTGGACACTGTCATCATCTCAGCCTGCTTGGATTTCACTCTGTAATTGTAGCGGTGTAGTAGCAAAACTATTGTTAAGCCAGAGATGACGTTTCTACCCAAAATTCCTTACTTCCACTTAACTCCTGAGTTAAAGTGTCTTCTTGCTCACACACTGATCACATGGGGTTATTAAGTAGCTTTCAGCAGCATTTAGATTCCTCTTCATACAAAAGAGATTAAAAGCACACCACCTTTACGTGATGTTCTGGCAGTAGATCTTAGTTATTCCTGAAGCAGGGATTCTGGTCTTTGTTCCTCTGGATTAGATTTATTTTATTTTATTTTGTAACGTCGTGTTCTGCTTTTCATGGACAGGCTGTCCCTGGTCTCTTCTGTACTCACTGCCCTGTAGATATTAATGTTTAGCATTTCCTCTCTGAAGAGGATTGTTGTCAATAACACTTGATCCTGAGGGAAGTGAGCGTAGGTCCTAGCTGAGCCTTCAGTGGACACTTTATTTCTCTGACTCTGCTAGGCGCACTGTCAAATAGAAGCACAAGCAGATGCAACTTCTAAGTTGATCAGGATAGAGTTTACCCACTTGTCACGTTTATCAACCAAAGAATTCAGCCGCTCTTGTCCATACAGCCATCCCACTGACCTCTGCTGAGCAGGCAATTCACATGGGCCTCGTCGAAGGGGCTGCTGCCGCTCCTGGAGCTCTGGCAAGGACAGGTCGAAAATAGCAGCAGACCTCAGTGAGTTCTACGAGCGAAGGCAGGTGTATGTGCCTGGAAGTGTGACGGGTCCTGTAGCTCGTAATGAAGATGCAGAAGCAGAATTTGTGTCGCAGGCAAGGGGCATTTTGAATTGCATACGTATCTCCACGTCTCTGGTTCTAATTATTACCAGACATGTTTTTTCTCAGGAACGTATAAAGAATTATCTAGCTGCACTCCAGCTCTGCTATTTTCTAACTGTAATTATTGTACAGACTTCCAGCAACGCTGTGAGTGCGTCAAAAGAAAGAGCTGTTGAGCTCAGCAGCAGAAGTAACAGTTGTCCTGGGAGGGTGAGTGTGCAGATTATGCTGGAGACACCCAGCAGCAGGGTACTCAGCAGCTGAGGTACACTGTAGATAGAGACTGGTTTCCAAAAGGGGTGGAAAAAGACTTTTGTTCTCAAAACAAAATGAAAAGGAAAGGGAAAAAACAACAAGTTATGTCTTTAAATGCCCTTGATCCCCTTTCTCTGTGCCTGACCTTGTATGCTTGCCGCTATTCCCCACGCTGATCCTGACAGGAGCGTATTCAGCTGGGATTCCTTTGCTGCCCTTTATCTGCAGGCAGGCCAGGAGGCAGCTGCTTTTCATTCCTGTGCTAAACCCTGCCGGGTAATCTCTTGGGAGTGGGGGGAGGCCGAGGGCAAAGCAGCCCACAGCCAGCTCCTGCTGCTGGAGCTGCGCTGCTGAACCTTCCCCGTGAAGTCTGGCCTCTCCCACCTGGGCGCTCGCAGCGTTGTGCCCAAGGTGACGTGATGCAGCACAGATTGAGAGCAAAGCTGCAGCTGAGGGGGCTTGAAAACCTCCATGGCTGTTAGAACAAAGGGCTGCGAGCCAGCCTTCCCAAACTTTGGTCCTAAAGCAGTGGGGTTTTGCAGTTCAGTGTCTAACACCCAGTGTCCCTGTGGTTGCCACAGGCTCTGGAGGGAGCTGCACCCAGCGAAGGGGAAGGGTTGGACTTGCAGAAGAAATGCAATGGGAAAGAGACAGGGTTTGATTCTGCAGCCCCATTAACCCCCACTTCTTCCCCAGACAGCACTGACACACAGTCAGCAGCTCTTCAGGCTGCTCAGGGAAGATAAAAGGAAACAAAGGCAGCAGCCGAGGAGGAGGAGGAGGAGACCGCTTCTCCTGTCCCCTCTGCGTTCCAGTTCTGCCTTTTGAAATATTGGGCTCAGAAACGCGTTTTCCCTCAACCCACCCCAGGCAACCCCCTCCCTGGAATTATCCAGGGCCGTGCCGTGCTGTAGGGTTTCTCTCTCACGAGCTGGTGATCCGACAGAAGGAAGAGCCCCGGCCCTGACGCAGCCAGCGCGGCCTCCCAGCTGACTCAGCGTGGCAGCGGGCTGAGCGCCAGCGCTGAGCCACATTTCTCTCATGCTCGCCTGCTCACGTACCCCTCTCGGCTCTGCCCTGCGGACACCCATCCAGGAAACCAGCCCTTGCAGAGGGAAAGGGTTTTGGGAAAGACGGCAGCGAGAATCGGAGGGTTCCCACCACGGCAGCTGGGAAATTCTTATCTGCTGCTGTGGCTGGCAGAGGGCCTTTATCACAAAACCACCTCTGTTTTGGGGTCTTTGAGCCCAGCCACAGGGCGCAGTGTGAAAATACATTCCTTGGTCTCTGTGCTCTTGAAGGTATCGTGCTCCTGGCAGCAGGAGTAGCACACCCCAAAGCCCTTCCCTACCCTTGTGGCTTAGCATTGTTGTGCCCAGGGGTCACAGAAACAAATGATTCTGCTGATCTGCTACTTTGTGATTTCTCAGCTGGTGTTTTTGATTAGTTTTTTTTAGATGAAGGGGGACAACAGACTGCCTAGGTGTACAGTGAGGTGTTTAAAATGATTCCCCTGCCTGCATCTGAATGCCAAGAGGCTCCTTTCTCTGACAGGTAAATGAGTGTCCCTGCAATGAGAAGCTGCAGTGAGAGAGGAGTCACACGTGAACTTCTAGAGGTGCCCTTGACCAAACCCCATCCAGGAACACCAAGGCAAATGCAGTTTGTGAACGTGGAGCTCAGCACATTCCAGCTGCTGCCTCAAGTGCCTAAATTGCTTATTCCTAAACCTTGGAAGTTTGCAATATTTGTGTCTCTGGAGTGCTTCGAACTTGGACTTGCCCTCCAAATCTCTCTCTTAAAGATCTATAGGTTACATTTGTGTCTAGGATTCAATCCTGCCCCCTTGTCACATGCTTTTAGAATTGAAAACAGGATGGAAACAGGATCCGTTTGGGGAACGGTGATCCTAAAAGCTTCCCCCTCCCAAGCACACACGACAAGGTTTCTTTCTGGTCATGCAGCAATGGGGCAAGTGAGCAGGAGGTAATAAGTAATTCAGCTAACCAAATGGGCATGTTTCAGGTGGGTAGACAGGATTGTGAGGCTACAATTACTGAGGACAAGAAATAAAAGGTTCTCAGTAGGAAAAATCCTCCAGATTGCACAGAAAAAAAGAAAAACAAGGACAAAGCATGAGCCAAATGCAGTGGTGCAGTCAGAGAGAAACCCCTCCCCACACCCTGCGTCGAAGCTACTGAGCAAAGACATTGCTGGATGCCATAAAAGATCTAAACCAAACAGTGTTTAAAGAAAAAAATAAATGAAAAGGAAAAAAGATTTCTTCCTCTTGCCCTTTTCCTTTCAAAGAGGTCTGGCAGGAGGGCTGCAGTTAGCAGCTACCCTCAGGTTTAGGAACCCGCTGATGAGAGCGAGCCTGTAACTGTCAAATAGGATTTTCCTGAAGAGGTGGTGTTTGCCTTGGAAATACCCCAAGAAAGTCAAAGCAACAAAACATTGCTTCTCCGAGAAGGCTGCGCTGTGTGAGGAGCCCACCAGGCAGCTGAAGTCGGGGGTGTGGTGAAGAGAAGGGAACACGCGGAGCTGCCACGGCGCTATTGAAATTCAGGCATGGAGATAAATGTTTGGCTGAGCAGCTCTTTCAGAGGCTGGCTGTCCCCTCTTCTAACCTGGGCTATTCCTTAAAGTGGGAGATGTTTCCTCGTGGGATTTTACACCCTTATCTCGGGGCTGGAGGTTGCAGTGGGGAACATGCCCCGTTTCCAGCCCGGTCTGTGTCTCCTGTGGCTTAAGGACAAAATCTCTTCACCTTTTTGCTTCTCTTGTGCTGCTAGATTCACCTGCTGGCTTGAGAGGATGTCTCTGGTGAGGATTAGAGAAAGATCTCTGTGAAATCCTGTTGTTTAAGACATCCCTAGCAGAGGGACTCACGGTGGGTCGAACCCCGTGTGGAATTCAGGCTGTGAGGCAGGGCTGGCCCTGCTGCAGCTCAGACATCGTCATATTGTGGCGTGGTGGGTCTGGAAAGCATGGTGCCTGTGGATATCCTGATCCACGTGGCCCCACACACTGCGGGTGCTTTAGGGGATGGTGCTGGTTCCAGTCCCTGGTGCTCCCATCCCCTTTGGAGAGGCCTCTCCTGGCGGTGGTCCGTCTCCCATTCTGTTGCAAGGGAGATTCTCCAGCATGCTCCATCTGCAGGAGCCCTGGATTATTCCAGAAGCTCCTATTTAGGATCAGCCTCACAGGCCTGCGAAGAGCCTGCATCCAGGCAGGACATTCAAGGACAGCCCATAAATCTGGTGACATATGTGTTCAGATTACGCTGAATCGGAGAGACAGCTCTGCTTTTAATCTCCTCCAGTCTTTGGCACCTCTTTGCCCGCTGTTCCCCCACCAGGTAAGACAAGGCACGAGTGCAAGGGAGTGAACTGATGCCACCTGTACCTCCTTGGCATCGGGCAGTGCTTGCAGGGTGTTCTCCCCCAGGCTCTTGGCAGCACCTCGATGCATCCCAACCTGGCAAGTTCCCTCACTTGGAGGCAGTGAACTCAGTCCCTCTGGCCCACTCAGTCCTCACCACCCCGCTGACCCCATAAATTAAGAGGACAAATAATGATTTGCTCTCGTAGCAATGGTGAAATGAGCAGCTATTCATTAAGAAATCAATTTGGATACCGTAGTGATGAGGATAATATAAGAATCAAGGTAGCAATGAGACCAGTGAGCAGTTGTGCATGTCAGCTTAATGACCACTGAGTCAGACTCCAGCCAGTGAGCAGATCAGCAACGATTGATCCAAACCCTCTCTTTGTGCATCCTTCCCAAACACCCAGCGACCTCCTTCCAGCAGCTCTCCTGAAGGAGAATCAACAAGAGGAGGCAGCATCCCAGAGCCAGGTGCTTTGCTGTTGTAAGGAACACGTAAGGAATAGATGGATTAATTAAATTATGTCTCCATTTTTGGTGTTAGCTGTTTGGTTTAGCCTGGTGGCTGGGAGCCTGCTGCTGGAGTGTTGGGGGACCTTTCACTTGGGGGAAATTTACTTCTAAGCTATCTGTGGGGTGTGGGACTCTTAGATTTTACCCTTCCCCCAGGGCTGGGTACAAATGCTGGCAGAGTGGAGACCTGGATCCTTTCCAGTTGCCATCAGACACTTGCTGATTGTGTGTGCATCTCCACCAGATCTTTGTCTTATCACTCATTTGATTCGCTTTTTCTTAATTATCTATGAAGGACAGCCCTGGGGGATGTAAGTGGGTTTATTTACACGTGCCCTTTCCACTGGTATGTCCACGTTGTTACGGGGACTCCCGGCTGGGAGCAGGAAAAGAAGAGTCAGCAGTTGAGGGTGCGTGGCGTATGCAGCATACACCCTTAAAACACAGGGGAAAGAGGGCTGTGGAGGGAGAGAGAACATGACAGTTTGAATCCTGTGCACTTTCAAGACTATTTTTAAATGCTTTGTAGTGTTTTTGGAAACAGGAGGTCAGCAACTTGGCCAGAAGCAAGCTGAAACAGGCGGGTGCTCCTCACACATTACTCTGCCGTGCATCTCAGATGTCTTTCAGCACCGGCTCTTTCCCTGCTCTGAACTTCCTCCAGCACCTATTCCAGTGCCACTTGGTCTTGCCTGCGTCCCCTCCTTGCTAATCCACTCAGCTGTGCTGAGCTGTGTCAGACCCTGCCGTGGTTCTGCTGCTGAGGAACATAGAAAGGTTGAGGCAGAGCCTTTTTCATTTGTACCCTGTTAGAGACGTGCCCTGAGATTTGCAAACGTCACGGGCTCTGTCGTCAGGACCTCCCCGGAGCTCACATCCCATATTCTCACATCAGTGGAGTCTCAATTCCTTGGTTTTCTTCCCTCTTGGCTTGCACTGCTGCCTACTCACTGTCTGTTTTTCTTGTGTTCCACCGCTTAGACCCTGGGAGAGCTTTTGTTGTGCAGTGTTTGCTCTAACCTTGTCAGACAAGTATGTGAGCAGCGAAAGGAAGGCTAACGTGCTAGCCAGCATCCTCTGCAATCAATTCTTGTACTAGCTAGATACGTTTTGTGTCATTTTACTGGATTAAAAAAGGAAAAAAATACACCTTTCTAAGGCAGTTGGGAGAAGGCAATGATGTGCTACCCTCATGGAGCAATCTTCAGCCTCCGTTATCAGGGGCATGCAAGGTGGCAGCAACTATTCCCATTTGCAGTGAGGAAAGGGGAGACATCGCAGAATCTTCTGAAATTCTTCTTGTTTTGCTTCCCTCGGAGGCAGACAGGTGCAGGAGTTCCTGCCCTGGCACCAAGCAGGCAGGTGAGGCTGCAGACATGCCCTGCTGCTGTTGCTGCCAGTCTGCGTTCTGCTGGAAGCGAAGCACATCTGGTGTGGCTGGCAGCCGGCCTGCTCGTGGAGTCTGGGAGACTTTCGCATTTCTAACTGGAAGGGAAAGACCTCTCGGAGACAGCGTGAAGCTTTGTTGCTCCAGGGAAGACCACAAGGCATGAACAAGCATACGAGGAGCGTCAAAGACAGCAGCGATTATGTAAGGACATGAAAAGTGGAGCGCCCTTCCCCACTGACACCAGCAGCAGTGCATATTTCAATGCACCTGGAGCATCTCTTGGAGTACCTGAGACCAGGGGAAAAGACCTCGTGCCCAAGGGCTGTGAGCTGCATGAGCAGGCAGCCAAGAGCCAAGCCAGCCTCATGCAAGTAGAAAAAACATAAGCAAAACCCTGTGAAGATGGGCTGCTCTGTCTGATAGATCTTCCAGAGCTATTTATTTTCCATTCCTGGTGCTCAGAAGGAAGGTAAGGCTGGCTTTTGTGGTTACACTGATTATGAGACAGCAGGCAGCAGGGTGCCCCCTGTCCTGGACTGACCAGGAGGAAGGCAGAGGGATTTCCGTGTATCGAAAGGCTCAGAGGTAGGCCAAGCAGGGAGGGTGAGGGATCTGGGCATCCTTCGGGTTGCAAATTCACTTTCTTACCCCTCTGCTCCTTTTCTCTTTTCGAGACCTTCGGTCCCAATGGTAGAGGCAGAGCAGAGCAGGGTGGGGACCCCTCACTGCAGAGACTACTTTACAAAGCAAATGAGCAGGCAGCTGCCTGCGTCTTGCTGGGGGACAGCACAGGGCAGCCACAGGGGTTCCTCAGGTTGTGCCTGGCTCCGTGCTGCATGCACTGGGTGAATTCCCAGGTCCTGCTGCAGCACCAAGACTGCAGGCAGAGAAGGTTATCCCTGGAGATCTGTCAGGGCATGTGGCAGGGGCTGTCCCATGCACCACTTGGTCCCAAACCTGCTGCAGTCAGCAGGAGACTTTCCACTGACGCTGGGCACAGAGCTCACCACTGAGGAGCGAGCACAGGAATAACTGCTGTGCGTGCGAGGGGTGATGTGAGGAGGGTTTTCCGTCACCGTGTCACTGCAGCCAGCATCACGTGCGTGTGACTGGAAACGTTAGAGCCTTCCAGGCTCCTCCGTGGCCCTCTCCCAACAGCCGGCTCCTGCTGCCAAAGGGATTTGCTCCAGTTACACGGCTCACCCAATTATCTGCCATGACAGGGAAAGAAAACTTATTTAGTGATGAGAGATCGTTACGAATTACAAGCTCTGCAAGCTTGGGACAAACGAACCCCTTAAGTGCTGCCTGGTTGAACGCTCTGTCTGTGCTCTGCGTGATAAATAACAGCTGAATTTCTCCATCGCTAGGAAATGAATCACTCTGGAGGCAAAACCAAAAAGGAGCCTCAATCCAGCTAGGAGACCTGAAAAGGAGGCTGCTGGAGGAGAGACGTGCACTAACCCCCTTGGCCTGTAGTCTGTCTTACGCTTACTAACAAATGTCAACAACTAAGTAATGTCCCTCCTTTTTCTTTCTGACACTAGACCAGGACTTGGGGGTCAAGATGCAGGGACATTAATTTTCCCTAACTCTGTGTCTTGTGTCTTGAAGGATAAGTCATGATCAATGTAAAACATGGTTTCTGTTAGTGGAGCCCAGAGAATTTGAGTCTCATTTGAAAATCAGACTGTGGCTGAATAAAACCAGCCAGCGAGGATGCCCAGGAGGGGCTGGTTTAGACCTTTACGCAGTCTGCTCCTGAGCAAGCGATCTGAGTCAGGACTGCAGCCTGGGAACAAGGCTGGAAGCTGGGAGGGAGAAGGGAATATTTCATTTTTTTTCCTAAGTTTTGGTGATGCCTACAGAAAACACCAGGTACCGGCATCTTCGTTCTGCTCACTGCAGCTGTGAGGACTTGAAAGGGGCTGGAAATAGAAATTTGTGGATTTCAGGGGCTCACATGTCGCACGATTGTGACTGTGCTTTGTTTGCAGCTGTTGAGCCCAGGGAGGGGGTTATGGGATGTATCCAATCCCATCAGACTTCGTTGGCTGTAAATAGAGTGTGGAAATGACCAGTGCCTTGGGTTTTAACCAAAGGCAAATGGAGACCCCATAGGCTGGTGCACCTGGGCTGTTGTGTCACGGAAACATTCCTTCCTGCCTCTTGAAATGCTCAAGTTACATCCTGGTGCCTGGGATTCGACTCCTTAGTTCGGCTTAGACACCGCTGGTTACAAAATGCAGGCAGTGCTTGGTTCGGTGC
Organism: Netta rufina; assembly: GCF_964035555.1. NCBI lineage: Eukaryota > Metazoa > Chordata > Aves > Anseriformes > Anatidae > Netta > Netta rufina. The sequence continues at coordinate 4,505,157 of NC_140152.1, read as the reverse complement.
TTTCACACAGCAGCTGCACATTGTGTGGTGAAGTGTTTCCTCTAATTCATTCTTAAGTGACTCGCCTTTAATCCTGCAGCGTGACCTCTTGCTGCAGGATGCGCTTCCCAAGCGTGAGTCAAGGGAGGAAGAGCTGTGCTGAGGGGAAGGCACTTCTGGTGCTCACAACCCGAACCCACAAACCCATCCTCCATCCATCCACCCATCCACTTACAGGAGTGATGGGGAGCTTTGGTCATGACTCCCCTGATAAGGAGGGACACTAGAAGATACCAGTGCAAGGCTGTTTGAGACATCTGGGTCTGTGGGAGCTGCAGTGCTCAGCACCTATGTCACGGATCCCTGGAGTGGAGGCAAACAGCAGAAGTGCCCCTGGCATCGCATAATGCAATGCGGGTGCTAGAATTTCAATCCACCTCTCCCATTGCTCAGCTTTCCCTCTGCCCTCACGGCTCCGTTCATCTCTCTTGCAGGGAGCAGCCAATCTTCAGCACCAGGGCCCACGTTTTCCAGATCGATCCCGCCACCAAACGGAACTGGATCCCCGCCAGCAAGCACGCTTTGACTGTCTCCTATTTCTACGATGCCACACGCAATGTGTATCGGATCATCAGCGTGGGGGGCACCAAGGTAGGGAGTGTTTGCTGAGAGCAGCACACAGTTTGAAAACAAGTTTGTCTCCAGCCAAAATCTGTTCTGCAATTGATGTTTACTGTGTCGAGCTGGCCAGTTCTCAGCATGGGGCATGTGCTAGCATTCCCACTGCAAGGAATGGAAGATAAAGCACTGTTTCCATGCTCAAGCGTATTTAGTGTTGGACAGTTGACTCCGTGCTGATGGAAAGTGTGCCATAGGGTCTGATGTCCTCCTCCTCCACTCCTCTCTCCCTGCCCTCCCTATCTCTGAGCATGCAAAACATGAGATTTTTCTAAGAGCCTTGACCCTGTGTTAAATCTGACCTTGTAGACAGAATGGACAAAGGCTGAGGGACTCTCAGAGGCAGTTTGTTCTGTCACCACCCCAAGACAAGCTTAACTCTCCCTAAATTTTTCTTGACAGACATTTTTCTGACTTGCTCCTGAAGGCAGATATTCAGCAATCTTCCTAGGCAGTTTATTTTGTTGCTACGCTAACCAAGAGTCTTTCGTAATAGCTAGTCCTAAGTGCAGTTTAAGCCTTTTCCTTTTTTTTCCCTTACTTGCCATGAAAATGGAGAACATCAGAAAGTTTTTCAGTCCCCAGAGACACTCTGTCTCGTCTCTTCTCTTCTAGCAATGAAGGCCCAATGAAGCTTGTGATACTTAAGCTTTTTTCTTTTTTTTTTTTCTTTTTTTTTTTTTTCCATTTTCCTTCAGTAGACAAGAAGATTTATATTTGTTCATGTCACAAAGCTAGACTAGAAAGACTTCTGGTCACCAGAACCCTGAATTGCTGTTTTATACAGTAAAAGCAGGGCTTCTACCCCCAGTCCCTACAGTGCATAGTCACTATGGTGGTCAATCCCACACCATCGTTCTGAGGCAGCAGCGTGGAGATTTCTCTGACTCACTTTTGCCTTTCTCCACAGGCAATCATCAACAGCACTATCACCCCCAACATGACCTTCACGAAGACGTCTCAGAAATTTGGGCAATGGGCAGACAGCCGAGCCAACACGGTCTATGGACTGGGCTTTGCTTCGGAGCAGCACCTCTCCCAGGTAACGTGGCAGGTGCTGCCAGAGCCCTGATCCCAGCAGGGTGAATGTCCCTGAAACCCAGAAGGAGGAAAGATTTTAGGGTCTTTAGATGTAGTGCTGTTCCCACTGTGCTAAAGTCCGATGCACGATGCCAGGAAATGCTTTAAAGGAATATTTGCAGTGTCCTGGATGTCACAACATGAATTTGGATTTAGGGCTCAATTTTTGTCATCTCTACTTAGCTAATCCCACAGTTGTCAGTGCTGTGGGTAGTGGCAGGCGGGGGCTATTCCCTCAATTTTATTATTAATTGAAGAGAAAGTAGAAAGCACGTTGAGCGAAGTAGCAAAGGGAGGAGGAGTGACCCAAACATCAATTCTAGTTTGTTCCGCATTTCAGTTCAGCAGCAGAGTGACTTTTCCGCTCCCCTCTAGTTTGCAGAGAAGTTCCAGGAAGTGAAAGAAGCAGCCCGCTTGGCAAGGGAGAAGTCCCAGGACAAAACAGAGCTGACCAATCCTGCCCTGAACATCACATCTCACCAGGTAATGCTCAGAGCCAGGCGTGGGCAAAGCTCACTGCTAGGGAAAATGGTCCCTGCGCTGATCTCTGGTAACTTGCGTATGCTTCTATCCTTCATCCTTTTCTGCCCGAGGGCGTTCTCGACAGACACTGAGGTTGGAGATTCACATTTCGATGACATCTGTGGCCTTGAGGTCACTCTACTGAAGCACATGAAGTGGATTAAATAGTGCTTAAGTGGAGCTCCTGGGAGGGTTTACAGTCCTCCCTCTTTGACAGTTAAACTATCGTAATCATTTGATGTCTGGTAAAGCCGTGCTGGAAGAGGTTTGGGGTATTTTGCTGGTGGTGGGTTTTGATTTTGTTTTCTTTAGAATGGCTCTCCCAGGGCTCAGCGTGACAATAACAAGCAAGCAGCATGCAGGGGCGTGTGTTTGTTGCCTGGCTGAAGATTGTAGGAAGGAAGATGCAAGGCATTTCCAGCATTTTTGTGTTTATTTTTGGGGGTTGCTGCAGAGGGGTTCTTCTCCCAAGCGTTTCTGGAAGGTGGTGATGTTGTCCATGGGGGTCTGTGGAGATACAGAGACTTCTTAGCACTGCTGACTGAGAAGTCCTTGCTAGACTATTTCCATTTCTGTCCTGTTCCCACTGTGGAAGAGAAGGAGCTGTGCTGTGAGAGCAGAACTCACTCTCCCCTACCTCAGGAACTCTCCACGAAGGTAGAGCTGCGGGCGTGACAGCCAGTCATTCAATTTTCTTTTCCCCAGGAGACCAAGCCAGAAAGCTTAAGCCCATCACATATCATTCTCACACGTGTCACGCTTGCAATTTTTACCCGTCTCCCTGGATAACTAAATCAACTCCAGCAGCAGTAGGGTGGAGAGGAGGGGATAAGTGGTGGAGAAGCCTTCCCGTCTTTTTCTCTTGGTGCAGCAGTTCAGCGTTGAGGGTGAAGTTGCCCTCCCAAATAGTGTGCTCCAGAGGTTTGCTGTGTGTTTCCCTGAGCTCCTGGCAGTAGGAGAGGAGCTGTAGGATGGAGGACTCTGCGTTCTCTGGGTTGAGTACAGATGGAATGGCAGCAGAGGAGGAGGAGGGAGTGCGAACAGTACCTTGGCCTGCAGTGAAGAGAGGGAGGTGGAGGCGGTGGCTCTGCGGAGACTGGAAATGTTGTCTGGGGTGGAAAAATGGAGAAAATCTGCCTTGCTGATGGCTCCCACTAACTTGACCCCATCCTAATGGGTGGCAAATGAGGAAGGGAGTAGGACAAAGCAGTCACAGCAGAACCAAACTTTTAGGTAAAGCACTCCCTGGTCAGTAATAACTGCCCAAGACAGATTCACAGCCAGCTGCAGCCTGGAGAGCTCTCCTGGCTGGGAGATGGGCTGGGAGTGGAGAAACTCCTTGTTCTCTTTGTACCAGGCAGAACGCATCAGGTGTCCCAACAGACACGTCCAGCACCCCTGTGCTGCTCTGGCAGCTTGCAACAGAAGGGATGAGGTGGTCAGAAAGTGTTAAACACAGCTCTGGTAGATGGGCTAAGGCTCAATTTGTCCTTTGTACTTGACTCAGCAGTGCTAAAACTGCCACAACCGAGCCCATGATCGCTCTTCCCTTCCTACCCCTTCTCTCCACACAAGAGCTCACACACAAGGATGCAAAGCCCCTGCCTGCAGCCATCTGGCAGCCAGGATGCCAACACGGTGACACACGCGGTGTCCCCTGCCATGTAGGCACGTGGACCTCGTCCTGCCTCTCCCAGCCCGTACACATCAGCCCAGCAGCCTTTCTGCAGCTATCCCACTGCTGATTTTCAGTCTCTGCATTAATAGAGCTTCAAACAGGAGCTTCAGCCTTGAATAATTGATTGCGTTTCTGTTTGCGAGTGAGCACAGAGCGGATCTGTCTGCTGAAATTAAATCAGAGCGCTCTGATTTTCTGCATCTGCGCTAGTTTATTTAGGCTTCAGACTTCCAGAGCTGTGGAAATCCCAGGCCCGCAGCTCTCTGTTATCCTCTAGCACCTAGCAAGGTGAGGCAGGGTTTTGCAGGTCTCACTTCTTGATCGCTCTCTGGAAGGTTTCTTGAAGCTGGTGTTCAATACATCTCGTGGCCCCGTCTGGCTCTATTTATAGATGTCAGATGACTCCAAAGGCAGGTGGCTGTCCTTACCCCAGGCGTGTAAGGGCTACCTATCAGCTCCAGCAGGCTCACCAGCCACCTGGTCTCACAGCCCTCAACTTAGGATCCCAGAGACTCATTGCTCAGGGAGCCTTTTTATAGCTCAGTTTGCCCTGTTTGTGCCAAGTTTCTTCCTTGCTGTGAGAGGAGGCCGTGAAGGAAGGGTATTCTGGAGGGACCTGTGGATATAAAGTTTGCTTTGGTTTCTGTGTATTCATCTCTGTTCTGCTCTCAGAGTTCCTTCCAGCCTAGGAGGGTGAGTTGTCTCTGCTAGCCCTGATGTACGCAGGAATACAGAGCTGTATCTTAAATCAAGGTACAGAAGTTGCAGCTGAACCCAGGTGGCAAAGCAGGTCTGTCTTTAGAGTTTAAGTCTTTCCACTGCTCTGAGAAACTGCAAGAAAATCCCGTTAGGAATTCAGCAAAACCCTGAAAGAGCCGACTTGAGCAGCTTGGTGTGTCGGGCACAGCCGTGCGACTTGGGTTACAGGCTGCAACGTCTCTGACATTTGTCAGGGGGAAGCTCGGGGCCAGAGAATTCAGTACCTCAAGTTGGGAAGGAGAAATAGCTGGTGTGTGCAAGCTGTGAGCCCACCTGCTCAGGGTGTCTGTGCACTGGGATCGCTGCCCCAGCATGGCATGGAGACAGGGAAAGGGAGGACGTAGCAGCAGAACAGGGCAGCTGCTGGAAGAGCTGAGCAGGACAGACACTGGCTTACCTATCCAAGAGAAAGCCCTGTGTCCACACAGCTTCTGAAGTTATAATTATACCACGACTGGTGCTGCTGAGCCATACGTGAGGGTCTTTGCCACACCTTGTCATGTAGATGTTGAGCACACCTCCTCCTAGGAGCTAGGATTGAAAGCCAAGGTCTCTCACGAGTGTGATAAGAACTAGATCTGTGAACCCAGGCCATGAATGAGTTTACAGGGACCTTGTGGCCACATGGCTCATCTTCACTGCCGTAAGATAACCTCCTCTTCCTCACCCCTCAGGTACTTCCCAGCCCCATCATCAGCTCCAATGGACCAGGAGAAGACAAACTATTCCGCAGCCAAAGTGCCGACGTTGAGATAAGCACAGAAAAGGAGCGGCTGAAGAAGATGCTTTCAGAAGGGTGAGGCTGTCAAGAATGCTTTCTGCTCCTAACACCTAAACTCTCTGTTTTGGCAGGATTTGGAGCGTGTCCCTGTCATCCCAGTGCTCATAGTAGCCTCAGACCAAATGTTGTTAATCCAATACTCCTTGTTGAGTTAGCAAATAATACCCCAAGTCTGCCCAAACCCTTCACTGTACCAATTTCCTTTCTTCCATGGGAGAAAGTTCTCTCATCTCAAAGGTGAAATTTGCTGTTGCTGCAGCATGGGAAGGAGAATGCTTTGTGCCTGCAGCAGGGATGAGTTGTTGCCAGTTATCTGCAGATCAGTAGTCTGTGATACCAGAAGATGTTCACACTTTTCCAGCTGGCCTAGGGCTGCATTTGTGTTAATTCCCCTGATGATTCCAGCAACATCCCTGCTGCTTCCTGTCTTTGTCTGTTCAAAAGACTCGGGGCTAGATTCTGCCCTGTGGCTCCTGCTGAGCTGGGAGCTGAACACTTAGAACATTTTTAAGTTAAAAGCAAGAGTCCTGTGCTACCTTCTGAGTCTAGGGTGGTAGGGTTTCATTCAAAGCAAACTTGGATCCAACAAGGGTTTAAAAATGGATTCACAATCCTATGTGGCAGAGCCCTTTTCTAGTAGCTGTATCTCCCCTCCTGCCCCATTAATCTCACAGTGTGGTTTTTGCAGTTTCAGGAAAGCACGTGTGGCCTCGAAAGTGAATATTATGTGGGGATAAAGGAAAGAGAAGTAGATTCAAGGACTGGAGGAAGCATTTAAATTTGGGAATCAAGACGAAAGTCAAATAGAAAGCTGTGCAGGAAGAGGGAGCACCTCCAGGAGCATGGTTTCAGTGCATGTTTGCACTGCGGGGAGGGAGGAGAGGGAACAAAACCTTTACACTGAGACCCTCACACTGTCCTGCACATCCCCCTGTTCGCTTACACAGCTCGGTGAGTGAGGTCCAGTGGGAGGCTGAATTCTTCAGTCTCCAGGACAACAACAACAAACTCGTGGCTGCTCTCCATGAAGCCAACGCCAACGTGGACCAGTGGAAGAAGCAGCTGGCTGCCTATCAGGAGGAGACGGAAACACTGCGGCAACGGGTGAGCGCTGCAGGGCCCTTGCAGAGCAGATCCGAGGAAACCCTGTCCCAGAGCCAGATGGTGCCCTTGACCCTGTTCTCCCCTGAGGTTCCCTGAGTGTCAGCAGGAGACAGGATTCAGATCCAGGATGCTGCATGCGCCTGGCAGGGAAACATGCCAAAGAATAAGGCCGCATAACAAGGGACCTCTCAGAAGAGCTCCTGTTTTCTGCAGAGCAAGCTGGGGCTGTGCGGAGTCCCTGCAGATAAAGGGAGGAAACCAGAGCCCAAAGTCAAAATGCTGCTTCCCTTCAGATTTTCTGGGGGTAGTTCCTAGGTGCCAGCACTACTGGGTGAGGACCATGCTTCCCTAGAGCTGGACACCAGGGCAGTCTTTTGGCTGCTGGCAGGAAGGATGGACATGGCTCTATCTGCTATAATTAGCTGGAATCCAAGCTGCAACATCACGAAACCCGTGTGGCACAGTACAAACGAGCCCTTGTTCGGTTGGAATAACGGGATCATTTGACCCACGTAATGTCAGAGAGGTCACAGATCAACTGAGGAGCCCTGTGTGTATCTGGACAGAGCACTGACAGTCACACAGCTGGATTTTATTTAGGGGGAGGGCAGCAGTGTATCTGGGAGAGGGTGTTAGGACAGTTGGAGTTCAGCTGCGAAAGGACTCCAGAGCCCTGGAAAAAGAAGCATAAAACCATTTGACTTCTAGATTGCACATTATAAAGACAGCAGGGATTAGAGCAATTAACAGCTGTTTCCACTTGATGGCTGTTGTGTGGCCAGTCTGTGCAGCAAACAACTGTCCCCCAGGATTCACTGTGCCCGTTGCTAATTCTCAGAGCTGGAGTCAGGCAGTAAAAGTTGAGCAGAACATTTTTTTTTCTCCTCTGCAGCAGAAGCCTGCCCTAGGCATGGCATAGGTCTTGGCTGTGCGTACGTAAGTGTGCATTTTGGGGGCTGGCTGAGACAAGCTTCCAGTTCCCTGCCGTTGCTCCACGCATTCTCAATTGTTTGGTGGCTGTTCTCACAGCCAGGGGTTAGGAGTGAGGCTTTCTTGGGGCTTGGGCAAGGGGCAGCCACTGTGAACTTTATAGAATCACAGAATAAACCGGAGCTCAGTGAAACATCTAGATTTTTTGTCCCTAAACCAGGGCATTTGGGGACCAGAGCTGGTTGATTCTGGCCATGGCCATGTGAGCTTCACATATTGTAGACACGGTTACAGGAATCCTAGTGCAGGATTCGTGTCACACCAGGGGTTCAGGGTCTGTCTGTGTGAAAACACCCAGCACTGGAGCTCTGCTTGGAGAGCTCACTGCAAGCCTTGTGAGAGCTTGGGCCTCATCAACAGCTGCTCCAGACCTTCTGACGAGCCTTTAAAAATGAATCCTTGTCATGAATAATGTAAGCCACTGGGCTGAATTTTTCAGGAACGGGGAGCACTCTTGGGCAAACCCTTCCTGCCAGCTCTGCTCTGGTTGAACTGCAGTAACTCCCTCGCCTTCAGCAATATCCGCCTGGGGATGTAAATGGTGCTGGACCTGGCCATAGCTGTGGGTTGTAGGCTCATGTGCTTGAGCTGAAGCCAGTCAGGACTTGCTGGAAGTGCAAAACTGCAGAAGGAAGCAGAGACAGAGTCTCTAGGCAGAGTTTTGCTGCAGTGCGTTTCTGTGCACGGTCTATGCAGAGCAGGAGGAGGGAAATTTTTTCCTAACAACCACAGGAGGGAAGCTGCTACCCTGTTGTGAAAGCCCAGTTGGATTTGCAAGAAAGCCAAAATGTGAGAGAGAATGACTGTTGGTGATAAGACATTGGGGCACTTCTGTATCTCTGAGCCTTCCTTGCTTCTGTGCAGGTAGCAGAACTGGAGTCGCAGGGGGCTCATGATTCCTCCAGCGAGAACAACAAGGAAGAGCTGAGCCAAACCCTGGAGGAGCTGGAACTACTGATCAAGGCTAAAGACGAGGTAATACTCCCTCAAAGCAGAGGAAAACCTGAATCTGGGTGGGCTGTCAGTCACCAACACCCTGTCTTTTATAGCTTGTCTGAGATCTGAGGGCACCTCATGCTCCTGCACAAGATGTCCACGCAAGCCAGGAGCTTCTGTAAGCCAGCACAGCCCCCTCAGTGATTTCTTCTCCCTAGAGAGACAAATCTGAGTGTGAGTGAAGTGCTGGGAGTTTCCCGTGCAAAGGGTCTTGAGCACAGAGTCTCAGCCAGTGCACAAACGACAGGGCTGTCTTATCCCTTCCCCCCTCAACCATCTTCAACTGTAGTTAGCTTCTAGTGGAGTAATTGCTTCTTGCCTTCAGTGCATTTAAATTAATGATTTAACGCTGAGTTTTAATTACAGAGGCTGTGAAGGAAGGGAGATGTGTAGAGAATCTCCCTGCTTTGCACAGCTGTTGGCTCTCTGGTAGCTGTGCTTCAGTAGGATGTGTGACCAGAGCCTTAGGCTTGGAGCCACGCAGCAGAGATTGGGGCAGGCAGGTGCTTTGGGGTTGGCATGTGTTTTGGGGTTCTTCTCCTTTGAAGAGATCTCATGCCCCACGCCAGATTTACTTGGGGTAGAGGTAAAACCCTTGGGCAAAGTGGTGCAGAGTGTTGACCCAGCAGACGAGCAGAACCCCCATGAGCCTGGGATGGGATATTGAGGTCATAAGGGGAGGTATAAGGAAGTCAAACTTCGGAGCTGAGTGTGGTTAGGTGATCCATGGAGCAAAAGAAGGGGCTTTTGCTGGGGTCTGCGGTGGGAGGTGGCCCTGCTGGGACAGGGGTGGATCTGGTGTGATGCTTTTCCTCTTTGTGTTTTAGGAGATTCAGATGCTAAAAAGCCAGAAGTGTGGTCGATGGGAAACAGAGGGCGAGCGTGAGGAGACCCTGCAGAAGCTTCAGGTAAGGATGGCAGAGCTGGGGACACCTCTGCACCTGGATTAGAGGGACCTGTCCCCATTTCTCCTTTGAGCCAAAGAGTGAATGCTGCAGAGCTGCCATGCCTCTCTTGCTTCAGGATGATGAAGGACTGGTCCTTGCAAGTCTCTGCCTTTCTCCACCCAAACTGTGTTCCTCAGAGATACAACGTGGGGCACCAGAAGCAGGCAGTAGCAAATCCAGCCTGCACGTACTCTCCTCTGGCACTTGCAGTTGCCCCTGACATGGGACTGGGAGGGATGGTGGTGTCCTGTAACCCTCTACCTCTCTCAAGTCCTGCTCAGCTTGCTGGATGGCCAGGGATGGCTAGGGGAGAAGAGCTGTGGCTCGATCTGGCAGGCAGGAGGGATGCAAGATGCTCTGCACCTCAGGGCAAGGGCACAGATGGAAGCACGATCTGTTGTGCTGTCTCTGGGGGCAGTGCCTGTGCGTGCTTATCTCCGAGCTACTGAGCGAGGGGATCTGCTATGGGGCTCAGCCCCATACCGAGGCACTGGTTTTCATGGAAGGATAATATCCACAAACATCAAATGGGATCAGACCTGGAGATGATAGGTGTCTGGGGAGGACCTCTTCAAACCACAGATATATAGATGCCTGGGTTTGAGGGACACACACTCACATGCATGTGTTTACTGGGGTGCTGTGGCTCAGGATAGGGAGGACCCCCTGCGAGAGAGCTGCTGCAGTCCTGGGGTGGCTGGGTGTGGGCAGCCTTGTGCTGGGGTGCTGGTGGAGCTGTTCGGTGGAGATAAGCGTGCTGGTCCGTGAGCAGCAGGTATCGGTGCTGGGGCAGCCCCCTCACTGCACTCGTGTCCTTTGGCAGGAGCTGGAGGCTCGCAACGCAGAGCTGGAGCGGCGCCTTCACCTGGCCGAGCAGACACTGTCGGAGACCCTGGCGGAGAGGGAGAAGGTGCAGAATGAAGTCACCAAGGTGGCGGAGATAATGGATGTGAAGATATTTGAGCTCAGTGAGATCCGTCAGGGACTAGCCAAGCTGCTGGAGAGCAACTGAGCAGCAGCATGCTCGGAGGAGACGCCTCCGGAGGAGGGGAGCCTGAGCTGGGACTGGTCGCTGACAGCAATTACGGTCACGGAACAGCCTCGAGGCCTGTTCAGGCAGGATATGCCACCATACCAGCAGCTGCCTGGACAGCGTGGAGACCAGCCGCAGCCACTTCACTGCCCCTTGAACACCCAGATGGAGGGCAGAGAGGATCCGAGCTCCTGAATCCTCCGCAGGGAGGATCTACAAGCCACAGCCAGGCCTCTCTGGACCCTGCCATGGCTGTGGCGTGGTCCAGAGACTGCAGCTGCCCCTGTGCTGCCTTCCCAGCCTCCCTGCTGCCACACCGTCTCCAACATTTTTACCGTTTTCTAGGGGAAGGGACTAAGCAGCCTTTGCATTTTTTTTCAGTAGTTTTTTAGGGAACCACTTGCCTTTTGCAGAATAAGCTGCCTGTTTCCCCACCTAGAGAGGGAGGAGAGGTTCCAGCACGCTGAGGACATCAGTTGCTCCTCTTCCTCTCTCCCAGCCCTAACAATTTTGTGTCTTTCTAACAGGAGCCAGTAACACTGGTCACTGTCAGGAGCTTCCAGAGGTAGCAGCCGCCCCACTGCAGAGAAGGGTGCTTCCCTGACCGCGTGCCCTTTCCACTGTTCAGTCACATCCTCCAGAGGAAAAAAAGAACTGCAGGTTTCAAAGTTCTTATTAGTTTAACACAGTGGGATTTAATGACTTGTTAAAACTTCTTCAAGCTGAGAGCAAAGGCCTGGTTGGGAAGGGGGCATTTGAGAAATGAGTCGTCCCCGTGGGGATGGCCAACCGACTGCTAGATTGGCATCTCTCCCAGCCTCTAAGGGCTGCAGTTAATTGAAATTAAATGGAGCAAATCGCAGTTGCTCTTGGGTGTTTTTTTCTTTTTTTTTTTTCCCCTTCTCTCTTTTATTGGGAAACAGTCCCCAGAGATGTCCTGCTCTGTGTCAGATGAGCCATGTTCTTTTTGAAGGGTACAGGTCCCAGCTTGCCATCCTTGGGCAGATTAAAGAACATTTGGAGCATGCTGGGACCAGTGCCCTCTGGGGCCTGTGGCAAGTCCGTGGGTTATTGTAGATGTTGTCTAGTCGTAGGAATCGAGGGAGGCACCACAGAAACCTGGAAGGTTTTGTCTCCCCCGCGGTGCCCTTTGAGTCTCCTGTAGTTAGCCAGGAGCACGCTTAGCCCTGTGCTGGATGATGAAGCAGTGTCTGTGTAGTAGTTAGTCAGTAACCTCACACGAGTGTTGGATTTGGATTCTGTGGTCGTTTTTTGCCCTCTTTGCTGCTGTAGGTCAGGCAAAGACAGCAGAAATCCTGGGAATGTTTCACAGGTCTGCAGAAACTTTAGTTACGTGGCGAGCGCTGGCTGCCACGCACTGCCTTCTCCGCACCCAGGCAATCCTGGGCAGCTCCTCAGGGCCTGCCTCTTCTTTCGCTCACCTGGTGACCAAGAGAGGAACCCACAGCTTCCACGCACCGCCTGCAAGTTGGGGCAGGATTAGGTCTGGCACCTCGGGAATCTGCTGGAGCCGAGAACTGCTGGTGACTGTGTGCTGGATTGTGTCTAGGCAAAGCCCTTCCCTCTCCCAGGGGTGATGAAGAAACAGCGAAATTTCCAGACCTGTGTAGCCAGGGAGGGGCTTTTGTGTTTGGGTGTTTGGTTGTTTTGGTTTTGGGTTGATTTTCTTTTTTTTTTTTTCTTCCTTTTTTTTTTTTTTTTTTTTGCGTGTGTGTGATTGTTTTTAGTGTTCTGCTTTTTATTTTTGTTATTGATTTTTATTTTATTTTGCATGAAGTGTTCTCAACTGTATGGGACTGGAGCTACTGTAGTAATACTTGTTTCAGGGTATTTAAGGAGGGAAGGAAGGAAGCTGGGTGGCAAAGATTTCTAGGGCCTTGTTTACCACCCCACGCCAGTGTTGATGTTTTATTCCTACAGGAGCAGCCTTCTTTGAAATAGAGATCAGCTCCACGAAAGGTGTGTTTGATTTGTATCTCTGTCAGTGGAATACGGGAGGATGGAGGTGGGACCTGGGTTTATGGGAGAAGAAAAAGCTTCTTATGTTCTCTTTACCACTGCTCTCTCACGCTTCTCTTCTGTGGCTGTGCCCCACACAGAGGAGCTGGGTGAAAATCCTTACATTTGGGTAGTTACCATTTCATAGCTCTGCTTGTGCTCAGGTCCTTGCCTGTGTTGTGCTGCTCATTGATCGGGACTGACCAGGCCAGCAGGTGCCGTGCCTGGCTGAGGCAGCTCTCTGAGGGAGGCCACGCTCGGGCTGTTCCCAAAAAGCTAGGGGAAGGCTCAGAGTCTACACACTGACAACCTAAGCTGAGTGCAAGAAGGTCTAAAAGTCACACGACAAGTCACAAACGTAAGGAATCAGAGTTAATCTTCCACTGCCTTCATGCAGGAAGCTCTCCTTGTTCCACAGTGTTCAGTGTCTTCTTGTCAGGCTGTCAGCCAGGAGCTAGACTGTTTAAAAACGCCATGGAAAAGACACAATGCTGTGAAAAAGCCCAAGTTCTAGGCTGCTGCATATCCCTATGTCCTGTATGAGACACAGGGTGCCTGTGGAAGCAGCCCCCAGCTCTTTCCTCTTGTCATTAATACTGTGTAAAATCAGCATTGAGAGTGCTGCTGAGCTCAAATTGTGGATGGGGCATATACGTACTACTAAGAACAGGGTTTTATGCGCTGATCATACAGGCATCCTAAACAGTGCCTCCCTTCAAGACTCAGCAGCCCAATATTTGGTGTCCTGAGGAGGTACAACAAACACCCTGAAAGTATTCTTTGTGTGTAGTGGAGGAAGCATTGCCCTCGGTCATTCTAAGTGCAAATTCAGCCACTGTCCTCTTGTGAAATCAGCACTTCTACAGCAGGAACAAACGCACCCCTTTCACTAAACTTTCTGGACAGCCTGTTCACCGTGAACAAAGTGCCTCTGGAAACTTTGCCCTGGGACCTGCCCTGCTGCCCTCAGCTCGGCAGGATGCTGGACGTGGTTTCCTCACACACAGCACACCTCGAGGCCAGCAGCACTTTGCATGCATTTGCTGCACCTTGCTCTCATCTAGGCACAGCCCATACTGTGCTCCCTTGCTCTTCCATTGTCAGGAGCCAGGAGCAGAGGCCATTTTCCTTTACATTCTCCCCCACGGGTACTAGCTGCAATTCTCCTCTTCGCCAGAACAATCTGAATAGTGGCTGTTTGATGAGATCCGTCCTGTGCTCAGCATTTGTTAAAAGTCTTCTATCGAGGCATTGCAGAGCAGCGTGATGGATGGCTCTGCGAGGCACTTTCCTTTGCAGCCTTCCCTCTTCTAAACTAATGAAAACCCATTCATCACCAGCTATTTCCACGAATGCCCTAAATCCGTGGTTAGCAAAGAGACAACCCTACTGTCGATGATACAGCCGAAAAGCACTAATTCCACCTGTCCCCTTCTAGTGACCATTTAAAAAGGTCTCAATTTGTGTTTCAGAGCAGCATCACCCTTAACACACCCCCACCATGCCCTTCCCACCTCTCACCCCTTCCCTGTTTCTGCTTCTTCTGCTTCAAAAGAAGAAAATACCACAGTACAAAAGCCAGCGTTGAGTGTTGAAGGGCAAGGCTGCAGTTTTATGTTTGCTTCTGCCTCGCAATAACAATTACTGTCAGCAGCTAAATAGCAGCGGCTTCCTTGCTGGAGGAAAAAATCTACTGATTGCAGGTACCTTGAGAGACCTAATTCTTTTGGCAAATGAGGTTCTTAATTATTTATAGAAAACCTAGACAGAACATTAATAAAGAGAACAGAGGGGAAATGGTTCACGTGTAAGATGAGGATGAACAAACAAGAAATCTTGCAACCTTTCCCTGCTGGCACAAGGCTCAGAGGAGCAGCGACGAGGGCTGAGCTCTGAATCTGGACTTGAGGCGAGCCCCTTCTGACCAGCTCAGCAAGAGGAAATGAAGCTTTGCTATTACAGGACATGCCAATAATAGAGCCTCAGAAAAAGGATGTGTCTAATGCAAACTCCATCTGACAGATGCCAATACAAGCCTCCCGGGCTGAACAGGAATGCAAATCCAGTCCAGATCTACAACAGGCCTGGCAGTCAGGGTGCCAGCCACCACCAGCTCTGCCACCAGCTCATCCTGCAAACTCCCTCTGCTCTCTGGGCTTTGATTCCTCCTCCTAAGTCAATAATCACCCTCCCTGCAGGGCTGTTAGACCCCAATTACTAGCATCTACATAGCCTGGAGAGCCAAGAGCAGAAAAGGCTAGCACAGACGGGACTGGTAATACCCTGTCTGAGGGATTTTAAACCAGAGGTAAAATATTTTTTCCTCCCAGACTGCCACCGTAGCACTCCCCTAGCAATGTGTGTTGTGTTGTTAGGCGGCCTCGCAGCAAAGCTACCGAGCAGATTGACTTTGATGTCCACATGTTTGTAAGAACACACCAAAGAAAGCTCCTGATGAAGGGAAAGCAGCTAGGCACTTTATCTGAAACTGCCAGAGGATCAAACTCAGGGGAATTGGTAATTAAATAGCACCAATAATGAAGAATAGGTGACCTAACTGTTTTGGGCTCCCTGCATCTGGGCTGCAGAGATCATCTGGTCTGTTACTCAGAGGATGGGTTATTTTTAGTTCAGAAATGGTCTGTTTACACTTGACAGCACAGGCAAGTGAACTCTGTAAGTGTAACCCCCCCACACACACACACATGCACACGCTGGAAGGTAATTTCCGCGTGCACCAGAGAAGGCAATTAAATGTGAGTTTTGGAAAATGGCCATGAACACGTAATAAAGCCCCGAACACCAGTGAGGTTCACAGCCCCCTTTCCCAGAGTAATTTATAATTATTATTGTTATTAGATTGTGGTGTGTAAAGGCAGTTTCTGCTCCAAGGGAAAAGAACATGAGCTACAGCACTAGTCATCTCTGCACAAGGTCCTACCTCCTCCGTGAGCTTCCCTCCACCCTACCAAAAAAAAAAAAAAAAAAAAGCAGCAGCTGGAATAATGCTGGAAAGGAGACACTTGAGATAAGAGCAATACTCCAGATGTGAGATGTGGCAGCTCCAGCACCAGGTAACCTAAAGGAGTAATGTTCATGCTCCAGCCAGCTCACAGCCAAAGCGCCGCTGTCGGTCACCGAGCTCCAGGGCACTGCTGAGCACAGCCCTGGGAAGCGAGAATCAAAGGGACCAAATTCAAGTTCTTCAGATGCTGCTGTCCAACTGTGCCAGGGGTTGTCTCCACTGTAGGTCTCTGGGATTTGCAGACACTGCCACAAATGTGAATTATCACCCCTTAAGCACCCTGTCCTGTGCATCACTTGCCTGTGATGCACTAGGAGAACAGGGCAGCCTCTCTGCCTCAGCACTAGCTCCTCACCCCGTTGCTAGCTTATTTTTCCCACAGGCTGGTAGAACAGTGAGAGAGGATGTTGTATCCAGGCTCTGCCTTCTGTTTCCACCAATGCTGGGCTAACGGGGTTTCAAATCCCGGCAGGCGACAGACAGCAAAAGGCGTGTGGGAGAAAAATCATTTCACTCGAGCCTTACTGGTTGGCGATATTAAAGTCCTGACCTTGTTATGGGCAGATGAAAACAGTGACTGAGCCTACAGATTGGTGTCATCAATGCCACCTTTCCTGTGGTCTCAGAACGGGAGCAGCACAGCTTATGATGTTTGGGTTTGGGAATGCAGGAATGACCCAGGGACGTTCCATATGCTGTAACAGGAGTGTAATTACGCTCAGGCCTCGGTATGTAGAAAGGGAAGGATCGCAAGGCTGACCTATGGTTTGCTTTGCAAGCATACGGCAGTATTAGCTCTCATCTCTACTCATGCGGTGCTCGCACACATCACTTGAGGCAGTGAGCAGAGCTGAAGGGGTGGGAATGAGCACTCCAGCAGGCTAGTGCTGTGCTCGCAGCTTCTCTTCAAAGCCGGAGCAGAGGCTCCTGCTCCTTGACGACTGCTATCCCTTCCCAGAGGTGACAGGAATCCAAAGCAAGTCACGCAGGTATGCGCTCCCAGGAGACAGCTGCTGCAGGGAGTGAGAGGAAAGTATGAATTAAACAGAGCCAGCAGGGAGGTTTTCACAGCACAGAAGGAAAAAAAAATAAAATAAATCCCTGGTATTCCCTCCCTCCATCGCATTTTTGGAGTCCCGATGCCGGCAGAGAGGAAATGGGGGAGCTGTGACAGTGTCAGGCAGGTCATACCCGTACTTCACCCAGTGAAGACACGTGTCCAGGCAGCTGCAGTCAAGCCCTGGATGAGGGTGTGCCACAAACGAGGAGTTTGTTTAATCAGCAGGAGCTAGCAGGGAAGAGGCAAGAGGTGCAGCAGGGAAGGTGGGAGTTCAACAAAGCGACTGCAAGGAGCTGGGAGGAGAGCCCTGGAACGGAGAGGAAGCCAAAGCTCCAACGGAGCATTGCAGGCACACAGGATCAGTCCTGCTCTGCTCTCTGTAAAGGGAAACCACTGCAGCTTGGTGGTCACAGCATCAGGCGCCTGGGCCTGCATGCCACAAGGGCAAGGCTCAGCCACAGGGCAGTCCTGTCCCCGCACTCTGCATCCCTCTTTTCTCCAGCTAAATCTTTAGGATCCCCAGCCAAGAGGCCTTGTGCTGTGTTTCCCTCTGAACAAGGACCAGAGCCAGCAGCGAGCGCGTCCAGAGCACAGCAGCTGCCATCTACTGGCTGACCCGGCAGCAGGGCCACCCCAGGGCTCCTCACAAACCACCCCAGGTTAAGGGCTTGGAGGAAAAAAAGGTTGGTCCTGGTAGGAAAGCATGTTAAGCAGCTTTTTAAGGCTTTCAAAACAGCCGAGCTTGTGTTCACAAAGCGCGTCCAGAGGTAAAGCAGCAGCTGACACAGCGCAGGTTGAAGCGGTGAGATATCAGGAGAGCTCAGAGAACCAGGAGCACCCGAGCTGAGCCTTGCAGCACCAGGACAACGCCGCCCCTGGGTAGCAGACAGGACAAAGCTTACATCAGGAAGCTGGCAGGTCTCTGGCCAGAGAGGAGTTTTGCTGGGTGGGGAGTTGGAAGCAGCTGCACCTGCAGCCAGCAGCAGCAGAGCTGGAACACAAGCTCCAATGCAGCTCTGCTGTCTCAGCAGAGATAAATCAAGAGCCTGGACCAAAGACTCTCTCATTGCAGCTGCTTTTTCTTTGCCACAGAAATCCAGAGCTTTCCAGCCTCATTCAGTATCTATTTATATGTGAGGGGAGTGCCAGCTCCTGAAGGTGACCACCACGTCCCTAAAGCTGTCCCCACTTCCACTTTTCCCCGTTGGACAGAACTGCCAGCACGGAGGATTTACCAAATAATCTATATCTCACCTAGGGGTCTCCTAGCTTTGCTCTTTAGAGGTGACAGCATCGCCCTTCTCCCTGCAAAACTTCTGGGAAGCGCTCCTCAGCCCTGTCCTCCCCCAGAGGGACAGAGGTGAGAGAAATGCTCCAGGAACAGGCAAACGCTTCCTAAAGCACACGTACAACAGCCTTGAGGTGTGCCTACAGCATAAGGGCCGGGCAGAATCGCCCCCCAAGGTGGGAGCTGGAGGTGCAAGCTCTTGCTGAGCAGAGTAAGGAGGTGTTTTCACACCTGGGCAGGCCAGGAGGATGAGGAGGGCTGGCAGGGGTGCAGGACTGACCTTCACACGCACACCGACACGGCCCCCACCCCAGCGCCGCGTTCAGCACCCGCACGTACTCCGGGTGAGGGAGAAGGCAGCTCCGAGATGCTGAATTGAGGAGTTTCCATAGCAACCCAGCCAGGGAAACCCTCCCAGAGCTGGGGAGCTCGGTCTGAAGGAGGGGAGGGAGCAGAATGTGCAGAGCATGTGGAAGGCACGCGGCGAGTAGGCTGCAGCTGTGCTCAGACAGCAGGGCACAGAAAGGCAGCCATGCTCGGGCTGGTTCCTGCACAGCACCTACAGGGATGCGTGTGAGTGCCTGCTCAGGGTCTGGCCCGTGGATCTGCTCACAAAGGAGGACAGCAATTCAAGACACGATCCAGTGTGTGATGAGGAGCAAGTTCTTGTATTCCCGGGGGATTCCAAAGGCTTGTGGCAGTGCTTAGAAATCCCACAATGGAATATCCTACGTGGAGGGCAGCAGGTACAGAAGTGTCCCCCAATATCCTTGGCTCTAGGCAAGATGCAAATTCCTGATCTGGGGAGTTTAAGGCATCTTCTTACATCCCAACCAACACAGCAGCCTTTTTCTGCTCAGCCACTCCCAGCACTATGTGGAACAAGCACATCCAGGCAGCACTACAGAGCTCCTCTTGCCAGCACGTGCCCTACCTTCAGAGAGGCTGCTCAAGGAAGACACGAGACGTATTAAAAGGAATTTTGAATAAAGCTTTAAGACAAGAGCCTTGATCAAACCCCACGCGTCACATTGTGCTGGAAGGAGACGAACAGAGAAACCCCCACCAGGCTGAAGCAAAGAGACTTCAGACAGCAGGTTAAGAAGTGTCTGTGAGAGAAGGGGGGAAACATCTGACACTCCAAGGCGGTATCAGCACCTTCCCCAGGAAGGCGAGAGCAGCCTGTCCCAGAGAGGATGTCTCTTTAATCAGCAGCTCACAGGCTTGCTCCACAAATTAGCATGCAAGGGGCTGTAGAAGCATTTAGTATTCAGAAAGCATTGGTCTGGTACAAACTTATTTGCTGCTGCTGCAGCAGCTGCCAGCGGTGACAGCGAGCTGTGCTACCAGGCAGGCTCTGAGTCCTTTTTCCTTCCTGGAGGGCACCCAAGGGGACAAAGTGAGGAATACGGATCTGGCATCTCCCAAACCCCAGTGTACCGCACCCCTCTCATCCCACACCTGCCACCAGGCAGTCAGAGGGATGTGCATCTCTCCAGCCCTTCAGTGCTGCGCTCCTGCGTGGCCTAAATGCACCCTGAGGCCGTGCTGTGCGTGGCTGCAGGGGTTTTCCTAAGGAAAACATCATTTTTTTGTGCATAGACCACACCTGAGTCAGGCAAAGGCACCCTAGGGACCGCACACTCCCAGGAAAGGAGCTGGGCTCAGGTTGCAAGAAAGGGCTGAGGACTGTAACACCCACAAGAAACTCAGTCCTGCTCTATTTCTTGATATAAAACTGATTTTTATCTCTTAGCTGTCTACCCACAGAAGGTGCTGCTCCCCCACAACACCCCCACACCTTGGAGAAGGTCAAACATCCAGGCACTTGTTGCAAAAGTATTTATTTGGGTGCTGACCATAGGAACTATTTTTGTAAGCCAGAGGGCAGAAATAACAGTTCTGCAGTCCCAAGGCAGAGGAAGCTCTGAATAATAAAGAAGGCACAGACGATGAAACCCAAACAGAGCTTTTAACTGATCGTCTGCAAAAACAGAAGCCCCCAGCAGGCCAGGTCACTCAGAGAACCCCAGGACTTTGCTGTCCCCATGGTTGAGCTGGGCTGTAGTTTGAGCTGAGGCAGAAAATCAGAGGCAAGAGTGCCACTAAACAAAGCAGAATTATCACAAGGCAGTCCCAGGACCGCAGTACAACCTCCCCATGTGTTCCAGGAATTTTCCTCTCAGAAAACCCTGGACTATGGCACAGGCAGAGGCTGAAGTCATCTCGTCACATTATTTTTAGACCCTGGCTCAGGGGAGGATCTGTTGATATAAACAAGTGTGAGTGGCAAGCACCAGCCCTTGAAAGGGAAAGAGCAACGACTGAATGAAGGGGAGAGAGGGAGGATTTTTATTTCCCTTCACGTCACCAAGAATTCAGGCCTGGCCTCTCCTCTGCAGGAGGAAGGAAACATGCTCTTGAAAGACATTCTTCAGGAGACAGATCCAGCCTGTCAGGAAAGGCCCTGGTAACGGGGATGGTTTATCAAAGCGTCCCTTCTCCCCCCCACCCCCCTTTCCTATACTCTCCAACACTGATTTTGGGTCAGAATTGTCCGTATTAAATACCCTTAGATCCCAGTATTCTGAAAGGAGCAGCAACATTAGGGCAGTCTGAGCCAGCCAGCCTGGCTCCCGTGCTCCCCATGAACGGGAACGTGTCAGTCCAAAGGATGTTATTTCTCCTCCTTAGCTTGCAGTCTGTTCTTCCGCTCCATTCTCTTCTGCAGTTTCCTCTTCATCTGCAGCTGCTTTTGCTCCTGCAGTGTCTGCTGGACCTTGTCACGGAATTTCTTGTTTTTCTTCTTGATCTTGTCCAGCTCCGCTTTCCTTTTTGCCTCCAGATCTGGATCCTGCAACGGCAAATACGAGCACACTAACGATGTGCTGAGGGACAGCGCCAGCCCCTTGCCTTTCCCAGATGCCCACTCTGCTTTCTAACCCCTGATGGAGCAGGCTGCAGGAATCAGACACCACCCCAGAGCACTTTTTTAAGAGCACCCTTTAAGATAAACTCCACTCTGAGGCAGGGGCGAGGCTGACACAGCACAGCAGCGCGGGAGGAACTGTCATTTCTCTTCCACGTCAGTGGCATTATACCAGCTGCTGATTAAAGTAGTTCGTACAGCAGCAACTCTCACCTTCCCTTCAAGGATCATTTGTTTCCGCTTATTTATTTCTTTCTTCTCATCAAAATCCATGCACTCCAGTTCCTGTCAAAGCAGAAATACAGCAGGGCAATCAGTCACTGAGCACCAAGTCTGACACAGAGGAAAGCAGCCCTGCTCCAAAAAAATCAGCAGAGCCTCAGCATTCACACGTTTGGCAGCTCGTAGTCTTTCCTCCACACAGTGCCAGCCTCCAGCCCCAATGCTCAGCAGCACAAAAATGCTGCAGAAATGTGCAATAACAGAGCAAACTTGGGGAAAATATCTAAAACCAGCCCTCCACCACCATGACATGTATTGAAGTGCTTCCACTAGGAACAAGGAACAGAAATTCTTAATTATGTGCTCAAGAGAAAAGCTGCATATCCAGAGGCTAACGTTAGAGCACAACAAATCTGGCTATGCCCCAGATTTTCTGTCCTCTGAACAAAGGGAGTCACATTTGCACACTCACTATTTCACACTCCCTCCTGGTGACGTTCACGTGGGTGAGGATGTCGAGCACAAACCGCTCCTCCACAGAGAACTCCTGCAGCTTCATTTCTAAAGCAGGGCGAGATGTTTACATATCGTGGTTGGTTACAAAATCCAGAGGCAGATTCTCAACATGTTAAAAAAAAAAAAAAAAAAAAAAAAAAAAACCACAAAAACACAAACACACAAAACCACAATTACAGAGTTCCACTGACCAAGAGTGGAATTGTTGTCATGTGTTATCAACACCCTCACTTCTGCAGGCCTACAACAAAAGATTGCACCCTCCCCTCTGCCTGGAATTCCCCACAGTAGATGTTGCATTTATTGGGTCTGTTTCCTACAAAAAGATGAAGTCTGAACCTACGCAAAGCACCTTACTCTTTTCACCCCGCTCAGCATACACAGTAGTGGGGATGTAAGGAAGAAGCTGGCTGCTTTAACAAAAAGGCTAGAGAGTAAATTTCCACCTTTTCTACTCCACTAGAAATAACAGGAAGACAAACTCGTCCAGGCCTGGACAAGCACGCTCGTGCCTGGCAGCTCAACAGCAGAATCAAAGCTGATGGAGGTTCAAGTGCTCCAACTCTTTTCCAAGCCATGGCCACAGGAAAGGGAAACCATTTTTATACTGCTGTTCTGAACCATGCATCCTGCGCTGATAAAATCAGGGCTGCAAGTACCACAGGCACGAAAGACCATATATAACCCTAAATTATAGCAGCATTCATGCTCCCCACTTACTGATTTCCTCCTCGATAGCGTGTACGAGATGGATGTCATACTGTGTCACCATTGTAATGGCCATTCCGTTCCGACCTGCACGATAAAAGCAGTGATATATGAGGCCTGACAAGCAGAGGGAAGGGAAGCCTAACCCGTGCCAAATTCCATCCATCCACGAGCCAACCCAGCACATTATGGTGACAGGATGCTCAAAGAGTCCTTGTTTGCTCTGAGAAAGCAGTCAGGTATTGGTGCAGAGCAGACACAAGTCAAGGGGAGCCATCCTTGCAATCTGAAGGCAGGATGCCGAGCCAGAGATCTGAATAAATCTGGCACTGGCTGAAAAGATCACACTGCAGCAGTTCTGAAGGCTCCTGAGCACTGGGATCCCAGATTTAGCCACCTGCAGCACCACCATGCTGCGAGCAGCACACGGTTTTCCCTGCTCACCTGCACGAGCTGTCCGGCCGACACGGTGAATGTAGATTTTGGGCAGGCCTGGAGTGTTGTGGTTAATGACAACTTGCACTGTGGGAATGTCCAAGCCTCTAGAACACAGGGAGACAGAACAGAAGTTGAGAAACACCCCGTTAACATATAGAAAAATACATCATTCTGATGCTTAGAGAGCAAAGTCAAGGCCTTTGGCACCACGGACTGCAGTTTTCTCTTACCTGGCAGCAAGATCTGTAGCGATAAGAATCTTAAAGATGCTGGACTTGAACTTTGCTAAAGCTGCAAACCGCTGCCGCTGTAAAGGGAGAAGTCTGGGTTAGGGAGGCTGCGACCCACGGGAGCTGACCTGGACAGGCGTTTGGCTCGGGGACGCTCCCAGAAGCATCCTCCTCCCAGCTCTGTCCAGTCACCCACCTGTTTCATCATGGAATGCAGAGCTACGGAAGGAAACTTGAACTTCCTAAGCATCATGTTCAAGATTTGGCATTCCCTTGGGAGAAAAATAAAAAATAAAAATATATCAGGCAAACACAAAGCTGTCAGATGAGGACAAAACCAGGGATCCTCTAGAAACCCTTGCAGCACAATTACCACGATGCAGTCAGTTACTGAAGCACCCTGACAGAGGAGGGGCACAGGACACCCACTCCACACCAGCTCACCCCCAGAGGACGCCTGGATTCCCCCTTACACTCAGGGGAACGCCACCAGAAGCGCTCCTCAAGCCCCAGAAGCCTGAGCCACCTGGAGGTGGCAGGAGGACTGGCAGCACGACCTTCCCCACCCCTTTTCCAGTACCATCAGCAAGAGGAAAAGCAGATGCAGGGCAGGGGAGCAGCTCAACCCTCTAAAGTGCTGCATTTCTGGGCGGCCCTTCAGCCCAGGCTGCTCAAAAGAAAGTTCTACCAAATTTCTGTACAAGCCAAGGAAGCAAAAACCACCATAGGCTGACAGCAACGCAGCGGGAATTTGGGATCTGAACTAAAACCAGGAAAATGTGTCTTATTTGTAAAAGGAAGCGCCAGGAAAAAGACTCCACTCACTTGCAGGTTTTGGTGAAGATGATAACAGACCAGTCCTCATGCTCGTCCTGGAAGGTCTGGATTAAATGGACGAGGTAGGCGTCCTTGACTGCTTCGGGTACGAGCAGGTAACGCTGGTCCAGCTCCTCCACCGTCCGCACCCTGTTGGGAGGGCAAAGCACCAAAAAAGATAGATTAGACAAGAGAAAAGGGAACAGGAGGGACAAAAGAGACAGCAAGGAGATGCAATAACAGAAAATAAACAGGATTTGGTGTCAAATGCTCAGCAGAACAAGTGTAGACGTACTCAGACTCAGCCTCCCAGAAGAAGGGTTTGTTCATGGCCAGGCTCTTCAGCTCGGACAGCGTGGCGGTCAGCGTGGCGCTGAACAGCAGCGTCTGCCTGCGTGCTGGAACAGCCTCCAGGATCACCTCCAGGTCGGCTGTGAAGTCAGCGCAGCCCTGCTCGAACAACCGGTCGGCTTCATCCAGAACCTAGGCTCAGCCAAAAACAAACGAGGTCACCCCTGCACTCATCCCTACGCAGCCAGAAGGTTTTAAAAGAGGAGAAAAGAGGCGAGCAAAGGGGCCCTACCAAGAATTTCAGCTTTTTCAGGCTGAACGTGTTGGAGCTGCGGAGGTGATCGGCCAGCCTGCCGGGCGTGGCGATGACCACATGGGGTTTGCGGGAGAGCTCCAGGGCCTGGGCCACCATGTCTGCAGCAAGAAGCACACAGTCACGACACGTTAACCGAGCACTGACCCTAAAAATTTCTGGTTTACAAGCCTAGAAAACATCTCTCTCACTTCCACCCCCTCAGGTGCTGCTAACGCCACCCCAGCGTGAAGGAACCATGAAGGATGTTTGGCTCTTTCTCTCCCCAACCCCATCAGGGCTGGAGGGCAGAGGAGGGTCACTCACCGAGGCCGCCCACCACCACGCAGTCCTTGAGGCCGAGCGGCTTCCCCAGCACGCGGAATTGCTCGGCGATCTGGTATGCCAGCTCCCTGCGGGGGAGGAGAGAGCTGAGGAGGGAGACACAAGGACACCGGGGCCGGGCGGGGGTCTCCCGGGGTCCCTCCGTACCTGGTGGGTGTCAGGACGAGGCAGAAGATGCCGTAGGGGTCCTCAGAGAGCTGCTGCAGCACGGGCAGCACGAAGGCTGCAGTCTTGCCGCTGCCCGTCTTGGCGCAGCCCAGGCAGTCGCGGCCTGGAGGAGAGAGACTGAGAAAAGTGGGGAGGGGGGGACGGGAGGGGGGGCTGGGGGAAGATGACTGGGGGAAATTGAGGGGACTGAGGGGAATTGAGGTGACCAAGGGGAATTGGAAGGGATTGAGGGGACTGGGGAGGACTGGGGGAGATTGAGGGGACCTGGGTGGGATTATGAGAGATAAAGGTGGATTAAGAGGTATTGGGGTGGATTGAGGGAAGATTGGGGGAAATTGAGGGGAATTGGGGTAGATTAAGAGAAATCAGGGTAACCACTGGGGATCATGAACGACTAAGGGAGCTTGAGGGGACCAGGGGAGTTTGGGGGAGATTGAACGGGACAGAGGAAGACAGAAGAAGATTAGTGAAGATTGGGGTGACCGAGGGGGATTAGGAGGGATTGAGGGGACTGGGGAGGATTGGGGGAGATTGAGGGGACCTGAGGGGATTGCAGGATAGGGGTGGACTGAGAGGTTCTGGGCGGGATTGAGGGAAGATTTGGGGAGAATTGGGGAAGACTGGGGGGGGGGCGGGATTAGGGGAGATTAAGGGAAGACTGGAGGGACTTGGGAAGGTTAGGGGAGGCTGGGGGGACCGAGGAGGGCTTAGAGGGGACAGGGGATGGGGGAGGCTGGGGGGGGCCGGGAAGAACCATGAGGGATTGGGGGGCCCGGGAGGGGATTAAGTGGGACTATGGGGGGATTGGGAAAGATTATGGAGGATTATGGAGAGGGATCAGAGGGTCCCGGCGCGGCCCCGCGCTCACCCTGCAGCACGGGCGGGATGCAGGCTGCCTGCACGGCCGTGGGCCGGCTCAGCCCCACCTGCCGGGCCTGCTCCGCCAGCCACGGCGCCAGCCCCAGCTCCCGGAACGTCGCCATGGCGCTGCCCTGAGCCCGCTTCCGGCTTTCCACACCCGCTTCCGGCTTCCCGCGCCCGCTTCCGGTTCTCTCCGCGCTCTCATTGGCCGCCTCCACCCTCAGCTTCCGGCTACTCCATGACGTCACCTCTCCTCGCGCCCCTATTGGCTGGGATGCTCTATCTCCATGGAAACGGCGGCTTCCGGCAGCCTTCGCGCCGCTTCCGGGGTAGGGACGTGGCTGAGGGAGGCGAGATGGCGGCGGGGTCGGGCCCCGGCGGGCAGGGCGGGGAGGCGGACGAGCTGTTCGACGTCAGGAACAGCTTCTACATCGGCGCCTACCAGGCCGCCATTAACGAGGCGCAGCGCGTCAAGGTTGGGGGTGGGCACCGGGGGGCTTCGGGGGGCACCGGGAGGGGTTGGGGGGGGGGGGCCTCGGGGGCCTCAGGCAGGGCCTGGTTTTCACCCAGCGCCCTGTGGGGGCTCGCATGGGGCTGGGATGTGGTTGTGGGGGTCCCCGGGGTGCTGAGGGCCCGGTCCTGGTGTCCTTGGGGTGCTGAGGGCCCTGTTTTGGGTGTCCCCAGGGTGCTAAGGGTGTTTTTCTGTTGTCCTTTCAGCCTTCCAACCCCGAGAAGGAGGTGGAGCGGGACGTGTTCCTCTTCCGAGCCTACATCGCCCAGGTGAGCCTCCTGTGCTGTGCTGGCAGCAGCGGGATCTGACCAGAGGTTGGGGTGGTTGTGAGCCCTGTGAGCTCGGCCTCACGCACCTCGTGAGTCCTTCTGCGCTGAAATGTTGTGTCTTCTCCAGTAGGAACACAATTACAGCTACAACAGGTTGTATGTAGGGTCCTGGTGACTAAATGAGACTTTTAAAAGAGGCAGTTTATTTTAAAATGATGTGTGGGAAACACTCCTCGGTGTGGTTATGGAATTTGGTGGTGTTTGTGGACTACAATGGGAGATGTAAAGTAGAAATTTTCTGTGCTTTTGTTTTATTTCTTGCTATCATTCTAACAAAGGTTTTAGGAAATGAACGGCTACTTTCTGTGTTCTTAAAAATGGACAAATTCTTGGTTCTTGTTTTTTCTCTCTAATAGAGAAAATACGGCGTTGTTCTGGATGAAATTAAAGCCAATGCCAGTCCCGAGCTCCAAGCAGTGCGCATGTTTGCAGAATATCTCTCGAATGAGAGTCAAAGGTAAGTCTGATAACAAGTCGGAAGTGAAACCTTGTCTGGCATAAAATATGTTTCTATGTGGAAAGCTTTGTGTAGCTTGGTATTTATTTGGGGTGGGGTCTCTGTGGTTTTGCAGTGAATCTCAGAAAGGCAGAATTCTGGAGGACCAGGATCTTTTAAAGAAATATTTCTATGTTTTTGTCTGTGCTCCTGCAGGGATGCAATTGTTGCTGATTTGGACAAGAAAATGGCAAAAAGTGTTGATGTAGCAAACACGACTTTCTTGCTGATGGCTGCTTCCATCTATTTCCATGACAAAAATCCTGATGCAGCTCTGCGTACCCTCCATCAAGGGGAAAGCTTGGAATGGTGAGTGTAACTCCATCGCTCATCACTGAGGCGTGTGCTAGCAAAGCTCTCCTTTCTAGGGAGAGTTGTAATAGAAGTCTCTATCTAGAAGGGCTGGCTTGCCTCTAAAAAGCTTTGAAGCCATTGAGAAACCGATGGGAGCTTTGCTTTCCAAGTAGTAAGTGATTTGGTGCACGATATGAAGTCTTATTGCTCCCTTGTGGAACTTAAGAATCTGGTTTATCGATTGGTGAGCATTCGGAACTGCTGAAGCGAGTCCCGTGGCACGGGCAGCGTGTTTCTGAGAGGCAGAAAGGTTCCTGCACAAAGAGCAGGGAGGGGTGAAGCATGCCACTGAGACAAGCACTTTGCTCTTCTTGGTTGCAGCATGGCGATGATGATCCAAATTCTTCTGAAGCTCGACAGGCTCGACCTGGCTCGGTGAGTTTGTGTTCTTTTTGTTTCTGAATTGTCTTCTTGCAGGGCGGGCTTTGATAAGAGAATGTGCTTCTCCCAACCTCCGCCACGGTGCAGCAGAACACCTGCAATGGGCAGTAAAACTTGTGTGTAGGTGTGCTGCAGATGGTTCTTGTTCTTTAAGGTGCAACACCTTTGGAGATAACATAGCTGGGTACAGTTAAAGAGGTGAAACTCAGGGTTTAACCTCACCTACAGCAGAACGTGGTTTGAATCTCTAGGCCTGGGTTTGTCCTTTCATTAAGGAAATAAAAGAGGCCTTTCACAGATTGCTGCAGTGAAATGTTTGTGCCTCGCTACCAACTTACTGTGGCTGTTGTGCCGTTGGGGTGGAAGACCTAAAGAGAGGAGCCTACAGCTTTTTGTTTGAATCTTAAAGAACCACGGAAGATGCCTCGTCTTTCTGTTATGACACTCCTAGTTTTGTACCTGCAGCAAGGAACTGAAGAAGATGCAGGAGCAAGATGAGGACGCGACCCTTACTCAGCTGGCTACTGCCTGGGTCAACCTGGCTATTGTGAGTATCTTCCACAAGGATCCGTAGCCTCCAGTATGTGAGAAACAGCACTGGCACAAGACTCCCTGCTTTGTTCCCGATTCCTGCTCTCTTATGCCATCAGAAAAACGTTCAGTTTGATTTTTTTTTTCTTCCTTCAAGTAGCTATTTTGATGGGTTTTTCATCTGTGCTGCTTGGCTTTCAGCGCACACAGGGAAGAGCTAAACCATGCTCGGATAACTCAAAGCATCCCATTATAAAATGGAATACTGCAGCGTGACTTGCATCCAGACCTTGCAAACAGGCAGAGAATTACCTTTTTCCCCCTATAACTGTCTTTAAGCATGTCTGTGGTCCCACAAATAACAGGACAGTACAAGCTGAACTCGATTCCAGTGCAGTGAGCGTGGTAGAATGAGCTGCTGTAGCTCCCCGTTTGTCTTCAGTTGTGGTTTCATTTTCTGAGCACAGATGTTTGGCACTTCCCACCCGTAGTTCTTCATCTGCCCTCCCATGTAAGCAAACCTGTCTCTGCAGAGCTAGAAACTGGCCTTTCACCTTGTTATTGTTCCACATTAAATCTTATGGTGCCTGCCCCGGCTGGCAAGAAACTTTATTATTATTAAATATTTCAAGTAATCAGCCAAAAATGTGTATTCTCTGGCAGTCCAGATGTCAGGTGCCTGAAACTAAGCAGTCTCCTAAAATTCAGTAAAGCCCCAGGGTGTTTAATAATACTGGTAAGACTTTTTTATTGTTCACTTAGTCTTGTTATGAAATCTTTTGCACATAGCTGTTGCCTTACACCTTGTGTGTGGCTAAATTATCCCTAAGATCTTATTTTCCTCTAGGGAAACTCTTACCTCTAATCAATGGAAGCTGCTGCATCTATATAGAACCCTTCTGAAGCTGGAAGTTTTTGAAAAGCCAGGTGTCTGTACCTGGGTTTAATTATAAAATCTCATTTCATAATCCTTTATTACATCAGGCATCTGAAGTGGTTCTTCAGAAGTGTTATTTCTTTTTCTTTGAATGGAAACCTGGATCGTTTGATCATTTAAGTGGTTCTTAACATTTAATATTTTTGCATTTCTTTCATCTGCACTCTTACGGCGATCTGTTGTTTTAGAGGAGATGATGGGAATGCCAACAGCTGCTGGCGTTGGTTCTTAAGCATTTAATTTTATAACCCTTCAAACTTTGTGGCCTTCAACCACAGCAAGTTCATGCAGCCTTCTTAGCAATACGTCGTAAAACTCTGCTTGTTTGTCTCCTCCCTCTGCAGGGTGGTGAGAAGTTACAAGATGCCTACTACATCTTCCAAGAGATGGCAGATAAATGCTCCCCAACCCTCCTCCTGCTTAACGGACAGGCAGCCTGCTACATGGCTCAGGGCAAGTGGGATGATGCAGAGGGAGTGCTTCAGGAGGCCTTGGACAAGGTACAGCATGCTTTGGCCAGGCAGATCAGCTTGAATCCAAATACCTCTCGCTCACACGGAGTAAAAAAGCAAGGAACATTGCCATTATGCTTCATGAAAATGCCACTAAGTGGCTGCTGTTAATACCTACCTTTCCTTCTACTTTACCTCTTCCAATAAAGTTAGCTACGGGTTTGGCAGAATTTGTTCTTGCAGAGCTGTGCTGGTTGTTATAGTCTCTCACGGTAGAGGTAAGTCACGAAGATCAGGTGATTGTTTTTATTTTCAGGACAGCAGCCATCCTGAAACCTTGATCAACTTTGTTGTCCTGTCACAGCACTTGGGCAAACCACCCGAGGTGAGGCTGATTTTTTTGTACTTGGCGAGCAAATCCGCCTGTGCTGCTGGGGTGGGTTTTATGTTCCTGGTGTGTGTGGTAACTTTTGGGTTCTGCAATTTTGTGTGTTCTCACTTCCATCAGGTCACAAACCGCTACTTGTCACAGCTGAAAGATGCACATAAAAATCATCCCTTCATAAAGGAGTATCAAGCAAAGGTACTGATAACTTCCTAATACAAAACAGGATTTATGATGACTCCTAGTAGTGTTTTATGGGCTGAGTTGGTTGTTTACTGGTTAACATGACCACCATTCTGGGGGGGCAGGTCCATATTATTCCTGGGCTGTCACATCACTTGCCAGCCCTAGTGAGAGGTGTTGGGAAACAGCCAAGTGGTAAACAAAGGGACGTACCTGAAACTTGGTAACATCTGGGAAGATCAGCTTTGAGGTACAGGTTCTTAATCTGGGTTAGAAGTTTGTTACCATCAGACATTTATACAGAGGGACGATCCTTCTGGAAGAGACGGAATTATGGGGGTGAGGCAAGAAGGATAATCGGGAAGGGAAAATGAAATAAACTGGAAAAAATTGATAACTCTAGTCTAGGTGACCTGCTTTTTAAAATTCTTTTTGCCTTAGTAAACTGCAATCGTAGTGTTTTCTTCAGCTCAGAGGCAACACAACTGATAATAAATTTTCGGCAAAGTTCAAGCAGTGTTCATTTTATTCTGCTTCTGTTTTGAAGGAGAACGACTTTGACCGACTAGCCATGCAGTATGCACCCAGTGCATGAGGAGAGGGGAAGGAGCCTGCGAACCTGCTCTGTGGTACCTGGGAAGTGGGGTTGATACACAAAGCCTTTCTGGTAACATGGAAAAATGCCCTCTGCATCTTGGTCTGGCTTAACTCAGTGTGGCAGGGTCTTGTAATCCAGCAAGCCATTGCTGAAGTTGTTTATAACACGTAGCTGCTCAAATTTGGTAGCTGAGAAGCCCATGTTCTGGCTTACTCAGTTCCTGAGCTGTTTAAAATACAGTGCAAATCCAGAGTTGCAACACTGTACCTTAAACATTCCTAATAAAGCCTTTTCTGGATCTGTGCACCCCATACTTCACATTCTGGAATCCAAGTAATTCCAGGAACTGAGCCCTGTTGTAGGTACTGAGGATTTACTTATGGGAAGACTGTCAAGGTTTGTTTTAAGCATCCACCTTCAGCACATGGGCAAACCCCGAGTTACGGCTGTTCGTCCACTCTGACTGATGATTCCTCCATTTAGGTCAGCATCCTCCGGAAGAAGGACGCCCAGCTGTAGGGTTTACTGCTGGTGAGAGGGAAAGCTACCCCAAAATAGAAATAATCCAATTGTAATAAGCTCAGCCCTGACCTTAAGTTGGTAAAATGCAGTAGCTCGTGTCCTGGAGCCAGGAAAGCGTTAGATCTTCCTTTAACATAGCACATCCTGCAGTACATGTGAAAGTGTCCCCAGTCATTCTTAAAAATGTGATGGCTGCTCCACCTGACGTGTCATGGAACATTCCAGATTCAACACCATGCGATTGTGCTTCTGTAGCCTTGGACTCCTGCGTAGCCTTTCAGTGCCCTGCGTGCCGACTGATTGTGTTCTGTTGGATGTGAAGAGCAGATGTCCAAGTGGAACCCTCAGCTGGGACCTCACGAGCTCTAATATTTGAATTATCTTTTGGAAAGTGCTTGGGGAGGGGGAGAAGAGGTTTATACTACACTGTAAATGTGTCTAACTGGCGTTTCCTTTGTGCCCACCTCGGCCTTGGTTGCTCTGAAAGGGCTCATTGTCTCTTCCCTTGGCTTGTTTAGCGAGCAGCTCTTTTCAATGAGGGGTTATTCATGGTCCAGTCTTGAATGAATGTTTCCTTTGTGGAGCTGTCTGAGGGAGATGTGAAAGGGGCTTGTGTGCTCAGGGCAGCCATTACCCACTTGATGGGCCATGATAAATTGACTTAAAAATGTAAACAATAAAAGCAAGTGGCATAGTAGGAGCCAGCGCTGTCAGTGTGAGAATAGGGGAACATGTTGTTCAGCCTTCTGAGAGGGATGAATTTGTGTTTTCTCATAGCTGTCCCAGACCAATTAGAGAAGTTCAAGAAAGCTTGAAAGCGAAATGACTCTCCCAGAATGGCTGTGGGCAGAGCAATGACTTCAAATGGCATAAAGCTCATATTTTTCTTCAAGTTAGAATTCCTCAGCTGAGTTTTCTATTTATAAGTGATTATTTTTTCTCTCTCTAGTAGCAAGGATCCCCCGTCTGCAGTCTAGCTGGTTGTTTAGGTGCATTAGGGCACCACTTACCCTTCCTGGCTCACACTGAACACGGCTGTGCTGCCCTAGTGCATTTGCTCTGCAGTTCCTGTGGTGCCTCAGCAGGAGAGAACATAGGTATCAGCATTTCAGGAGGATTTTCACCTTAAACTTGCATTTCTGAGCAATCCAAAGGGATGACTGTCCGTAACTGTCACTGCACTGCTTTTAAACATACTGATAAGGAAAATCCTCTTCTGTGAACCAGCAACTTGTGTGTGCAAGCTGCCTGCCCTTTGGGGGAGGTGTTCAAGAAGGTCTGTCATAGGGAGTGGCCTTTTTTGGAAGAGTTTGCATTTTTTCAGGTGCATCTTGTTATCCCAGAGCCTTCTCTCTCTCTTAACTACAGCAGGTGCAAAAGTTTAATGGTGGTATGGTGGAAACACCTGCTGGCTTTGTACTGCAGTACTTTGTTGACCTCTGTAAGGAAAGGATAAGTCTTCCTGCTGGTTTTGGGGAGACCTATAGAAAAGAGAGAGGGCTGGAGAAGTGGGGAAAAAAAGCCCTTAAGGAGCGAACATTCAGGATTTTGAACATGGAGGACTGCACAAGCCTGTTGCTGGACATTTCTGAGGCACTGTGGGTAACTTCCAGCTCCCCCAGCGGGTGTACCATGGCACACACAGCTGTTTTCCACTGTCATGTCATTAATTGTCATCTTCGGACACTGAAATACCACCATTTGTCCCCAGATCTCACAATTGGAGTGACTCCAGCCCATTGTCACGGCTCATCCTTCAAGCGTCTTGCTTTTTTTGTGCAAGAAATTCCCCCATCACCTCCTTCAGCACGTCTCGGGGCTGCTTCCCAGGCCCTTAATGAACCAGAGCTCCTCTCCTCCATGCTAATTACCACCGCCCCCAACTCCTGGGGCTCCTCTCCGTGCTAATTACCACCCCCACTAATAACCCAGGGCTCCTCTCCGGCCCCACCAGCGGCTCCTCCCGCAGCAGCCGGGCACCGCAACTCCCCCCCGGGGGGCTGGAAGAAACGAGCGGATCCCGGAGGAGGGGGCCGAGCCTTGCATTGGGGGCGGCTCCTACAGCCCGGTACCGGCGGTGGCGGACAGGGGGGGGCCGTCCCCGACTCCCGGAGCTTGCGCGGTGCCTCTGGGCACCGCTGGGCACGGCGGGGCCATGGGCAAGCAGCGTTGAGCGCCATGCAGCAAACGGAGCCGGTGGCCGAGCCGGTGGCCGAGCCTATGCCCGGGTACGGGCAGCTGCTACGGCTCGGTTATGGCAGCCTGGCCGCAGCCGTGAGGAGCTGCAACGATTGCGGCTGGGAGCTGGCGAGGACGACGTGGGCCGAGAACGCGCACCTGGGTTGGGGCGAGGTGCTGCTCTGCGGGCTCGCTGCCCTCGGCTGGACCGCGCTGCGCCGCGCTGCCGCCCGCCGCCTCTTTCGGGTCGGTCCCCGGAGCGAGGGGTTTGGGGTGGGGGGGCCACCGGGGAAAAAGGGAGGAGGAGGAGGAGAGGGGATGGGGAGGGCACTGGGTAGAGCCGGGGGGATGAAGGAGGGTGGTGGGGGGATCGGTTGGTTTCATTTGGGGTTGCATCCTTGGGGGGAGGGGGGGTGTTTAGGGAGCTCCCAGCCTGGGTTAAATGCTGGGGGTCTGTTGCATGGGGAGTTGATTCTCAGCCTGGGGTTCAATCCCAGGTTCTCTCGCTTGGGGAGCTTGTCCTCCCACCCTAGGGTTAAATCTTGGGGGTCCATTGCATGGGGTGCTTGTCCTCCCAGCCCGGGTTAAATCCTGGGGCCCCCTTGCATATGGAGCTCATCTCACCCTGGGGTTAAATCCTGGGTGTCTGTTTCGTGGAGATTTCATACTCCCACCCTAGGGTTAAATCCCAGGGGTTCATTGCATGGGGAGCTCGTCCTCACACCCTGTGGTTAAAACAGGGGGGGGTCCATTGCATGGGAAGGTCGTCCTCCTGCCCCAGGATGAAATCCTGGGGGTCCATTGCATGGGGAGTTTATTCTCCCATCCTGGGATTAAATCCCAGGTCCCCTTGCTCGGGGAGTTTGTCCTCCCACCCTAGGGTTAAATCCTAGGGGACCCTTTGCACAGGGAGCTCGACCCCCTTCATTTAGGGCTGCCTCCTGGGAGGCTCTCTGTATGGGAAACCTCATCCTCTGTCCCCTGGGGCTGTACGTTGTATGGGGGCTGATTCACGAGAGGTCTCACCCCCATTTTCCCCTATACTCTGGACCAAGCGCCCTCTGCATGGGAGAGCTCTCCCCGTTCCCCAAATAGCGGGGTTGGGGAGGATTTGGGGGTTATTTCTCGCATGCAGCCAGGCCGCACCGGCTGTGCACGGGGGAAGGAGGGGGCCACGTTCCTGCGTGTCATCTGCGGTTTGCATGAAAAAAGTCCTTCCCCGCTTTCCCTCCTGGCGCGACGGCGGCGAGGATGGCGTGGGGATGGCTGTGCTGCAGTGCCGGGCTGACCTTCAAGCGTGGGGGATGCAGGGATGCCTGCAGCCAGCCCTCGCAGCCTCCAAACGGGGTCTGCTGGCTGTTGTCCCCCCTGTTAATACAGCACTGCGTAAGGGATGGAGCGAGCAGGACGTCCCCGAGGGCGAGGAGTAGCCCTCTGTAATTTTTAGCTGTGAAAAGCATCCGTAATGAACCGAGACCTCCCCTTTCCCTCCGATGGCTCGATCCCAGCAGAGGCGATTTCTAATCCACGCTGCCTTCTGAGAAATGTGCTGTGCATGCTGCTAGCCATTCCTCCGGCCTGGGGAGGAATTAAAAGCCGAAGTAATGCAGGTGCCATGCTCTGCAGCTCGTTACTGCGAGGTGACGGAGCACAGGCTGCCCAGAGGGGTTGTGGAGTCTCCTTCGCTGGAGAGCTTCAAACCTGCACATATAAAATCCTGTACAATGTGCTCTGGGTGACTCTGCTTCACCAGATGATGTCTGGAGGTCCCTTCCAACATCATCCATTCTGTGATTTGGGGATTTTGGTGCAAGTCCCCAGCCCTCAAGAGACACAGCCCCAACCGTCCCCTCACCACCCCATGAGCATGGTGGCACATGGCCCTGAGGGAGCTGCTCAGGCACGCATCTTTGTGTCTACATGGGTCGAGCCTGGTTCCCTGGGGAAATCCCTTCCTTCAGAGGCCGTTTCACAGATGACAGGGTGCGAGGAGGCTTTCTTCAATTAGAATATCAAGAGTTAGAGCTTTCCTCTCTGCCCTGCATGCCGCTGAGGCCTGCTGCTGAGGCCTGCCTCTCAAGCAGCTCTGCTTCCACCGCTCTGAGTTGCCTTTGCTTGCCGGTAACGTGAGGTGAAGTTTCACCTCCTGCAAAGCTCCAGTCCCAGTCTGGAGCCGTTTGAAGCTGTTGAAGTGGTTTGTAGGCGAGGTGTGAGGTAAAATGTGCTGGCCTTTGACGTGGGGCTGAGTTTCACCTCGTTGCCTGCACCCCTGTCTGCCTGGGGCTGCTGCTTGGCTGCGTGCTGTGCCTGGGACCACTGGGGTGAAGGAGGCTGGAGGTACCCCTGGGTCTGTCGTAATAAACTTGGAGGCATTTCCTTCATGCTCCAGTCCCTCCTTGTGTCAGGCTCACCTTTACAGAGCGAGAAGTAAGCTGAGTGTGAAAAAACCCCACAAGAGCCCGCTCGGTGCCCTTGGCGGACACTTGGCAGCAGGCGCCATGCTGAGGTGTCGTCCCTCGGAGAAATGGGTCGCGGCTGTAATTGCAGAAGGGCCAGCAGGGCTGAGCAGAGCTGGTTCTTGTGGCTACACCTGCGTGCTGCAGGGATGAGATGCCGAGCGAGCATGCGATACCATCAGTTTCCTCCCAGCAGCCTAGGTGGAGGGGCAGCAGCAGGGAGAGACGGCTCTGTGTGTGTATGTATTTAGTTATTGACTTGCAGCTTTTCTCAGTTTATCCTGCTGGATTTGCGATGGGAAAAGCTGGAGGTTGTTGTGGCTTTTCTCTTAAAACCTCTGGCAGTTTTTAAGGAATTGGTTTGTATTGTGTGGTCCCTGTACGAGCAGCAGTGGAGCGGGTCATTCGGCAGCAGAGCAAACGGCTTCATCTCTGAGGGAAGGGAAAAGCTGGGAAGAGAAAGTAAAACCTTCTTGTTCAGGTTCCCTGGGAGGGAACTTTTATGATCAGGGCCCTTTGCTTCTCGATGGAGGCTCAACGAGCATCCTTTCTCCTTTTGAGTCTCCTCACGTTCCCTGCAAGAACTGAAGCATGGTTATAAAACCGAGCCCGCTCAGCGTCCGGAGAACGCAGCCTTCCTGTGCGTTATTTATAAAGGACAGATCTCGCTGCTTGGATCGTGATTCTCGGCCTCCGAAGAGGAAGTGACTCTCACCACAAGACCTTGAAGCGTAAAGTGCACCGTGCTCAGCTCTGGCTGCGAGCACTCCTCTGCGCAACGCGTGCCTCGGAGCCCTGTACCTCTTCCTGTGCTGTCTGCCCTATTTTATTTTTATCGGTGGGAGCGAAAGGACAGCGGCTGGGCTCCTCGCTCTCATATCGGACCGCAGCTCCGTTTAACCTCCGCCACAAAATCGCATCACCGTTGGGTTGAAGGAGTGGTAGAGGTTGTTCGTGTCACTGGGGGTGTTGGTTAGGATTTGAGAGTGTGTCCTTTTCACCTGTTAAAACTGCTTGGTCTGTGTCTTGCCTTAGACGTGGTTTTCCCGTCATCCTTTGAGCAAAGACAGCTTTTGGCCTGTTGCCTCTTTTTCACAGAATCTTCGCTGGCTGCAAATATGGAAAGGAGTTGTTTTGGTGTAGGAAAGATCCTAAGGAGCTGAGCAAATGCGAATCACCAGATAGGGAGGGGCCCTGCAATCAGTTGTGATGGGGGCACAAAGGGCTGAGAGACGTTTCCTTCCCCTCTGAGCTCTGCCCTGGGAGTCCCGTGGGCTTCTGAGAGCACAAACCTGGATAATACTCAGAGCAGATCTGGTTGTACCAGCTCACAGGAGCTGCTGATCACTTCCACGTATGAAGACCAAGCCAGGCCCAAGTAGATGTTCCCTCCTTCTGAAGCTTCCTCGGTTTGTGCCCTGTCCTGCCGTGGTTGGTGGCTCAGCTCCGTCAACTGCTGAAAGCCACTGTCCTTGGCATGTTCCCTGCGCAGAGTGGCTACAGCCAGACCTGAGGAGTTGGGTTAAAAGACACAACCTGAGCATCTCTGCGTCCCCTCCTGCAGGGCAGCTGAGCCGAGCAGTGCTCCCTGCTGCTGGGATTTGAAGCCCCCGCGAGCAAAATCTGTTCTGAATCAGTTCCCATTCTCTGAATCTGGTGACTGCCACATAGCCCCTCT
The DNA here is from genome assembly GCF_964035555.1 of Netta rufina. Taxonomy (NCBI): domain Eukaryota; kingdom Metazoa; phylum Chordata; class Aves; order Anseriformes; family Anatidae; genus Netta; species Netta rufina. The sequence goes on along the minus strand of NC_140152.1, from coordinate 4,467,411 downwards.
GTCCCCAACGGCTGCCTGCCTTTTTTCTGCAGTGGGTGAATATTTTCCATTTTTGGCCCAGACGCCAGCCAGCTTGCTGGCTTAGCGGTGGTGAAATTTGGAGGACGTTGCGGCGTCCTCTGGAAGGAAAAGCGTTGTGTGAATTGGAGAATGGCCCTGGGAAACAGGGTTTCTAGGTAAGTGATACAGCCTAGTCCCGGGAAGGATGCGACAGCTGAAAAGCAGCGCTCTGTTATCCCACCCAGTGATTTATGTAACTTTTCTCTATCCTATGCTATTGTCAACTCTTTTTTCCAAACCCCAGAAGTGGGCACGTGAGTAGAGGAGAATTCTCCTCCCCCAAAACCCACCACCCACAGCAAGCTCTGCTGCGAGCAGAGGACACCTCCTGCGCCCCCGGGGAAGGGCAGCCTGCCCGACAGCTCCCCGGCTCGCCCCGCTGCGCTCTGCCCGGCGTTTGAAGCACGAGCCCTGCAAGCTCAAGGGGAGGAAGCCACAACAATGGCTCTTTTCTTCGCCCAGGGACTGAAGCCGCGCTGCTGCGGCGTCTCGGAGCGGGGGCTGCTTCCCCCGTGCTGCTGTGTCAGCGTGCAGCCATGGGGAGGTTTGTCAGCCCCCGCAGCACCCTCTTGGCAGCTGTGGCAGGTCTCGCCGAGCTCTGCTCTTGCTTTGCTCTCCGAGGGGTGAATTTTACTGCTTGCAGAGGAACCGAGGGAGAAGTGCTGTCCGTTGGCTTGTTGCAGTTCTCCTGGTGCATTTTATTACGTGTTTATCCGGGAGGCGTTGTCCCGAGGGTGGAGAAACTGAGGCACTGAGAGCTTCAGTGCCCGGTGTAACAGAGCAACAAGAGCCAGGGGGTGACAGCCCTTGGGCCCACAGCCTTCAGGAGGTTCATTTCTTTAGATCTAGTGAGTGGTGATGTTTTCCTGGGCCTTCTGCAGGCTCCGTGCCCCATCCCCGGTGTGGCTGGGGGTGGCAGCAGGTCTGGGAGCAGCAACCAGGTTGGTACGGAGGGGATACGATCCTTGGGGTCCACCACAGCTCTGAGAACCACGAGTGGGGCTGCTGCCACCACGGAAGGGGCCGTAGCTGGTGGCCGTGGGCAGGTTTTGAATCCAAGCTCTGCTCGCTCATCATTATCATCTGCATTGAGGAGAGGCTGATGTAGAGCTGCCAGCTCCCTGGGCTGAGGATGCTGCGTGCCAGCCGTTCCTTTGTGTCCCCCTGGGAAACTGGCAGTGCCCAGAAAGCAGACGCAGCGCGGCTGGGATCTGGCCAGGTCCTCGTCTCGAGGCTGGGGAGGGGGCAGAGGCGATGGGAGCAGCCTGGGGATCCGATCCCTCCGCAACAAGCTTCGATTCATAGCCCATCGCTGCGAGCCTGCCAGCTTGCTGGCAGGGCTCCTGCCCCGCCGCGAGAGCTGCTCGTGGATTTAAGGGGATGCTCAGCTTTTCCCTAGTGCCTCGGGCTGCGAAAAGGAAGCCAGCACGTGTTTGCTTTTTGCAGGATTTATTTTTTTTTCATTATTTGACACTTCAGCAGTGCTGCAGGCAGCGCCGGTTTCGATTCGGTTTCTCTTTCCAGCTCCCGCAGGTGGTGAGAGGTGGTGCAGAGGGGGCGGCCACGGCCCCCAACCCCGCTCCCAGTTCACCTGCAGGTGAATCACAAGCTGCTGGTGGAGGTTTGCGTGGGGGTCAGGGCGAGGAGGGGAGAAGGAGAGCTTTTACGTGAAGCCCCATCACTTGCCAAGAGCTCCGGGCTCTTCCAGCTCCGCTCTTCCCACCGCAGCGCCGTCACCCGTGGCAACAAGCATCCCTCCCTGCAGCATTGCCATGGGAACGGCAGCCGGAGGCATCTCCCACCCCAAGCATCTCCCACCCCAGGGACGGGGCTTTTTTTTTTTCCCCAGGTTTTGGTGGCACCTCCCCGCGGGCAGCCCCTTGTCCCCCTGCTGCAGGTCTGGGGGATGTTTCTCTCCGACTTTCCCCAGGGTGAGGAGCTCCACAGAGCCAGCTCCGGGTTTGCTGCACTGCTGCGATCTCTGCCAACAGCCCCAGCATCCATAAAATGCAGCTTGGCTTGGTGGCGTGTGCCAGCCCCACAGGTGACAGTCCTTTTCTAAGCTCTCCCCACCTTGAGGTAGAAATGCAGTGTCCTTGCCTCTTAGCAGGGGGGAACTGAGATGCAGAGAAGCAGCTGAATGACTTGGCTCTGGTTTTGAGGCTGGGACTTAGTTTGATGCATCCTAAACCGAGCCCAGCATCCTAAATCCAGCCCCAGCTGAAGAGGCCAGGAGGGGCAGGGGGCTCCCCAGCTCGCTGCCGTCTCAGCGCCTTGAGCTGTCCCCACAGCCGAGCCGCTTCCGTGCTCCCCTTTATGGAGACACAAATAATTCATGCTTTCAGGGCTCGGGACTTTCTGTCTCTGCATTACTCATTCACCCTTCGAGCTTCCTTCTCTTTTTCCTGCCGTGGCTCCTGGTGGAAGAAGCCCTGGCAGCGGCGCGCTCCCGGTCTCACCGTGAGAGCCGTGCTCTGCGTGCCAGCTGCCAGGGGGAGGCCGGAGCTGCCCCTCTGTAGCTGGAGGGGATGTGGGCAGCTTGGCAGAGCGCTGCGGGGCCGGAGCTTCCAGGTCTGAATTTCCCAGCGCTGGTTAGAGCCTAGAACAAAGCCCTTTTGGGCTGGGAGCTGGGAGCTTTGAAAAACCTGACACAGAGAGGGGCTAAAAGCCAGGCCGGCCTCTGCCTGGGGACAGCTGGAGCCTTAATATAGCCTTTGAGCATCGAGGAGCCGAGCACTGGCTGCAGAAAGTGCTGACCTGGGGCAGGCTATGGTTACTTTGCAAGCAGTTTGTTTTCAGCTCCAACTTATCTGGTCCCTCCCGCTGGAGCTCTCTCACCCCGGGGGCCTTGGGGTGTTATCAGCAGCGGCGATCCCCGCGGGACCTTGAGCGAGGCTCCCCGCTGCTGGCCGCTCTGCCGGGGCTGACAGGGCTCTGTCAGTCTGGTGACGAGAAGCAGAAACGGTGCCTGGTGTTGCTCACTTGCCACAGAGAGGGGACGTCAGTCCCTGGAGCTGGGGCTGAGCTTGGGGTGCGCTCAGCGGGCGGCATCGCTCGCGCCTCCTGCAGCAGGCACCCTGTCCAGGACGCAGGGCAGCGTTTGCTGCTCCCTTTAGCTCCGAGAGAGCTGATGCTGTGGTGATGCAAAACACGCTGGGGTTTTGCTTTTGCTGTCGCTGACCTCGTGGCCCAGCTCTCGCTGTTGCAGGGAGCCGCGTGGTGCTCGTGGTCAGAGTGAGAAAGTTTCATTCTTAATCGCGCCAGCAGGCTGCTTGTCCTCCCGTTTGTCTCTTTGGCCATATTTGGGGAGGCTTCGCCTCCTCTTCCTGGGCCCTGGCTGGTAGGAGGGGTGCTGCAAACCCTGGGGAGAAAAAAAACAGCAGGTTTGCAGTGCTGGTCAGCCAGGAGAGCTGCCAGGGATGAGCGTGGGGAGGTGTGAGTGAGCAAGAGGTGCCCCAACCCTCACTGCCTTTAAAATCAGCCTCCTCTGGTGCTGGTTGCCCATGGAGAGGGGTCCTGTGCCGTGCTGGGAAGCAGCAGCAGGAGCCGTGCGTTTGGTTCTCTGCAAGGAGAGCTCACCCAAAGTGCTTCCTCGCTTGAAAGCTTCTTTTCTGGGAGTTGGTGGTGCCATAAAGTTGGTGCGCACGGGGCGGCATCGTTACGGCCTCCTCCTCTGGGCTTCCTGATGCAGATGGGGCTCGGCCTGATTGGGTTTGGTATTGATTCGGTTCTCCAAAAGCCAGCTGTGCTCCTGGAGCGAGGGTGGTGGAGCGGTGCCCAGGCTGGGATGCGTGCTGTGGGCTTCCTCCTCCTCCAGGCTCTGCTTTCGCAGCTTCCCCGCGCGGCCAAGGCTGAGCGAGCGGCTCTCTGGCCTTGCAATTCTCCCTGTGATAGACTTTTTCTAGAGCCTCTTCACCCTCCTGACTCACTCTGCAAAAAAAAAAGCCAGAAAAAATGGGGCTCGTGTCCCTGGTTTTGCCCTGCCTGGTGGTGGAGCCTTGGGGGTTCCCTGAGTTCTGCCTTGGGCTCGCCGGGGTCCCTCTGCCCTGCATGACGACACTTCTCCCCTCTCCTTGCAGCCCTTCGGTGAGTGGTGCAACTTGCAGCCCAAAGATGCTGCCAAGATGCCCGAGAGTGCCTGGAAGCTGCTTTTCTACACGTTATCCTGGTCGTATGGCACCTACCTGCTCTTCTTCACTGACTACCCCTTCTTCTATGACCCTCCGTCTGTCTTTTATGGTACAGTAAGAAGCAGGGAGAAGCGGGTTTGGATGAGGATGTCCAGGCTGTAGGATAGCTGAGCCGAGTGAGGGAATTGGGATTGGTGGGAGCAAAATTCTCCGACTGAACCCCCCCCAGATGGCCTTTTCCATGATGCTGCGAGTGCAGAAAGGGCACAAGAGGCTGCCTCCGTTCGTTACAGAGAGAGTGTCACCTAGTGGCTACTGCAGACAGCAGGGACTGGGATGCCTTCGGCTACGGAGGGGAAAGGATTTGAGCAGTTAAATTAAGAGAGAAGTAAATCAAGGCTTCTGCCCTCAGTCTCGGAGGGGAGCGGGTCATCCTGGCACCAGGATACCCGCGTCCTCCTCCAGCCTTTGCCCCTTTTCCACCAGGGAGGTCCCGAGTGGGAGCTGAGGCCACCTGGGGCAGCTCTGGCTGCTGCTTGCTTTTTGCTCTCTGCTCTCCTGTCTCTCTGTGGCTGACGAAGGCTCCGTGCTCTCAGCTCTGGGCTCACCCGGCCGTCTTTGTCCCTCTTCAGGCTGGAAGAAGGGCATGGACGTGCCCACGGACATCGCCATCGCCTACCTGTTGCAGTGCAGCTTCTACGGGCACTCCATCTACGCCACCGTCTACATGGACACGTGGCGCAAGGACTCGGTCGTCATGCTCCTCCACCACGTCGTCACGCTGACCCTCATCGCCTTCTCCTACGCCTTCAGGTGAGGGATGTGGCTGTGCCACGCAGCCAAGGCCGTGGTTTTTCCGTGTGTCTCGTGGCTATGTCCCAGGAGGACTCTTTCTGGGTCAGGAAGGATTTTTCCCTCCCTACTGCTATCCCTGGCTCCGTGCTCCTCCTCGTGAGCCACCGCACGGTGCCATAGAATTCAGCCTGGGTTATTCTGGTGCGAGGGGTGGTGTGCGGTGGGTGCCCACACCAACTCACTGCCCCCACATCTCCCTCCCTGCCCCGCTCTCCCGCAGGTACCACAACGTGGGCATCCTGGTGCTCTTCCTGCACGACGTCAATGACGTCCAGCTGGAGTTCACCAAGCTCAACGTCTACTTCAAGCACCGGGGGGGTGTCTACCATCGCCTCAACGATGTCATCTCCAACGTCGGCTGCCTCACCTTCAGCGTCAGCTGGTGAGTTTGCCTGCCTGCCCAGCCCCGATCCCGCTTCCAGCCGTGTCCCCACCAGCTTTTGCAGCCCCCCTGGTGCCGCAGGGCACAGCCCTGCTGGGTGTGAGTGCCTGGAAACCAGCCGATCCTATAAACTGTTTGGGAAGAGGTTCCCGCAGAGCCTGACCCCATGCTGGGCTTGGAATCCTTCTGTAGTCACTTTGCCGTCTGTCACCACCCAAGTGCCTGTGAAATCTCGCTTGCAGCATGACAAATGACCCCAGGGGAGGAGGAGCTGTTTCCATTTTCCCACTCCTTTGGTTTTAGCAGCAAGGAGCAAATGTCCCAGATTCCAGGCTCGCTGCTCCTCCTGGGGAAAAGCAGGAGAGGAGGATGAAGAACGGGGATGAGTAAGGCAGGTTGTCACTGCTGATGTGTCCCTTTGTCTCCCTCCTCCTCCCCACAGCTGCTCGGGAAAGCAGGGGCGGCAGCAGGAGCTGTCGATGTGAGGGGGAGGAGAGCGAGGAAGATTTTAGTGATAAAGCCGGGATGCACAGGTCTAAGAAACCCTTCCACTTTTATTCCCCTCCTGTCCCCCATCCAGCTGAGAAAATCTGCCTCTACCCTGAGAGGCAGATCTCCTCTGGTGCCCAGCCTTTTCTGCCCGTGGTAACAGTGCTCTCCCTTCTGTACCTGCCTTTTTGGGGGGCTGTGTGAATTCCTGTCCAGAACCAGGCCTTTAAACCCCAATCAGATCCAGATGGAAGGGAGGCTGTGGCTGGAAGAAGCTGCCTGGGGTCCCCGTGGGCCATTAACCCCCCCCTCTGCTGCTCCCTCTGCCCCACCAGGTTCTGGTTCCGTCTCTACTGGTTCCCCCTCAAGGTCCTCTACGCCACTTGCCACTCCAGCCTCCAGACGGTGCCCAACATTCCCTTCTACTTCTTCTTCAACGCTCTGCTCCTTGTGCTCACCCTGATGAACATCTACTGGTTCCTGGTGAGTCGGGGGAGCTCAGTGACCCTCCGCTGGCTTCTCCCACCTCAGCTGCGGCTGCATAACGCCGGCTGCCTGCCCGGCCCGGGGTATTTGGGGGGCTGCAGGGGTGGGGAAGCACAGGGATTTGGTGGGGAGGAGAGGAGGGAGGCTTGTGTCAGTGCCCTGTGTGCTAGAATTCAGATCTGAATCAGATCTCGCACCCTGCGGATCGAAGGGAAGGAGCAGGGACAGCAATTGGGACTGCCATAGCCCGGGGGGCTCCTTGGCACTGCAGCAGGCTGGAGCTTGATGCAGGTGTGAATCCCCCAGCGTTTCCTGAGGGGTGAAGAGCGTGGGCTTGGAGGGCTCACAGCAACGAGCTCAACCCTGGGCAGGGATGGCTGAAATCTGGTAACGGTACCTGCAGGAGCGCTGCCTCCCACTCCAGGGTTTTGGCCCCTTTTTGGGGCTGAGGACAGCAGAGAAACGCCCAGTTAGTGAGGGCTTCGGTGGGACGGCTGCACCCCGCGTGTCCTGGCTGATGGTGTCTCTCCCTCCACAGTACATCGTCCTCTTCGTGGCCAAGGTGCTGATGGGGCAGATGCAGGAGGTGAACGACGTGCGCGAGTACGACGTGGAGGACAGCAAGAAAACCGCCGTGGCTAAGAAGAAGGAGGGTGGGCTCCAGCTGCCCAGTGCTCTGAAAGAAGGGTGCGTGGGCAGGGGGAGATGCAAACAGCACCCGTGGGTGGAGGGGAAGTTGCCCTGGGGTGTCTTTCAGAGTGTGCTGGAAAACAACAGGGTGCCTTGATGCAGAGTTTAAAAATTGGTGCGGGGAGCAGGAGGAACTTTGTCTCCCTGTGACGTTGAGGTGTGTCAGTCCAGTTTTGTCCCGTGAGTCCTCACCAGACAGGGCTGGCTCTTCACTGAGCAGCATCTGCACCTCGTGCGGTGAGCACGAAGTCTGGCGGGATGCTGGAGCCTGCAGAGCAGGTCTGGCTGACTGGGAACCAGGCCGAAATTGTCTTCGTGAGCCTGTTAAGGCAGGTCTGAGCTCGGCAGCGATTCGTGAAGGTGAGAGAGGGAGAGTGGGTGCTGAGGCTGATTGTCTGCTCTGCTCTCTTTCGCAGGATGCACCTGAAGAACGGACTTGTAAAAGACAAGCGGTTGTAAGAGAAGCGTGGCTGCTGCAGCCTGGGCAGCCTGGCAGGATCTGGGGACTGAGCCAGGGCCCGACACTCAAACCCAGCAAATGAAAGGCACAAGAAGAACTTCATCCCCGATACCCCTGCGTCCCCTGCCTGGAGCTGGGGAAGAGATGCCACTGATGGGAACAGGGCTTGACCCGGTGCTGATGTGCTTTCTGTAGCCAGTACGTGCTGGTTCAGTTGAGAGGCTGTGGCTTTGCTGGTCCAGGTAGGATTTGGAGCTGGCTTTAGGTCCCCTGGTGTTTCTTCTGTCGCTCCATCCCCCAGCTCTTCTCAGCCCCGTTGTGATTTCCCATCTTTATTTTTGGTCCCTTCCAACGACCCTGCCTCAGCAGCACTGCAGGGGCTTCGGACCTAGCATCAAACGAGAGGGAAGCATCCTCTGCTCACTGCCACCACTGTCCCAGGCCAGGGGAGCCCAAAGCCAGCTCTGCTCCAGCTGCCAGCAGGCACTAAGGAAGGGTTTGCAGGGCACCTCTGAGCCTCGCTGACCAGGAGGGGTCCCTAACACGGAGCTGTCCCTGTGCACCTCGAGGCAGTAGCACGCAGCAGTTCCCACGTGCAGGTCTGCCTGGAAACCCAGCCCTAGAGCGTTATTCCAGCCTCCTGCCCTCCAGGATGAGGACCAGGACATCTAAATTGCTCAAAACGCCCCTGTAACTCTTACAGTTCCTTAAAAAGCCAGCCCTGAGCACAGCTCGTGCAGGGTCCCCAATCTCCAGACTCTGGCCCAGCGACGTCTGCCTGCTCGAGTGCAGAACAAAAATTCTCAGCTCCCTGTGGTGGTTTTCCAGGCAGCACCAGCCCCGAGCCTTGCAGGGTCCCCGAGGCCAGGCTGGGCCGCGTGCCTCTTTGCTGGGAAGCCGTCAGGATTTTACTGCCCTCGGTCTGAGCCCGTCCCACTGCTCCCCTCTCGCAGTTCCCGTCCCCGCAGCGCCCTGGGAAGCAGAGCTCCCCCCAACCGGGGACAATAGGCAGGGAAGGGGGATTCAGGGCATCGATTCCAGGGTGGCTAATTGTTGTTTTATTTGTATTTTTTGTTTGTTTGTTTTTTTCTATTTGGTCTCGCAATGATGATTCAACTCCAGGCCCATTGTGTGCGCCTCAGGGAAAGTTCCTCAGTAAACAGAAAGCAAAATGTGACTTTGGCTGGATGGAAACCGTGCCAGGCAGGATCCATCACCTCGCTTGTAATTACCCAGCAGCGTTTCGGAGGGCTGCGTCTCGGTGCTCTGGTTCTGTGGCTGGTTGGCAGGAAGGAGGGAATGAAGGAAATCGAATTTCTTAGCGTCGGCTTGCCCAGGCTTCAGGGTTTAACCGGGTAACTCATCGGGCAGCGTTTTGTGTGTGAGTTTGGTCCGGAGGGTCCCCTGCGTGGGGAGCGGGCGCTGAGCGCTGTGTTCTCGTGGGCGTGTAGGTGTGTGAGGCAGGAGGGGAGAGCTTGAAGACGTGGGGTGCTGGAAGTTGTCAGGCTTTAGAGGGAAGCGTCAGACGCTGCGATTGAAACGCTGATTTGGAGGAGGCAGTGAGAGGAGACCCCGTGTCTCCCCCTGGACCTGTGTCTCCCCCTGGACCCGGGTGGGTTGGCCACCAGTTCTGCCCTTCTCCAGGGCCCTGGAGCGGTGCTCAACGTGCTGGCAGCTTTGTGGAGCCCTTTCCCATCACCAGGGGCTTTGTCGTTGGGCCTCGGTGGTGGGGGAGACGTGGAAGGGGCTGGGAGCAGAGGGAGGAGGGCAGCCGCCCTCCCACCCCGCAGCCTCAAAGGGTTAACAGGCCCCGGGGAGCCTGGAGGGCTCGCTCCCACCCTCTGCCCAATCCTGGGAATCCCTCTGTGCTAATTGAGCACTAACGAGATCAAAGGCTCCAATCAGGCAATCAACACCCCCCCTGGCCCCTGCCTTCAGTGCCCTGCAAGCGGGTCCCCAGCACAGCTCTTTGTCTGCGGGAGGAGAACCGTGATGGGGCCTCTCCCCTCGCCTGCCAGCTTCAGAGCTGGCCTGGCCTGGGCTCTCCTTAGCGTCAGCCTGGGGATGGATTTCAGTTTGCAGGAAAGCTTGCTGTTAAAATCCTTGGGTCTGAGCACCAAGCCCAGCCCCAAAATCCCCGTTCCTGTGCCGTCTGTGCTCTGGCGGATCTTCCAGAAGAGAAAGATGCCTCCTGCAAACACAGAGCTGGCGGATGGCTGTAGGGTGGAGGAATTTAATGTCCCGGGGAACATCATCCGTGTCCTCGCTGACCAAGGTACAGAAATGCTCTTGTTTGGGACCTGCCTTTCGGAAACCTCTCTGTGCTCTGGGCTGGGAACGGCTGGGGGAGGACGGGCAGTGGGTTTCCCTGAGGGAAATCCCTGCTGTGGGAGCTCTGGTCCCTGAGGATGGTGTAGGTAACCGGTTATAGTCTGGAACTGAGGGGGTGAGGCTGTGTAAGGTTCTGTCCTGTGAGTCACCCAACGCAGTCGGAGGTGTGGGTTTGATCCTAGGTGGTCGGCTTGGCCCGTGGTGGGGCCCTGGGTGCAGCGATGAGAACTGGGGTCACACCTGCACCCCGGGTGGAGGCGGGATGGATGCTCAGCCATTTGGCTGTGTCCTTTCTCCCCTTTTCCTCCTTGTCCTCATGCCTCCGGCTGCCCATGCGGCACGTCTGGCCGCTTCAGCCCGTGGCTTCTCTGAGCCATTCCCAGTTACATGGGAAGCGATCGGGGTCCTCCAGGCCTCGAGACGCCACCGAGCTCTTGCGAGTCCAGGTTTCCAGTGGAGATCTAGGGTTGGCTGCAGCAGGCAGCTTTCCCACTCCCATCACTTTGCTGCTATCTGCCCTCCTTCCCCCTGCATCCCAAACACCCAGCACCCACAAGAACCCCCCTGTCCTGGGGGCGAGATATGTTCAGCTGAGGAAAAATGATGCCCCGAGGTGTCAAGTAGCTTCTAGAGGAGTGTTGGTGCCCTGCCTGTGAGGGTGTGGAGGCAGCAGGGAGGGACAGAGCCGTGCTGGTGTGGCTGTACCACCTTGGTGCTACAGGCTCAGGGCCAGGCTGTGCCGTGGGGCCGAGAGCCCCCAGTGCTGCTGTTCTGCCATCCTGATCCAGCAGCTGCGGGCGTTTGGCTGCCTGCCTCTGCTCAGACCCATCTTCCTCCTTCCATGCCGCCAGGAGCTGAGATCGGAGCTGCGGGAGGCTGATCCTGCCCAGCGTAACGGAGCTCAGCCACCGCCACCTCTTATTTCTCCTTCTTTGTCAGGCCACTTCATTCACAGCGGGCAGCCCCAGCCGTTGCTGTGCCTGCAGAAGCGTCTGTACTTTAATCTCTCCGTGCTGGAGGAGGGCGAGCGCTTGACAATGGCTCAGCTGGAGATCAAATTCAGCCACAACTCCTACCACGCGTCCAGCCAGGGGCAGGTTTTTGAGCTGAGGCTCTACCAAGCCCCCCGGCTGCCTCTGCGGGGGACGCCGTCCCCCGAGCCCGGCCGCACGCTGCTGGTGGAGCAGTCCTTCGCCCGGCTGCACAAGTCTCTGCTCTTCAACCTGAGCGGGGTGGCGAGGGACTGGAGAACTCACAGCAGGAATCTGGGCCTGATCCTGGAGATCTCGGCGAGCGGCGGAGGCGGGGAAGCAGCCGGGGCGAGCGGGGGGCCGCAGAGCCTCTGCGCCAGCATCGACTCCTTCCTGGATACCTCCCTCCTGGTGGTGAGCCTCAGCCAGCAGCAGTGCCGGGCCTCCAGGAGGAGGAGAAGCGCTTACAACATCCCCGTCACGCCGAGCAACCTCTGCAAGCCCAGGCGGCTTTACATCAGCTTCAGCGACGTCGGCTGGGAGAACTGGATCATCGCCCCGCAGGGCTACATGGCCAACTACTGCCTGGGTGAGTGCCCCTTCCCCCTGACGGCCGAGCTCAACAGCACCAACCACGCCATCCTGCAGACCATGGTGCACTCGCTGGACCCCGAGGGGACTCCCCAGCCCTGCTGCGTCCCCGTCAGGCTGTCCCCGATCTCCATCCTCTATTACGACAACGACGACAACGTGGTGCTGAGGCACTACGAGGACATGGTGGTGGATGAGTGCGGCTGCCGGTAGCGGGAGCGGCTGCGTGGGTGCGCGCCGTGGGTGGGGGTCCCGGGTGAAACGTTGAATGGTTGATGGAATAAACCCACGTGCGTTAAATCCCCGCTGTGCTGGTGTTTAGGGAGTTTCCCTTGGGATGGGGAGTGTCAGAGCTCCCTCCCCTCTGCCCTGCCTCCTTCAGGTGCAGCCAGGGGGGGAGGTCGGGCACAGAGGGATCGTTTTGGGGTTGTGCTTTAGTGACAGCTTGTGCTTGGCCCTGCACGCCACGCAGCCAGAGCCAGCAGATGGTTATGGGATGATGACCAAGGCCCTGGGTGTCCGGTTGTCCATTCTTTGCGGGCGATGGTGGCACCAGGTTGTGAATCCCGGCCCCTTCTTGTGCCTGGCAGAGCAGCCAGGGAGGCACCCGCACGGCTCAGCAGCAGCCGGGCTTGTGCTTTTTCAGCTTTTGGGCTAAATGCTGCAGCTTTTTGCGGTGTAAAATAGAAATGAGCTAGTTGATGACGTGATGCTGGCGCGTCCCTGCTGCCCCGCGGCTGGGTTAGGCTGCAGGATTGTCAGGTTTGGGGGTGAGGGGGGCAGTGGTGCTGAGCGCCTGCAGGGTGCTGTGAAGTGTTTTGGCTGAGGGCTGTGTGAAGCAGGGGCAGCCGCACTGCGAGGTGAAGGGGAGCAGGGGGAGGTGGTGGCATCCCGGTCCCTTGCGGGGTGTCGCAGCGGTTCCTTCAGCTCCTGGGCAAGGCGCTGAGAGCAGGATCCCCGCTGGTGGCTGCAGAACCAGCCTGAAAAGCAGCCAGAGCCTGGTGGCACCCGGCAGCAGCTTTGCACACCGCAGCAGTGTTACAGCCCTCATAATTCAGGCACCACGTTGATGTGCTTATGCAGTTTTGGGGTTCCTTTTGTTTAGTTTTCATTTTGGTGATTCTTTTGTTTGGCTTTTTAAGGACGTCAGGCCCAGCCTGCAGCTGCTGGCTGTGGTCCCCAGTCCGTTGCAGTAGTGTGGGTGTGCTCCTGAGGCTGTGTAATGCCGTTAACAAAGCCAGCAGCCCCGTATCGGGTGAGACCCAGCTTTGCACCGTCCCCTCCGAGCAACGGTGACCACTGAGGAGTTGCTGCTTTGCTTCCCCCTTTCCCTACGTGGGCTGTAAAGTCAGAGCAGCTGCATTGTAACGCCCGGGGCAGAGCTTTGGGGCTGTGCCCTGCGGGGTTACACAGGCAGCGTGTGCTGAGGCAGCACCAACGCTTCCCCAGGGGCTTGCCTGGCACACCTGCAGCTTCGCTTTGCATTTTATTTTTTTTTTGGGGGGGTGGAGTGGGGACACACAAGGAATCTGAGTTAGACTTGAAGTTTTTTTTTAATTTTAATTTTTTTTAATATGAGCCTGACAGTGTAGCATGGATTTTTTTTTTTTTTTTACTTATTCTTTCTGGTACCTCCGTTGTATTGTCTTCAAGGTCCGATGAAGTATTACCAGGCTAAGCTGGGCCTTCTCCCTCCTGGGAAGCACTGAAGGTTTAACCACTGTTTAGTTAGCAGAGGAAACATCCTCCCACCCTGTGACAGTGTTTTTGAACACACCTGAAACACGTAGCCGAAGACCAAGACTGGAGTAGGTTGATATATTAGTACTGTAGCATGCTAACACTTTCTTGTCCAAGCACATTTCTCAACTTCCCCACAGCCGAGCAGCAAGCACCAGGGTCAGCCCAGCCCCTGAACCAGAGCTTCATGGATGGCAGGGTCAGGCACTTAAATGGTTTAAGGGGTTAAAGTGGGACTTCACTTGCTCTACTAAAGCAAGCAGGAACCATTTCTTCCCACTGTGAGATGGGCAGGATTCACGAAAAACAAAGTTTTTTGTATTTGTGCTAAGGAACAGAAGAGCTCAGCAGCCAGAGCCAGGCTGAGCATTGATGTAAGTCACTTGTAAGTGCCACGAGAAGGGGAAGCACAAGGTAGGAGACTTTCAGGCTGGACTTGTCACCTCCTGAACCAGCGCTTTGTCACTGCTGCAGTTCCCCTCCTGTACAGGGTTGTAATGTTTGCATTTGAGCCAGAGGAGGGAAGGGAGGTAGGAAACTTAGAGTTGTCACAGTTCATTTGCTTACCCATGTACGCTGTGCCCACACCACACTTTTGTACTAGTCTGTGTTTAAAAAAAAGTAATAAACTTGAAGTTTATACAATCAGACTAAGTTTTAATGAGTGTTGCATGGTTTCATCATTGAAAGTTAGGGGCCACCTTGAATGCAAGAGCTGTTTATTAATATTTTATTGATGACAAACAGGTTTAAAACAAACTGAGACAAAATCAAAAAAGAGTAACACCGTGCTAGCACTGATGTCTGGATTTATAAAACTCAGAATAACTGCTACAAAGGAAAAAAACAGCACAAAGCAGAGGCAGGCATTCTCATCAGTGAAATAAATGGGGTGAGGGGAGAGGAGGGGGTTACATTACTCAATGGATTGCATTGCACAGAGGGTTACAGCTTAAACCTATCTGAAAAGTCTATGCAACTACGCAGCCTACAGAAGGAAAAAAAATTAAAAAGCCCTTCGGCAATGTTAATAAATAAAACAGTCCATCTTACAAGGAAGGAAGGTGGCCTGTGTCTCCATTCTTTCACATTTTAGAAGTCTAAACGCTGGAGGCTTTTTATGAGAAAAGAATGGTTTTCGTTTCTGGAAAGTTTAGTTTATTTTGCAGTTCCCGAACTACGTTCGCTGCAGGACCGAACAAAAATTTTGAACACCTGTTCCATTTTATGTGCACACTACTCACGGTTTGTGGGTATGCTACACCAGGTCTGTACTGGGGGAGAGACACTCTTGAAAAACTACAGCAAATACAGGTTATGAAAGCGGGTCAACACTCTACAGAAAGGACAGTAATGAAAGGGCTTTCCCCCCCAGTTACAAAAAGTGGGTTTTACATCATTTAAGTACATTCATATGAGAGGTATTTTGAGTTCCCCCAAAAAAAGACTAGAAACACTTGGAGCCCTTTGAGTATAAAGCTAACTTAATTCAAACTTTAAAAACATCTAGGTTAGTGAATCACACTCTACTGATCTTTGCCAATTAGGAGGTAGAGGTTAGTCTAATTTAGGGATCCAATAAAAATGGGTCTGTAGGAATTTCAATTCTCTGCGCTGTTTCTAAAAAGGTTTAGACACAAATAAAATGCTCCCAGTGTTCCCATATGACTTATTTAAGACATGGGTACAACTTAGAAATTGGATGGCTTCTCTTATGTGCTGTTTTCAGTTTTGACTTCCAGCTATTTCTCAAGCCAGCACTGATGGCACAGCCGCGTGCGCTACCTGAAAAATAGGCTCCGGGTTTGTTTTTCAACACCTGAATCTTTCAGCTATATCTGCATTAATCACCGAAGAAGCCACACAAAAGCCTAACCCATTATCTCTAATTATACCCATCCATCAGAGGCCACCTTCCAACAACTGCCTGCTTTGTCCATTTTTCCAACCTGCTTCGGTAACTTTGTAGTCTTTACTTCAGAACCAATATAATCCCCAGTTTCCACTACTTCTTCCCCACATCTGAGGGAGCGAGTAAAGCAGGCCTGTTAGCATCTTTTCCTCCAGGGCCGAAGGGCACAGGAACCCATCCCCTTTCAAGCGCAAAGTTCATCTTACAGAAAGGCTTGTTTTTCACAGAGTAGAGTCCAGACAGTAGCCAATTAAAGCATACAGAAAACACTTTGAAACCCTCCTCCTGCTCGAGCGCGCAGGCTCCTTCCACTCTAACTGCTATCCAATGTAGGAAGAAGAGGCTGATTGCTGCAACTTTAAATCACACTGAAAGTTCTCAAGGTTGGTGCTCTAATTTAGTTTTAAACTTTTTGTAAGCTTCTCAGAACAAGGATCTCCCAGGTCCACCACTAAGATATTCAGAGACAAACTTCTAAAAATTCAGTGCTCCTTTGAAAGCATCTCTTTAAAACCACCTTGTCACGAAAGACCCGTTCAGAATGTGGGCGACACGATGACACTAGGATTTCAGAGCCAGTGTTGGACAACAAAACCTCCATCTCAGAGTTGAGCATCAGCTATGTTCCGCTGGATTTCTGCTTGGCTTGCTGTCACTTAGTCAGGAACTCTCTCAGATACTCTGCTTCTAAAATGTAAACAGTTACTGCTAAAATATAGTACCCCTTTAAAATGAGAACAACTCTGAGATGAGGGTTTTCCTCTCCCCGTCTGCTCTGAAAAGTAATGCCCTGCTCGCAAAGAGAAGTATGGAATGAAGTGAAACCTGCTTAAGGCCCTTCTCTCGAGCTTGGTTGACTGGGGGAGCAGGGACTCAGCTGACCACTCATTTCAGGGTGAGTTGCCTTCCCAGTGAGGCGCCAGCCAGTCCTTCGGTGCTCTCTCTCCTCTCCGGTCAGTCTCCTTGTCTCAGTGAGCTAGCAGTGGGCTCTCTCGCGCGCGCTCCTTTCTCTCTCTCTCCTCTCCGTTGGTTGGTTTCTTTCTCCTGTTGCTCTCACACAGTGGTGCTTCAGTTTTAGCAGTGGAAAACAGGTATCCATTTTATTTTATTTTTTTTATTACCCAGAATAAAATGCTGATGAACTAAGCTCCACACAAGCTTAGCTCTTCTTCCTCAACCTGAAAGCAAGAAAGCAAAACGACAGTTGCATGACAGATGCCGTAAGACAAACACTGCTTTCATCAGCATAAATCAGGGAGTAAGAAGCAGAGGAGTGAACCTCGAGTGCCTTACACTCTAATACTGTGACAGTCCCGTCACTCCGCCATGTTGATATGCGCGTTCACCCTGGTAAGTAGAGTCCTGTGACAGCGCCACGTCAATCTGAGATTTAAACTCATCACCAAGGTAACTGTCCTGAAAATGAGAGTGTTTGTTAAGCCTCTAACTCATCATCAAGCCCAAGTGCTCCCTTACACAGCAGGATATCTGGCAGCCAACATTAAAGGAAGTCTGAGATTTTTGGTGTTCGGTTTGCTTTTAAAGTTGACCCCATTTTGCTGCAGAATTACTACAAAGAGCTTTGCAGTAGCGAGCTGTTGAACAAGCTAGCAGTTCAAAGTTAAGGCTCAAGCTGAAGTTGATACATGCAGCACTTCATTCCTCTGCCCAAATGTATTTAGGAAGTCCACTGAGTGGAGGGGTATGAAATGGTTTCAATGACTGACTCACTGAAAATGTTTTAGCTCCCACTTACCTCAATTCTAGGAAACAAGGACATACGCACACACCACTGACATAAAACCCAGGAGAAAGGGCAGACGGTGCATCAAATTCTGCTTACCTGTGATAATTCTGGTTGGGAGAGCCCAGGCTGACTCATCTGTGATGGCTGACTCATGGAGATATACCCCTGAGTCAGTGGACCCTGGGAGAAAGGCTGGGACACCACATCTTGGCTCGCTTGACTATTTGGAAGGTTTGACTGACTAGTTCCAGGAATCCCAAAACGATTTTTCTGGCGCCCACCACGACCAGTCTTTCCTTTTGGCGCCCCACGTCCTGGAAAAGCATTTATTCCAACCAAGAGTGAGAAGTTTCACAGACACAAGTGTGTGAGAATTAACTGTTCTATAAAGTCTTGATGACTCACAAGAGGCAACACTTCATACGTACTCAATGTAGCAAGTGAGAAGAAATCAATACAACTGAGATTTAGTAATAAATCACATCACCTACTCTCACAGGAGAGACAGAAAACATTCTCCCACTTCACACCTAAAACGTGGCTTCTGCACCATTTCATCCTTGCCCCCGTACCTGCAGCTGGTCCGTTAGCCTGGCCAAAGTATCCCGGTGGTGGCATTGGTGGCATCACGAGGTTGAAAGGGATAGGAATGTTCATAGCAGTGACGTGGCTGGGGCCGGCACTAATCATCCCGATCTGGTCGTGGGTTTGGAAGTACATGTTGGATGGGCGCCCTGGGGAGGGGAGGAAAAGCCACAATGATTTCAAGCATCCTGAATGGGTTGGTAGTGGCTCTTCCAACACTTCCACATTTGAAGTAAGATACTTTACATCAAGAACTAATTTATAAAATCTGCAAGGGTGTTAATTTTAACAGCTTCTTTACCTTGACTGCTTCGGTCATAGACAGATCCTGGAATAATAGCTTCACGTGCATCATACATGGCAGTAGTCATGAAACGGGCACCCTGAAAGCATGACAGCAGTTAGACAAAGCTTTTGCACAGACAACTTCACACTGCAACTTGTACAAGTTATTTTGAGTAAGAATTCAGTAGAAACTCCACAGTGTTTATCGAGTATATGTTATCTGAGGAAAGCTATTCCTAATACATGGAAAACATCCAACTTTTATTTCAACCACATGGTGACAACTAGAAAAAAATGACTTTACAGACAGCCTATTTAAAACTGAAATATTCAATGAATTTTCAAGTCTATTTTGAGGTTCTGATAAAAGTTTTCCCTTGATCTATTTCTACCACTGTCTTTGTGATGGCTGACAAGCTTCTTTTCCCCCTTCCCCAAAACAACTGCTTATCTCATATTAAATAACTAAGATAATTCTCAGCTTCGCAGCACTGTACCTAAAAACTTTCAAGAACGCCTGCCTGATGAGCTTGCTATTACTAAACACAAGGCTTATTTGATGTTTCATGCACCTAAGAAGTTACCCCTACATGGAATTTTGCAGAGAATAAAGACAAAAACACCAAAAAGGCCTTTTCTACAACTGTTCAACTTCAACTGCACCTTACTTGGCCACAGTCCACTAACAACAAAAATGGAAAGATTTGGGAGTGTGAGGGTATGCAGATGACTGTTCATTCCATCCAAAATTCATCAATCAATCCCCAATTGCTTCATGCTGCAGATATCTGAGGGACAGGAGAGGTAAACTTACTGGGTTGATAGTATTGACGAGTTTTCGGGGCTTGCTGAACTGCATAAGGCTTTCCCGGAGGTTATTCAGTGGTCCCTCCACTAGAACTTTCTGCTCCTTGTAATAATTCAGCAGGTGATTCCAAAGTGGTTGTTTGGAGAGCGCTTTTGGGTTCCCAACAATAATTACTCCATATCTACAGAACAGCAGACAAGCACAGAAACTAAGATTAGTCATAACCTAAGATTAGCCATGCCATAACCATGTTAGAACAGCAGTAAATCAAGGCATCTTATAGAAGCCCACGATGGTAGCGTAGGAGACCCTGATGTAATCATTTTGTTTACAGAAGACGACTTCTGTAGTATGACAAAACACTTGAAAGGAGATTGCTGCAGCCAATTTCTCAATAATCACAGGCTTCCTTTTGCAGGCTTGCCAAACATGTCAAAGTGCTCAACCAACCACGTAACACTGCTCTGGAACTCTGCAGACACCAAGGAAGCCAACCAAGGCAGCATTGACTTTACCCAAACTATTCTCAGCACTCGAATTCATTTTAAGTAAAGCAAAATAGTAAAAGTGGTTGCTGAGAAGGATAAAGAAGTAGTTGAAGGGAAGACTTCTGTCCTGCAGACAAAGGAGAAGAACATGCTCGTTTCTACAGACTACCAATACCAAATGGGAACCTGTTAAATTGAGAGTGCTCTAAAAGAATGGGAGAATCATCCACAGCTTCCTTAAAGCAGTTGGGGTGGGGAACGGGCCTGCCACCCACAAAACTCAGATCTTTTGTTAGCCTGTCTGGACCAATTTTGCAGATTTTATAATGTTACTTTACCTTGCTCTTGTTAGAGCCACATTAAGACGCCTGGGGTCATTCAGAAATCCTATTCCTTGGTGTTCGTTGGCCCTCACACAAGAAAGGATAATAAAGTCCTTCTCTCTTCCTTGGAAGGCATCCACACTCGCAATTTCTACTTCCTGAAACAGAGAAAAACACGTAAATCACAGAAGCACAGTGCCTAACAGTTGTACTACCAACAGGTATTACAAAATGTGTTGGCCGCACACTAACAGTTCCCATCGTTTGGGGAAAAATGCTATTTTCCTCATGCTGATGATTTGGTAATTCCACTGGTCACTAAATAGTTTCCCTAAAAGAGAACAGACAGTCTTAAGTTTAGGGCAAATTACTTTTTATGTTTGTATGTTTTATAGGTTTACAGTTCTCATATTTCCCCCCAGCTGGCATTTGCACTACAGAAAGCATCCCTTTTCTAGGTATGTTGCCAGAATCTGCCTGTTCCAAAACCTCGTAGTAATACAGCTCCAGATTAGCACTGCTGTTCCCAGCTATTAAGAAACCTGAATAAGAGGGACAGATCATTCCTGGCAGGAACAGAAGTATTTCCACCGAGTTTTCCTTCAGTGAAAACACTGCCCAAATTCTCAATATTGCAAAACAGACTATATTAAACATACAACTGTCTTGTTTGTAGCAACAAGTTTTAGTGTTTGGTAGATGAGGCGCACTGATGGGAGGACATATTCCTAAGCAAATAAATAGTATGACCACCAGAATTTATGGAGCTTGGTTTCCTGCATGTCTCTTGGTTTGAGATGCTTTTATCTAAGACACAAATTGACTAAAGCTTTTCCACAGCTCAAGCAGCAATGACCTTTCCCTTCTGTGCCTCAACGAGTCCTCAAGGGATGGACTCGTTGAAGCTTTCCTTTCAACAGAACTTAACAGGGCTTCCTCCTTTATCTGGCAAACTGCTCCTCTGATACTTACCAGCATTTGCTGCCTGCTAAACTACTTTCCCTTGGTCTAATTTAACTAAGATCAACTAAAATGCTCAGAAATTACTAAAGAATAGATTGATGCCTAAGAAATCAGGCTAAAAATGAGGATTTCATAATATCTGACTTTTCTGCATCCAAAGGTTCCCTTGTTTGTGCAACGACTCCATACCTGGTAGAGTTTTGTATGTAAGGAACCACTGAACTGCATGTACTGCACCAGATAGGATCGTTGACCTTCATAAGGAGTAATAATTCCAATCTGATCTGGTTTGGCACCAGCTTTCAATAGCTTTGTAGTTATCTTCTCTACATTGGCAGCTTCAGTCCTACGAAAAAAAGGATGAATTTATCTAAGGAAAATTAAGGCACTCGGTCTAACTACTTTTAATTAATGGGTTTAGAAATCTTGAACATGTATGCTATGCTAGCCTTTTGTTAGAAAGGCTACTTATATCTCAGAACTACACAACTAGGCTTCCTAGAACAGCACAACTCAGATAGGCTACCACTCTGAAACATAATTTTTCAGCAGAGTTAAATGTACATGTGTACTTTGAGATCATTAAAATGTTCCAGCCTGCCGTACAAACAGATCCTTCGGTTCCTTTATCTTAAAGTTTTAAATATAGAATGTTTTTAATGCCAATGTCCCTGTCAGCCAACTATTGTGCCATTTGTTTGTGCACAATCTGGCTTGCTGCGTTCAGTAGTCTTGCACATGCTGTTCGTGAAACTGACTGAGATTAAAAATATCACAGCAGATATTTTTTGCAAGTTGGTCTGGTTTTCCTTCCAGGCGCACGAACAAATGCATATAACCCAAAGAAACAAAGTGTTTTAAACTCACTGTTTGAAAATAGTTGGAACATACAGAAAAAAGGTTAAAAAAATTAAATTCCCATCTCTCCAACCTTCTCTTGTGCTACCTTATTCCCTTCCAAAATCTACAAGTTAGGCATCAGCTTCTGGAGTTACTGGAATTCAGGCACTGAAAGGGGACTGGACCAACATTTTCTGTTGCAAATGCAGTCAGTTTACTTCCTGGCCAAAATTCATCCCGCTTGCATTAGGCATCAATTGCCCCATGCTCCTCGTACTATCAGTGAGGGAAAACATATACCTCTGGAGAACAATCCAAACCCACTTAAGATCTGAACTGCTCCCACTGGAGCCGCCTTTCTCTATTCATTTACTATAAAGGGAGCCTAGGGCAAATCAACTCTAAAAGGCAGGCTACTCAGCCAACCTGCACTATCTTTGATGACAGCAGTTATTAAAAAACACACAAGCAATTTTAATCATAACTGTTAACAGGAAGCAGCATTTTATTAATTTAGGAGGAGAAGGAGTGCAGAATACAACAATCAATAGCACTGGAGTACTGTATTGTGTGCTGGGATGTGTTTGAGATCTATGGGCTGGCTAGTTTAAAATACAGGTGCCACTTCCATGGAAACAAGTAAATTCACCTAAAACATAAGCCTTTATTTAGGCGTTTTGCCTTTATTTATGTGGCAAGGTACCAGAAGTTCTGGTTAATGTAAAATATTACAAAGTCTCTGCAACAAAGTCCGTAAGATAGAGAAATGCTTATATGTTTGGTTTGGAACTGTATATTCTACTTCCCTTTGACTTCCTTAATTGTAACTCATTTACAATCTCCCTTACACTTGAAATACTCCAGGACAAAGTATTTTTAAGTAAGTCGGTGTTGACTTTTACCTGTTTAAGTAAGAGGTGCCCGAGCTGGCAATTTCTTCCTGTCCTTGCGTAACATAGAAAAACATCGGCTTATCTGGCTGCGGCCACTGAAAATCAAATCCTTTTTTCACACGGTCAGCTGAAAAGTACCAAAGAAGTAAAAAGTTAGCACTATTGTACTAGAAAAAACACTCTTACATCAAAGCATCTTCAAGACTCAAAAATTTAAGTTCAGTGGCAATTCCCTTTTTAAGGGAATGCGTTTAAAAACTCATCTAGATGAAAGAATCTTTCCTTTGATCCTTAATGACTTGAATGGAAAACAATCTCTGCAGAAGTGCCACTCTCACTCACCTGCAGTAACACCATTCTGGAGTGAACCCTCGTAGAAGATATTGGATGGAAAAGCACTAAGTGCAGGATGCATGCGGTACTGCACTTGCAGGCGAATCGGGCGAATCCCCAGCACCACGAGCCTCTCAAAGAGAGACTGAGACAGGCCAGCCTTCGCAGCTTTTTTACACATCACAACAGGACCAAGCTGGCAGTGGTCACCTACAAGGATAAGCTGTGGAAAAGAAAAATGTCATCAGTGGCAAAAATGTAGATATCTAAGTTCATATTCTCTGAAACCTGCCGAATAGCTAGAAGTGACAGAAACAGCCGTCTCTAAAATATATTTGGAATTAATCAGTTTGACTTGTAATAAAATTAATATTTAACTTAAGGCTTATAAACCTTTAGTGTCAGCTAGCTATTCAGCCATACTACTAATCATTTTAGAATAAGATCTTGTTCAGCCTCCAGATTGTTTCAACAAGACCAATATGTTCTAGACAAAGATTTTGCCACAGAAATAGATGTAACTAATATAACTAGCACAACATAAAGTCACTTACAGACAACAGTATTCAAGAGTCTTCCCTGAGAGGAAAGGATTTCGTAAGCCTACACGCCTAAGCTGTAAGTGTAGTCTTCACCTATTTATAAAACCGATTTTCTTTAATGAAATCCAGGGGCTCCTACCTGTTTCGCTCCCAGGACAACTGGCACCATGCACTCTGGCTCAGTAGCCTGGGTGCTTTCATCAATCAGAATGGAGCGGAACTGCATCTTTGCAAGCCTTGGATCACCAGCTCCCACACACGTGCAACAGATCACATCTGCATTCTGAGACAAAAACACAACTTAAATTAATCAAGTAGGATATCAACAGATAATACTTCCCCATGGAATAGTACTTAACAGGAATCTCCCAAGTTACATTGTACTCTAGTCTTCACCAATAAATTGCAGCTAAAATTGCAGTGGGAAAATGCAGAAGTATGAACTACTGGATCTGATGGAACTTTACCATAAGTAATTCACGTTCTGCTGTTCGTTTTAGTGCACGGTAGCGCTTCTCATCAGCGGATGACAGTTCTCCAGTTTCATCTTTAAGCTGCTGCAGTTTCTGAAGCTCTGGCATGCTGCAAAAACAGGAATTTTGCTTTATGGGCTAATTAAAAACAACTTAGGATTACAGTGCAACATTTTAGGTTTTGACGTACCACTTGCAGTACTACAACAGCTCACAATGAAGTCCTTTATATATTGCCACAGAAACCAAACAATTATTTTCAAATTAAAAATGACACATGTACAGAACCAAAGGTTATCACATCAGAAAAGCACAGTCACTGTTACAGTTAAACAACTGTGTCCCTCACAACACTTAAACTTGTGATTTTTTTGTTTTTGTTTTTGCCTTTTTTTGTGTTTCTTCTCCTCTATCCCCAGCAATTCCTTACCTATCCATGTTTCTGATCTGGTTATGCAATGCCAAGAAGGACACAGGAGAGTCAATTGCCTCACGACTTTTAGCACACAGACGAACCACCTTCAGTCCAGTTTGATGAATCTTCTCAGTCAACTGATCTACAGCTATATTACTCGGAGCACAGACTAACACAGGCCTTGAAAAAATAAGCAAAAAAAAAAAAAAAAGAAGTTTGTGAGCTATAAACTTTTGCCTGGTAGACTTACAACACAAATCAGAACTGTTACTATACATGTCCCCTAAAAATAAGCTACTGAAGAATTACCTTCTGAAATAAGCAATAGAACAATTGTTCTATTGTAGAACAATACCGTTCTACAAAATCATTTCAGTTCAGTGATCTTAAAATGATCTTAATGTTTAAATGCAATCTGATTCTTCAGATCATTAAAGATGTAACCTCATACATAAAGATTTAGAGAGAAGTTCTTACCCATTGCCCTGTCTAGCCAGATGATAGACGATTGTAGCTGATGTCACTGTTTTTCCGGTTCCAGGGGGACCCTGAATAAGGCTCAGAGGACGCTGCAGGACAGTCTTCACAGCATAAACCTATAGAATTTTAAGACTATTTAGCATTCCATGCACAGGAAGCTATAAAATCATTCAACTTTTATTCATAAATCCTTTGTCATATTCTTTGCATGTAGTAAAAAATGGAAATGATGTTACCTGAGAATGGTTGAGATCAGGAAGTCCTTGTGCTGTAAAGCGCTTTGGCAACTGACATTTAATAATTACATCTTCTACCTCATGGCCTAACAGTTTGTGATAGATGTACCCTGACACTGAAGTCTCATCCACAGCAAATGTTTTCAAAGCACTCTGCATTCTGAAATGAGGGAAGGACAGAAAAAAAAGTCAGTATGACCTCATACATAACGATCTACAAGTGTCCAACACAAAGGTTAATCTGCCATCAGGCTGAAATTAAAATACACACCCTGGAAAAAGAAGACAATGCAAAAAATTTACTAACAGAATTAAGAGGCAAAAATTAGATTTCAAGAACACAGATTTTTTTTTCTCCTAACATGTGTAGTACAAAATATAACCAGAAAGATCTGCAGGGAAACCAGCCTTTGACAGAGTTTGCAGCAGAGATCTTCGGTGCAAAATCTGAAGAGAAGATGTACTTAGTACATCTCTTTCAGGAAAATAAACTCCTATCTTATAAAATGCAGTACAGACATGTCTCAAGTCTCCTGATGCCACAGCTGATTCAATTGCCTTGAGATTTCAGCTACTTAGAATGATCCAAAGTTTAGGAGAGCAATTAAAACAGAGAGCACTTCACGACAGTGTTTAACAAGCTGAACTGCAAAACAGCTTTTCTTCTTAAACTCCAAATGTTACTAAATGTGAGGATAATTCTTCCCACTTAGTTTGAAAGTTTTCTTGATGTATTTGCAACAAACCTTAAGTTCAAAATGAGAAACACTGACAATATACACCTACTGTTTCCATTATCTGCCAAGTTTAAGTGCTTTCTCAATACCTGTCAAATGAAGTAGACTTCCATACAAAATCCACTTGGAAGTTATGAGTAACTTCCACAGGGGCTCCAACGCTGCTCCTCAGCTCAATGGCTATCTCATCACCATAATCTGTAGAACCTCGTTAAGTAGTAATCTATAGCAAAAATTTGAACTTTATTTTTCCCGATTTTGATTTTTATTTTTTTTTAAATCAGATGCCCACTACCGAAATTGCAATAGTTTCAAAATTACTTTATGTAATTTAGTGGTTTCTTGGAGAGACTTGAGCCTTCCATTAAGCCTCCCTAAAGGCACGTTAAGTAAAGGATACTATCAGGAACTTTGATAACATGACCAATTCCTTTCCACAAAGGGGCCAGGTCTCCTTTATACCTCAAGCAGATCTCATCTCCTTGCATTAGACGCATATCTACAAAGGAAAGAAAAAAACATTCTCAGAATATTCACCAACGAACAACCACCTCCAACACAGAAACCCTACAGGAGTATCTTAAATGCCAGGCCACATATCACAGCTCTTTAAACACTGATGTTATTTACCCAGCATAAAAACACGCAAAACACACAGTCAAGATGTCATTACCTGAATCAGTCTTTGGCAAAGTGAAATAAGCAATTCTTTTCTTGTTCAAGCCCAGGTCCCATCTGACTGTGATGTTATCTTGGGTCTAACAGTAAAGAAAAGGTGAGTTACTATGTTTTAAAGAGTTGTTCACCAGCTACTGCAATCCTCACTGTCCCAATACTTAAAAATAATAGAGAAATACAAAATATGATGTTCTAATGCCACAGAAGTATACATATTTATTCTTACAGACTCAGATAACACCTTCTGGAGAAGTTAATTGTTTGATAAAAGACTTATGTAGTTAATAATAAGTCAATCACCACTTGTGTTACTCTCTTTTAAAATAAAAGCCCCTCATGAAGTGCTTACATGTCCCCAGTATAAAACAGGTTTGACTGGAAACTGACTGACAGAAAGGTAACTGCATGTTATGATAACATAACAGAAGGTGCCAAATATCAGTTCTAAGATAGAAAAATATGATTCTGCAGAAGACAAACTTTGAATGCAGAAGAGATGAAGTTTAAGTGTTTCAAACATCTTTAAAACCTCTGAGTTTTCTCCTTTCCCTTCCCTGACAAAGACACTTATTTCACTCAAGTCTTTTTTCTATTAATAGTGACTAGATATTTGATACCAGAGATCTAGTCAGAATTTGCCCTCAAACAGGTGTATTTCAAGCACATTACCTGCGACTCTTTGAGCTTCTTGTCATAGTCAGCCTCAAGCTTGACTAGAGGACCAAATATATTCTGGTATTGATAAGCATCTTCATATCTGAGTAGGACATGCTGTGGCTCTTCATCAACACCAGGCTTTTCTAAGTCCTCAAGAGTTGCAGATGGATTTTCCTAGAATTGAACATACAAATGTTTGTGCTTAAAACTTTGAAACAAATCTCACTCACAAAGAGCTATAGTCCTGCATTTTACTGCTACAGAAAGTTATAAAGGCATAACAACCTGTTAAAACTACCAAGACATTATGCCATGCTCACCTGCATCCAGTCAAGTTTGATCTGCATTAACAGATGTACAGAAAAAGCTTTGGAAAAAAAAAAACCAGTAACTGTCTACCAGTTGTCAACTAACTAGTCTTAGCTAGTCATTAAAGCTGAAACAAGTGAAAGACTTGATATAGTGAAATGAAAGTCGCTTTTCCACGTTGCCTGACAGTTGAACTTGACATAACAAGAGAACCTTGGGATGAAACTTTCCTCCATTAATCTCCTAAATCCTCTGATCAATTTCCAGTTGTGCTGCTTGTGAAAACTGAAAGGTTTGAACCTTGTGTACATTCCCTGCCTCACACAGTTGCTGGAACAGTCTTATCCCTACTTTGTAAGGCACAAAACTAGGACTTGGTGAAACAAAATTGGTATTTGAAAAACAGCACGTACCTTCCAAAGTTCTTCCAGTTTGTTAATCTGCTGAGCTGTAATCTGACGTGCTCTCAACTGTTCCTGCTCAGATGGAATCTTCACCAGCCACGAAAGGAAACAGCGATCTTGGATAAGAGGCTGCCACTGTGAACTGTCCCAATTAATATCCTTTAAACTGCTCTGACTCGCACATGGCTGCCTGCACAACCAAAACATTGAAAAAAATTATTAAGTTAGACAAGTGTAAGAAAATCTACCACATGAAGGATAAGAACATGTTTGTCTTGTTCCTACAGCAACTCTGGTGTCTCAGTTACGAGAAAACCAACATTAGCCTGCTGATCTATTTCATTAGTTCCTGTATTTGCTATTTCAACATTAGGGACACAAGGTAACGTAAGTAGAATTTCTTATGCATTTCTAGAACTGAAAAATTTCAGCATCTAAAATAATGGACTTTCCAAATGTGTCATATTAATTAATATTATGCACATACTTATCAGAAAACACCTGGGATTACTTCCATCTGTTATTTAAACAAATGGGAGAACCTGTAAGAATACACCTCCTACTGTCAAATGCATGGCAAGTGACAGCATTTAATAAAAATCCATACAGAGAAGACCATGCTTTCTGATACGTCCTGTCAAAGAACAGCTTCCAATCTTCAAATTATTCTATGAACTGACAGAAAAATTTGTTCTGCAATTCCATCATTACTCCACTAGGGCTCCAGAGTCATTTCCTGATCTGTTACTTCTCCAGAGCTGAAAACAGCAACTTAACACAGGGGAAAAACACCTGAATTCTTGCAAGTGAGACAGCCCATAACGGAAGAACTTTTCTATAGAATGAATATATTTGCCCAGCACAAAAAAAAAAAAAAGAAGTTTCTTTAGATGAGTGTCTAGAATTAATGAAATGTATACAAATAAATAATGCAGTAAAGAAAAAATGGTGGCAAAATAGAGTATAAAACATATTTAGGTAGAAAGTGAAAGGCAAGCATTGCCATTTAGAAATAACATTATGCAATAGACTTGATGTAAACACGCCAATAAAGGCATTCTCTCACCTGCACAGCAAAACAACCACAGAGTCTGCCTTAGCTGGAATAAAGCCAAGGAGAAACACATTACGACACCCGCAGTTATAACATTCCAAGACAGTCTCTCCTAGAGGTCCGTCTTTATGGAGAGTCACCTCTTTGCACTTCGCTCTCACAAGATGATTAACAATGTGGCTGCAACCAGAGAAGACATACATTTATATGCAGTTAATAGGAAAGCCAGATTTAGCCCTAACTCTACATAACGTAGCACCTCCATCATTATAAAAAGATAAACAAAATCTATTCATGTTTTGGCATACATTAGTAAGACCTTGCTCTTTTGATCCTGGCAAAGATGAACATTAACAACTTCACTGGTTTCTCAATGCATGAATACTTTAAAGTGAACGTGAAAGAATAGATAATGTGCAAAGTTTTGGTTTTTTTTTTTTAATGTTATTAATGATTGGAAGCAGCTTCCTGAAGCTCCACAGGTCAAAAACATCAATTATACTGCTTTGCAAGAACACAGGATGGGGGGGAAGAAGCAACAAGCTCATGCCACAGCAGTAATTCAAGTTTTGCTGAGATCTAGCTGTATGCTCAGAAGAAAAGCTAGAGGAGGTTGGAGATTCACATTCAAGTCACAGACTTCAATTATCACGAAAACAAAAGTCACACCCATTATGCCACTTCAAAACAAACACTTTAAAGCAAGATCGTCAATATCACTTCCATCATTCAGTCACTTACCTGCCAGATGTATTTCCACGCCCATTGCAGAACCACTTCTTGCTGGTGTTGCAGTAAACCACACAGGCAGGGTCATGGATACCACAGTAACTGGAATTAAAACGAGGAGAGGAAGTGATTGGGAAATTGCTTATAAGAAAATACAAGATTTAATCTATCTAGTAGCATGCAAAGTAAGGAGAAATGAAAGTCAGGAAACACATGAGTTGGTATAAGTACCAAACATGAGTTAAATTTCTGTTCTGAGCTACAAGTATTTTAACTCTTCCCATCATTATCATTCCTAGACTGCTTTGCTTTGTATTCCCTGAGAGAGGTCAAAGACCTACTGGAAGTGGCAGCTGTCAGAGCACACGAGCTCACCAGAGGGCACTATTTTCCTACCAGTACCTATCTGTCTCCAAGGGAATTGCTCTCAATGTCCCCAAATCCTCTAAGCACACACCTTTCACTCCACGTGCTCCTGCCCTCTGGAAATAATAAGTCTGGGGCAAAGATCAGCTCTTACCTGCAAGCATGCACAGGAAGATCCTTTGTGTAATAGGTATCTTCTTCATCTTCTTCAAAGTTCAGCTCTGCCAGAAGCTGGCTGGTTTTAGCTACGTTATCATCTACTGCTCCATTCTGCAGAATGCCATCGGGTCCATTAACCTGAAAGACAAGGTCAGTGTTTAAGTTACATAATCAAAACATACTCCAGAACAAAGCCAAGAATGGCAATTCCTACTCCTCTAAGAAAAGACTTGTTTCTAATTTAGGAGAAATTCCGAAGGAAAGAAAAAAGCTAGTACGAGCTAGAAATACATACGAGTTTATATAATCAATACTTCCTTCGTTAGCTCCTACTTTACAGGTTTATTTAAATGACAACTGATGGGTAGGAAAAGTTAGTAATTCAAGGAAAGAGTTTTTCTTCAGATTACATTTTTCCTACAGTCCTACACAATGCAGAATTTCATACATTACATACGGAATCAAACATACCTGCATAACAACACTTCAGGTATGAAAATCACTATTGTATTACTTGGAACTTATTTCAGCCACCAAAAAACGTCCTTTAAAAAATGTCTCTCTACATAAGTTAACCAAGAAACCCACAAAATTCCATTAAAACTATGAACGCAGCCCAAGTTTTCCTAAAACCACACTTGAGAGATCGTGTGCTAATAAAGCACACCAGAACAGGTGTGCTCTTTCCACTGCTGATGGACTAACTGCCAGAACCACCAAGTTCTGCAGCATTTGGTGCTGTGTCAGCACATTTTACACACCATGTTAAATATAACTCCTTTCTGGCAATACCGAGTACAGTGCTGTTACCACCAGGAAGGAGCAATCAAAAAGTGTGAACATCACAAAACAGATTTTAGCATGACTAAAGTAGCCGTGGCCCCTTGGGACTTGCAGGTGTTCTCATTTAATTCCTCTGCTGTCTCAGCAGACCAACAGCCACAGGGAACTTAACATGCTGCTGTCAGGAACCCCCAAGATGGCCAAAGCCCTCACCCCCCCAAAGCTTTGTTGACTCAGTCACTTGATTCTTGACTTGTAGAGCAAGATCTCATTAAAACCTGAGCAGAGATGAACGCACCTTTTAATCCATGTTAACTTTGAGTGGAAAAAAGATGGAGAAGTGACCCCAGCAACTACAACAATCAGCACAATATTAACTAAACATTTTGAATGAATGCTGAGGGAGTTTCCCCACCAGACCAAAACTGTCGGATACATAAAAATCCAGCTGTTTTTGACAAATATTTAAAAAACTTATTTCGTATAGTGTCAACTGGTGTCACTCATGGCACTTCTTTATCAATACAGTATTTTAGTAAATCTTTAGCACTTCGAGTTCTGGTGCAAGTTGTCAGAGCACTGTTATGAATATCTGATAGGAGATAAGAAAGCTGTCCAAATGAGAAGCGCTCTAATCTTTATTAAAATATTTTTTAAGTAGTTGCCTTAGCATTTAAGCTAGCAAGCCAGAACAAGCCTGCTTCGCTGGAAGTCTCATCCAGGTTCCACACAAACTAGTTTCAGTACTCTGAATTAAAATTTAACAAACAATTGCTAGAGTTAATTTTAAAATTAAGTGTGCAGTGCTTCACATTCACCCTCAGCAGTAAGGGACTGGACTCAGCACCACAATCTTTATGTTGTTATCATAAAAAGAAGCAAGGTGTGTTTACGCTGCCTAAACAGTACAATGTTTTATTGATATTACCTCCAAGAATTGGCTTGGGGAAATCTAACGAATCAGCCAGGATGTACACTCAGTAGCACGTGCAAAAGAAGCAGGGGGAGTAAGGAATAAAAAAAACTGCAGTAGCATACAACAGCTCATTAGTATGATGAGCCTGAACACCTTCACAGCTGTTTCAAGATAAATATCCAGTTTAAATCGTGCCACTATACAAAATATGACCATAGCTTATTAACTGGTCAAGGCACAGGTGGAAATCCAAAGCCACAAGTTCACCTGAATTAATTGGAAGCACAAACACCAGGCACTCCCAGGTGCACCTTCTGCCAGTCTCTTAAGAGCCCTAACACAGTGTTACACACATTAGTTGACAAACAATCAGTTTTTCAGAAGCTCTTTTAAAACTTGGATCACTGAGCAGACAACATAATTGTACAGCTTTCTTTCCAAAGGCAGAAACACGAGCAACTACAGCACCTACATGCCACCTGTCCTTCCACACAGGTGACTGCTCGTACCCTCTGGAGCATCCAGCAGCCCAGGATGAGGCCTTGGCAGGCACAGGACGAGGAAGTGACTCAACTATTGTTCTAAAACCCGCTGCCACGTTAGCCTATGTGCATATTATTAAAAATCTGGCACCGTCGGCTGTTTTATAAGGGCGGGGGGGGCTTCTCTATTTTAAACGCGTTGACTGAAACTTCTGGCACAGCACGTTTAACAGCTACATCCAGCGAGCTGCAAACTTCAGCGCTCTCAAACGACCGCCAAGTTGCTCGGCCCTCCTTGGCTCCCTTTCAGCCTCTGAAAGGCTCCTTTTGGCCTCTAACACACCGGTCAGGAGGCAACAGTGAAGGTCCAGGGAACCGAGCTGCAGAACAGAAACTCAGGTGGCACAATTTATGCAGCAACTTCTACTGCCCACGTCCCTGAGCCCCTGGAGCAGTGGCAGCAGCGTTTCAGGAGCATCGCTGCTGCTCCTCGCGGTGCCTGTGGCTACCATACAGCAGCCCAGGGCCAACAGGTGAACACAGCTGGAGCCACGCAGCACAACCCTACTTTAAAGCAGGGTAAGTCAGGCTGTAGCGAGAACAATGAGAGTTATGCAGGCGTTCTGGACTCCTGTTACAAGAGCCCAATCGGTCGTGACAACGCACTCCAGCGCTGCGCAGTAACCGCAGGACACCCAGGCACGCTGTCCCAGTTCAAGGCAGTTTTTTCTCTTCCTTAAAAAAAAAAAAAACACACTTTGGGATTTGCATAGATAGCCAACTGGTGGTTGTTTGTAGCTACATTAAAGCTAGAGAATATTTACTGCGCCTTATTACCACCTATTATACTTATTTGATCTCTTTCAAAATAAGGAAGTGAGCATTACTGACACCATTCACCCTCGGGATGGCGAAGGATACGCTGCGTGTCCTGGTGGGGACCCGAGCAACAAGGAGGAAGTTGTTCCACTGAGATAAAAAGGCTTTGGTGGAACTGACAACTAAATCCTGCCCCCGCCTCCGTCAGCCACTGGCTCAGCTCCGCACACATGAACGCCAGGTGCTGCACCCATCAACAACGCGTGAGCACGTGGCAGCTTCCTAGCACCTTACCTGAGTCCTTGCTGGGAGAGCAAAGAAATAAGGCAGAAATCAGAATTTATCTTGAAATGAGTAGACAAGGCAGCGTGTGGTTTGTTTTAATTATTCGTTAAAAAGGGAAGTTTAGTTTTCTGAGGAGAAAACAACAGTCACTGTGCTAACCTCTCACTGCCTGCAGTAACATCCTCTAAAGCTACCAAATGGACACTGGGATAGAAAGCTCCTGTAGCACGGCTAAAACGACCAAATTTTCTGAAGTTCTGTGCTTTGTCTTGCCCAACTGATCTTTCTAAGTATGAGGACACTAAAAAGGTGCCAAAGTGAAAGAGTAAAATGTTACACCTCTAGTGTTTATCAACATGAGATAAAAATATTTATACAAGATTATTTTTTTTGTGATCGCAGTGACAAATTTAAACGAAGCAACAATGTGTGCTTAGTTGAAATTTCAGGGCCTTACAAGTAACATATTTTGTAGGTGCCCTGCCAAAAAAACGTAATAAGCTCACATTATTGTTCAAGGCAGCAAAGCCAGCCCCCCCCCAGATCTTCCAACGTGCTCCGTTTCTGATCTTATCGCTGGTGAGACCATTGAAAGGCACAAGTCTGAACAGAGCAAGGGAGCTGGGGTTTGCTGAACTTTGGTGCGGGAGCACACCACGCTCAGCACGCTTCCGAGGGGTCTGCTGAAACAGGCGTCCCCCCAGGTGTCCAGAGGGGAAAAGGACCAACAAGACAACCCCAAGAGTTCACACAGAAACCTAAAAGCACAAAAAAACACTTTCTTCCTGCCTGCCAGGACAGATAGTTACAGACATACTAGCACCTGAATGTGCTCTCCAGATTTTTTTTTCTTCTTTTACTTCAAAGGCTTTTCAAACATGTTTAGACAAAAAAAGACAAATTAATCCACTGGTCTAGTCTTTTAGCTTGCAAAGCTTATTTTGGAGTAGTTTTTCTTCCTCTTCTGGCCAGATATACTCTACTGAGAGTTCTGGAATGATCACAGCCATTAAGGCTTTAAAAACACAAAGATTTATTTAAGCCATATTTTTAAATCAATTAACCATACACAAACACTGACTACATACAAACACATTTTCCTATTTAATAATTTTGATATTTCAACGCTCAAAAGGGGGGAAAAAGGCTTGCTTTGCCAAACCCAGATTCTAGTACTAGAAGTAAAACACAAAATAAAACAAACAGCCCCCGGGGTCTCATCTCTAACTCCACTTTATAAACACTAACCTGGAGCAGCTCACACCACCGTAGCTGCGTCCAGGCTGAACGCTGAGCATTTGCAAGTGTTAACAAAGTCATTCAGCGTGTCCTGGGATAAGGCTAGGCAAGGATAATTCCACCTTCAGCCTTGCCCTGCACACCTGTAGGTTTTCACTGCCTGGGCATGCTGACCTGCTTCACGTTTGCTCATTTCTGTGTCATTTACAGACCCCAGTACATCAGTTTTTGCAAGGAAAAGGGAAAAAAAAATAAATCCACTCTGAGTATTTTTGGTTCAGGATTAACAACTTTTACCTACAGCACTTCAACTCTTCTAAACTCACGCCCTGGAACATGGATAATTTACCAGGACTATATTTAGATAGGTGTACGATGTAAACTTCACAATGTATTCTATAATCTTTAAAGGCAGATCAGTTTGACTTTATTTTTTGAACTCTTTTTTTCTTCATAGAGTCAAGTTGTAGGACAGCAAGGAGCAGTATTTTTATTTACAACACTTCTTGGCTTGTGCGTGTATGGCCCTAGCTGCCTTTTTTCTTTCGTTTCTAAATTGTTAAACCATAAACACAGCCACCATCAGACTACGTGAAAAAAAACACTTTTAAGCGACGAGGAACCGGACCTCTGAGCACGAGTGCGAGGCCGTATCAGCTGTCACTCCCATACAAACCCAAAACAAACCAGCCTAGCAACTATACCGCAGCAAAGGTGGCAACGTAGGGAGGAAAAAAAAAAAATAATTAATTAATTAATTAAAAGCGCACGGTGGCTGGAGTCGAGAAGAAAGGCGATTTTTAAACGGAGCAGCGCTGAGTCCTCGCAGCATCCAACTTTCCCGCAACAGAACGCTGCCTCGGATGGGATTTTAAAGAGGAAAAGAAACCGAAATCGCCAACCTCCCCCCCCCCCCCCCAACCAGGAGCCTTCGGCACCGCACCGGCGGGCGCCGCCCGGCTGTCAGGAGGCCCGGAGCTCCCTCCTCCGCCCCGGAGAGCGGCGCTCGGTGCCAGGCCCGGCCTCCAGGGGCCGCTTCCCCTTCTTCTTCCCCGGCCGGGGGCCGAGCTCCGAGCCCCGGGGGCCGCCCAGGGCTTCCCCTCGGCGGCCCCGCCCGCCCCTTCCGGACCCCCCCCCCCCAAACCATCTCCTCCCCGGTACCGGAGCCGCCCCCCCCCCTCGTTGTGTGTCCCCCCCCCTCGGTACTCACCTGCGCCTCGATGGGGCCTGGCGGGCCTTGGGCCGCTCCGGGGGGGCCTTGGCCTTGTCCCGGCCCTGCCTGACCGGGCCCTGGCGGTGTCTGGGTCTGACTGGGGAGGGTGAAGTCGGTAAACTCGAACTCGGAGCCTTGCGTGTCGGCGCCGAGCAGCTCGGCCTCCTCGGTGTCCAGAAAGGTGAGGGTCTGCGAGCTGGGGCCGTACGCCTCCACGCTCATGGCGGCGGCGGCGAGGAGGAAGAGGAGGAAGAGGAGAAGCGGCGCTTCTTCCCCCTTCCCCCCCTTCTCCCTCCTCTCTCACCTCACCTCAGCCCGGCCTCACCTCACGCAGCCCCGGGCCCCGGCGCTACGCCAGCGGCGGGCTCCGCCGCGCGCACCAGGCCGCGCTCGCTCCCGCCGCCCAACGGAAGGCCCGGGGGCGAACCGAACCCGACGAGGGGACGGAGACG
Organism: Netta rufina; assembly: GCF_964035555.1. Taxonomy (NCBI): domain Eukaryota; kingdom Metazoa; phylum Chordata; class Aves; order Anseriformes; family Anatidae; genus Netta; species Netta rufina. The sequence goes on along the minus strand of NC_140152.1, from coordinate 4,431,621 downwards.
GAGAAGGGGGAACCCTGAGGGGAGCCCTGAGGCGGGGGGGACGCGGGGAGGAGCCGAGCGGGAGCCCAAAACGGAGCCGAGCGGCCGCTGCCGCCGCCGCCGCGCGCCAAGGCCTGGCCCTGAAGCGGTGACGCGCAGCGCGCGGCCCCGACGCCAGCACGCCCCGCCCCGCCCCTTGGGGGGGGGGGGGGGGCAACGGGGACGCGGAGCGCGCGCACCCGGGGAGGGAGGGAGGGAGGGGGGCGGGGCTGCAGCCTGAGGGGGCGCGCGGCGCCTGGAGGGAGGGGGGGGAGTTGGGGGGAAGGGGGGGGGGAAAGGGAGGTTGGCGCCAAAGGGAATGGGGGAGGTGTGTGGGGGGGTAAGGGGGTGGGGACTGGGTGGTGATTGATGGAGGTGGCGGCCAATGGGCCCTCGAGTGGAGGTGGGGGGCGGGGTGAAGGGGGCGGGGTGGGGTGTGTGGGGGGAGAGCGCTGAGGGGGAGGGAGAAGTCGTGAGGGAGAGGGGAGGGCGCCCTGAGGGGTTGGGTGGTGTGAAGGGGTGGATTGATTGTCCTGAGGGAGCTGATCTCCCTGAGGGGGTGGATCGATCGCTCTGAGGGAGCAGATCAATCGCCCTGAGGGAGCAGGTCACCCCGAGGGAGTGGATCGATTGCCCTGAGGGAGCAGATCGCCCTGAGGTGGCAGATCAATCACCCTGAGGGAGTGGATCACCCTGAGGTGGTGAATCGGTTGCCCTGAGGTGGCGGTGGATCACCCTGAGGGGGCAGATCGATCGCCCCGAGGGAGTGGATCACCTTGAGGTGGCGGCAGATCTCCCTGAGGGACTGGATCGCCCTGAGGGAGCGGATTGATCGTCCTGAGGGAGCAGATCGCCCTGAGGTGGCAGATCAATCACCCTGAGGGAGTGGATCACCCTGAGGTGGTGAATCGGTTGCCCTGAGGTGGCGGTGGATCACCCTGAGGGGGCAGATCGATCGCCCCGAGGGAGTGGATCACCTTGAGGTGGCGGCAGATCTCCCTGAGGGACTGGATCGCCCTGAGGGAGCGGATTGATCGTCCTGAGGTAGCAGATCGCCCTGCGGTGTCAACGTATCACCCTGAGGTGGCAAATTAGTTTCCCTGAGGTGGTTGGCATCTTCTCCACAAAGGGCCCCGGGACGGTTGCAGGGAGGAGAAGAAGGACTGTGCTGGCTGCCAGCCCTGGCAGAGGCAGCAGCTGCAGGGTGTGAAGCTAGGTGGTGCCCCCATGGTGCCACCAGGTTAATGTGAGGGGCCTGGGGTAGGTGTGGGGACAGCTTGGGGCCTTCATCCCCTCCATACTGCTTGAAACTGCTGCTGCAGCCTGCCTCATGTCCCCATTTGAAGGGGTGTGTGGTGTCTGCTACCGGAGGCACAGCCTGGGCAAGGCTGCTCTGCAGGGGTGTTAAGAGTTTTGAGACAGACGTGCTGATTAAGAAGGATTTGGTATTATGGTAATGCCTGCTCCAGCTGTAATACCTATTATGCCTGTGATACCTAATATAACTGTGTGATAGTCTGAAGGCTGAATTGGTACGAGATGAATGCAGTGGGGTGGGCCATGGATGCTCTCTGGAAGATGAAGGACTGGGCTGCGCGGAGATGAGTAGTAGTACATGCTTCAGTCCATAAATAAACAGCAAGTTTGGGATTTGGGTGCCCTCATTTCAACATTATTAGCACAAACCAAAGCTCTTCTAAGGTATCTCCTGGGTGTTGTGAAAAGCATTGATTTGAAAGGTTAAGATATTCAGTCCCTTTTCCCTAATAAAGCCTTCCCCGCTAAGATGCAAATATATATCAGTATACAAGTATATAAGTAACTTCAATTTTGTTCTTGCTTTTGGTGTAGGGTAAAGCCTGGAATGGAAGCAACGTACCAGATTTGCAGCTGTGAAGCTGAAAAGATCTAGATGAAGATTGAAAAGGATCTTTGTCCTAGGAAAATAGTGCACCAAGTAGAGGAGGGGAAAAGAAACAAGTAGAGAGAATACAGGAGTCATCACTTCTACATACAGTTTGTTTGAATTCATCTTAAGCTTTAAGCTTCTGTGAAGGAATATACTCTACCAACATCTTATCATAAAGGTATCTTAATTCGGAATTCAGATTAAAAGAGGCTAATCAAACATACCACTAAAATCAAAAGATAGAATGGAAAATTGATTGTGGACTTATGACTGTCACGTCAGCTCTAATTTAATATGGTGACATCAAGATAAGTCAGCGTGTACTCACATGTAATTTCATCAGTGTTAAAAGACAGTACAAATGTTGAGACTCTTGATTGCTGAAGTCGAAAAGCAATTAAATTAGAACCCACATATAATCTGCTTGGAAAGCATCCATAGATAAACTGAATCAGTGTTCTCTTACAACAAACCAGAAACTAACTGTTAGATAATATAAAATCTGACTTGAAAATTAGAGCTAATCTGAAGAAGAAATTTGTAAAACTGGGTAGGTTGTTTGGTATGAACTCCTATTTACGAATAAACAGAACACACTTGCAATATCTGGCCAGTTTACAAGAATCCTCGGAAGTTTTGGAAACTGATCAAAGTTTTGATGTGCTGCTGTATTTTTTTCCCTGTCCCCTACATAATACAGAAAATAAGAATGCTTTTAAAGAGAAGTTCTTTGGAGAGGTCACTGAAAATTGTAGCTCCTGTACTGACTGTGCCATCGGAAGGTAAATTCAGCTTCTTATGGGGAAGCACCAGTGCCCATTGGCTGTGTTCGTGGACGGGATCGTGCTGCTGTCTGAGGTGCTGAAGCCAGAGGGCTGTGAGGAGGTTCTGTAGATCCCCCACCCCACGGTATGTCCAGTTCCCCTGCTACACAAGTCAAAAGTAAAACCACAGTGCATCAGGTGTGAGAAGACTGCAGTTCACGTTGATATGTTTTGACAAGGGATCAAACTGGCAATTAGTTGTGGCCATTGGGCTCCTGGTTACTGTGTTTTAAAAAGGAAGACTGTAATTAGTCTTTACAGCAATACAGAGGAATGGCCTGGGGAAAGGATGCATTTGAATTTCACGACATTATTGCTTAATCATAGATCACTGCATGCTGGAAACTCTTTGTATTACTTTGGTATGCTTAACGATAAGTATGTGTGCAGTCTATACTACAGTGCTTCCTTTATTATTTGTGTGTGTGTGTGTGTGTAAGCTATGCTTTATGAAAATTTTATCTTTTAAATCTGGGCTAATGCAGAGAGGTGGCACTCTGACTGTAAAACTTCATTTAAAATATGAAATTTTAAAAGGTACCACTTCACAAAACCAGAACACATTATCTGAGAACAATGGCACTTCACCATTTGTGCGCATGGTTAGGAGCTAGAATTGACAGGACGTACTTAGCCATAAGAAGCTGTCCAAGAGAATAGAATTCAGTTTTGAAAAGGATGTTTTCTGCTTGCTTGCATGAGCTAGAAAGTTTAAGGTGATTATGTTGAAGAGCTGATAATAAAGGTTCCTGATGATTATAAGTGTAAAAGGGATGTGTACAGCAGTTTAGCTGTTGCTAGAAATAATGCATTCCTGACTCAAAATAATTGGCTGTGCCAGAGAATTTTCCTTTAAACTCATTTCCATTCCAAGACACACTGTCACTGGGATTCGATAACATCCTCCAGTCAGGAGTGCACAAGAGAAGACCAAAATCAAGCTGCTATGAAAAGGAGTGAACTGATTGGTCTCTGCAAACTCCAAGCCATGGAGATAGTGTTAGAAAGTGTCATGATGACGTGAAGGGCTCAGAGCCAATCAAATGGAGGGTGAGGAATCTGCAAAACTGCTATTTCAAATGCCAGAGTCAGCTAAAAAAAAAAAAAAATTAAAAAAAAAAATATTTTTATCCTGGGATAAAACAATTCAGGTTAGGGGAAAATAAACAAGAAGTGGAGATCAGGTGTTCTAGACAAAGAATGCTTAAGGAATGCTTGCACATTACTCATCTGATAGTGATGTCTGTCTAATAAGTACCACGGTTGTGCAGTATGTCAACATATTTTAGGATGAGAAATACAATCAGTTAATTTATTATGCAAATTTTATCACTTTCTGCTCTGCCACTTCTGCACATATACACTTGAACATCTCCACCATTTTTGTTTAATGTTAAGGTAACTCATGTCATTTTAAAAGTCCTTCATTTTATCTATTTTTTTTTTTTTGCCTCTTTTCTAAACAAATCTTTAAATGAAAATCCCGTGCAGTTTTACCTAGATTATCTAGATTGAATAATAGGAAATGGAAAAGCAAAGAGTACCTGTAGGTTGTTTTTTGTGTTGTTTTGTTTTAAATAAAACTGTTCCCCTGTCAACATACACTGAGAAAATTACAGTATCAAAGAATCTCGAAAGAGAAAATCTTAATTTAAAAAATGCACAAAAAATGCAGCAACAAAGCATAAATCTTTGAAAGCTACAAATTAGCTATTCCATTGCAGATGTTACAGTTCTGCCTAGTTACCACAAGAGGGACATAGAGGAAAGCTAACATAGCACAGGAAAAAAATAATTCACAAGAAGAGCTTCATGCAGGTTCATAGCAGCATACGTTTTGCCTTTGTTTAGAAGGATCTTCTGGGATCATAACATTTCTATAGCTTCCTTCATCCCAAATAATCTTTAAAAAGCTTTATAGACCTTAGAAAATGTGATAATGAGCATTAATAGCTAAAATGGATCTTTTCCCAGAACTTCATAATCTTTCCTCAGCTTTTTCCTATTGGAATGTCTGTAGCAGTGTTGGGACAGGGAGTGGTTGGGCTGGCTGTGTTTTTGTTCCATCTCTAGTTATTGGACCAACAAATATTGCAGCATTTAGTAGGCATGTGGGCAAGAAGGCTGTGGAGCCATTTTTGTTTATTTCTATTTAATTTTCACAAATTAATGGGTGATGATGCAAATGTTGTAAGATCAGAGCTCGTATAAATGCCTTCATGAAACAAAAGGACCATAAAAACCCTTTAAGTAAATATTGAAGGATTTATTGGACTATTGTGGAATGAAAAGGCACAGTCCTAATACGCACTAGATTGAAAGTAATGGAGCATGTGTATTTAAGGATCTGCAGTCTATTAATCCCTAATGTCAGTAAAGCTTTACTTCCAGCCGTAGTGAGACAGAGGCATCACTAGCTGGGCAGGCTGCTTTATCTGAACAATAATACTAGAAGAAAGGGCTGCTCTGAGTAAGAGGGAAATAAAGACTTTTTTATTATTATAACTTTATGGACTTTAGTCCTTAATGCTTAAATTTGTATAACAAGTATTTTAACATCACATTACAAGATCTCTGTCAAGTGGCATTAAACCGAAGTCATTTTTAAAAAGCCCTTTAATGCACAGAATGTTTTCAGGAGCTAAAAGGACATCAGAGAAGTATTAGTGTGTAAATGAAAGAATTTCTCTAAGGTGCCAGAAATCTAAGCACATCAGTAGATGCAGCTCAGCTTTGATTTCAGGTGTACATGTAATGTAGCATAGAAAACTTATGGAAAAGTGTTATCATTCATTATCAGTGGAATATGAACATTGTTATCCTTCAGCAAATTGTGTAATATTTCTGTTTCGACTGATTTACTGCAGGTTCAATTGCCCTCTGGCTATAAAAATATTCCTGAAGTACGTCATGGATCAGTAGTTTAAAACAATGAAGGAAAAGGAGGAGAAGATCTTGATATTTCTTCTGTGATCGTGAATGGAAAAGGTACTTGGATATTAAGGTGACAAGTGACCTAAAAAGATAACAGCAGCATATGAAAGCCAGTAAATGAAACCAGCTATAAACTCTGTACTACAAACCAGTTTTCTTTCACTAAGCTAAGTGAATACTAAAAAGCTAATAAACTATGAAAAAGTAACTTGATATTAAAGTATTAGTTGAAAATACTTCACTATAAAATATATAATGCCTCCCTCCAAAATGTATTACAGTCCTTTGTACCTTCCGCTCCTTGAAGACAGCTGAAGTTTATGGTTTATCCTAAACAATGCCACGTTAACACAGAATCTGAATGCAATGAAATTATATAGGGGAAAAATCTTCTTAAGAACAGAGCTTCTCGCTTTTTGCAGTTTTTGTCTGCAAAAGTGCTAGGTGAAGTGAGGTACTTCTCTTTAAATGACCACAGAAGTCAGATTGTTAGCAAAAAGGCATGGCTTTCAAAGTCCAAGGAAAAATTGCTGGAATTGATAGGTATATTCAAGAAGACATCTGAGAGTATCTGTTGCTTATTAAGTCTGCCTCTTGTAGGAGTTATGGAAGAAACAGACTTGTTAAAAATATTCTGTTTCTAAAGGGGCATCACCATTTCTTTAAATGGGATTTCTTCAAAACAGATGTTGTTGTATCTCAGCTTAAAAACAAATTTTGAAGCTCTTGATTAACTACAAAGAGTGTGCATGTTTCTTTGTTTTAATTTCTGGCAGTTATCCTAGGCAGATGGAGAAGCAGTGAGGTTATTTCGGTATAATGTAAAATCCAGTGCTTCACAAAGGGTTTTGATGTGTGTTTGACTCTTGTGGACCTGTGCGTCTCCCTCAGTTTTAGTGGAGAAAATAGAAGAGTGGTGAATTTTCAGGTTATCCCTGGTGTCTCATTTAAGTTTATAAATACTTTGAGATTTAGCAACAAGACTTCTGATGTGGTAACAGCTTGCTTTCTTCTCAAAGCATTACTGCTTTACACACATGTTTTTAACTTTTAGGGAAGGTAACTTGCTCAAGGTTAAATGTGAGGTTGTTTTTTGTAAAGAGCATATTCAGAGAACAAATTATTTGAAAAATGTTATGTTTTTTTAAGTCCCAGCCTGTCTTTTTCTTTGTTAATTGTTTAAGTGAATAACATACTTGTATTCTCTACATATAAAGTAAATCCTTCCAAGTTAAACCTTCCTGCTGTGGGAGAAGTCTGTTAATTTGGCACTTGTCTTAAAAATGAAATAATCTAAGCAATCCAATAACTAGGTGTGTTGCCCTTTGGGTTTTGTTGTGGGAGGGTGTCTAAAGCTTTCTGAAGGTTATACATGTAAGAACTTGTGTTTAGTCATATAATGTGGCTACATGGCTTACATGAGAGGTTCACATTCCCATTGGCCTAAACACCTGAATTCAAAATAGTTCTTGTCCCAAAATACCAACCATTTCGTTTTCTGCTCTCCAGCTCCCCAGGATTATCACCTTTTTCTTTTTTTAACCTCAGTTTCTTTTGATGCGAAATGCAGACTTTGCCAACCAGGCCTTATCTTTCCACTGCAAATATTAAAGGTTTAGAAAATGACGAGTATAAAACTTTCATACTGCATTAGCAGCTATAGGTAGGATAAGTAATATTAACAACTACTCTTCCTTTATTTCTTACCTGAAAAAAAAAATAAAACAGATGTAGAATTGAGGGAGACCAAATATATTAGGTGTTACAGTAGTTTTCTCATGATGGAAGCCCTTCCACTAGGAACCTTGTCTTTCTGATGTTTTGGGGTGAGTGCAGGGCAAGAAGAGGTTGGGTGTTGAACCAGACTGGTTTCAGGATGGAGAAGCTTACTTGAAGTGGAAAGAATGTTTTCCTTGCAGAATCTTGTGGATTTGAGGAGGAACCAAGCCAGTACTGAGCACAGGTCATGAATGGTTACAGTGTAGCTGTGTAATGCCTTCCCAGAACTCATGAGTTCCTTGGAAATGTACCCAGGCCGCTGGTAGAATTTCATCAAACAGTATATGAAAAGATCAAGAGGACAGTGGGCTCCCAGATTTAGCAGTACTCCTGAGAGAGCGAACATTTCAGCTTATTTTACTATCTGCTTCCTAAAACCAATGGGCTTGAGGTAGCAGATTTGCCCCTGCTTGCTTGAAACAAACTTTCCGAGTGTCCATGGATGATAAGGAGTGTTTCCTAGAGCTCCTTTGCCTGCAGTAACTGTTTTTGTCTTTGCCTTGGGAGTAGCAGCACCCTGCTGGCAACACCCTGGGACCTTCTGTGGCCCCAATCCAATCTGCCCTCTACTAGGCTTTCAGCAGCACTTCCAAATTGAATGGAAAGATGCTGGAAAGGCTATCCAAAGAGAGAAGGAGAAAGAGGCCTTCCACCCTATTCCCTCCAGTATCTTGCAGGCCAGCAATTATCAAGTGGTGCCATCTGAGATCACGCTGAAGAGGCTGCAACGTGCTCTAATGCAAGTGGAGCTTGAATTCCTGGACCCTGAGCAAGGCCCATGGCAACTCTATGAACCCATTGTGGAGTCTGGAAACTGTGATCTGGGGCTGTTTTTAATAAAGAATGAATTACGAGGCTTAATTTGTGATCAAACAGAAGTTTTCAAACTGTTTCTCAGTTCTGGTCCAGAAATCCATGAGCCTTATGTCATGTGGAAGAAACCCAGGGCACAGAAACGTTTTATGCAGTTGATAACAAATGTTATTAAGAAAACAAAATGTTGTTGAACTAGATCCTATGGTCTTTATTTAAGTTATAGTATGAAGACAGAGCAAAGGTGCTATGGGAAGCTTTCTGGCAAGTCAGTGGCATTCCAATCTCAGACAAGATACTAACATATTAGGCCACCTTCTTGGCAACAGGTTAGTATATGACTCTGCTGGAATAGATGATTGCAAACAGGATCTGAAGAAGGTCTGCAGAGCAATAATTCTAAATAGCACTTTGGTAATGATGTCATTTAAACAAAAAAGCAATATTAAACATTGGGCAATGAATTCCTTTGGATCAAGAGCAACGCGGGGCCACTGGCCAAGATGCAGAAGAATTTCTACAGCAGGAGAAGTTGCACAGTGTAATAAACAGCCTGTGGGAAGTCCAAAGCATGCAAGGTCAAGGATGGAAAAGCCGTATTAGAATGACTGAGGAGCAGCAGGATAAATGACCCAATATTTTCTATGAGCATGAACGCTTACAAGGAGACAGAGGGAAGGAAGGAATTATAATTCTAGGCAAATAGTGTATTCATTTATGATCAGTCTGTGTGTCTTGAAGTGAGAAGCCAAATCTTGGGCTAGCTGGAGCACTAGAACAATGTGAATAATTGCTGTGATCTCAAAGTGATCTTGAACTATTTGTTCTTCTTGGAGCACAAAGAGAATCCAGTTCTAGCCTGCGTCCACTTCCTCTCTACTGAGGAAGCAGAAAGGTTGAAATGAAACGAGGCACACTATTCTTGTGGACTTAACAAATTGATGAACATCAGGAAACGTCAGAAAGAAGAAAAGCTGTGTTATTATTATTTTTTTTATTTTTTTTTCTTTATAGGATGACCCATTATGGCTCTACACGTGGCTCTGATTTGAAGGATCAGGCTAGGGTATGGAGATTAACTCTTTACTAGCACGTTCATATAGTTTTAAACAAATTCCAGCTCAGTTCAGCTATGAATAGCTGAAGGCCTGGTCAGCTTCTGAAGAGGTTCCACAAGCCTCACTCCTTTTTTCCACATTATATCATTCGTTCCATGTTCCGCTAGAGGCCACCACAAACCTCATCTGAAAAAAGAAAGGGAGGGGGCACCTGCAGTACTAAATGGCAAAAGCTCCTGTTTTATAAGAAGCTTTAGAAGTGGAACTTGGATCTCCCTAGAACAACTCTTCCCGCTGTGTTAGGAGTAACTCCCAGATGCGACTTGAGGCCAGCAAATGATCTCAGGCTGTGAGATCAGATTTTGCTGAGTATACAGGGTTAGACATGTTCATTACTCTTTCCAAATCATCTCCTATCCAAACCATGATATTTGATTTCCTTGGGAAATATTGGCCTTCACAGTAGCCTTTACTGCGTTTGTGTATAGAGACTCACAGTTCCAACATTGTCTCCTGCCTCGCCAGTAGAAAGTTGCTTTTGTGATTGCTATTTATTCACCTGAGGCGTGGGGTTCCTGGAATTGTGTGTGCTTTCCTGGAAGAAGTGTCGAAGGGTGTAATGGCTTGTGCAGAAAGCATTCAAAGACTGAAACGATGTCAAGGAGAGACAAGGCAGCTGGAGTTTAGGAAGAGCTCTCAGATTCCACTCTCATGACAGGTATTTCTCTGGCCGTCATTGTCTCAGGAACTCAATGTCGCTTACACCCAAAGTGTTTTGGCTTGAATAAAGGTTAATGGAAGAAACTGACTGCTGTGCTAGCCAAAAGCAATTGGCCTTTATTGAAGGGAGCATTGCAAAAATACAGAGGATCGAACTTCTAGTTTCCACGTGGAATTAAAATTAGAGAACTTCTGTGACCATTACAATTGGATGAAATATGTGTCCTTGCAATCTTTGGATGGGGAAAGCTATTTAAATGAAGCAAGAACTTATTCTGAATCTTTACCCAGACCCTGATACTGAAAAATATTGTGAAAAATACTAGTTTTGCTTTTGTGACTGTTTTTCAGATTTGGGTGGGGTCAGCAAAAGGAATTGCCAGAAATCTCCAGAGCCAGTTCATTCCTGTGAGATTTCTGGTCTGATATTTTCTTGAAAACTCAGGAGGTTTGGATTAGTCTCCAGACTCCATCTTTCTGGAGAACTTCCACCACTTTTGAGCCTGTGTACATGCATGCCATTTTTCCATTTCTCCAGGGGTGAAAAGAAAAACCAACCCATGGTCTGGATGATGTTGAATTTTCCTCTGAGGTTATAAATGATGTACAAAGGAGCACAATTTTCAAATAAGGCCAGTAATCTGTAATGTCTCAAAGCTCATGAAAACAGAATGTGCATGTGTGAAGAGATGTATTGTAAGATGAGCTGACAATATAGTGTGCAGTGAAAGGCATGTGTTTAGTAGCCAGTAGCTTCTTTGTCTCCTCAATCAGTGGCATTGATGAAGCAAGAGGTTTCACAAATTTAACTGTTCATTTTAAGGCTAATGGGCTTCTTGAACTGATTCTCTTGACTTGCACCTGCTAATAACTTTCTAGATAGCATGGACGAGGTAACATCAACATTCCCTTCAGTATTGAGAGCGCTGCAGCTTGGATAACATTCTTGAGTCATACCTGTGTGCTTTCAAGCCTCAGTGGGGAGATACTTCTGCATGAGAACAGCTGACTATTTAACATTGTTATCTAACCAAACGTGAGTGAGGAGGGCTCAGCTGCCTGCATCTGTGCTATTATTTCTGTTTGAAAATTCATCTTCATATTGTATGAGATCTCTCTTTTGAAAGAGACAAAGTGATCCTGCTTCTGAGGACGATACCTGTCCTTCCCCACCCCCAGAGCGTGGGCTGTGTGAACATCTTAGTCTATTCATACCTGTGACAGCTGTAATTATCTTCAACAGAAAGCCTATGGAACGCCTCAGGCAAACACTGGAAGAGGGGACAGCAGCGTGGAGAATACACTGCCTTGTGATATAATGGGGTCTGTCTAGAAGACACTAAGCTTGTCAAGCTCTGCATATCCTTGAGGAGCTGGTATTCTTTTGTGGTCAAGGTTTTGGGAACAAGTAACGGAGGCACAAAAGGCAGTTTCCAGGAAGAAGATTTGTTCTTGCTTGTTCAAAATCTAACAAAAGTTTATTAATCAGTTGAGGTGGGGTGTAAGTAAAGGAGATTGAGAGAAAATGTTCTGCTCTACCACCATCATAAGAATGATTTTTTTGTGGAATATTAAGGCTTTGCAATAATAACCTCATTTTCTTTTCTTTTTTTTCATATTAAAGATCCTTGTTTTGTATAGGAAAATGAGACCACTTTACTCTCACCAATCTGCTGGTGCTTCTTAAATCCCTCTATTCTTTGTGCCCTTGTAGTCATCCTGATTCCTTGGCAATTGAAGAAAACACCTACACCTGAAGAATCTTCATTGTAATTCACAAAGGCTGCGTTTCCACACTGCCCTTGTGGAAGAAAAAGTCGTGTTTCTGTATGCAAGTATTAAACTACACATAATAAAACTGAGTTTAAGTGCATAGGCTCTTTCTGAGAAAAAGTGTGTTGTATTTAGTGATGAGCTTCTTTTCTCCCTTTCTCTGATCCACCCACTATTCTGAAGAATTGAGTTTGGAGAAAGCAATGATCAGGCTTCTGACCTACTGCTTTCAGCATCCCCATGGTCAGTGAAGATGTAAGGGCAATTAATTTAATCCTATGTGATCTACCCTTTCTTCCTCTTTGTAAAAGATAATTCTAATTTTCACCACTGAAAAGTTTACGTCTCTTGCAAGAGCTGACTGCAGATGATATTTTTACTGGATACCTTAACAGTGGTCTTTTAATCACTGGTGTCCTGAAAAGACCTGATTGCTTGGTGCTGGTTTTGCTTATTTACAGCTGTTAAATCACACTTGATATCATCCTTCTGGTTTTTGGTGGCTTTTTGTGTGTGTGGGCGTGTGTGTGGTGTTTTCTTTAAATATAAGGAGTAGAGCTAATTGCTATGGTGAGGTTATTTGAAAAAGAGCAAAGGGGAAGGGGAAAAAAAATAGGTCCTGTTGCAGGCAGGGAGAGGAAGTGTCAAGAGAGCTATCATTAATCTTGAATCAACACTTAGTAAAAAGCTACAGCTTTCTGCTGCATGTATCCAGGAGGCCTGAACAAATTTGCTTAATATAACTTCTGGCATGGAAAGTTTCTTGATGTTCCCTTGAGATGTCCCCAGAAAGGACAGCTTTGTGGTCTGTCTGAGCACCGTTAGTAGGACTCTTGGTCCAGCGTGTTGGAAAAGGTAACTTACCACTTCATACTTCTGAGGCAGAATAAACTGCGAAGTTCAAATTTTCTCTGTGGGTCTTTGGGATGAGACCGTAGAAAGCACAGTTCTGTCTCCCGTGAATGGATGCTAACCATTCCTTGGCTCTCTCTATAAAAAGTGGTTTTCTCTGGAGTCCCAAGCCAAATGTTTCCCTTTTTTTTCCTGCTGCTCTGCACTCTGTTATATATTTGGCCGTGCTCTCTGTCCCAAAGGTGTCTATGTTCTGGTGGTATTAGGTATGAATAAATTGTCAAGCTCCTTGGGATCTTCCTTGCTGAAAGGCACGATGGAAACTTGATCTTTTTTTGAAGTTGCATGGCAAAGGGCTAATGGCCCCTGTGCCAACTTCTGGCCAGCAAGCAGTAATTTGAGGACAGCCAATACTCATCTATGTAATACTTGTGTATAGGATACAGAAATAGCATTATTCAGACACAGTGAGTGCGCTTATGTGTAGCTACTGAACTAATCACGTGCAGACAGCTCCAGGAACATATAAGTGTAGATTTCCAGGGCCCCTCAGGTTGAGTATTCTGCCTGTGAAGGGGTCAATGCCAGATGTTTCTTTGAGTCAGTCAGTCTTGGGAGATGATCAAAAGCAAGTCACTGCTCCCTAAGACAGGTCCCTAGGCTATTAAAAAGTGTACGTGCTGTCTGCCCACCTACATGCGTGATCTCAGAGCCCTGAGCACTTCCAGTCCCTTCTGTAATGAGACAATTCCTGTTTACACTATTGCTGAAGACCCCTGGATTGCACAATAGGAAGGTTTGACCACGGAGATGGATTATATACATCATTTAGGGGAAAGGAAAAACCAGCCTGCTTAGAAGAGATTTTGTTTTTAAGGTTTGCCATCCCTGAGAGTTTTTGGGAAGTGACTTAGTGCATGCTGAGCAACGAGTGAAAGCAATCAGTAAAACTGTGTTATTGTCATTATGACTCTGGGAGGTGTCTTTTAGTAGCAAAAACCAAAAAGGGAGATCCACGGCCAAGGCAATTTTACTGAAAAAACTGCATACTCTGAGCATTAATGATACTCCCAACAATAATTCCCAGCAAGACGTGATGGCTTAACCATCGCATCAGTTTGCATCTCTCTTGGTCAAAACAGCCTTCAGTCTTCTCCTTTTTTCCAGTACAATTCAGTTAATTATTCCCAGTTCCCTCAACGAGTCTGAGCTCCCGCTGGCTCCTGGAGCAATAGGAGCTCATTGTTGCAAATGAGCTTAATCCAGTGTTAGAAGTCTTTATTGTCCCTAATAGAAAATGGCATGAATAGTAAAGGAAAAAATGTGAGATGTTTCCTGTAAGGTTTTAACAACCCTCCTGGGTGTATGATTACAACATATGCTGGGGAATAGTTCTGAGCAGGGTGGCGGTAGGGAGAAGGAGCTCTGGCAGTATTTTACACCCCCATCTGTAAGCCTCATTACAGCGAGCTGCTTGAGAAGAAGGGAAGGATGGGAGACAGCTCTTCTAGATCTGAACGTACCACTGCTTTGCAGCCTCTTGGGCTTCTGATTTGCCATAGTTTGTCTTTAGCAGGCTTAAACGAGAGACAAAGCAAAGATGAAGAAGGGCCAATGTGAGCATTGTGGGCTTACCAGAGCCCTTTGGTTGGCCTCCTGCCCTCAGATTTGTAACAAATGTTTTAGTTCCAGGTGTCTTTGTTCTTTTTCAGACAGCATTAAGCTGACAGCATGTCTGAGGCATTTTGGAAGGGGTAGGATTATCAGCGTGAGACCCAGGAGTGGCGAGCATCTGACAGTGCTGTGACCTTTCTAGAGACAGCAAACAAAATTCTGGGCCACATTTTCAACGACGGACAACGCTCAAGGTGATCTTGTGTTCAAGGTATTGTATTTCAGCCTTGACTCTAAACAGACCTTGGACCTATAGTATAGATTTTTTCACCAGTCCTGTCACTGGCCTTGTCTCCTGCTGTTCCTGCCTAGAGTCCTTGGATGGAGCTACTAGAAATCAAGCTCTCTAGCAGACTGGGCTACCTGAGCAGCTGAGGTCAGCCTCCTCCATGTTTCCTGCTGCCCACTGAGTATTGGAAGGTCAGGGTCACATCTGTGATGTAACCAGACTGTGGCGGTGTTATGGTTCACCTTTGATTCGTCAAAGGGCTATGTTTTCTCATATTTCCTTCTCTTGCAAAAGTATAGCTTTTTCTGTTGACGCTCTACAGTGTTCCTACATCCCCATGTGTAATTCTCAGCCAGTGAGGGCAGAATATATCACTCCTAGGAAGAACAGCAACTTATGGTGGTGGTAAGTCTCTCCAGACAATATGTACTATCGCTTATTTTAGGTGAACGTGTATGTGCATATTTTTAGTACCTTTCCTTGCCAATGTTTGTGAACAAAGATTACCCTTCTTCAGAGAAAGATGGTTTATTTAGTACAGTGCTGGCGTGAGCTTTGGGCATTCAGATTCAATTTACTTGCATGGAGTGACCTAGTGCAGGCTGCTTAGCTTCTGAGTGATTCTGTTCCACGTCTGTAGAGCAGCATTCTTCCTCAAGAAGAGGATTGTGGCAATAAAAATGCCGGCCATTTGGTTCTCTTATGGTTGCTGCAAACTGGTTGTCTTTGGGGGAGTCTCACTGGAGAGAGCAAGAAACAAAGGACCTTGAGAGACTGAAGCTGCTTCCAGCTCATACTGGTAGCATCCTTGGTTAGGTCCAGAGGCACAGGAAATCTGTCCTGATGATGCACCTAAAAATTTTCAGTCCAGCAACTTTCTTTTTCCCCTACTCCAGCATTCACTGAGTTAAAAAAAAGAAAAAAGAAAAAAGAAAAAAAGAGAGAGAGACAGTAAAGGCTGCAATTACTTGATATGTGTTTGATGACTTACAAATGTCTCCTACTTATCAAGTGTGCATTTGTTGCGTTGGCTATTGAAGAGCAAAAATAATGGAAAAATCCTAATCAGGTCCTGCTGCTTCTGGTTACTTGTGTTGGTTGGGGGCTAGGAGCTGAGGATAAAACAAAGAGATTGAATGTGTTCTCAGCTCATCTGTCTTATTTTTGGGAGCCGGCCCTCAGACGCTGGAAGGCATCTCTGCACCTTTTTTCAGAAACTATTTAGCAGCGATTTTTATACACGAACTTAGCTTTGTTTGTATTTTCTAGCATTCTAAAACTAAGAAAACGGTCTGTTTTTCTGTAAGGAAAAGCGATGTCCCCTTGAAAAGTAAGACTTCCATCCACAGAATGGATAAAATCATCAGATTTCTAACAGCGTTGGAGAAATAAGCAGGAGAGTTGACCCTTCTGGAATTCTAATCTTGCTTCAAGGATGGCCCCACTTTCTATGCTGTAAGGCAATAGCTTCCTCACAGGGGACTCCCCTGTCACAGCGTGCCAGCCACTGTGATACCACAGTTGTGGTACAGCGTTTCGTCATTCTGCCTGTTGCCACAGAGGGTTCTGTGCCTTTTTTTTAGGTCATGTAAATGGCTTTACTGTTATTAGCCAAATTCCATTAGCAGGGTAGAAAACAACAAGAAGAATGAATGATAACGTAGTGCACAAGGAAGCCATATCCATTTATTATATTTTGCAGGCTTGATTCTCTGTCATTGCAGTTTGCCATTGATTAATTGAAAGAAACAATAAAAGTACTTAGAAAAGGTCTTCAGTGACCTTCAGTACCTCACTTCCCTTGGGGATTTAAAGCTGGAGACATAAACCAGACTGCAGCAAGCTGTAACTCTTCAAACGTGTAAAAAAGCACGGCCTGTAGTGGATTATAGCATCTTGCAATAGAATGAGGCATATTGGGGCTGTTACTATGTGTTGAGGGATGGAATTTGCATGGAATATTTACATCCCTGTAGGTGTCAATGTTAAATAATGAATTTGCCTTCCATAACACACTGGTGTTTTTATTTACATTCCTAGTTTATACCTAAACTTTGTTACCTCAGGACCGCAAATAGCTCTAAGCACAAATCGTTTAGGAATCTTGTTTGTTGAGATGGTGTTTTAGCAACGGATGAAATAAGTATTTGTACATAATCAAGCTGTAAAACCATGTTTTGCAAACTTCACAAGATAGAGGTTTGTTTTGGCCAGGAACACATGGTAGAGAGGTAGGACAAGACTGAAGGTTCTGCTCGCTGCTGAGCTTCAGTGTCCAGTCCTGTCCATGGTGTCTGTCTTCAGAATTTGCCAATGCTCATCTACAGCATTCAAAATAAGTAGATGATGAAAAAAAAAAATCTTAACATGCTGGTCTTGTTACTGATCTACTCAAGAGTGAAATAGAAAGGAGTGGTGCATGAATGTGTCAGGTTGGTTCAACCTCAGTTGTAATCCTATAGTCCACCAGAACAGAGAATGTACCTTCTGCGTTGTTGATAGTTTATGCATTGTGACATTTAACAAAAAACATGACTGATCATGATATAGTTCAGGCTTCAGGAAATGCAAGTTTTCAAATATATAATGCTGCTTCAATGAAGGAGCTAATCTGCTGTCTTGAGTGCATAGTGAATAAGAAAAGAAGCAGTGGGCTTAAATAGTATCCCGTGGAAACATCGACAGTGGGAACATAAAGCATTTGAAGGCTGCCTGGAGTGGTTGTGAAGTCTTCATCACTGGAGAATGTCTTGCTCAAGAACTCCATAGGTACTATTGAACCTGTATTGGGAGGAAAAGGAAAAGATTATTTTTGAAATCTTTACTGTTTGTCTTTTACGTACTTTTTGTTTCTTATGTATTTTCCATGAATATATATGAAACTGTAAAACTTAGCACACTCTTTCAGAGGGTGTAGGTGTTTTTCACTTATTTTTAGAACTTGACCTTACAAGACTGAAAAATAACTTTTTCCTTCTGACTTTTGTTCTTCAGCTGGCAAACATTAGTTAAAAACACAGAGATGGAAAATATTTAAACTTTAAACTAGCATGATCTTTTCTTTTTGTTGTTTGTTTGTGTGCTAGTTTCATTTGTGATGTCAGCTCCAGTCAGGGAAAAAGGTGTAACTAACCTGGCACTGTGCAGAGAGCAAAAATACTGGTAAGCTGAAGCCCAAATAAACACTATCTACTGCTTAATTTTATGTATTTATTTTTATCAGTAATGCTTAAAAAATAGTGTTGACAAATCTGGGAGATGTTTCCCCATCAGATAATAACAAGTTCAGGTATATCAGGTATTTTTTAATTTGTCCTTTTCAAACAGG
This sequence comes from Netta rufina, assembly GCF_964035555.1. Lineage (NCBI taxonomy): Eukaryota > Metazoa > Chordata > Aves > Anseriformes > Anatidae > Netta > Netta rufina. The sequence continues at coordinate 4,413,710 of NC_140152.1, read as the reverse complement.
AACTGTCACCCAGAAATAATCACATCACGACTGAACATTTTCTGATCTGCTACTGTGTGTTTAAGCTGCATGAGAGCAGTGATTTACAAGGATTTCTAGTCATTAGACCTGAATAAAGAAAAGTGCAGAATGAGTCCAAGGAAAATAAGGGTAGGAATGACCTCATCGTGTGGAGTCACCATGTCTTGCTCAACTCCAGAAAGCTGTGTAGAAACTAGCTGCATTTTTCTCTGTTCAGTTATTTTGCTACCATTAATGAATAGAAATGACCCCAGAATCTGTTGCAGAGTAAAGAGAAGTGGCTTTGGGTTTCTAGAAGAATGTCAAGACATACTGATCCCTGCCTTCATATGCAGAAGACTTACTTGTCAGATATTTATAACTGGTGTAATGCAGATACAATACGCCTTGGTTCATTTCATTAAGTGAGCTATAAGGTGCACGGTTCTGTCACCATGCTGTCCCATACTCATTGTTGCTGAGGGAAATGGAAGGCATTTCTCAGCAGTGAACACTCCTGATGTTACCGAGTTTGAGAACTTGCAGCTTCTAAGTACGTACGCACAGTTTTCACCTTGTGCTAACAGCAAGGTTACTTACAAGTAACACGCTCCATGTGAGTGAGGTCAGTATACTCTCCAGCTTCCACTAATAAATTTGTTATTAAGTGACTTTAGGAGGGAAAAACAGAGGTGGTGACAAACCTGCAGAATGCCCATGTCACCAAAGTCCTCTTTCTCTTCCCTGTGAAGAGATCCAGCATCACTGCTGGTAGCCCTTAATGCTTTAAGTACTTTGGGGACTTGCAACTTGCCCATACAAGATACTCTTCTGAAGAGAAAGGTTCCCTTTTTTCCTTTAGTCTTTCGCAGTCACTCTGGGAGCTTGGGAGCTTTCTTCTTTTTGTCAGTTAGCTGAATTTCTTTAGTCCATGGTAAAAACAAAGAAAATGATCTAACTTCTCTATAATATGATTTTGATTAGTTAATTTGGATGTTAAATAATGGATATAATTAAAAATACAGTGAATTTTACATATAACATGGTCACCAGTTCATAGTGTTATAATAGGGCTTATTATTTTGAGCAGATAAAAGTGTTCAGAAAAATGCCCTCCTTTCCCCTTTCATTTTCTTTCCTTCCCTTCCCATTCTGCTAGGAGTTTGATTGTCTCATCATTCTATAAGGACACATATTTCTCCACACAAAGCAAATCTGATGTGAATTGTTGCCAGGCTAACCTCACAAGAGACCCTTCATTCTTAATTCCACGTGAATTATATCTCTTTCTTTCTCAACTTTATGACTTCTCACTTGGAAAAAAAAAAAATCTGGATAGCTGGCAAGAGCCGTCCTTTATTAATGACCTATGACGCTTCTGTTGAAGTACTGTAAGTACTGTGCTTACAGCTCTCCACTGCAACAGCATGTTCTACTGGGCTCCCTTGCAGGCCATCTAGATAAAACAATGTGTTTTATCTTCACCAGTCAGTTGTCGTGGTCTTGATTTGTCCAGAAACACCTAAAAATGCTAAAAACTGAGAAACTCAATTGTTCTGAGTTCCAGCTAAACCACTTTCACTTGCCACAAGTAATAAACCCGCAAAGCTGATTTCTCTGGTGGGTTCACAAGAAGTGACATACTGTGTGTAACATGAGGTGACGTGCCAGAAGAGCAAAATCATACAAATGCCACCCAGGTAACACAAGCAAATTAACTCTATATTTATTATAGAGTTTGCTTGGTGCAAGAAAATGTAAAATCTGTCTGCTGCAGCAGTCCTGTACTCTAAAACAATATTTGCTTACTGTAGTGGGCATGCATGCTCACCAGCGTCTACAAGACGGCACAGTTACCTTCAAGAAGTGTGCATAGCCACAGGGATGGGAAGTTTTTCCCTGATTATGGGAGGTCTGAGGCCAAAACGAGGAAAAAAAACTTTGTGTAAATATCCAAAGATCCTGCTTCTACAAGACTTTAAAGACTGAGCTACTGTTTTCTGGGGCTTTTCTTGTCTGTGGTGTCCCCAGGGATGTTGCATGATAAACATACTGACAGATTTCACAATCAAACAGTGAGAATTTGTGATGAGGAATTTCACTGGTCTCCAGACTAACCTTTTTTATAGGTCACAGTTTAACTTGCAATTTCCTTGATGTAGTAGCTTTAAGATTTTCTTTGGGCAAATTTTCTTTGGCTGCTCTAGACAGATTTCTCAATCCGCTCTGTGTCTTCTGATGGAAAGTGCTGGATTGAGACTGAGTGATGGAAAGTGCTGGATTGAGACTCGTTCCTTCACATTCAAGAAACAGCAAAGTCTCCCTTCCTTTCATGCTGCCATCTCTGCACTACATCCTTCCTTTAGATGAGCCTGGGTGGGGGGTAATAAGAATCAGCCTCTAAGGACTAGCATATTTGCCTGATACCTTTCTGAAAACAGTGTGATGGCTTCTCTTTGGAGCTGAAAGATGATTCAGTAAGTCTGCCCCAAGTGTGAGTGGTAAAACTGCCTTTTGGGGGTTTAAAGAGCCTTTTCTGAAACTCTAGTGAAGTCCAGATGTCTCATAGCTTTTGTGATCTTGTGAGTAGTTTTAGAAGGAAAATCTGTGAGGGATAGGACTATGAATCATCCGTCTATCCTGTGTCCATGAAGAAGAAATAAAAACCCTGATCCAAAAAAAAAAAATCCATTTAATTCTGGAATTTTCTGACCTATTTTGGTGCAAGCTGGTCTAAAAAAAAATTAAGCTACTCTCCTGATGAGTTTCTCATATTGTTTACTTTTGTAACGTTCTCTGTGGACTAGCAGCCAGAAATGACGTCCACCCGTCGTCCAGCATCAGAGAATAAGAACTTCAGAGGAAGGAATGCAACTTCATAAATAGCAAACCACAGATACTAATGGGGAGCAGAGGCAAACCTGCAGGTTAAAATTTGTTGCAAGAGAAGCCTGTACATCCACACTGCTTGGAGATTCGAAGATGATTTCAGCTCTAGCCTTTGTTTTTTTCCTCTGCCTCTCCTGTCCTTTTTCATCATGTCAGCAGAGAAGAGCAGGTAAGTAATTCTAATTTTCTCTGTTTTCTGGACTCCTGTGCTTTCTAGCCTCCTATGAATATTCTGTTTTGCAGCAGAGAATGAGGAAGGAGGTAGCATTTCAGCTGCATCTTCTGAAGCCTGAAAGCAGTGTTTAGGGGTTCTGTAGTTTTGTATGAAACTTGAAGCCGAACTGTCTAAATATTCAGTCTTAGATTTTTTCCCCATTTCCCTCCTGAGTAGTGAAAAACATTTATTCTAGGGCAAATGGAAATTTTGTTGTGTTTCTGCAACAGACAACTTATTTTAGTCTGCATTTTGCATGTCATTAAATTAAAATAGCTCATACGGCATGTCCAAAAGCAAAAGTCTTGAATATTCTCTCTGCTTGTGCACACAGAGCTTAGGAAAGCCCCGACTTCTAGGAACTTAGCTGCGTTCATTAAAGTTCCACTTTTCTGAACAGCCTGTTAGGAGAATGCTCAGCTCTAAGAGGATCTGAGATGCAGCAGGCTCAGACCTGAAGGGTGGTGTACCAGATTCAAGTGTGTGCTTGCAGAGAGAACGAACCCTTGGAGAAGGATGCATAGTAATGGAAATGTCTGCAAGTGCATAGACTTTGGAAATCACTCCTGAGTAGTTCACTCACTATTGTAAATTTGAACCTTAAAAAAAAAGAGAGAAAAGAAAAAAAATCGTTTATTTTGAGATATATCTTGCTACTAAGAAAGGAAAATTCTTCCCAGGAATAACAAAAGCTGCCTGAAGCCTTCATGCAGAGTTTATTCAAAACCTCCGTTTGAAGTTCAAAATTATATGCGAGCTTCTTGTTTTCAATAAAATAAGAAATGTCACTTTCATTCACTCCCTCTGTCTTAGAATGACACATTTGCGGTACTTTTGATATAATTCCCAGACCAAAATGTATTGGAGAGGTTACAAATATCCATCAAGTCCTCTCCGTTCCGTGCAGGGAAGACCCACGAGGCTTTCAGGCTCATTTGTCACATAAAAATGCCTAAGTTGTTGTACTGAGGCAGCGTGGGCTGATGTCCTGCTCTGGCACTGGCAAATTCTTTATTCTCAGAGGAAGCAGACCCCCAGTTCCAGCTTATTTTCCCCTGCACATTTGCCTTCCATTTGTCAAACATGCTGCTATTCTTGTCTTCATAAAAGTTTGCTCATATGGTAGGCAAGGTGTGACTTCTGTTAAAGGACTAATTAATCTAGAAAAAAACTTGAGAAATGAGGTTGTGCTTTCTCGTAGCAGACGGGAGAATGCCAGAGTTGAACTTTCTGCCCAATTGTTTTTAAATGGTTCAGATTTTCTTAACACATATTTCTGGAAACAGTGAGCTGCTTCCATTCGTTCTTCCTGAGCGAAGCTGATGAGTATAGACTAGATTTTTAGCATGCCTCAGTCGACTAGGCAAGGCTAGAATCTAGCAGAAATTCATGTTAATCTGCCCTAGGTGACCCTGTAATATAATTTATAGTCTTTGTTCAGCTTAGTTTAAACAGGATTTTGCAGTGTTTGCAGCATTGCGTGGATGAGCAGATGGACCTTTTGTGTCCCAAACCCACTGCAATGCAATTTGACAGTGCCACTGCCTGGACAGAGCCCATCTTTATGCTGCAAGAAAAAAGTCTGGACCTTGAGAACGGGCGATGCAGTGGCTGATGTGCCGGTTTTCCACGTTCAGTGCTTGGCAGCACATCTAGGATAGACTCAGCAAAGAGCCTCGCTTCAGCTGTGCCCTTCATAGTAACTTCCACAGCACTGAATTACTAATTTGCTGCTCTTGGCAGCAAAGGCTTCCTATGTGTGAACTGCACAGACCATGCCAGATTAACGGCTACCGCAACAGCCAGACTGCCAGGCCAATTTGTTTGCTGAGGGGTAACTGTTACCTGTCTGAGTGACAGCCGTGGCTGATGATCCCTGTCTGCCCTGCCCAGAGCAAGACTTGGTTATTTCCAAGCCAACTTCTAGTTGGGATGTGGGAGAAACTGGTGTGGTGGATTCTGTATCTTTAGTGTTAAATTGAAGCTAATTTTATCAGTTGGTTTGTACTGCTCATGGCTCCTCTGTGTTTTTTTTCCATTTATTGTGCTTTTGGTAGGAGTAGAAGTTGGTCCTGAAATGCTGGATGAGATGAGAGAAACTAACCGTGTGCTGATGGAAGTTCGAGACTTGTTGAAACAGCAGGTAAGTGAGAAAGGCACCTAACTCCTTTTATCCTGCTCGGGATCAATCACTGAATCTTCTGCCTGAAGTGCTGAGTTCTGGGACTGGGGGTTCTCTTCTTGCATTTGGTCAAATAAGCAGTAGAATAACTGCTGTGACACCCAGGATCAAGAGGTGATCTCACCATTAGATCTGTAATTCTGAGATCAAGCAGCAGATTCTGCTGCTTGGAACCTTTTCAGCTGAAAAACAGCATACATGAAGAACAAACTCTTAGAAAAAAGAGACACACACTAACAGTCGATGTATGTTTAACTGGAAAAACAAGTCACTTTTTCCTTGGTTTTGCGGGCACATGAAATCAGTAGCGTCCAAACTTGGAAGATGGAAGAGGCCTTTCAGCCATCTATTGGGGTCCTGGAAGGGGAAGTCAGATGGAGTCTAAACAAGCTCTGTATTCATTCTTTCCTCTTGTTGTTTTAATCCTAAGCCTTTCTGGCTCTGGTAGTTTCTTAGGAACTTTGGAACTTCTTGGGTGCTTAGATCCTTTCCCGTTTTAACGAGGAGATGGTGGTTTGTCTGGTCAACTCTCTTTAAGTACAGAAAAAGGTTCCATTCTCCCTTTATCCATTCTGGGAGCTGAGGGCAGCAGCCTCTGCCTGCCAGCTAATTGGAATGGCAGACGGGTCTCTGTGCCAGTGCATACTGGGCGGCCTCTAATCTGCAAAAACATCTGTTGCATGGAGTTACTCTCAGATTTCAGGCTTCTGCATAAATACCCAGTGTTTACTAGGAATCAGGTCAGACATGGTTCCTGGCAGCCTGGAGCAATGATTTCCAGTGTTCCTTTCCAGCTTAGCACTGATTCTCCATATAGTTTTTCTGTTTGTTCTTTCTCTCGCTCTTGCCACCTACTTTCTTTTTAATCCATGGCCTTTTTCTTAACAGTGCTTTCAAGAAAACCCCTCCCCAGAAGACAAACTTGCATATTCACTGGAGAGCCAAGGTGGCAGCTCATAATGCCTTAATCTGTGCAAAGATTTCCTAAACTTACTTTTCCCTGATTCATCATCGTGGGATGTTGGCAATAAGGATAGCAGAAGGAGTATTAATAAAAGGCCAGGTCTTTTCTCGTGAGCCAAAGACTGAAGAATTCTTGGCACAAAGGAACCTCAGATATTTGTTAGCAGCACTCCAACTTCTCCCCTCTGCTCTCTTGTCACCCACTCCTAATGGGACATGTTCTGGGGATTTGGATTAGGTGCATCTCAGCATTAACTGTTCAAAATACACAACCCCAGGCCATGCTGGAGGGAAGAGAGAATCCAACATAGAATAAAAACTTGCTCTTATACCTGGGAGCTGGCAGGGAGCATTAGGGCCAAAAATTTGTTTGGGCAAGGTCAGAGATTATTTATGTCTCTGCAAAAATAGCAAACATGGGAACCTCCTCCTGACTTTACGTATGCAACACCCAGTCTACAGGTAATGCAGACCTCTCTAGGACAGTTAATACAGCATCTTTTAGAGCAGAAGACCCAAATAAAGTATATTCATTTTCCTCCATGGCACTTGTTTCTGTGTTTGCAAATTGAGTGTTTCCTGCCTCTGCAATAGAATAGTATTATCTAGTTAGGAACACTCCAGGAAGTTAGAATAGTTAGGAAGTTAGAATAGTATTATCTAGGTAGGAACACTCCAGTAGGGAATGACGTACTTATAGCAGGGAGAACAAGCCACCTGAGCTTCCTGAAAGTCTGCAAAATAGACTTTGGGGTAAGAGTTAATTTGCTTGTAAGCAGCTGTGTGCTCTCGGACATCCTGCTTTCTGGCAAAGGCACTATTAGTTTGCATGGGAGCAAAACTCAGCCTTTGGCTAAATGATGATTCTTGTTTTCTTCCAGGTTAAAGAGATAACATACCTGAAGAATGCAGTCATGGAGTGTGATGCCTGTGGTAAGTTACTGAGCCGAGCCCTATACTCACCTGCCTCCTCCAAGTGTTTCATATCTTTGTGTCCAAACAAGTAGTAAAATGCCACCTATGACCATCTACCCAAAGGAATTAGCTTGTTTCACAGTTACCCTGAGTGTCACAGAGGAATACTTGATGTTAGTGATGCCTTTTTTACCCCAAGGCATACTGCACACGTGGACCAGTGTTCTGTGTTGTTCTCGTGGCTCAGTGGCAGTTGAAGCTCTTTACCCCTTTGCTGAGCGTGGGGTGCAGAATTAGCATTAAAATCTCATCTATATTTCCAGCAAATCCTCAGTGTTTGCTCGCTTTCACAACTTCTAAAATAAGCTTTATTGGTGGTTCTGTGACGTGCCACGCTGTACTTCTCAGAGTAGCTGCATTCTAGCGCAGAAAGCTGCCCAGCCACGTCTCTTAATAACCCAGCCCATGGCCTGTGTTAGAATTGCCTGGGAACGAACACCGGGTATCCTGTGGGATATAGCTGGCAACTCATGAGCCGAGTGGAAGAGAACATCACCCCCAAGAGGCACTGATCTGCTGTTCCTTCAATCCTAATGTTGTCACCTTCCAAGCAAAGAGGGTGTTTACAGAGGATTCAGAAACAGGGTCGTAAATTCTCCCATGTAGATTTTGCCCTCTGCTCCCCAGTAAATGGTTTTTCTGGACTGGAACCTACTTCAGTATATCTGGCTTTCAGAAAGCGTGGTTCTTGGAGATGCTATATTATTTGCCAGTACACTCAATGGGCGGAGCAAAAAGCATTTCTGCACTTGGAGAGATTGTACTGCTGGAAAAGAGATTAGCCAAAGCTTCTGGGACCTGTAGTACAGAAAAGCATTCATCCACACCAATTGTTTTAATAACTTGCTCATAAAACTGTCTTGAACTTTCTGTCTGTTACTTGATCTCTGCCTTCCCCACTTGGTTTTCAGCTCTATGTGCGTTCTTCTCCTGTGCTCTTTGCTGTAGAACCTGAGCCTCTTTTAGTCATACATTGAACAACGTGACTCGCAGCAGTCGTTTGGGCTTCTCCTCTTATTTCCCTGAAAGAGAAGCATGAAGAGAGGAGGCCTTGTTTTTAGTGAGGATTTTGCTGCTACTGGTGGTGGCACAGTGTTGTTGTTTGGTGGTTTTTGGTTTTGCTTTTTTAAATTGGGCTTTTAAACTGGGGAAAGCAGGACCAAAAAGTGTCCTTGTCACTTAGAGCAGTGGGTGTGGGAGATTTGTGACAACTCTAGCTTCTGGAAAGTTTATTCACAGTCCTGAGTTAACCTTCAGTGAACTTCTGTTTCCTGTGTAGATGAATTCTTCGTGTTGCCTTGAGCTGTAGGAGTTTAGTTCCTGCCCATAATTTTGATTCAGGGGCCTTAGATTCTGAAGTCAGGTCTTGAGGATAAAGACAAAAACCTGGCGTTGGGCCTAAAATTTCAAGGAAAGCTTGTGCACAGTGGTGTGGGGACAAGTTTGTTTCGTTCATGGTGCTTCTGAATAGGACTGCAGCAGCATTTTATATGGGTTAGAATTTCCTGCACATCACATGCTTAGATATACCATATTGCTATATGCCAGCCTAGACGTGATGCATGTCTGAATAACAGCTTGATTTTTCATCTGCCAGGCTGAAGGAAGGTTTCCTAGCCCCATGGAGATAAAGATAATGCCATGGCATGAGAGCCTTATGTGAGTCTATTCCTGCTATGCACCAAGCTGACCTGTTTAAGATGCCTGCCTCTACTGGGGAGATTTTGGCTGACAGCCCTCCACAGTGCTTCCCAGACTTAAGCCTGTGCTGTGTGCGTTGTGCTGGGTGTCTGAGTCCGTATTCCAGTGGGATGGAGATGTAGAGGTACCAGGGAGAGAACTTGTCTCTGTGGAGCCCCAAAACCAAGGGCATTACACAACAAGGAGGGCAGCACAACAAGAGTTTTGGACCAGGAGCTAAGACTTCTGGACTTTGTGTGTGTTTTTTTTTTTGTTTTTTTTTTTTTTGTCTGCTCTGAGTCAGAAATCTGTCCATCTGCTGCTTCTGGCTTTGTTTTTCTGCATTTACAAAGCAGAGCTGTAACTGCCTAACCCTCAGAAAAGCTGCAAGGAAATGCCCTGCGTGTGAGGCACGCTGAAGTCTTCTAACTGAGACAATGGGACCAGCTTATGATAGGCTCTGGCAGTGACAACTCGGTCCTTAATGTTCCTTTTGTCCTCTAGGCATACACCCTGAGGTGTCAGGCCCTGGCATCACCATGACACAGTTTAACAGATGCGTCCCAAACCCCTGCTTCCCTGGAGTTGCCTGCACTGAGACTGGCACTGGCTTCCGCTGCGGCCCCTGTCCCCCAGGTTATTCGGGCAACGGGTCCCAGTGCACAGACATCAACGAGGTAAAAAAAAAAAAAAACAAGTAGGATGGGCTGGGAGCTACAAAAAGGTCTCGCTTTTCTTGGAGTGTTGTGGGTTCCTGTTGTGGTTGTGAAGAGAAGTCTTGCAATTCCCCCAGGAGCTGAAGTTCAATAGAAACATCATTTCACTGGAACGAAGTCTGTTTCTCACCCTGCCTCAAGCAGTGTTCTGCGTTGGTTTTATATCCAGTCTAGCAAGGCATTTGTTTCTAAAAGATACAGGGACTCAAACAAAATAAATCTTTTGGTTTGCACTACACAGGAAAGTGAGTTTGGATATCCCATTTGGTCTTAAAATCTTTTGAGCTAATCGCTGACGAGTTGTTAGAGATAAGATTTATTATGTGTGGAACTGAATGAAATGCTACCCAAATAGTCCTTTATGCAGTAAATCTTACCACACTACATGAATTGCTTAACTTCTGCCTGTAAATCAAACCTTGATAGGAAGATATTGTTTGATTTTCTTTCTTTCTTTTTTTCTTTTTCCAAAAAATGTGACACTCAATTACATTTATTCTGTCTGTATGCAAAACTTTACTCAACCATCAAGCAACTGTGTCTTGCAACGCCGTATCATCTTATAGCAATTTGCTTTAAAAAACAGCTGAAGTTAAAAAGGTCCATGGGACATTTTGAGGTTGATGATAAGCTGTTAGTCACAAAAATGTGGGAACTGCTGCATTAATGTCATGCATCTGCTAGCACAGCGCATAAGAATTCAGTAAAAATAATAGTGTTGGAGAAAATAAAGCAAGCATTAATATCAGTTTTGGAAAGACAGTTGCTTCCCAGAGTAGTAAACAAACAACTGTTGTTGTCTTTCAAAATCAATGTAAAAAATTACCCAGCTCTCTGGATTCAGAGATTGCCAGGAAGGAAAGTGTGTAGTGAAGCCAGCTCTCTGCCTGGGCAATTGATGTCACCTAAGAAGAATTAGTCTTGAAAGTTGATTTGTTTTACTTGTCTGGACATACTGGAATTTGGGAGAACTCAGATTGGGAAGCTGCATTTTCCACTTGCAAGGAAAGCCAGCTACTTCCATGCATTTTTCTGTTATTCTTTAGAAAACAAAAGCACAATAGTTGGATCTCACCCAGCAAGGCCTCCTTTTAGAGCTGCCTTCACAGCTGGCCTTGAGCGAGCCTGTGTCGCAGCTCTCCACAACTTCTTTCTTGTTTCCAGTGCAATGCAAACCCCTGCTTCCCGAAGGTCCAGTGCATTAACACTGCTCCTGGCTTCCGCTGTGATCCCTGCCCTCCTGGCTTCACGGGGCAAATGGTCGAAGGCGTTGGACTAGCTTATGCCAGGGCCAACAAACAGGTAAGGCACAAATTCTTCTGTCTCCTTCAGAAAGCATCACCTCTTTCCCTTCTGTAGCTGTAACTAATTCAAGGGCCTTGATGCTGGCAAAGAAATGGGAGGGAAATACGAGATGATTGCATTAGATTGATGGTAGGACTGATGCAGTGAGAGGATATGCTTGCCAAGGATGTCCTAGCACATCAGCAGCAAAGCAACTTCCACTCCAAGATCCTAGGTCAGAATGTCACGTCTAGGACACCTTCGTGGCTGTGAAGCCAGATGGGGGAATCCCTCGTGCTAGGACACAGAAGAGTTGATACAGCTACTTGGTACTCAGCCCCTCCACACATAAACAGATATAGACAGATTAAAATATTAAAAAATAATAATATTTTTTTTAAAAAAAGAAAACACCTAGACTTACAATAGTATAAGAATATATTGCCAAAAGCAAGCATGGTTGTGTTACTTAGAGAGCTGCTAGCTGGTCATAGGAGGCAGTCTTTGACCTTCTTGCTCCATTCACTCTCTTCTGTCCTTTTACAGTAAGCAGATACTCTGACAGCTCAGCTCAGAGCTAAGCTATTTCACCCGGCTAAAATCTCTGGTGACTTCTAGAGGGTGAACAGCTTGCCCGGGGGTCAGGAATGTTGCTGGGATCTGGCTCAGGCTTGTCTCAAGGAAAACTTTAAGCTCTCAGTCCTAGTGCAGCGTGCTGGGGGCTTTGCTTCTGCATCTAGGGATGCCCTAATTCTGTAATCTGACAAGGTATCTGCTTAAGAGTGAATTTAATGTCTGTTTTGTTCTTCTTGGGCAGGTTTGCACTGACATCAATGAATGCGAGACAGGTGCTGCCAAAAATTGTGTCCCAAACTCTATCTGCATCAACACACGGGTAAATATTCCTGGAAAGCCTCGTGTAGTTCCCTCTTCCCTGGGCTCTGGGCCCTCTGTTTTCTGTGGCAATGCAGCTGCTGAGGACAAGTTATAGGAAAGCTTTGCCCTGACTCCCGTTACAGTTAATTCCCTGTTGTGTTTTTTTTCGCAGGGATCCTACAAGTGCGGGGCTTGTAAACCTGGTTTTGTTGGGGATCAAATCACAGGCTGCAAAAGCCAGACAGCGAGACGTTGCCCTAACGGCGAAATTAGTCCCTGCCACGAGAAAGCTCAGTGCATCGTGGAGCGCGATGGGTCCATCTCCTGCGCGGTAAGGCCCGATCCCTGCCGGTGGGATCTGCTCGCTCCCCTTTCTCCTGCGCTGTGCTTGCTCTCCTGGGTCTGCCACTGCCCTCTCCTGGAGAGCGTGCCTTCCTGGCACGGACCTGCTCCCCATTAACACCTGAGCTGTGGTAGTGCATCTTTCAGAGATCTCAGCAGTGAACTGCTCCTGGCACCTCAGATCCTCTGGTGGGTTGTTGCTTTTTTTGTCTGAAGCACTTCACATTTTTCAGTCACAGAGCATTACATGCAGCTGGGAAGGGAGACGCCATTCAAGCAACCTGGGGGAGCCAAGAAGTTTTGCTGCTGCATCTTTATAATTTCAGGAACAAGCAGAGCTCTTCTGAACTATTTAAAAGTACTATTTACAGCTTAAATGTCTCTTCCAGGCAATATTTCACCTGTAGAGCACTGTGTAACTGGGTTTGCAATGTTTTTTACTGATTCTGATGTGAGACCTTCAGTTTTGGAGGCATACCCCTGCCAAGAGACTCACCACCAGACTCATTTTGTTTATCTGCTGTCTTCCAGTGTCTTGTGGGCTGGGCAGGGAATGGCTACGTCTGTGGGAAGGATACAGACATTGATGGAGTCCCTGATGAGAAGCTACGCTGCTCTGACAAGAAGTGCCGCAAGGTAAGATGCAGTCCTTGCATGTTTAGGTGGAAACAGCATATCAGAGGAATGCTTAACCAGAAGTGGGCAGTTCTGATCTGGGGGCAGGCTCCCCTTCAAGGCCCTGTGCAGCATTCAGAGCTCAGGAAGGCTCTGTGACAGTCACAGCTTGCCAGCACACCCTGCCACTTTCTTGTTACTTTCCTTTCAGGATAACTGCATGACTGTCCCCAACTCTGGCCAGGAGGATGCAGACCGGGATGGAATTGGAGATGCTTGTGATGATGATGCTGATGGAGACGGGATATTAAATGCTGAGGTTTGAATTCTAAAGCTTACCCTGACATACCTACATGTACCGAGCGGGCCTGCAAAGCAAACTGCCTGCATCTTTAATGTGAATTCAGAGCACCTGCAGGTCGTAGCATGCAATGCTTCCTTTTAAATCTGGATGGTGTGAAGGCACCCGTTTGTGCAGACTGCCCCCTAACTAAGGTAGCATGCTCCTGTCCCCTCAGCAAGTCTCTCTCTCCTGCAGGACAACTGCGTCTACACGCGCAACACCGACCAGCGTAACACAGACAAGGACAACTTCGGTGATGCCTGTGACAACTGTCGCCAAGTGAAGAACGATGACCAACGGGACATTGATGGTGATGGGAAAGGAGACGAGTGTGACGATGACATGGATGGAGATGGTAAGAACAGCTGAAGAATGTTCTCAAAGGAGTGCAGCTGTACCAATCTAAGAACAAGGCAGGTGGTCAGCATGCAGCTATAGATCCTCATAGCAGGTACCAGCCTTTGGAGGCTTAAACTATACAAGAGCAGCTTATTTCTGATGGGATGAAGGACAGCTCGGTTCTTAAAATGCCCAATGAGCAGTCAAGCCAGTATCTTTCACAGTTCAGTCCCCACCAGGTTAAAGATCTATCTTCAGGCTGATGCTAACTATTTTTATTAGCATTTTTATTGCACACAGTCGCAAGTCAAACCTGTTTCAGGCTTCAGAAAGATGATGTACTATGCAAACTGATCTCATCCCAGACAAGGACAGTACTTTGTGCTGCAGTTTCAACTTGTGAAGAAATACACGGATATCCAATTTGTTAGAAGCTACTCGCTCAAGGCAGTATGTGTCAGGGCTGTATTCTGGGAGAAAAAAAAAACATTGGCTGGCTTTAGAAACGGGCTGTGTGCTAGTGACGCTGTATTTGCACAAAGCCTGCTTTCAAAAGCCAGAAATCACAACTGCTGCTGGCCCGAGACGTACATATTTATTTACAGATTATTTCCAATGCATCTAGTGCTGTTTGGGTCCTGCTGCTTCCTGCCAAGCAGCTCCCCGCTAGCATGATTTGCTGGTGTAAATGCAGGGAAGCGGGAAGTGAAGTCATGCAGGTTGCCAATTAGATTGTTCCTTTCCTGTCTCAGGCGTTGAAAAGGCACTGTCTGAATCTTCCATGTCACCTAGCCAAGATTAACCTTGACTTATTTTATAATTTTGTAGACGTCTACTTTGGAGGAAAAAGAATCTGTCATAGCTTAGGGAACCGCAGACAGCTTCATCTTCATCCTCTTGGCCACTCACTCCTGCACAGCTTTGGTGCCAGGTTGGAGCCACATTCCTGGTCTTCAGCTTTCTCTAAGGAATGCAGTTAGGGACATTTCCTCTCAGGTTCACGCACGACAGCGTGCTTAGCCATCCGTCCTGATGCAGTCTGAAATGTGTTTTAAGATCAGTTGCTGCTGCTGTCTTCCTTCCTCCGTAGCTACTAAGATATAGGGTGTAAAATGTACACTAAAATCAGAACTGTTGCTTTATTGCCCAAATTCATCTGTCCTACGTTTTTGCCACATCTTACATCCAAAAGAGATCTTGCTGCATATATCTTAGTAGCCCTGTTGGCTTAATTGGTTCTCTGCTTGTTTTACAGGGATCAAGAATCCAATGGACAACTGTAAAAGAGTTCCTAACCCTGATCAAAAAGACAGCGATGGCGATGGAGTAGGAGACGTGTGTGACAGCTGCCCAACAGTCAGTAATCCAGACCAGGTAAGTAAGCACTCCCCCTTTAGCAGTCGTACAGCTGCATTTCTCTCAAGACATTGCTTACATCATCTGTCTAAGGTAGACACCCAATAACTCACCACAATTACCACTTACAAATTTTAGTTGCCATCCTGCAACATATACAGCCCCTTGAGATCAAATGTCCTAGTGCGTAGAGCAGAAAGTCAAAGAAGCAGCTTTGCTCTCGGGCCCTCTCTCTTATTACTCTACTTATCTGGGTTTAGAAATACTTTTCCTTGAATTCATCAGGGCAACTTGTAAATACTGCAGAAGGAACTCTCCCACTGTTGTCAGCTCAGTTTTCAATCAGAATGACAATGGCACAGAGGCTAACATCTCTCTCGTTTCTCCTTTATTGCCTAATTCTCCCATTGATCTACAAGAAGTTTAAACAATTACTGCTTTATTTTCCTAGAAAGATACTGATCATGATCTAGTGGGAGATGTCTGTGACACCAACCAGGACAGGTGAGAGCTTGCTGCAAAATTTATACATAGGTTGCATGAATCCTAGGGATGTGGGGGTGGAAGGCATGCACTGGTAACCGTGACAAGCTAGCTCGGCCTTAATCCGTGTCTTTTTATTCAGACAAGGGAGGGGGAATTTTCTTCAGACTTCAAAAAACTTTCCAGTGGAACTATTGCCCAAAGGCTAGCAGATGTAAGCTTGCTGACAGCAGGCTTGCTTTTCATTAGCTGTCACTCACAGATTTAGCTCACAGATGACAGCTGGAATATTTCTGATCTATTGTTTGCATAACTAATAGCTTGAGATTTTAAAAGGCTGAAATCAACAACAACTGCTGTTCTTGTAGGGGACCCCAGCTCCTAGAAAGGGCATGCTTATTTAAAGATTAGCCACTGATGTTTTTTTTCATCTGTATAATGTATTTTCTCCACCAGTGATGGGGATGGCCACCAAGATACACGGGATAACTGCCCCTCAGTGCCTAACAGCTCCCAGGTGGACACAGACAATGACGGGCTAGGAGATGAATGCGATGATGATGACGATAATGATGGGATTCCAGATGAGAAACCCCCAGGCCCTGACAACTGTCGGCTTGTCCCTAACCCTGGCCAAGAAGACTCAGACGGTAAGGGAAACATACGCACATTAGCTCTGTGTGGGGGTCCTCCGTTCCTGGTGGCTACTACATGAGTTTGGCTTTTGGAGATAGGCAGAAAGTAAGACCTCCTCGGTACTGACTTGAGACAGCCCCACATCATTTTCAGATCTCCAATAATCCTGACAACAAGATTATATCTGTGACAAGGTGTCTCTCAGCATCCCTGGAAGCAGCAGAAAAAGTGTCAGGGTTTCTTAACAACCAACATACAGGAAAAGTGCAGCAATGCTCTAAACACCTCTTAACCTTGCATAGTCATGGTTACCTGACTATGCCTGCTAAAAGCTAGCCAAGTAAAACTTAGGTGCAACAGCTAGGAGAAATTGAAAGCTTGCTACTTGTTTTCTTCCGTTGTGCTCTCAGGTGATGGTGTTGGAAACCTTTGTGAAGAAGACTTTGACAAAGACATGGTGATTGATAGAATTGATGTGTGCCCAGAGAACGCAGAAGTGACATTAACAGACTTCAGGGCTTTCCAGACAGTTGTACTGGACCCTGAGGGTGATGCACAGATTGATCCCAACTGGATTGTCCTCAACCAGGTAGGAGACTATACCAGACCTGGCTAGCAAACCCCTATAAATCTGGGTGCAGTTTTCACTGAAAGACGTTGTGGGTCTAACGCTAGTATTCAGTAAAGCCTTAGCCCTAGAGATTCACCTCTGGTGTACCTCTCCCTGCTCATTCAACAAGGGTACAGTCAGTAAGTTTGGAGAGAAACGTACTAATAAGTCATCATTCATCTTTTCACAGGGCATGGAAATTGTCCAAACCATGAACAGCGATCCTGGCCTGGCTGTAGGTGAGGCACTTATTTTTATCCTATTGGAAAATTATCACTCATTTACTGTGCACTTCTCAGTGCAGCTTTTAGAAGTATTTCAGACACTACTTAATGATTCCATCCACTTCCTGGGAAAATATTGTTTGTAGCGGGCTGAGTCTTAAGCTTTAGCTTAGCAAAATCTACCTTCTCCCATCTGAATTTGGAAAGAAATGGACTTATGTTGTACCCGAGAATACAGAGTATTTGTTTTTCTAATAATTACAGGTTACACGGCATTCAATGGCGTTGACTTTGAGGGCACATTCCATGTCAACACTGCCACAGATGATGATTATGCTGGCTTCATATTTGGCTACCAGGACAGTTCCAGCTTTTATGTGGTCATGTGGAAACAGATGGAACAGACATACTGGCAGGCAAACCCCTTCCGAGCAGTAGCAGAACCTGGAATTCAGCTGAAGGTAAGGACAGCATTGAAAAAGACGTCGGAGGATTTTTGCCTTTTTCTTAGCTGTGCTGCTCGGACACATACATGGGGTAACAGTTACAGTCAATCAGTTATTTATCCACACATTTTTACCGGTCTATTCTTCACATTAGGCAGTGAAGTCCAAAACAGGCCCAGGCGAGTACCTCCGCAATTCCCTCTGGCACACTGGGGACACCACAGACCAGGTCAAACTGCTGTGGAAAGACCCTCGCAACTCCGGCTGGAAGGACAAGACATCTTACCGCTGGTTCCTGCAGCATCGGCCTCAAGTTGGATACATCAGGTAAGCGGGGTTAATTATATTAAAGGAAAATATTAAATTATCAAAGGAAATTATTTTTCCTTTGCATGGCTGAGTGGGGGTTTAACACACTAAAAAAAACCCAAAAACTCCAGTACAGTTCTCTGGTAAAAAGGAGGGAGAATGTCTGACTGGAACAAATTCTCTAAGTGTTTATCAGGCTCACATGTCCTACATGTGCTTATTCTCTTCCAGAGCTCGCTTCTATGAAGGCCCTGAAGTAGTGGCAGACACTGGAGTTGTCCTTGATACAACTATGCGAGGAGGACGCCTTGGAGTCTTCTGCTTCTCCCAGGAGAACATTATTTGGTCAAACCTGCGTTATCGCTGCAATGGTAAGTTAGCTTTGAAGGTCAAATACAGGAAATTTTGCCATTTTGCTTTCAAGAAGTTAATCTGTTCTTGGACAGCCTACACATAAAACTGTAACAGGATATCATGCAGTAGTTCATTCTGTTTTTCATTTCCAGTTCTACTTCTAAACTGTATTTGCTTTAATTTCCTTCTCCTCAGATACCATTCCAGAAGACTATGAAACATTCAGAGTTCAGCAAGACCAACCTCAGTTTTAAATGTCTGTCCAACAAAATTTGCTTTAACAAAAAGTGCTCAGCTGCCCCACTATTGCCTCTGGTATACTGTATAAAGAACTGTAAGTAATGTACCACTGCACTCTGCACAGCACCAAGTGTCACTGCATTATCTGCCATCTTTTCTACAGCAGCAACTTTTCTCTAAATGCTATGAAAACCTCTTGAAACAGCAGAGGCGTAGACATCGAGTGTGAATAGAAACCTATGTTGCTGTAAACACTAGTTCTCTACGCTACATGGAGAAAGATGTGCCGAGAAGCTACCTGCAGTAGCTGGAATTGAGTAAGTTTAGCATGGATGATTCCCAGGAATCTTTTTCCTACTCAAAGGCTCTCAAGTGTAAATGTTCTCCTTTTCAAGATCTACTGCAAAGCAAACACAGCACTAGTCTGAAAAGGACACAGAAAGCAGCTTATGTCCAAGTTGCTCACAAAATGTTTTTAAAAAGCACTTTAGGGAGAGTATCTTTGTTCTGGAATGTTGGATAATAAATACTCTAACAGACTTCTTGGTCACGTGCATGTTGCTCTTTCCTCTTCCAAATCTCTTCCAGTACAGATGTGTAACACAGAAACCCTCAAAAGCTGAATGCAATATGACTGCTGGAGAGCCCTCAGCTGAATTAATAATTCCGTTAGCAGTACAAATACACTGGGACACTTCTTCATTCAAGAAAGTCCTGCTAGCTAGACTGTCCTGCCTGTTCTTGATTAACGGCAGTTAGTTGCAAAAGGGTAAGTGATGGCTTTACACTTGGTCTGTCTTATGACACCATGCCAGGAGTCCAACACATAGCTGAGGAACCAGGAAAAACTGAAGCCGTTACTATTACGAGGTGCTCACTTGAGCTGGGTAAGGCAGACACTCACAAAGAGCTTCTGTAATTGGTAACATGGAGAGTCTTAAATCCTACAATTCTGTGACCCCCAGCCTTTTCCAGCTAAACAGATACCCGGCAGCATTCCAGTCTGCCAAAAGAGAAAATAAAAGTCAGATTTTGCAAGATCTTTCAGGTAGCGTGCTAGGTGTGAACAAACTTTTCCTCTCCTCCTGGAAGGCTTATGGCAAAAGCTGTGTTTTTACCAAACACAGGTCTCCACAGCTATCTGTATCTGAATTTCACATTCTGGAGGCAACAGTGTAAAAAGAGAACTGCAAAAAGAACACTAGTTTTGCAAACGGGCTCATTTAGATTTTGCTTTGAGAATACCTCCATTCACCGTTCTGAGACTGTCATGAAAATAGCTGCTAAGTCGCCCTTTCCCCAACAGAAAGAAATGTAGATCAGTCGGTCCAAAGTACAATACCCCCTATACAAAATGTCTTTAGTACTGAAGGGATGTTACATAGCTTCTAAGAAACTAAAATTGAAATGGCCAGAGATGGTGTGTTACCATGCTGACAGCTGAAGCATCCACCTTTTTAAACATCCATCCACCTTTTACTTACACTGAAACCTAACACACGTCTACTCAGCCTTGCTGTGATCGACTTAATTACGCTTCACACAGAACACTGAACCAGAATGACAGCTTTCTGCCCAGCACGCCTGTCCCTTAGGTCAGAATGCTGATCGTAGATGAACCTTTCCCACAGAGAAGCATACAACAGCATCAGAAAAAGAGGAGTTCCACTCAAAAGAACAGTGAAATAACTGCCCAAGCTGCGGGAGTTGGTCATTCTCAGACAAAGAGAAGCACAGTCTTGGTAGGATAAAACTTTTTTGCATCACTGACTCCATTTACCTCTACAGTGATGACCAATGTAACACAAGATTTACTGCAGTGAAAGCTACACCCACTTGTTACAGCATGAATGTGTGATGACTTAACCAGGCACGTGTGCACATTTACATGCTCGTTTGCTTTCAGAAAATCCAACAGCTCACATGTACAAGACAGACTCTCCTTATCCTAAAATGCTCTGACACTATGCAGCAGTCCAGGACGTGACCAATCCTCTGACCTAAAAGCAGAGACAGTCATTACACCGTCACCAACACACTTAGAACTCAGGGATGCCTGGAGATAGCTCACAGTCTGAGACTTAGCACAGTGCTTTCCATCTTTTAGATCACTCTGCAGTTTCTTCATGAAGACTAACATGGAGTTCAGTTTTCAGAGCTGTAAGAAGCCAGATAACCAAAATAATTCCATTTTGCCATTTCTTTATAAACACGAGCACTGAAAACACTAATATTTCAACACTGAAAACCTTCAGTCAAAAAGCAAACAAACAAACAAACAAAACTAAGGAAGAAAAAGCTAAGCAGCCAGAGACAAAAACATTTGAACTTTTATTACATTTCATTTACAAATAATGCAAAGATACAAAGACAAAAGCCTTCACACAAAAAAGAAAAGATTGAAAAGAATGTACATTTAGTTGAGCTGCTTTTTCACATCATTTCTCAGATTGCAAACACTTAAAGCCAACTTCAGTTTTCCACTTTACCTATAGAAAAACACAATAAATAAAACTTTTATGTCGCAGGGACAATTTTTCCAGAGTTCCTGTGCCACCAACACTGTAGCTGAATATAGGATTGCATATATCAGTGAAATAATCCACAAATTATTTTAATAGAAAAAGTTAACTTGTAAAGAACAGTATATTATACTGTCTCTGAAAATGCATAAATCTGACATTTTTCCCCAAGCTCAACGAACTACATAAAGTTGTTTTTAGCTGCCAGTCTGTGAGAGAAGCTGCCAAAAGCAGCTGTATTTAATTTTATTAAAATCAAACTTTCCCTTCATACGTACTAATACATTTTACTTCCACTTCTTCTATAAGGAATCCTTCCACAGATGGGGGCTCTGTTAAGGTAACAAGTAAAAGTATCTAAAAGTTCTAATTCCTCCCCAAATAAAACCTCAATATCTACTGTCTTATTAGTTAATAGCTGACTGAAATACAATATTTTAATTACTATGCTGTATAATGCTGACCAAAGATCGGTGGATGTGTATACAGTATATTTATACACACAGTTATCTCCTGTGTAGATGCTCATGCCATGAATATTCAGGATCCAGTAAGTAAAGAAAGTTTTGTTTAAGCAAGCCCTATCCCCCCCAACATTTTGCCCCATAAATATTATCACGTAACTTTTATGCTCGTCATCTACTCTGCAAGAACAGAAGTTTTACCTATTTATCTTCTCTATATTTAACATCTTAGAAATCCCAAAATTGAGCCAAGCTTAATCTTTTCCTTTCAAATGGAGGCTTGTAATACTACGCATAAGCAAGGATATTTGATAACTGCTTGCTTTTCTTTCTTGACAAATAGCCAGAGCAGATTTTGTTGAATTAAAAAATTGCCCTTTGTATAGTATAATTCAACTCAATTTCTATGAGTAAGTTTAAGCCTGTAAAATTTCTGAAGGAAATACTGACACTCCACTACTACAGTTGCAGAAAACGGTTCTTAAATTAGATTTATAAATGGAGACCTTTCATCCCTTTTTTCTAAACCACAGTATAAAAAAATCGGATTGAATAATCCATAGGACATGTACAAATGAACTTTACATTTCACTGTACAGATACAGCAGTTCAAAAGGCAGAGTAAGATACAGCGTTCTGAAAGCAGATGTCCCTAATGAGAGCCAACAGCACTTTGTCAGTATATCCCTTTGTACTTTGCTCTTTAAATGATTCTAGCTCAGACTGACTTCACATCTGAAAACCCTGCCCTACTTTCACAGATTTAGTCAAGATTCATTGCAAATATAAACCTCTTACCACGAGCTGAAGCCTTACCCAAGGCTTCCCTTCACCATTAGTCAATTATGACAATTTAAGCTTATTGAGGGAAGAACTTCTATTGCACATTTACGGGAACAGCTGAAGGGTAGATGAATCTGCACAGGTCTCAGACTAATCTTTAAAGATTTAGCAAAATTTGCATGTGGTAAAGAATAACATTCTCAGGGGCAGAATACACATTTTCCTGTAACTCTACACATTCCTATTTAGAAATCTCAACCGCAATTAAAAAACCTCCCAGCTTACTTGCAGAAAAGGGTGCCCTTCAACAGATTTAAAAGCTTTTATCTGCATGAGGTTGTAATTATACTCGATACAGAAAATCTGAATGAATCAGAGCTTATAGTCAGGCAAATTTCTATTTGATGTATGTGCTGTCACACAGCACTTCCACTAGAGAGCGTTTTATAGACTTGGAACCTCAAAGCAACACGATACAGATCAATCCCCTCCCTTCCTTTCCTCGCACCACAACGAATCACCTCCCAAAGGAAGCAGTAAACAGAATCTTTTGAGATATTTAAAACACCAGTGGAAACCACCACGCAGTGAGCAGTTCTGCTCTGGCAGAAAAGTGTCAAGGCCTGAGAACGTTTGGCCCTGTACAAATCACGAAAATGAGAGATGAATTGACTCGGTTTAGGACAAGCAGTCTCACACTCTCTACAATCTCTGAGACTTGCATTTCTCCAGCAGAAGCACCAAATATTTGGGTTTTGTCTCATTTTCACATACATGTTTGAGAGTTAAGTCTCTTACTGTAAGGCTCAAATGCAGCTCCTGCTTGGAGAGCGAATTTTCCAGGAACAAGAGCAGGGAGGGAGATTTTGTGACCGGTTCAGCAGTCTCTCAATTCACACACAGAGCTGTCTGTTGCAATCCTAGTTCTGTTTGTCCTACTTTGTTTATTGACGGATATTCTAAGGTTGACCAGGAAATGAAATCTAGATAAGATTCACGTTGTTTAACTGCCCTCCCATCCACCCCAAGCCTCTGAGGGTTTTGAAAATGTTTAGCAGAAGAGTAAAATACTGTAAGAAAGCAATTGTCATTTCACTCATCTGCCTGCATGTTAAACACCCACTGGGTTCTAACACAGCAAGGTCTACTTCATCCTGACTCCTGTGCCACATAAAAATGAGAATCTATAAACTATATCCCATAAAACAAAAACTTGATCTAACAGATATTAAACAACCACCATTTTAAGAGCAACAAAAGCCACGCTAACACAAACCTGCCTAATTCAAACCCGGGGGATGTCCAGGGTGCCCTTGGGCAGACACAAACCTTACTGAGCCAGCTCCGCGGGAGACCCCAGGTTAAGGTCTTGAGACAAACGTCACCGGCACCTCCTCTCCTGCTCCCTGCATTAACCCAGGTTCTGTGCCCTCCCTCCGAGCTTTCTGCCACAGTTTCCAGCAAACTAGTCCAGCCCTAGCTCAGGCTGTCTGGCTACAAAGCCTTCACTTCTAGAACTGAAATTAAAGCACACCTCGAGCTCAGGTTTATGCTGCAAGACAGGAAACTCACCATCATTAGCACCAAAGGGACACACAAGTACTGCTTGGTTTTTAAATTCTCTTGTTCTAGGTGAGTGGGCAGGCATGGACACGTGTACACAGAGTTCTCCCAAACAGACAGCACCTGGACAAGCTTAAAAAACACAACAAAGAAGCAAAATACAAAGCAAAGTCTCCGGTGCCCTGGCTGCCAAAGCGCTGATGCACACAAGGTTGCCCAGACTCCGGCCTCTCATCCCAGCCAAGCTCCTTCAGCTGCGGTCACACTAACCAAGGGCAAAGACTCAACACTGCTCATTTCCAACCATTAGCTCAAAGCAGAGGAGACAACTTGGTCAAAACAGGGTTTTAAGGAAAAAAATCCAGCCTCTTGACGTCAGCCTGCTCAAGGGGAATCGGTGCCTAGCAGCCGAAACGCCGCCACACCCGCTGGTCCCAAGGCCCGCGCACGCAGGCAGGAGCAGGGTCCCAGGTGGGCTCAGGGACCTCCAAGGAACATCCCTGGCCCCGCTGCCTGTTCCCAATCTCCCATAGGGCAGCACAGAAGGCTGTTTATTAAAGGGGAGGATTTCTTACACCAGCTCGGATAAAGTGTTCCCTTCGCACATGGATAAAATTGTTAGCTTACAGCGCAGCTACCTGAAGTGGATAATTAATGTTCCCAACCAGCGCTACAGCTCAAATCATCAGTTTTAGTTTGGAGCTCAATGAAAGGAGCATGCAACTAGTGACAAATTAAATTCAACATGTACTCACTCTAAAACAAACTAGTTTAATATGTGCCCCTCTTCAATGACAGATCCGCTTCCTAAAAACTGGGAAGACTGGCAAGAAAACGTAACTTATCCCTGGAGCAGTGTGTTCCCACACGCAGCTCCCACAAACACTTTGATGAGCTTTTCTGCTGATAGGTTTATCAGTCTTGTTTGAACACATCAGCCACCGAGAGGAAATACTATCTGCAAATTTAACAAGTAGTAGTTTAGGAGTTTGTATAGGCTGAAGGCAGGCAAAATTAAGGAGTAAAACAGTCTAACCTGTCATCCCCACTTCCATCCTTATCATCATGCTGTACAAAAACGTCTGAAGCATTGTCACTGCTGAGAGCAGTGTCTCGCGAATGTGACAGCGATGACAGGAGTACCTGCGGCAGGCACAGCGTTAAGGGAAACGCAGACACCGCAGTGACAGCCTCCTAACAGCTGCTGCCGACTCCAGAGCCAGGAGTCACCGCCGAGCACTTTTTCGCTCTGGTTTTTGTTCCACAATCCCCAGCTGCAAGGTGGGAGGTACAACAGCAGAAATCCAAAGCGAAACGGATCCGCACGACACACAATTTCGTCAGTTTTCCCCCATGCAGAGCCAGCAGTCAACACTTTTGGTCTAATATCCTAAGTAAACCAGACAAGGCATTTTCTGTAAACCCTCCCAACTTCCTAGCTTGCACCAGGCTCCTTCCCAGCAGTCACCTGCCTTTTCCCTTGTAACGTGCACAACAGCAGCAAACCGCCCCGCTGCAGACAGCGCAGTGTGGACAATTACTGCAGCCAGCCGGGGTGTGCAGCCACAGCCACCAGGAGCACGAGTGCAATGGCAAAATCTCCAGGACCCGGCTGGACAACACAAAGGTGAGAGCCACCCGCTTCTCCCCACTGAAATACAGGAACTAACGGACCCGCTGCCAGCGCAGCCCAACAGTTCAACATATAAAGAAATACCCTGACACTTGCATTCAGTCTGACACTTGCATTCAGTCTAACGCAACGCAGCTGCTCAGTTCTCTCTCTCTCTGTGCTGAATGCAGCCACAGCACCTCTACAGCCCGACTTTTAAGCGTTTATCCCAGCACAAGTATTGTGCCAGAAAGCTCCTCGCTGGAGCCATACCTAGAAAAAAAGCAATAACCAGGGAAGACCGAAATTCAGACAGAAATTTAGTTACCCAACAGCTCACCCAGGAAGTTACAGAAGTAACGACAACTCTTACAGCAGCCCATGAAAACACAGGGCCCCCCAAGCCGCTGTCCCACTCCAAACCCAGCTCTCATTGCAAGGAGCATCACGGCGATGCTGTTGGCACCGTGATGCAGACACAAAACACATCAGGGCAAAACGGATTCACCGTGTTTGAAACCCGAGGATGGAAGGCTCTACATCTGCTCTAAAAAAAAAAACACAAACAGCGCAGGAGGGAAGTCAAAGCATCACGTACAAGAAGCAGCACACAGGGACGGCTCCTGCTGGCTCTAACACACGGGCCTCGCTGGACACGCTGCATCTTAACCTGAAAAAGGGGTGCTGGCACCTGTTCTTGCTCTTCCTCTGACTTGCTCTCATTACCTGTGACCTTCAGAAATCCACAGTGCCCACACAGACTCTTCATATTTCAAAACCAGAAAACCTGCAACAAATCAAGAGCAAAGCATCTGTGCTGTCCAT
Organism: Netta rufina; assembly: GCF_964035555.1. Taxonomy (NCBI): domain Eukaryota; kingdom Metazoa; phylum Chordata; class Aves; order Anseriformes; family Anatidae; genus Netta; species Netta rufina. The sequence goes on along the minus strand of NC_140152.1, from coordinate 4,387,865 downwards.
TTTCTGCAGCGTTAGGTCAGGCGAGAAGAGATTTCACTGCCGGTCCAAAAGCAGACCGCTATTTAGTTTCCCACTATTTAGTTTCCCACTATTTAGTTTCCTTAAAAGAAGCAAAGGACTTAGAGCAGATGTATTTGGAAGGGTTAGGCAAGGCTCTTCACGCCCATCAGGCAATTACCAACATTAAGTTGACAAGTGAGACTTGAACCACTTCTCAGACCAGCACTCCTCGCTACTTGCAGTCAGCACATTACCCAGCGACGTTTTATTTCTATCTGGATTCTCTTTGCTTCCTTGTTACGCTCTCTGCCGTGTACTTTTCCTGCAGTTGCCTCTATGGCAGCCCCAAGTCCATTTACTGAAGAAAACAGTAAACATATTTTACCCCTTTAGGCCTTTATTTTGATAAAATTGGTCAAGCCCACATAAGGCAATATACACCACAGTTAAAACCACCCCCCTCCCCCCCACAAAAAAAGAAAATAAATAACACAAATGAATATTGTACGTAATGTAGTGTTTTGTTTTGCAGTATAGAAATTCCACACAATGATTCTGTTTAAAAAGGTAAAAATGATTTATAATACACAGTTATAATGTCATCATGGTGCCCGCATAGAAAACTGACATGCAATCCATGCCTACACTGCGCAGTATAAATAATATGCAACTAAAAATACAAAGAACAGGAACACTACAAATTTTTTTTTTCCGCTTTTTTGTTTTTTAAAAAGAACATACACATGTAACAAACGCTACCTGCGCTTTCACATTGCCATCACAGTGACGGGGGTTCCATTTGTCAGAGGAATAAACGCTTTTCTCCTGAAAGCACAGCATACAATTGAACCTAGGGTATGATGAGGGGGCTTTCCTCTTCCTTATGGGACAGAGGGGGTTTCCAAGGCGAGTACCATGCTCAGCAAGGGGCAGATCTCCAGCCTTAAGTATTTTTTTTTCTACAGAAATCTGAGGTTTTAGAAATGGACGCTGCCAAGACCTAATTTTTGGAGGATATTTGAACAATTCTGCGTTATCGGACGCTGCTTTTACAAAAACTCAGAGGGCAGCTCTTCCTCTTAGCTGAAAGTTTTAAGCATTTCTGTTGCATGGGTTTGCACCAGGGTTTCTCAGGCGCACTTTTTTTAGAAACTCAATCCAATCGAATTTTCAAAAAGGTGATAAAACGTCCAAACCATTAATAGTTTCTTTGATTAATTTGCAGCCTCTTTCTGGAAACCTTTTCCCCTCTTTAAAAAAAAAAAAAAAATAAAGGAACAACTCAAAGGTTCTCTGTACAGGAAAGGTTTTGCACAGTCAAAGATCGCTGGCGAAGTGTTCACTGACATGCAGAAGCAGTAGTGAGCTGACAGGTTGGGTGCTGCCTGCGGTCGGTCACACATGCAGCAGAGAATGACCTCAACTCGGCCTGTGCAGATTCATTGGAAAGAGAATGCAGACTGCTATGTACAACGACGAGAGCCTCCCCCCCCCCCCACCCGCCTGCACTGCAAGGAACAGCAGAAGTCTGGTTTTTCTTTTGAAAGTCACAGTATTTTATACACTGAAAGTTTATTCCTATTAATTCCCCATTGTATTGGCAAATGCAACAGTCTAGCTTGGGAACTTTTTAATATATATATTTATATATATAAAAAAAACACATGTTGTAGGGAGGGGGAGGGTTCATTCAGCAGGTATGTTTGGACAGTAACCCTTTGAGACACCAGACAGTTTCAAGATTTAACTGGAAAAGATACAAATAATACTTTTTTTTTTTTTTTTTTTTTTTTTTGCGCCAAGTGATCATTTTCCTTTCTGCTCTCATCCATCCCTGGACTGTGAGGGCCCAACCACTCCCAACAGCTCTCACCCTTTTACAGGCAATTTAAAACGAAAACTGTGCTAATAGGTTTTTAAATATTATCACTTGTTCCCAAAACACCGGGGATTTGCTCCACGTTTACATTTGACAAATTAATATCGTTTTTGCTTTAAAAGCAGCCTTATGCATATACGCACTTAAAAATATAACCTTTAAGGGGAGAGGGGGAGAAAAACCCCTCCTAAGCGCAGCTCGTACGCGACGCTGTCAAGAAACTGGCCTTCTGGGAAGCAAAATGCAAGAGCTGTTGAAAGAACTGCTCCGGTTCTCAAAGGGTCAGTAATAAAAGCAGCTTGCCTGCCCGCTACCGGGGCTCGAGAGATGAAGCACATTTTCATACACGGCCGTCATCTGCTTCCCACGATGACTTCATCTTCTTCCCACTCTCAAAGCACCCTTCTCCGTTTGCCCCACAAGAAAGGAACAAAACCTGTATTTCTCTCAACTAGATGGTCCCTAATTTTGACAGTTGCATCCAGACGTGTTATTTTTAAATTAAGGCCATTTTAAATGTCTACTTACAAGTCTAATAAACAAGATCTCTTATATACACATGTAGTTTTAAAAAAAATTAGAAGGTAGCATTTAGCAACAGCTCCCTGTAAAAGTCTCCAGTTAGGAATCTGATCTCCTACTTGGATGCTTCATTCTGAAGTGACTCTGGTTTTAAAAAAATAGATCACAAACAAGAATTTACATGCATGAGAGTCATTCGAACAAGAGAGCGATACAGACAGAAATCCCATCGAGGAACTAACAGTACTGTCAAAGAGACTATGTGAACTGCAAGAAGCGCATCCGGCTCACACTGTACCTTTCGGCTGTTTCAAAGCAAAGGACTCCGAGTCACCTGTGCCCCAAATACTCTTGTTCTTTTTGGGTATCCTCCTGTTCGAAGCTACCTCTGTTTTGTTTGTTTTTTTTTCTTAAATTGAAAAAGCGTTAGCAATCTGAAATAAGCAGACATCAGGAGTTAGCATGTACTACCGGGTGTAAATCCTAACAAACATTTTCAACAAAGATGCAGGAAAACCTCTCAGTTGCATGGGAAGGAACAAACGAAAAAGACACAGGTAAGCAAAGAGATCTAAAGAAAAATACTTTTAGTGCAAATGGTCAACTAATGGCACAGATGTGAGCAAACACGCACCCAAATTAGAGAGATCCCAACAACGATTCTGCTCAGCAGTGTTTGCATGAATCTCAGGACGGCGTCCCACAGATTTCTGGAAGCACACAGAAACCTAGTATAACTCATTAAGAGCAGTCCAGCTCCTACGTATCGCTTGCTGAAAACAGCAAGAAAATCCTTCTCGAGGGGAACGGGGCAGGGAGGTCAGGTAGAAGTGCTGAGGGGATTTTTTTTTGCTTAGAAAAATGACAGCTGAGAAAGAACTGACACAATTTTAGACAAAATACAGACTCAGGTGATGCAGAGCGAGTTGAAAGAGAGCAGATATGGAACGCCCATGCCAGGGATGGGCATGGGGAACAACAAAACAACTCGTCTTGAAATGAAAACAAAGCCCAGCTCTTTAACTGAGGCTGTATTTAACAAAAATAGCTGCGGATGTCCACCCCCTGCTGCATGGAAATGCTTCCTCTAGCTGCTATTCATTAACCTCACATTCGGGGTGTTATACACAACGTAATTTTTGTGTTGTTAATGAAACTCAAAATAATGTTAACTCTTAACTTCTACTAAGAAGGGACGTGTACTTACGGGGTCTGTTACTGCAGAGGTTACAGTGCAGTGCTGCCAGCATTTCAACAGTGCCCCGGTAACCACTCTACGCCTACTGGGCTCTTGATAAATCCTTAAACATATTTTTCAGTCCTGATAAAGTCCCAAGTGCAGAGATTTGGGAATCATCATAAGTTCAGCCATGATATTTAAGTAAAATCACCAACTCAGTCAATGAGTTTTTTCTGTTCTTTTTTTTTTTTTTTTTTAAATCTGCCATTGATAAAGTGTCATTCATCATCCCGTTTTACTGCAGCACAGAATATTAACAAGGACTAACAGAAATAGTCTATTATGAATTTAACAGAATCTCAACCTGTTCAAGGATACAGTACTATTTCACTGCTGAACAAGCTATTTTTTCCCCAGGGTGAAAGAAGGAATATTGAAGTTCCTGCCACCCTATCTCGACTCTAAGAGGGAAACATCTAGACTTGCCCTAGGCTTCCTTACTTCTGCTCAACATCTGTTTTAAAATTCCAGTTAGTTAAAAATACCTATATATATAATATATATAATATACTTCTGGAATAAAAACACAAAAAGATGTACTGTACAAGTATTATGTAGAGTGCTTCAACTGGCTGTATGTAGTTTAGCTACTTTGCTAATATCCAAATACTTAAATAAAAAAAAAAAATCATAAATAATGGTAACAGAATAAGTAATGAATAAGAATAAAAAATAAAAAATCATGGTTTGAGCCAGGCATTGCTATAGAAATGCCCTTCCTGTTGCCCAGGAATCTCTCACAAAGTAAAGTTAGAAATACACTCTGCAAGTTAGTCTCCTATATTCTTTTAGCTGCTTTAAAATGTTCTGATCCTTCCTCCGTGCTAATCAAGTAATGAATTATAGTACTTTTTTGTGTGCTCAGAAATGCTATATATATGTATACATATATATAAATATATATATTACATATATATCTGTTAAAAAAAGCTTGGAAAATAGTGTTTACAGTCGCCTTTTTGACTAGCCGGCTACCAAAGGCCGTGGGGCTGCCCGGCTGCTTTTCTGCTTTGCCAAGTACACGAGTTTGCTCAGGGCATGAGAAGAGGCAGTGGGTGCAGGACGACAGTCAGGGGAACGGACCTGGAAACAAACATGGCATATCGATAAAGGAAGAAGCGTTTTACTCTACAAAGCAGCTGTCACGAAGCAGAGTCAAAACCGCAGAAGCTCCCCCAGCCCCTCCCGGAGGGTGGCAACGCAGAGATTTGCTTTCGAATCGGTGGGGGGAGAGGGGAGGGGAGGGGGGGGACAGTCCTCAGCTCCTTTCCCCGTCCCAAGCAGCAGCCAACGATTTGGTACGTTAGAAAGAATCTCTTTACCCTCGGCTCTGGACCTTCCTCGCCTGCCCGAAAAAACACCCCCTCCTAGTGCAAAGGATAAATCGACAACTGAACGCTGGAGCTTTGGTGGGGGGGAAGGGGGGGGCTCTGGAGAGGAGAAGGCTGATGGAAACTCCTTACTCATTAATGGCAACGAGTGGGTAAGGGGTGAAATACGGCGCGACAGGGAGTGGGGGGTCTGCAGCGCTGCAAGCTTAGAACGACAAGCTTTTACTCATTGTACACGTTGTACAGGACAGAGCTACCGCTCTCGGTAACCCCTGTTCTGACACGACTGACCCTGGGGACTCTCTAGTTCGGCTGGGCGCCAGGAACAAGCGCCGTTCCCAAGCTCCTGGTGTCCACGCTTCACAGCCGGTCCATCCTGAACGTGTCCTCTGTGGCGGGGTCGGTGAGGACCATGTCTGGGTCATTCAGCATGTGCAGTCCATCCAAGGTTAAAGGGTCAATTTTGAGTTCATCCAGAGGGAACTGGGAATCCGTGTCAAAGCTGACATCGCCCACTCCTGCCAAAGAGCTGGTCAGTTCTTTTGATAAGCTGGGAGGAGATTCTCCTGTCACTGTGGGGAAGAGAAAGGTACCAGTAGGCCTTAGCAAATACGCATTCTCCAGGCAGAAAAATTAGATGAAGTGATAATACAGCTTGCAAAAATCCTGGAATACTTTATGGAAGGCTAGAGTTCAGACAAGAAAAATCTATCCTCGTCTCCAGCTGGATGAATTACAGATTCGTCAGAGCATTTCAAAGTCATCGTAACGACCCAACACAAAGCAGCATTCATCTGTGGACATTTGGGGGCTACGAACTGGTGTCACTTTAGCTTCTCTCTCCCTTAGGTTTAGGAACAATTTACATGATTCTAATCAGCAAGAGTCCTGGGCTGAAATACGGATTACGCTACCGTTTTCTCAGTGATCCGTGCAGAAACTGTTTCCAAATGTCCAACCGTGACCAGATTCGCTACCATATGTAACAGTAAAAAATCCTGCGTTGGCAAGCTTGAACGGAGCAGCAGAGGAAAAAGTTCAGCTTTCACAGCTCCTCCCTCACTAAGGCACAGGATGCAGTAAGTTCAGAGGCAGGGGAGCTCTGCAAGGCAATTAGTGCTGCTGCTGCACGCTCTGCCTGCTCGCTGGGATCAACCAAGAGCCATCAGGCTCCCCGGCACTCAGGAAATGTTCCTGTTATGGTCTGGAGTATTTACACAAGGTGAAACACCACCTTCAAAGGTGGCAGTACCCTTTTCCCCTTTTGGCTCACTGCTAACGTTGCACAACGAAGATAAAATCCAGCACTGGGATGGTTTTACCCGTCTGGTAAGTCTGCAGTGCCCTTACCTGTAAGAATGATGTTGGGGATGTTTCCATGGCTGGAGTAATTCAGCTGCTGCGAGTCCTGCAAGCTGCCATGACTGCCGGTAAGTCCCATCATGGCTGCCTGGGAGTAGTTCAGGGTGGAACAAGGGCTGTACAGGCTGTTGGAACTAATGGCGTTTTCTATCATATTAAACTGTTCGAGCTGAAGACCAAGGTACAAAGGAAATTGTTACTTCCAGCCGTCAAGGAACACAGCAAAAATAACTTACAAAGCTCAAGTTATGGGAAGTAGAGTTGAGAAAGACAGGCAAACAAATTCATCTTTAGGTTTTGTTGATCAAAATACGGTCTATTTTCACTCAACTTTCCAGAATACTTCACTGCCAAATTCAGAGTGCAGGGAAATGAGGGGAGAATGGATGCCAAAATAAAACTGTTGCTTTCAATATCAGAAGAATGAAAAGAAAAGGTAGCTTTAAAGCAAGGTAAAATAAATAAATAAATGAAACAATTCGTGCCATTAACTCAGGTATCTGCCCATCAAGCGCTGCCTCTCAGAAGCCATCTCATTTTTATCTGCTACCAGAGCATATTTAACAGCTGAATGAATCAATGCACTGGCTGGCCAAAGCAATGATGGTGCAGGTCTGCCTGCTAGGTTTTGGTACTGTACATGAGTTGTTTGCCAATTTCAGGAGTCAACATTGTCAGCACATACACGTGAACCCTTCCCAAATGTGGCTACAGCCAGAAATGTCCATATTTATTTATTTTCATTATTTCTAAACCACTAATCTTGGCAGAACACCTTGAAAAACATCTGCTCTGTTGGCTAAGAGGGAGGAAAGGGGAAAGAAGAATGGGGAGAAAAAAAAAGGAAAAGAAATCCCTAAGTGTTGCAAACTAAAAGTGAGAGGTAAACTTAAAAGGACAAAATGTGCTATCACAGAAAATTATCAGAAGTTGAATTATATTTACTTTAAGCTGAAAGTGGCCGAAACATAGCTGAAAATCTGAGATGAATTTGCTCACCTGATGGGATAGGGCATTAGCCTGCCTAGCTGTCATCTGCTGATCATAATAGGAGTCACCAAATACACTCCCCAGAATGGAAGAATGCTGAAAACAAAACAGAGTCTTTATGGTGCAAAAATCTCACAAACAGAGGTACCCACGGCGTGCAAGTGACTCGAGCCTTCCAACCGATGCTTCTCAGAAGTTAGTTAGCAGTGCCCCGTTTTATTACCAGCCACTAACCACCACCACGTCCGTAAATATTCAGCGTTTCCCTCCACCACACAAATCCTTCCACGTTACGCTGCCTTTCGTTAAGCACAAAGATACAGTCAGGTAAACCAAACAAACTGCCTCACGGAGGACATACAACACAAAACTTCTGATTTATGAGTACAGACGAGTGCGCTAGGTAAGACGAGAAATAAAAAAATCGCTCTGCAACTGCAGCTTTTTGGTGAACTTCTTTGTTTTGGTGACAGACGAACCCAGACAGAACCAAACTGCACGTTCAAAACGTGATGCAAAGCTGAGCCACGACCTGCGTGCTGGTGATAACTCACTGCCTCCGCAGCCTGGTGTCCACTCAACAGCCAGCTTCACCGAGACAACAACATGCCAGAACAAAATTGACGTTTTACAGTCGTTTCACTTTAGCTGGAGATCAGAAAAGTTAACGAGAAAAGCCCAGCAGAGCATGGAACCAGTGGTTCATAGACAAGGAGGACAGGAGGAATTGTACAGCCTTGCTAATTTTACTCTCTGCTCTAGCATGGCAATCATTTACCAGTGATTCTCTACCGTTTACGAGTTATTCTAGAGGTGACCAAGAATTTTAGGTCAACGTTTTAATAATATTTTAATAATGCTCAGCACTACCCCAGAGAATTGCCACACAGAAGAGAAACCACAAAGAGATCGCTCCTTATTTCAAACCACCACAAGCAAGCTCACAACGGAGCATCTATAAAAGATGGTGTGCATAAGAGCCGATTTTCGTGGAGTTAAATACCTTGCATAGCATCTTCCAGCTGTTTTATCTGCACATTAAAAGAAGAAGGCTACAAATTTTCTCCTTAAAAACCTAAGCAGTGTATGTAATTAAGCAGAAGCCTAGGAGGCACAAGGACGGTTACACCAGCCGCCACAGCCAGGAACACTGAACAAAGATCAAGAAACTCAGAAACACGGGGTGATGTCCACAACAGTGAACATGAAAATCATCTCAGCAAACAGCACGTCACGTTTTAAGCATTCTCCTCCTACATCAGAAGCATATCTCAGTTTTATTTGCAGGCTGCATGCAAGGAAAAGAAGGAAAGTCTTGCACAAAACTACCGACACCCTCCAGGAGAGGGGACTATCATGAAAGAAATAATCATCTGCTCTTTTTAAAGCAAGTAAAACCCTTCCCACCTCCAGCCAGAGCCCTCAGCTATCACATCAGACGGACATTTTCGGATAAATGTGGCATCAAGGGAGGAATTCACAGCCCAAGAACAGGGCTCTGTGAGGGAAGGTCGCTGAAGTTCAACCTGAGCCACGTGTGCTGCACAGCTCCTTGCTGAGCAGATCCTGTTTGATCCCAGAACTGCTGGGAGCATCACTGCGAAGCACTTTCCACCAGCTGCACGCGAGGGTGTGGGCAGGGTTCGGATGCACTTGGAGAAGAGAGAAATTTGCTGCAGAACAGCGCTGCTGGAGAGTGTCAGGAAGTTGAAACACAAACCTCATGGACCTCCGAGGGGCTGCGCTTTGAAGCGTGACACTGTCGGGGTCAGGAATAGCAGCAAACTGCCTCCAGATCTTTGTCAGAGATCATACAGGGACTTCTCAGTAAGGAAGGGTTTAACTGAATGAAGCTGCCTCTTCCTTATGACTGACTAAATAGGGCCTGAATGGGTTTTTCTGGACAAAAGTACGATTTTGATTCGCTAAGTTCACTTTCCTGTGCGTGTATGATGTGTCACAGCTATGACTGCAGAACAAAAATGACAGCTTTGCAGCTGAACGCCCTACTCAGTGCCCTCCTCAGAAAGAGGTAAAACTGGGAACTTGGAGCCTCTCTTCCCATTTACCACTGGTCCTCAGCACCACGGGGGCTGCTCCATCCCCGTGAGACGGGGCTGCGAGGAAGTAACCAAACATCACAAGAGCACATCGCACCGGATGAGAGGAAAGCAAAGCCCTGCTATGAAGTTATACTTAAAAAAAAAATAATAACAAAAGCACTTTCCTTCTTTAAACCACTGACATCTAGCTTGTTGCCCTGTTACACCTTGATCGGCATGTTTTGATGGCTACTCAAACTCCACACTGTTCAACCTACTGCATGTGCTGCGTAAAAAAAAACAGTGTAGAGAGCATAGAGCTAACTCAAGCAAGCAGCTCAGGACCAGGCAGCTTCACTATCACGGGCAAATCATTCCCATCTTAAGCAGCAGACGCTGCTTTGGGACTGTGTGATGTTTTACAACACTCCCTAACAAAAAACTTGCACTTCAGTATGTCACATACTCGATGTAAATCGAAGCTGGTTTGGACCAGCACTAGAAATACAGTTTCTATTTGAGAGCTCCAAAGAGAACCAAGGTATGTTTTTTTTTTCATTTAATTTTTGACATTTCATTTTTACAGGAGCTTTTCAGACACAGGGCAAAACCTAGGATTTCTACATTCCACTAAGCATTGCTCCCAAGCTAAAAAGTTTAGGCTACAAGAAAAATAATGAACAGGAGACCAAAACTTGTGCAAGTCTACCTTGGTAACCCCTAACAAACCCTACAAGCCCATGTTTTCCCTCAGCCCTGAAATACACCAGTTATTACATTTTTAAGCACTGAATCTCCCAAAGGAAACCAACTGGAAATGTCATTACTTCAACACTTCAGAGCCCTAAAATAATTTATTGACAACTCTGACAAACATCTTGCTAACACCATCTCCTACAGAAACACTAGATGAGGTCTGTTTTGTCAACAGTACATCTCCTTGGGTTAATGATGTGGTGACTGCAAGGAAAAGAAGAAAAACCACACAACCTCTGGCTTAAATTATTCGTCTAAAATACATACCATATTCTCCAGTATTCAGCCATTCTGCTAAAAAAAAGCAGATTTCTATCTAATTGGAAGTGTATGCCAGGTGTTAGAGGAGAAAAGCACAGTAGTAATAAACAAGCCACCGTCAGTGAAAAGCCATGCAAACACAAAGCTGAGAACTACAAGCAGAGCTTTCCGAGTCGTGTTTGAACAGGAAGACCTTCATGTAACAAACAAACAGCTCACACACGAGAGCAAATAGATTTGGAGATGTGGAAAGATGAAAAAAAAAAAAAAAAAAAGCTTCTGGTGAATGAACCGTATGTGATAAAAATCAAACCACAGATCTCTATTTTTAGAGCATGTCACTCACATCACACTGATTCACTGCAGAGTGATTTAACCTAAAATTAATTGGAGAAACAGGAGCAAGTGGGAGATGTCTAACCCGGTCACACCTACTTTATTCCACTCTCACCAGCCAGTGCCAGACTGTGCCACAACAGGAACATTCTGCTGTTGGAACCAATCTGCTTTCACTCTTGGCAGATTATTCTACAGATTAATGGATCCTGCTATTTGGGAGCTGCCCCCATAATCACAACCCACTTTTTTCTTTCCCCATTGCTTCTCTCCACACCTGTATTTCCAGCCCCAAAAGTCCACTGCCACAGGCGACTCGCTCTCCACTGCTACCTTTTGGTTTATTGATAAAGGTAGGAAAGCTACAGAGTTTTTATTCTAGCCAAAGTAGAGAAGTGTGTGGATACTTTTAAAGAGGACAATGCTGAAGTTAAGTAGTATTAATAAACCCTTCTCATTTTGCATGACTTACAGTGTCCTGCTTGAAAATAGCAGAACATAAGTAAAAATTTACAGGGTAAAACAGGCCCAGCAAGTAAAATTACAGCCAAGCCTTCACTCCCTGCACTCCAGTACTTCGGACTGACCAGTGGCAACAAGCCTGTGGATAAAACCAAGAGTTACTGAGAAGTCAAGGGGGAAAGAAAATCAATGCAAAATCAAAATCGTCTGTGCTGCCCAAGTGACAACTTGACCTGAGAATTTGCAGCGAGACTGGCAACAGCTTTGCTCTAGGTGACAGCCTAGAGAAGTAAGGTTGCGTGTTTCCTCTGAGCCACGCACAGAACACAGCAGAACTGGCAGAAGCAGGCAGAAGGAAGAAGTTAAGAAGCAATTAAGCAAGGGTTAAGAAAATCCAGACAGTCCTGACACTCGGATCTCTTACTGAGCTTACCAGTGACCTGTCTCTGGCTAATGGCAAGGAGAGACGAAGCTTCTGCTTTGGAATCAGGTAGGGGTTACCTCCTTACAGCCTTAAACGTTAAACGACGAAACAGAAAATGTATTTTCAGACTCTGTTGTGATACTCTGTAAGTATTTTGTTCACCTTCCTTCTACAGGTGAGATTTGGGAAAGGGGCAGCCATGTGGATCTATTTCAGGAACATCAGATTATTTTCGTACTGAAAACGCACTCGGTTCCCTTACAATTAGGGCACCCTTAAAGAAGGCTTATTTTTAATTGTCTTGCAACTGGCAGATAAAAATTCCCTTTCACAGGTTTACACACACACTGAGCTAAGACTCGCATATAGGACACGTGGATGTACGGATATACATACACAGGAAGAAAAACCAGGTGGCATGCAAGACAGCATTTTCACTAACCTGTTACTTTCAAGCCACAAGTTGCTTATTTTAAGAGCATTTTCTACAATGTTTTCTTTCCAAGTGTATGTTCCCATGTGAAAAAGGTCCTGATGTAAATGCTTGTGGCCATACAAGTGAGACTTAGTGCTGCAGGAAGTTTTCCTGCTACAGGAGGCACTTAACAAGCTTCCCTCTCTCTCTCCCCTGCCCTCCCAGCCTCATCTGTCAGCTCCTCCACAATATTGCTAATTGAAAGGGCTCTACCTGGAGGTTCTGTCCACTGCACACCCCACAGAAATACCTGTGTTAACAGTGCTCAAGCGAGTAGCTTTGATCAATCAAAAGGCAATTCACCAGCTATTGATAAACTCTGGAACTGAATGAAACCGCAAACAAGATGAGACACCAGGAATGCATGAGGCACATACAGTTACAGTGAGGCAACTATGGGTCAGTAATGGAGAGACTCAACTAAAAACAAACACGAGAAGCAAGGCCTGTGGAAGCACAGAGTCCCTTACTTGAGGGGAGCTGCCAGGAGAGAAGCCTTGATTGGAGACAGGAGAGGTGGGAGACTGGTTGGCTGGGGAGCCAGCATTACTGCGGTACTGCTGGAGTGAAGCCTACAGAACAACACAGAATTAAAGACCATGGGATTGATGGAAGGCTGGAAAGTTATCAACTGTTGGCGCACACAGCTTGAGGAAGCTGGGAGAACCATCCTCTTCAGCAACTCTTGGCTATACGTGAAGACAGGATTACTGTGAACAATGCCGCAAAAAGGAGAAAGTTAAGGTACTGGCGCTGGCATGGGCTCGTCTGGCTGAGATCTAAGAGCAGGGCTGGGCTGTTGTACAACCAAAAACTATTTACATATTTTTTTCCCAGTGCTTTGAGTTCAATTACAAGAAAAATTTGTCAGCCAACAATTTAAGGAAAAGCAGTCTTGAAATCTGGGGCTATTTTCAAGTCAAACTCGATTGCCATACCCACACATTCTTAACCTGTGTTTACAGCACTCTGGAAATCCGTCTCACCTCACCCTGCCTAATCTTCAACAGCCTCGCTGTGTTATCAAGATCAAAGTGCGTAACCACAAAGACCAAAATCCTTCTCAAAGCTGCATTTCACCCCAGGACATGGAACAGACACTGTCTGAAAATTCAGGCTATGTTTTGCAGGTTTAATGTTAGTTATGTTTATATTGTTCGCAGTCTTCCTGAGAACACGTTGTCAAAGATTTACCTTTTTGTTGGTCATAAAGAACCCTAGGCTTGAACAAATTAAAAATCTCAAAGGCATTTGAATAGAATGCTGCAGGAATTAATGTAAACTAAGTACAGCTCTTCCTATTATATTTCCCTTAGAAATTTACCGATGATTGAGGAAAACCTGCAATCCAATAATCTAAGAAAAGGAGTAATTTAATCAGATAGCTATGCAGTGCAGGAGAATGCTGTACTACCAATGCTTTCTGACATCAAATTTTACGGATCTTAAGAAAATATCTTAACCTTTTTATATATTATGCATTGCTACGAATGCACTTTAAACAGAAATCCAAACTACAGCAAAAGGAATTTCAATGCTGCTTTAAAAACCTGCACAGGAGTTGTCAGTGAGACTGTAGCACAGCTCAAATGGCTTTGTGATAAGCTAGCTTTGAACTTTATTTATATGCAATTTCAGTTGCTTTAAAAGATAAGCATAGCACCCTAAAAGTTAAGGTGATAAAGAAGTTTAGGATGAGGAAAGCAACACAGAAAGCAAAGAATGAAAATTATCTGTACTGGTAACTACCTAAGTGTTAGAATCAAAGCATTTGGACACATTTTGAGTAGGTCGGTATCCTTTCCACTGCTGGAATTGGCCTTCTTCTTCCCCTTCTAATCCTGAAAGGGAAGCAGCTTCCTTCAAGAAGCACTTACCAGCACAAATCATTAAAATTTCATCCACAAATGAAATCCATGGTCTAGTGCTAGATCAATAAAGAATGAGTTCTGCCTATTATCTAACCAGTCACTGTCATTATAACACTGCCAGGAGGACACTACAGGTCAGGCTCTCAAAATCTGATAGAGCAGGGGCAGAATGACCAGAGAAGGAGCTGTGAAATTCTTCCCCAGCTAACTTGTTACCCTGATCTCGCTCTCTATTCTGGACCTTTATATGCAGAGAGAGAGAGAACATTTCACAACAAACCATGGCACAACCAGCACAAAAAGAAATCTGCCCAGAAATCATCACTACTATGTAGGTATATACTCCACTTCTTATCAGGATCTGAAAGCAGCTACAAATCCAATTTGGGGGGATAATAATGTATGCTCTATAAATCCTTTAAATGAAAGCTTTCTAAATATAGAAGGTGCCTGGCTCTCTCCAACTTCGAAAAACTGCTTGTTAGCAGGTTTCTTGATCAAAGTTCTGTTAACTCCTTGAGCCTACAGCACTTTGGTGGTGGATTACATTTAACAGCCTGAAAAAGTATCAATGCAACAGCAGCAAGGTGTGAAATAAATGCTGATATCCAGGATTCAGGCTGCTCTAATTAAACATGAAGTCACAAGTGACACCATTTTATGAAACTACAGCCACCGTAAGCACACCCGAAAACCAAATTCTGTCTGTAAAGCCTTTGAAGATGGATTAAATCAAAACCATTCTACTTCAGACTCCACCTAGAAGTATACCTATCACAAGGGCTGTCCAGCTTGAACCCTGATGCTACGTTTTCAAAATGAAAGCTTTATCTTTTTCAGCTCTGCCCCAGCTTACCGAGTTGATGTCTATTCCCATTGATGGTTGGGTCTGGCTACCCGGAGGTGACTGCGGGATGGTAGAAGGTACCGTGACGGAGAGTGGGGGGAGTTGTGTTCCTCGCTGTAAACCAGAGGTCTGCATTAAAGGAGTATTCTGAGGCAGGGTACTTGCCACCTGGGTCTGCTGCTGTTGCTGGGAAGTTGTCTGGGTAAAAAACGGATATGGGGGAAGCTGCTGTTCCAGAGACAACGCATCCATTGCCACGGCCTTAAAAAGAAAAATTAAAATCATCCACACTGGCAGGTAACTCCCCAAGCATATCAAGTTTCACATCAAGTGAACCACACTAAGTCAATCTTGCATTTTTCAATGTTAACTAAAGGTTTAAAGACACTCAAGAATACGTTTCAAGGGACTTAATATCACCTTCAGGGTACAATAAACAAAAGCCCAATTGAATGTCCAGATGAGGAATTGACAACCTAGTCAGTTGTGGAATTGTACTTATGAAATCAATTTTAAAAGCTAACTGTGCTTCTCATATGGATTAGAGAAATGTCTTCCAAATTTCATGGACAATGTCTTCAAAAGAAAAGTGTCTTGATGTTTACCAAGGATTTAGAAAAGTCAAAGTAAAATCTGTGTCCTCTACAAACCTCTCACTTTTTAAGGTACAGATTAACAAACACATTTAAAGATTACAGAACAAGAAAGACGAAGTTACAGTCATTTCCCTCCCCTAGGTAGGGTAAAACAATTCATCTGTGACCAAATATTGTAATTCTCCAAGCGAGGTCCTACCTGAGTAATTGGTGACAAAGGGGAAAGCGTAGGAGACATTTGCTGTGACTGTGGTCGCCTCGAGTCTGCACTCAACGAGAGAGGGCTGACGGTGGGCTGACGGTGCTGCTGGGAAGGGGCTGGCGTCGTCGTCATTCCTGCCAGTGAGGAACAAACGAGCTCAAATGGGAACGGAGCAACAGTTCATTGATACTGGTACAGAGGTAATTACCTGGTCTGTCAAAAATGTACAGCATAATTTGACGACGCAAAGCGGTGAATGTGCCTAGGCCAATCAGACTGAAATTCGTTAGCTAATTTGCAACTTTGTCAGGTTAAAGAGCATCAGGAAGAAAGGAAGATCCCTGTGGTTGTTTATCCTGGACCTAAACCAGTCACAGTTGTGCAGGACGGTGCACAGATACTGACTGGGAACTGAAATAAGCAGACTAGCTCCAGCAGCACTGTGCTTCCCCAGTGGTTTATGGAAACAATAGGCACCGTTCTCGCACACCCCTGGGCTGCACACACAAAGAGTCCAAGAGCAGCATGTTCTCCTCTATTTGTAAGAGCTGAAACCTCAGGAAGAAGATAACAGATCATGTAACAAGACTAATCAGAAGGCACTTGTGTTATTATAAAAAGCAAACATCTATTTAATGGAAAATGCAGAAGAAAAACTGGTTACACAGGACGTACTCCATTTTAATGGCATAGCAGAGCACAGGAAGGCAGGAAATATCCCTCGCACTCTAAAGAGCCCTGACCTAGCAGGGGCTAGGGACAGACTATAAAGTAATTTAGCTTTACTCACATTCAAGACAAAACCTGCAAGCTTTGAAACCTCTCCTGTTTTCTGCCTCACCCTAGAGGAACTGAGACACCCTGGAAAGCAATTTCAGGACAATCTCTCTAGTGAGCTGTTCTTCCAGAGCTGCCAGAAAGGAGGAATTCACAAGAGCCTGAGAGCTCCTCAGCACTTGGCACCTGCTCAAGGCTTCCAGGCAGGCTGCCAGGGAGCCAGGAAGTCCGGGCTGCCAAGGAGCCAGCAGGCAAACTGGCTCTAACTGAGCAGATTCTGAAGACTGCCTGGCTTCCCGCACGATGTTTTCAAAAATCAACACTGTCTCATGGAACATGTCAGCGAACTGACAACCTCAAATGCACAAATGTGTAGCCTAAGTTGTTGGCAGTTCTTCATAACCTGACAGGTGTTTTTCCCCACCTTTACTTGGGGCTGCTACAGGCATGTCTTCACAATGCACAGAGCTCCTACAAAAGGCTCAGAAGTGTTTACATTTTCTGCTCAAGATCTAGGAGATAAAGAAAGGGAAGGAAGGTTTGAGAATATCAGTTAAAAAAAGCCAAAACACTGACTACGCCATTGCTTAAACTATGGGAGAGTCTCCAACAAGCAGCAGCAAAATCATCAATGAATGCACCTCTCTCGTTTGGAGTATCTTTCATGGATCAGGAAATGTTTTCAAAGCAATTACATACCTACTGGTTTGGTTTTATACCATTTACTCTGCTAATTACGGGTAGTGCAAAAAATTTAGCAACCCAGCCTGGCCTAACTCCATGGAAGTAGTTTGTTTCTTTTTATATACACACCACCTATCTTAACAAAGCCTTGCTACGTTCTACTTGAATGAGAGCCCATCCCTGAAACGTTGTGTAGTCTGTTTTGAGACCAGAAAGCTTTCTGAAGGGTGCCAAAAGCTGCTGATTTCCTCTCTGCTTAGAGGGGTAAACTATATTCTTGCTTCCTTCTTAAATGTAACTGCTCAGCCATAACACTACATTAACCTGATTAGAATTATTTCCTTTTTACCAATATACGAGAGGATTTTTAAGTGGGTAAATGAATCCTGCCTAACACAGGAAATACATTTCTATTTTTGGATAGAGCACTTTTCTTCTGGTCTAGGAATCAACCGGCTGCAATTGTCACTGACAATAAAACGCAACCCTACTCGCAAGTAGGACCTAGAGAAACTATTAAAAAAATAACAATCATTAGTTTAGGCCATTTGCTTAAGTTGAAATTATCAGTTGATCAGTATGAACATTATAAACTGCCAGCGTGGCTTTTTTTTTTTTTATATAATAAAACTATCAGTATTGCCAAAGTGCAGAAGCCCCAACAAAGCTCAGGCTCATGCTGAACAGCTCAAACAGCAGCAGCATTTTGCAAGTACTTGCAACAAAAACTACGTTCAAAAGGCAACGATTTCAACACAAAGGCACCATAGTGAGAGTGAAGTGTGCACTTGGTATTGCTTCCCAAAGCCCTTCTATATCATGAATCCTGACTACTCCAGATATTTTCAAAAATCAGGCAACCAAGCTTACTAAAACTAGCAAACCTTGTAAATTCTCCATGTTATTTTGACTGCTCAAAAGACAAAATCTGCTTCAGGTGAAGCAAGCAATGCTATTTCTCCAAAAGAATCCTTATTTGGAAAAAAAAATATTCTAAAGGAATGCAAACAAAAGGCCTACTTAGGGTATTTCCACAATTCAAATGCTGTTGGGATTAAGTACAATGAATTACAAGGGAGGCACATTTTGGATGTTATAGTCTGTCCTACAAAGTCACATATAAACAACAAAAAAACAGACTTGGGCATGAAGAACTTGAAAAAAAATGTAAGGATATTTTTAAGTCAAAACTAAATACAGCTCTATCACTTTGTCATACAGAAATGGCTTTAAGAAAACCTTGTTTACAAAGGAAAGTCAGTGAACAGAAGTAGAATTACCCCTCAGACAAAACAGTATTATTCAGCAACGCGACTTCCATGCTGTAAGACAAGTGACATATTATGGACAATCTGTTAAAACGGCGCAGAATTGTGATCTTACCCTGACTGGCAGTGCTGATGCCCAAGTGAGTCAGATTGGCAGCAAGATTTCCGGTACTATTGGAGCTACTCAGGGCTGGGAATGTGGATTCCTCAGGATCTAACGGTGTTGGGAGAGGGGAAGGGAAATGGATGTTTGTCAGGTCTGGAAGGGAGCCACCCGTGTTATGCGTAGCAGGAATCAGCGTTGTAGTGTTTTCCTGGTCAGCTGATGGAAAGATGCTAAATAAAGGAGAGAGGAAAAAAGACAACTCAGTTTAAATTTCAGCCTGGACAGATCTGTACAAAACCATTTTCAAAAAAGGGAGGTGGCCATATACAGAAAGATATATGGTATTTTTGATAAACCAACTAGAGGCGTAACAGACAAGGGGACACTAACACTAGTTTTGGCTTATCTTGCATCTATTCAAGAAGAAATTCAACGTACAATGTTCTTTCTTAAAGATCTCAATGCTCTTTTAAAAGATGCTCTAAACTTACTTGATTCCTGGAACTTCACATGATTTAGGTCTTGATGACCCAGTCTAAAACAGAAAGAAGAAATGTTTATAAGCAAAGATATTTGAAATTACTGTTTATGGTATTTTATTCAGAAAAATTTATTGCATTTCTAGAGCTATTCTTCTACACAAAAGCTCTGTGAAGGTCTTAGAAAAGGCTGGTCATCTTTGTTTCCTTTATTGACTGGCCCAACAAGCCCCAAATTTAAAGAGTTTCTGCTGATATAATCAAATAAAATACATATTAAGTGCCTTTCTGATCTAATGTTTAATGATATGTTGCTAAATATAGCATTTCATCTCTGAGCTCTGGAAGTAGTTTGTTTTGGTTGGCAATATTTGGAGCATTAGTTTACCTAAACATGTTTAGAAAATGAAACCTCTTCACTTTGAAATGTGAGATTCCCACCTTTTTAGTGTCCCATCCTTGTTTAGAAAGGGTTTTGTCTGCCTCAGAGGTGGTTTCCTCCATTCCAGGGACAGTCAGCAATAAAACTAAAAAAAAAATGATAACAAAAGGATGCTTCTCAGAAGTACATTTTCAGATTAGGAGTTTAACTATTTTCAAAACTCTTGTTATTATTCAACATGGGGTGGTACTCTACTGTTTTGAGATCATCAAAATTAAAAAAGCAAACACCAACACAGACTAAGATAATATTGTATGAACATGGAGAAGTTCCCAGTGACAAAAAAAAAAAGTTAGCTACAAGTAGAATAAGATTTTAAAAAGTGGGTATGTGATTGTCTTACATTCAAGGAACTTTCAAACTGCAGTTAGAACAAAAAATAGAAAAGCACACAGATATTCTTCAGTACTTTTAAAATTTTTGGTGTCCAATTTCATCCATTTGCATCTAAATGGAAAAATGTATGCTGATTCCTAGTTTTTCCTACCCTTCACATTTTACAGAAGTGATATACACCTGTTACATCTAACGGGTGGCCAGTGGGACAACTCTGGGGGGGTAAAACCCAAACTGTATCCCCTGGGACAGAGGAACACTATAAAGTTGTTAGTTTTCCATATTCCAAGTGTCTTGTTCAAGGCAATCAGCTGTTCCATCATGCCAATAGCAAGATGACAAAGAAACATCAAAAGAAAGTACAGTAAGGGAGATTCAAACTGATGATCAGGAGAGTCATATTGCTTAAATATGAATTTAATCATACACTATGGGATGGCTGCTATTTAATGCTTTACAGCACTAGAAGCATTATTTGGGAGAGCTGCAGTACAGTGCACAGGCATCCAAGTGATGTGCATCCACCTGTCTCTGGGGTGTTGTTCAAGGAATAAATTCTCTAGACAGATTTAGGAGTTTTTAATGTATTTCTTGAACTGACAGCAGAAACAAGGGCCAGCAGAGGGCACCAAAATTGTTAGTGCCTGAGGGCTGTGCTGCTCCTAGCTTGTAACTGGAAATATTATTAGAGAGTATCATTTGTAAACATAGCCACTGAGGGCATATTAACCAGGGGTCTCAATCCCATAAAAACTAGATGAAGTCTTGCTACTTCATGATATTGTATCTTAATTATATGCTGTTGTTTTTGTTGCTTGTCACAATGTTTATGCGAGAAGCTTATTCAGAAAAATCCATATTCTGAAAGCCAGCTCAAATAACAGGTCTCTAGGTGAAAAAGTCAAGATATTTTGAATTTGCTTCTGGTCTTCAGCGTGCACGCACTTCAAGATTTAAGTTCTATCACAGAGTCAATATATCCTGTTAAGCAACTGCATATGAAAAATTACATAAAACTCTCAAGGTTTGTGACAGATTTACAGTTTTGCATATCAGAACTTTGGTCTCAGATGGAAAATCAGATATATATCAGATTAACTTGCCAGGAAATAAAACAGCCACCTTTAATATTTCAATGCAGAATCAATTTCCAGAATTTAATTTTTGATAGCTAGTACTTAATGAAGTTAACAATGTGAAATTCCTCAAGTCATTAGTGTAAAATTGACAAATTAATACCCATGTCCAAAAGAAACACCTATTACAGCAATTTGCTCCACTGGGGTGATAAAACTCGCTATGGCACTCAGGAGCCAGCAGCCTGTTAACAGCTGCTCAGTAACCTACGTGAAATGCCAGGGGGTCTCTAACTTGTCTACAAGCTACTGGAAACCTCTAGCACCCCTGACAGCTGTCTGACCACCAGCATTCCACAAGTCCAGATTACTTTTCCCCACAGGGCAAGTTCATAGAACTACTGGATATGGAGTTCAGGGGAATGCTCTATCTTGGCTTTGTCTAAGCTCTTCTGGACTTCAGTATACAGAAGAGTAAATGAGGTCCTTTGTTCAAATTGCTCTTTAACCAAATCTAGAAAATGTTACGCATACAAGTAACACGTAGCAATAGATGAACACCAATACACGTGCATATAATCTGAAGTACAATGCTTCTAGTACAACAAACATTTTTTTTTAGTGGTTTTCTCTGTTACCTCTTTTCTGCTGCATGTCCTGTGACCCTCCTGAAAAGGATTCTTGTTGAGCTGGAGTCATAGTACTCTGGTGCAAGGCAGAATCAGAATTCGTCCTGGAAAGAAGGCAACACAAATTATTTTTATTGTCAGCTCCTCTAAATGAAAGAATGCTTAATCTCATATAATTGCAACCAACTCAGGAAAACCTGCATTCACTCCGCATTAAAAAAACAAAATCTATATTTGGCATACACTAGGCATAATTTCTTTGTGAAACAATCAATTCACAGAACACAGCAGAATTAGTTCAAGTTTGAAGAGTAATTGTTTCAATAATGGGATTGAGAGGGATACAGGAAAAACTGTTTACCATAGTTAGAAAATAATTTGATATGCTTTGTTAAGATTGTGCATGATCAAATAATGCAGTTTAAGCTGAAAGCTGCTTATAGATCCTCTAGTTATACTAGCCTTTGAAAATAAAGTATTCCTGCTATAAACGGAGGGGAAAGGACTGGTTCGAGGATCCACGTGTGTTGTGGAGACAGGAACCTCCATGGCCAACACCTCTCACATCACAAACTGTCCTTCCCTTGTGAATGCAGGCCACCACTTTGCTCCTCCAGGGCCAGGAGCATAAGGAGTAGGAACAGGCAACTCAGTGCTCCTTTCCGTTCAAATGCTTGCATTGGCAGACCAGTCCCTGAGCACTGAGAGAAAGCTGAGTCTTTTACAACTTTAAAATTTCAGGATACGCCTTACAACATCTGGAAAGATTTACCTTTAAAAACATCACACTGGCTGACACCTTAAGTTTAAAGGCTGGCCATCTAAATGAATAAGCATGATAGAAGAAAAACTTTAAATTCAGTTAAGTCACAGAGATTCTTATGACCAACTGATGTGGGAAACAACAAAGGCCTTTTTTGCACATCAAGGTGTTACCGTATCAGAGAACCCAGCCCAAATACTAACACACAGGTACAACGTGCTACTAACCTTCTCCAGCTTGTATCCGATGGAGGTGACAGGTACACAGTGCCATACGGACAGCTGTCTACGTGATTCAGTCAGTTAAGGGAAAGAATACCACTTCTTACTCAAGCAACAAGTCTATTTGAAATCTTCTCCTAAGGAATAATTCAAATTGCCCTGTCAAAACCACTAAGCTCACATGAGAAAGGCAAAGCAGACTCCCTATGGGGAACACACCAAGTTTAACATGGACAATTGAATCAAAATATTATTTTGCTTGTCGTAATGTTTAAGCAACGGGACAACCATCCTCTTTTTCCCTTTCTAAATGTTTAACTCCTCCTGAGAAGCCATCGCCTCTCTGCTCTCCCACTTATATATCCCCGTTAGTCCCTTCAAGTCATCGTGGCTGTGGCACGTTTCAAGCCAGTCAACAAAAATAAGCTAACTCATTTTCACAAAAAGCAAGGAGAAATGGTGCTCAGCAGATGTTAAACTTATGAATCAACTTGTAATGAAACGCACAATGAACTGCAAGGGATTATTCAGGTTTGGATTTACTCAGTTTTGAAGGGAAAGTCAGTTTCACAAATGCTGCCTTGTCTTTTCCATCAAAGGATCTCAGTCCCTCTCAGCTTCGTGTGTATTGTTATCCCCAGCTAGAGCTGAGCAAACAGAAAGGTAAATGCTTATTTTACAGAATAGTAGATTCTGTGATTCTGTGGTATTTTTAGACTGGATCACCGTTCAGAAAAAGCAGATGACATTAACTGCTCAGAGATGGGAAGCAACTCTGCTGACAGGTGAGGAGAGGAGGAACAAGGGAACTGTAAGAACTGAGAAATACGATGTTGGTGAAAAGGGAGGTTTTCATTGCTAGCTCGTCAGCCAAAGGATATTTGTCTTCCATGCTTATCCACAGAGAGAGGGCGTCGGTGTGGGGATCCGAGGCGATTTCTGTCCCGGTACACTCTGTCCACCAGCCCGTGATGCCGAGTTGTCCTGCTTGTGTCCAACCCAGATGACTGAAAGGGAGTCTGAGAGACACGCATAAAGTCACAAGCAGAAAAATACACGCACGAGCCGCCTGCCAAAACTTACTTATGTTGTATTAAAGCTTCTAATATTTTAAGCAATAAAACCCAGGAAAGACATGGACGAACGGAACCACGCACATTTTTTCTCCATTTTCACTACAGCCATGGAAAGCAATTACCAAGGCTATCTCTTCCAGACAGAGATTAGAGACAAGTGGAGGCAGACTGCGCTAGATCTGCCCCTCATAAATCAGCACGGCTCTCCAACCTTTGTATCTCTGAAATACCAGCAGTGAGTGTGACAGGGAGCCTACTGACAACTGCTGTTTACATTCCCTTGGTGTAGCATGCAGCATGCATCCAGAAGGAACATGCTGACAACCAGAGCTTGAACTACAAGGGCAGGAGATGCAGGAAGAGATGCACAGAGCTCCTAACAGTCACCTGAAGCTTTTAAGGAACACGCCGCTTTCTCTCACCCCTCCTTTCAGCACCATGATTTTAAGGGGACACTGACAAAATTCAGGGGGAAAAAAAAAAAAGAAAGAAAGAAAAGCAGTTTCCTTCCTCTTCTGTCTGGAAAAAGTTAGAGCATTGAGTATTTTTGTGATTTTTATTTTGGTTAGGTTGTGCAGTAAACTGAGGTGGATCAGTTCCCTCTCAATCTTATCAGCACCTATGTCTTGAGAGTGTTTCCTTGTCAGCAACCCATTTCAGAGAACAAGGATGCCACGGAAAGCACAAAGATGAATTCCCATGTTAATCTGGAAAACGTCTACATTTTCAAAAGCCCTTCCCAGAGCATACCTGCAGGGGGGAAAAAGGAAGTACCGAATGGTCAGCCTCTACACACACTTCAACAGCAATATATGGGCCTCGAGGGAGAAAAGCTACACAGCCTTCCACTCCTTGCCAATGTGAACAGCTTTGCTGAGTCCCTCAACACCATCTGCTTGGAAATCCAAAATTTCCTCCTCCATTCAGGTGCTGCACGTGGCAAATGCACTGTCCTGTCTGCCAAGCCATGAAGCCATCTGGCTTCCACATTTAAAAAAAAAATGTAAAGTGTCCAGCTTTGGTTATTTTAAATGATCTTTTCTAAAAAGAAATTTGGCATTAAGCTTGAAGTCTTTTGTTTGTAGTAACTCCTTATAGCACCTTTTGACTTTCCTTTTTTTTTTTAAGCTAATGTTAGCTTCTTTTCTCTCTATGCATACCCAATCTGTGTTAGCATAAATGGGTGCAAAGTGGCTGTGGTGTTTATTTTCTTGCTTAAGGGCCAACACTTTATATGCAGCAGAATATTGCTTTAGTCAACATGTCACTAGCAGGAGAGCACAGTGACTTTTTACCGTGTTCCTGCTGTTAGGATCACGGTGTTCTGCTTCAGCAAGCATGAGTTCTTTTGCTCGAAGACTTGGAAACCTCCAGTCAGAGCATCTCAATTTTAGGTAATCTACATTAAAACATGTTGGTTTAATCTCTGCTACAAGTACTAAACAACAACCTAGCTCTATTTAACTGACACCACACAGAACTAAAAATATTCATAATTCCAAGCCAAAAAAAAGTCTGAAATTCTTCTTTGTACTGTTGTCACACTGATTCTATCCCAGAAGTCTGCAAAATTTGCAAATTAATACACGTGTGCTTGGAACACCAACAGGAGAAGCCATTTCCCATGTCATGGTCCCAGTCACAACATTAAAAAAAAAAAAGGAAAAGCCACTCTGTAGAACACCAAATGCAGACCTCACCTGGAATTTAAAAGGAACCCAATGTACATTAGTATACAGATGAAGTTGAATCCAAAGATAGCTATTTCTTAAGTTTTATGGCACAACTTGCATGTAAAAACTCAAAAAAAAAAAAATCTGAGTGCAACGGTGGCACAAGTAAACATGGACCATGCCCTGCCAGAGACAGGGCTACAATTAACACAGAGGAGAACTTTTGGGAAATGTTGTTCTCTGACTTTCCAGGAAAAAAAAAAATAAGTAAATCTCAGATGAATCCCTAAATTGCTTGGAAAAAAAAAAATCAGAAGAGACTACAAACACCTGAGAAAACAGGTATCAGCCCCAACAGTTCTGGTTTCTCTCAGCAACCAACACACAAAACTTACTCTGGACCAAACAGCAGACAATGTGTCTTTGTTAAATAAGCCCACCCCTGCAGGGCACATGGTACTTAGCTGTAGCAAACAATTCTGTTAAAAAAAAAAAAAAAAAGGCAAAAGAACAAACAACAGATCTGAGCATCAATGTTATTTGGAAAATGAAGAACTAGAACCGTTTCACTTCTTGAAAAATATTCAAGGATTTGAGATCAGAACCAAAACTCCACAAAACATGAAAAAAAAAAAAGAAAAAACAAACTAAATACTCACAGATGGGAAGGAAAAAGCTCAGTGCTCTAAAGCAACTGTGTCCCTTTAAGATTTATCAAGGCATTGACTTAAGAAATAAAAACAAGCAAGGTAGATGAGGGGGGAAAGTGAGGAGAGGTACCCACTAACAGCTTACATTTCGGTGCCCCTTGGTGACAAGCAGCATTTGGGTAATCATTCTTCCTTTCCCAATGGAGTTTAACATGCAGGCTGAGTGCACATGCTCAGAGATTGCTTAAATCACAGGCCAAGACAGTGCCAAATAAACCACCGTCTGCAACAAATTAATCCCCCATAAATCATAAGTAATCACATGACAGACCACAGCAAGTCCGGAGAGTCTGTACAGGAATTATTATGCATGTTCCAAACCGGGATGCATGGCAAAACCTGTATTTATGTGACAGACCATAACTCCTTCGGAGCTGGGACGGTGAATCAGATAAATACTGTGCATACCAGAAAAAGTGTAACGTGTGCTAAAATACGTATCTACCTGGGCAAACAGTACACCAGTCCTAAATACGTATTTGCACAAACCTAAATACTTGTTTACCAAAGAGACAGGAACTGCTCCAAAGGCTTCTGCCAGAGCTCCGTTGTGCTGTAAATGCAAAGAACCAAGATGCTCAGATACTAACCCGCTCACATCCACACAGGCTTCACCTGCTCGACACATCATGCAAGTATCTTGTTGGCAATTTCATCATTATTTAGCTTAAACTTGAAAAACCTGGAAAGCATTCATCACTGACACAAAGACATGTTGTTTATTTTGTTGCTTGTCACCATTTGTTACCCGTAGCAGTACCAACATTGGATTTTTATATTTTGTGTGTGTGAAAGAACACATAATAACCTGAAGTTTAAGGACAATTTGTTTCTGTATCCTCCTGTAGTCATTCACAAGTTTTTGAATACTCACTTTTGAGCACCTTGTTAGCTTTAGGACCAAAAGACTCACTATATAATAGCTGTGAGCAATGGCCACCAAGCACAAAAATACTGAAATGCTATTAAAGAGAACAGTGACTATGAACCCCCTTACCAGAAAAAGACAAAATCTGCGGATCTTGAGAAGCCCAAATGCCTATGAAGTAATACTAAAGACTTCAAAACATTGTGACCCTCTGCGTTGTACTCTGAAAACAATTGAATTAAAACAGCCATTTGCTTCTCCTTTTGTACAAGATTCAAACTCCTAAGAGGAACCACAAATTCAGCTGCCCGCATGTATGTCAAAAAGCATAGTTAGAAGTCGTCATCAATAGTTTCTCTGTATTTATTAAGCCAGCCTTCAACAGAAAACCACAAACTGAGAAATTTAATTTTTACCACATCCTCACAAGATAAAATGTGTTACTACTCAAACAAGGAAAAATAATACAGAAGTTTTAATTACTTTGCACACCCTACATCGACTAAACATAGAAATCAAGAGTCGCAGAAGTATCCAACATCTAATCCTATCCACTACACGGTATCTTCTGTCCAACGTGCTTACATGGAACAAAACACTTGTATAAAACGTTCGTTTTCTGTTCATAGTGCATCACCACTGGAGTCACAATTACAGCTAGTAGACCCCTGCATTTACTTTTCAGCCAGACCAAAGAAAAGGGACTATTCTGAAAGCTGTTTATTTTCCATCCCAAGCTCCTTCTTCCTCCCTTAAAAATCCACACGTTATTTCCATGGAACATACACCTTGGCTGTCATCTTCAACACTTCCACCTACCAGCACTTTCTACATCACCTCGTGTTACTTACTTCCAGTTTTGCTTTGAGTCTACAGCATCTTTGCAGAAGATTTCATTATGAATCTGGTACCAAAAAAAAAAAAAAAAAAGCACCAAAAAACAAAAAACCACCAACAACCAAACTTGCCATGAGTAAACACTGACAAAGAAATTGCATTGCCCTTGCTTAGTCTTGACACAAAAGCATCACAACCAAGACAAGAGAACTATAAGCTAACAGTAGATCTATACGATACCAAAATACACACTCTTCCCATACACAACCAGGTTCCATTACAAAAGAGCAAAACATTTTTAAAACACGGTGGTCTGCTGAGGCCACGGTGTTATGTTCTGAACTGGCAGCTATTTCATGGTCTCCTGGGAGGGAAAAAATAGCATTAACAGAAAGAAACACCCTAATCAAACTCACCTGGAAGGGCAGATCCATGGCACTGTTTCCAATCTGATTCACATTTGGCAGAGACCCACCGTAGTACTGGCCACGACTCTGTCCCAGTTGCAAATATTGGGTTTTCTGCAGCTGTAACTGAAAGAAAACAAGGAGGAAAGTGTAAGGGCAACACAGGTGTTTTTCAGCAGTTTTAACTAACTCAATTATTCACCGTGTCAGTTATCGTTGAGAATGGATACCATCCATAAACAGCATGACTTTAACTTCTGTGAGTAGATGTCAATCTTCTGCACAAAGTATGGCTGGCAACCTGCCACATTAAGTCTTGTGTGATAGTGTAAAGTGATGGTAGAAAAAAATCAACTTTATAGTCAGTAATCACATTCAATTTCCATCAAATAACAACCACGTGAAAGCACATGGTTCTTATGTCACCTGCTATTCTGAAAACTAGGACATTAAAAACCCATGTCAGCCCAACTAATTCTGATATCAAAATTAACCAGCTGGTCACACGTACAATATACACGTAAGGAAGTCATCTCAGTTTAGCATATTGAATATATTCTTTTACCAAACATTCACCTTTATTTATTTTTTTAAGCAATCTAGCTAACAGATGTCTGCAGCAAGCTGTAGCTTTCCACCACTGGATAAATGTTCTTGTTTCTTGCCTTAGGAAAAGCCCTTTAGAAAGGGCAGCAATACAGGTTTTCAAGAAAAAAAAAAAAAAAAAGCTAACAAACAAGAAAACAGCAAGGAATTCCTTTCTGAACAAGTACACATGAGAATAAATGTGACAGCCAGCAAAGTTTCAATAAATGCTAGTTATCGCCCTTCAGCTCTGAATGACACCTCCCTGCTAAAACATTTGAGGATGTTTTCCCTGTAGTTGTATAAAAAAGCATACAAGAGAGGAAGTTGATTCTTTTCCACTAGAAGTAGGACTTGTCATCTCTTTCACAAGACTCTACTGCCTCAACAGCTCATTAAGAAGAGATAGGATTTTTGATTATACTGTTGGCTATTGGTTTTTCTCAATTTTTTAGTCTTAGTACCAGATTTAAAATTGTTTCTCATTAAACTCTGCGACGCTCCCAACTCAAGACACCACGCTGCCACCAAAGCTGTACTTTGCAGCGATAAAGGAGAATCTGGAATCATCTGAACACAACAATCCCACTCCCAGGGATGCATCTCAAGGCCTCGAGAAACTACAATTAAAGTAGCAAAGAAATGAGCTTACATAAGTCTCTCTCCTCCCACTGTGGAGGAGTACGTATTTTATAATGTATGTTGTTCCTCGCTAGATGTCAACTGGCTCGTTTTGCACTCTGAAATGCAAGAACATTCCTAGATTGGTAGCAAAGGATTGTTTAAAGACTAAATGTTCAGATCTTGGCCTACATGCAGGTCGGTTGCTAAGGCACTGTGGTGTGTACATCAACAAATCTGGTTTAGTTTCATTCAAATAGATCCTAAAGCCTTTGCCTTGCAACGCCAGAGTTTTGAAGAGCAAAGTTCAGAAAAATACTAGAAAATGCGGCATCCCCCAAACTGGATGTTTACACGGGTTTTTTCTCTACACTTTCTTGAAGCAAAGGAAGTGGCAGGATGGAAACAAGTGGCCCTGCCTCTACAGCTTTACCACAAAGACTCTGAGGTTAAGCAGAGATGTTTCCAGCATGGTGAAGAAGAGAGAGCACTTCTCGTGTTGACAACGCGATCTCAGCGGAGTCCTCTGGTAAAGGAGCAAAAATGTAGGAAGAGCAAAAAGGAGCAAAGATAAATAGGAAGAGCAGCAATGCTGAGCAGTGCTGACAGGGAAGATGCCACCACACGCAGCAGTGCCACCAAGAGAGGACGGAGCAAAGGGACCGGGCCGCTGGGACATGGCGACGTCCCTGTGGAGGAATCGAGATCACCCTGAGGAGAGCTGCACACACAAAACCAGTGCTACAAAAACCTCAAATAGCCTTTATTCACAGGGCCTCTCCTTGAAGACACCGACTTCCAAGCACACAGGCTCTCACTCTATCTGTGGGTCTGAGTTAATCCAAACATTACAAGATGGCTCTTGGAGACGAGGCCCCTCACTGCAACGGGCACCCTCAAAGGCCTTCGCTGTCCAGGCAGGGCACCGGCTACAAAGCATTTGGTGTTTTCTTCTTCACAAAAGGACGGATAAATCCCCTCAGCCTGCAGATTTAGGAAGATCCCACCTAAAAAGCCAGAAACGGTCCCTCCGCCTTTCTTCTGACACACAATGAAGCGCCACGAGAAATTAGAGCAGCGCTCCGTGCTGGTGTCGCTTAATGAGTCACAGCCCCTCTAGCTCATAGCTGCAGATCACTAAAAGCACAACATCAGAACTAGCTGTGCTTTTTTGCCTGGCCTCTACATATGTTTTTGTTGTTAAAAAAAAAAAAAAAAAAAAAAAAAAAAGAGGCTTGCTTGGGATTTGTGCCAAATGTTGAAGTAAGTACTTCAACAGGTGTTGGTTTCTTTTAAAGAACCTACTATAAGACACCCTGGGGGGGGGTTGCTTTATGTTTTTTTAATGTTTTAGCCTTCCCCCGTATATACCTACCTCAAAGCATAATGTAATAGGGAGGTCACGACCATTTGTCTTTCCACTGCAGTTAAACGTGGAAATGAGGAAACACAAGAGATCGCGAACTGAAGCGGCACTCGAAAACGAGCTCGTTAAATGGCTTTGGTGTATCATTAATTTCACGAACGCTCCCTTCAATAAACACTTGGGGAGATCCATGCCAAAACCAAGGAAAGCCATCGCTCGTTATTGCTATCGTATATCATCGCCCTGGCGCACGGATCCGCGTTTTTCCTCTCGTCAGCCTCCTGCCCCTGAACGGCGAGCGGCCTCCAGGCCTCATCACACGTAGGAGACCGCCGACGGCCGCCTCTCAGATCAAGAGCAAGCAGAGCAGGCCTCTCTCCGAGCTCCTTGCACCATCAGCTTTTTAGCTGGTAAGGAATAATCTTTTAAATACTGTGAAATTAGGCCTTACCGTCACCCCGACCCGAGATCTCGAGCAAAATCCTGTCAAGGCTTTCAAAGCAGAGGGTGGGCAAAACCTCTGCAGATCTCACAGCTAGGCTCTGAGGCGACTCAGGAGTCTCGAGGCTGACTAAGGGGACCTGTTCATGAAGAAAAGTGGTACTGAAAATGGAAATCGACGTTGGTTGTGACCAAAATGAACGTTTCCTCCTTTTCCTATAAGGATACCTTATGAGGTAAATCCAGTATACTGCACAATTTGAGATCTGGGGGGATTAGGCTCGAAGAAAGGGACTGTGGGGTTTTATTCAAAACAAATAAAAAAAAAAGGAGCCTTTTATTTATAGAAAAGAATCAGATTACTCTTAAAATCTTAAGAAGTCTCATGACAACTCCAGCTTTATCTCCCGGGGTTAGATTCGATTGGAGACAACTCACCATCTATATGAATTTCAATAGGAAAGTACGATAAGGAATTACTCAGTGTTTACCAAACATATTAATTTCTTGAACCATGAGAACTTAGTGCACTTATGCTACAGCTTTTCCATCTATGTATTATGTGGCCAAGATAATAACTGCTTGACAGTTGAAAATTATTGCTAAATATTCCAGTTCTTTCCTGAGACAGCCTTTGCTAAGGAAAAAGCCTTTGCTTGTTGAACTATTTTATTTCTGCTTGGCATTCCCGTTCAGGAAAAATGTTTCCCAAATGACAGGTCCTAACTGATTCTGTAATTTCCCTCCACCAGCATTTCTCTTCTGCTACTTAAAAAAAAAAAAAAAAAAGTTTTAAGTCAAAAATGAATTTAGACCTATTTTGTCATTTAAACAAAATACTTTTGCATAAGCAGTTTTCTAGCATGGCTGAAGTTGTTCCCCAAATAAGAAGCAGATACAGTATGGGTTCAGAAGATTTGAAATTATATTAAAACCAATAAATAATATCTGCAAAGATGACAGAACATTCTGCAAGGCAGTATCAGCTCCTTTACAGCAGAGAAGAAAGGAGCAGTTACCTTTCCATGCAGCAATTAGGAATTTGTAATCAGCAACGTTCCCAACTCAGCTAACAGCAGAGTAACATTACAGGACCTTACTCAAGCTAACAGAGCTGGACACGTAATGTTTTGGTAAGAAATCAAAAACATTGCATTTAACACAATTACTGACTTGCTGTAATAGCTAATGATGCAAAAAGCTTCCAGATATTAGCTTTTATGGGAATCCATTTGTATGAAATACCTCATTGTTTCCATTTAAATTGGGCTAGTTTGCTGGATGTACAGCTGTGTGTGTAGAAAGACTCAAACTATACAGGAAAAAAAAAAAGGAGAGGGGGACATGTCCCTAAAAGCATATCCAGTTCTCCTACAGATTTCCTCTGTGTCCAAAAGCATGCAGGTGGGAATCAATGGAAGCATTTATTAAAATTGAACACTTCACCTTCTCTAAATTCTTCCCAAACAGCTAATCTGACACCAGAATTAAGTGAATCAAAACCCACTCTGTTTCTTTTAAAATGCCCCTTTTTTTACACATGAAGATTTAACTCCCATAAGTATAATAAAAGGGTGTAGCGTCCTTTTGAGAAAATTAAAAAAACACTAAGATATCTGATGAATACAGGAAGTAAGATTTCATGATAACCGTTCTGTTGCTGGTTTGCAATTTCCATACGAAGCTTTCTTATAAATTTAAAGCTTCTCACTTCAGAAAGCTCTCTCTTTAGCCTGCTGAAGCTAATAAGCAGCAAAACAAGTGCAGATTAAAATTAGAAATGTATCATTATGGCTTAATTGGAAATTAAATTCTGTTTAAAGGATTAACTCAAAGTTTTAAAGGCTGTATGAGAGGCAAATCCTGTTGTTAAAATCAGCCCAAAGTTTGCCAGTCAGACACATGTGAACATTTTCAGGAATGCCTTCTCCTAAGGCAGAAGCAGGAAGTGCCACAGAAAAGAATGTGCAGGTGCCTGGCGATTTTAGGCCAGCTGGGATTGATTTGGCATCCCCATTAATATGTCACTGCTATTTTCTGATCCCTCGTTCCCTAGGAACGAATTCACAGCCCAGCTCACGGTAGAAGGGTCCACACCTCAGTGAAGAAGCACTTAAATTACCATGCTCGGCAGCAGAGACCCCCGTGCCCCCTCGCCCACAGAAGCAGACTTTTCAGACCACGCAGGCAGCGCAGTGAGAAACTTTCCAGGTCAAGTGTGTTCGCTCTTCCTCCTCCGTGAGCAAGCAGGAGGAAGAAAGCCTTCAGAACTACTAATCTGGCTTCTTTCTCCAGCGTGAAATTAAACATTAAGTTAAACAAACCCTCAAGACAAGTCAGTTACTCAGTGGAATCCCAGGGGAAGTATTTTCTTCAAAGGGAGATTTCTTCCCATTCACAATCCTCATGTTGATAAGAAAAGCAAACACAGCCTTAAAAAAGAAAGATCAGTTAACTTCTATTTAATGATTCACAGTTATTGCATTTAGACTTGGTGGCAATATAGCCATTAGCTACAAATCACCTAATTAGCCACCTAACTATTAAATTAAAAAGTTCTTTACATTTGGGTTTAAGTTGCTGAGAAGTATCCAACAATCAACTAGCTGCTCTTACCACCAGAACAGTTTGGGTCCTCCTTCCCCCTCAAACTAACCCTTTTCCTGTTAATATTCTGATTTTTTTTTTCTATAAACCCATTTTTTAGAACACAACACTGGCTATCCAATCAATTTCTAAAATAAATACATTGAAGTAACTGCTCATTTATTAAAACAACTCCTCATGAAAGTTGTCTAGAATTTATTTAATTAAATGAGGGAGGACTCAGAAAGCAATAAAAGAGAACCCTGGTAAGCCAAGAAAATTTAAACGTTAGCCACAATTTCATTAATTACAGCAGGTATTCAGCTGTCAGGCCATCTCCACATCAGCAGACCCAGACACAATCTCATTAAAGCCAGAGGCTTAAAATTGATATTAATAATGAGAAGATAGAGAAAGTTATTAGCAGCAAAGAGCTTCATGAGCAACGGAGGACACAGTTTTGTAAGGCGAGCGAGCAGATCACGCCACGGGGAACGCAGTCTCGGCGCTCTGGCTAATTCTTCCCCAGGAAAGCTGAATAAACCTTCCCCTCTCCTTGCACCAGAACTCTCAGGACCTGAAAGACACCTCGTTAAAGAAGCTTAACTAGCAAAAAAGCACTGTGGGTGAGCTTGGTTTCTCTCGGATCATCCACCCTACAGATGGGCTTTTGGTAGTAGAAGGGAAACGGGAGACAAAAGCTCAAGCCCCCAAGGGGATGAGCCCAACACCAGGCTGCCTCAGCCGCGTGGTCCAACTTCACGCTGTGTTTCAGGGCTGCCTACCAAGGAGCACTGATGCCTGAGGACACCTCGTCTTTGCTCTCGTGGCGGCTGGAAGGTATGAAAATGATGAGTCAAAGCTGAAGAGAGCAGGGCCCAGCGGTTACAGCAGCCAGGCGTTTGTCTTCTCCCTGCCACCGAAGTCCTCACGACGCTGCAGGAGCAACTAAAGCCTTGTTCAGAGGCGGTTGCTTTTTCCAGATTGCTCAACACAAAATATGGGGGATCTATCAAAGGTGATAGATGGGTGTGACGGGCTCCTCCTGGACCCGTGCCGTGCATAAGGCACTTCAAAAACCTGGTGTTGCCTTCCCCTGGGGCAGCAGGTCTGTCAAACGGGACACTGCAAACACCCAGTCCTTTTATTCCAAAGCTTGCACCCCAGCTATCTTCCTACAAAAGAAGGATAATCACCTTACAAGAAAATCATAAAGATTAAATTGGTTTTGAACAAGGATTCCTGAACAGCATACAGCACGGAGAGCTTCCCCGGGGGCTTCACTTTCCTATCAGCAAACCCAAGTTGGAGCAGTGTGCTCCAAGGCCCCGGGCCACGAGCTGAACAGCACCGATAAGCCCCGATATCGAACAGCCTCCCCTACCGCTACCTGCTTCCTGCTGCTCGAGGCAGGGGGCACAAGTGAGAAATTAATTAAAGGCTATCATCCTGCTCGTGCAAAAGGGGCTGAACGAAGATCAGGAGGACTTTTGGAGCGCCTGACTGTTAAATCTATATAAAGCTTTCATAGTCGGAGCACAACTGGTAAGTGAATACTGACTGGTTTTAATCGTGCTGCTGGGTTTTTGACAGTTTATTGCAAATAATTAAAAAGACTTCCATTATTTAGATGTGCAGATTAAAACCCACCCACGCACGTTATCTAATAGCCCAATAAGTGGGTAAGGAAGAGATGGGTGTCCATGTGCAATTTTAGCCCTTCCCTTTCATTTTCCACGTAATTAAAAATTAGATGAAGAATACTAACAACATTAATTCATTTGAGCATACATGCACAGAAGCATGCGTACACGAGGAGTTGCTCCTCGATGCAAAGTACGTCCTGATGGGCAGGGGAAATAAACCATGAGATGCGAAACCACTCCTTCTAAATCGTATTTCAGAGCACCTAATGCTACCCTGCCTACCGTAGAGATGCAGTATCAGGAAATTACAGTTGAAGCTCTTTGATCAAAGACACTGATTCTCTAGAAAATGGCTTGACCACAGAGCTAGCTGAAAAATATCTTGAATTACACAGAAGTGAGCAGTCTATCAGCGCCTTAAAGCTAATGAATGCTGCGGAAATAAAAAGGGAACTCTGAAAACTGCATTCTTCTAAAAATCAGAGCACATTTAAATGCGCCTGCTGCAAAGAAGTGACACTGTTCTTTTCTTTCTGAATAATCAGCCAGGCAGGGCAACAAGGAAAAGCAAACCCGCACACACAGAGTAGCACTGGAGCGGAAAAAGCACAACCAGCTTCTTCACAGCTCCCTGGCTAATGGAGACAAGCTTCACAGATGAATTTGTCAACGAAAAAGAAAAGAGAATCCCTCGCATTTCTCTCTCCTTTGGGCTGTCACAATCAGGAAGAAACTCCATCAAGCCAGCTTTTTAAAACAACTTATTTCCTGCAGTTTCAAGTACTGATCCAAGAGCAGCAGCGGATCCAAATGCACAGCTGTTCCTCCCAGGAAGACTGGTAAAGGAAATGAAGTCTGAAGTTTAGAGGAAAGGTATAATCCACAGTGATAGCAGCTGCTCCGTCTGGGTCGCTTGGGATTTAAAATATTCCATCATCAGCTTTATAACACAGCGTCTTGCCATGTTTTGTTGAATTTTAGTATGTTTTTATTGTCATGAAAGTGAAGATTTTAACACTGGCTAGAAACAGACAAGTGCGGACAAGCAGAGCGAAAGTTTCCCTTGTTGCCTCTGCCAATCCTATTTGGCCTTATAATGCTGTTAGGATCCTAGTGCAATAGATATTGCAGAGAGAAGTACTACCAAGCCAAAACAGGAAGCCAAATGTCTACTACAAACTAAGTGAAAATTACCACGAAAAAATCCAGACATATGGTATGAACTGGATTTGAACCCAGGCTTTCAGAACTGCTACATCATTGTTTACTCTTCCATCACCATAACTGTCATTTAAGTCACTTTCAAGTATTTGTTCCATTATCACATCGACATTTTGGGACGCAAACAAAAAAAACTCTGCAGGCCAGCCCAAATATAGTCAATAATAATAAAAATTTGAGCAACAAAAAAAAAAAAAAAAAAAAAAAAAAAAGGATTTTTGCTTCTTTTTTGGGGAAAGAAATCTGTTGCAATAAACTGGAATTTAGCAGCCACAAGACAGCAACAGCTTTGTTTTTGCCACGCTGAACCAGTTCACAACAAACTCTTTGCTAGAGGCAGAGCAGCACAGGCTCAGGCTTACCGAACACACGAGACCCAGCACCACACTGATTTTTATCAGCGGACAGCTACGTACACCATCCAAGGACGGATGGTTTTCCTTTCTCAAAGGCTTTAGATATTAACAACAAAACTGGAGGTGACATTCAAAGACCAGAACCAAAGGGATTCTGCTACAGCCCGCGAGCAGCCCGGCTCAAACAACTCTGTGCAAGGGCCTGCAGGGACAGGAAGGGGAGGCAGAATCCTGCCCCTCTATCTCACGGAGCCAGAAGGAAACGGGAGCTCTCCCCAGATGTAATCAAAACCCAAACTGACCTCAGAAGGGGTTTTCACCACTAGAGTAATGAAATCCTCTAGTTAGAGGACAGGGGACAGCAAGCTAGCTAACTTCAGCTTTTATATACCTGATTAACTCAAAGGTGGCCTGATGTAACACAGGGATGCCACAATTCCAGTTGCTTACCAGTAACCGCCAGGTCTCAGAGGGGATGCTTCTTCTGGAACACCACCATGGGTCCCTTGGGGCTGCATAAAAAGCTCTTTAAAGTCCAGAATGATTCTGTGCTTTGAAGAGGAGATGAAGAATAAGCTCTCACCCCTAGTGCCTATGAGAGTGCTAGCCATTTGAGGAAGGTATTCATCTCAGTTCACTTTTGGGAATCTAAAAGTCATTTAATTTTTGCTTTATATCCAGAAAGCAAAGGACTGTGAGCAGGAGCGCTCTCTCTGTGTTTCAGGAGGCACAGTAGTTATCCTGCTGTAGGCTCTCCCTCCTCGAAAGCCCATCTGGGCCACCCGGCTGATCTGTGATGCAGGGAGCAGGCGAAAAGCAAATCTGAAAAGATTACACCCGGCCCCAGCCCCCGCAGCCGAGCAGCTCAGGTGCAAAGCGTCACTACTACAAACCAGCTTAAAACAAACTTCTCCCAACTGGTAACTGTAATACCGCTTTGCTAAAAGCATTCTAATCCAGTCAAATAAATTTCATTCATAAGAGCTGAAATATATATTGATCAGCAAAGCTTAAACAGGGATCACTTGAGTCCCTGCCAACGAGCAATCACTGCACTTTTAGCACTCCAAGAGAGCCAATTATTACTCATGAGTTCATGATGTTTTCTTCACCTTCCTGTTGAAGAGATTATTTAAGACCTCAGATCACTTAACTGGATTGTTTTGTCCTGTTATGAGTCATCTACAAATTCCAAGGCACCATTCGTGAGCTGAAACCAAGTCCCCAGATTGCCTCAGCTCCAAAACTGGGAGGAAACGGGGCCATAAAAATTACACCCATCCCAGGGCCCCCGTCCCCAGGTGTCTTCTAGAATTCATGTGAAAGTGAAAACATCTCACCTCCCTGCGTCCTGTTACTATTTAGAAACCACCCCACATCCACATTACACTCCAGAGCATAAAAACCTTTACCCTGTAAATCCAAAGAGACCAAACCAGAAAGTTTAAAAGTCTCAGAGAAAAAGCTAGGGGAGAGGGAAGAAGGTAGTATTAATGCTGGATTTCATTAAATCTATATACATATATATTTAATTTCTGTTTGATTCCAGCATAACTTCAAAGAGTGGCCCTTCCTTACACATTACCTGCATTTAACTATCTCCAGAAAACAAACTGTTATGAAGCTCTGGGTATCTCGTGGTCTGAGGGCAAGAACAAGCCTTGCAGAATTTGCCTAATGATAACAATCCAGTTCAATACGCAGGCTGTCACCCTGTGTTTAAAAACACTTGGCTATTTCTGGGGAACAAAGGTTTACTGTTTGAAACTTCGCAGTCACAACTGAGTCGCAAGTAAAAACAGGATACAGCACAAGGAGACTTAAAATAGTGACTATTCTTCAGAGTTCTGCTCTATCACCGGGCAGAGAGCCAAGCTAAGCTACAATATGAACCAAACCTGATTTGCACTGCTTTTAAAAACAAACCGGATCCCGTCTCAGTTCCCAGAGTGCCACCCTTCTTTTCTGAACGGGTCTCAGCAAGAGCAGCGCGCGTACGGCGCCGATAATCCGGTGTAATACTGCAGGGAGGACTCGTGCTCGAAACTCATTGATTATTTGATAGCAAAAAGAATTCCTTGCCTTGCTGATGCATTTAAACCTTGTGTTATGCTCAAAATCTATTTACTTTAGTGCTGATTATTATTCTAGCAGCCTACTTTAAAGGAAATACTCATTCTGAGTAGGGCAACACATCTGCTTGCTGGCTGATGGGCAACATCTCAGAGGATAAATGTGTCCAGTCTAACAAAAATGTTCCCAAATTGTACCCGCTCCTCCTAGAGAAACGTCTCGGAAAAAAAAAATGAAAAAAAAGTGGAGATGCCCTCATTAAGCAAGATAAAAATAGCTTTTATGTTCCATTTTTTATTTTTAGCGAAAGAATGAAAATTCAGTTATGTAACCCTACGAGTTTTGTAAATTAAAAGACAAACAGGGCATGTTTGGGCTCCTTGGAGTTTGTCAGCTGCAC
Organism: Netta rufina; assembly: GCF_964035555.1. Lineage (NCBI taxonomy): Eukaryota > Metazoa > Chordata > Aves > Anseriformes > Anatidae > Netta > Netta rufina. The sequence goes on along the minus strand of NC_140152.1, from coordinate 4,348,622 downwards.
CTAGCCGTGCTCAGGGAGCTGCCACGAGCTCAGCCAGCTCCATTAGAACAAGAGTGCTGCAGAACAAACCTGAGACAGCTGCTGCCGAGGCTCCTGTAGGTTCAGGGATGGATAAAACCATTTCACAACACCAAAAATTCCCCCATCCCCAAATTCACCACGAAACTTTGCAGTCCACCGATTCCTCGCGCTGCTCCTACTGCAGCACACCCTTAAGCCCTCGTATTACGGCTCAAGGAACTGCTTATAGCTCCAGCGACGGAGCTCCAGACAATCCCCCAGGTATTAAAAAAAGCCTGCCATTAGAGTCCAAATTCTTCGAATGCAGAATGCTCCTGCAATGTAATCATTGCACTGCAGAAGTGAAAAATCTAATTACAATGAGAAGGTCAATAAGGCATTCGGATGCGTGTAGGCTGGTGGAAACTTGCTCAATACGGAAGGTATTATTTTTGCTCTTCCCTCACGAGTGGAAAAACGCCGAAGAGGCCGGGGGAGAAGGGTCTCGTGGACCCAGGACTGAAAACCCACAATGAGGACAGTCACCACGTGTTGGACACACAGACAGAACGAGGGAAAAGCCATCTCCCCCTCCAATAATTTGCATGAACATGACCGACACAGGACCCCAAGAAAAGGAAAAAGGTGAAAAGGCAACGTATTAATCAGTCTCCCCTTCTGCCACAGGTTTTTCTCCCTTAAGCCAGCTTACAGGTATCAAAACACAGCGTAAGGACTCCAGAACAAGAGAGGAAGAGTCTTCTGCACCGCTACAGGATGCTGCTTCCACCACGATGAGTCCAAAGAGCACCGAGCACAAACAGCAGACATACACGTACACCTGGAGTTGAGAACCATCATCATCTGCCTGAAAACACACGGATTTGGGGAAATCAGCCCCAATTCCCTCCCTTTGAAACCTTGGCCAGGCAAGGAAAATAATTCTAACACGAGAAGTAATGGTTGGGTGTCAAAATTAACTGAAAATTCATCTGAGAGAAGTGCAGCCTGCCATCAATACGTCGTACTGGTACACGGTGACACGCAGCTGTCTTAAAAACCACGACCGAGTGATGCAGCAGGGACATCTCAGGGAGATTTTCCCAGTTTTCAAGCAAAGGGATAGGACGGACTTGCAAAAACAAGGAAAATTTGCCCGCAAAATACAGGCTTTTACACCAGGAAGGATCATCAGCGCTGCAGAATTGTTACTGCAGCCCGAGGTTGGAAGGCTGCTGCTGCATTATTTAAGACCCAGTTTTTTGTGGGTGTGTGGTGTTGTTGTTGTCTGATTGCAAAGGATTGTTCTGGTACAAGGGGAAGAATTTGCAGTTCCTGGGAAATAATTTGCAAAACAAAACTATTATCAACGCTCAGCTACAACTTTATAATTTATAAAGTAGCAATGAGATCATGTGAAAACATCGCTGGTTGACAAACACGCGCTTCTGCAAAGCTCATTTGGCTCGACAAGTGCCAGAGGAGATCTTGACAGAAATCGTATTCCTGGATATCATTTACACAGCACTAAACATCCTATGCAAATCATCTGACACAAATCAAAGCAGCATTTTAAATATTAACTCCTACACACTATCATATACGCAGATCTTAGCTAATGAGTTAATAAATACTTACAGTTTGGCTGCCACCTCTAGTTTACACCAAGCCCTTTGGGACTGCATTTTTTTTTGTTGAAACTGAAGTAGTTTCGACCAAAAGAAAAAAAAAAAGGAAGCAGCGCCGAGGTCGCAACTTCTTGCTGTCACAAAATGAACACTGCTGCAAGCTTATGTTCGCAAAAAAAATCTACCAGATTTTGACAGTTTGCTTCTTTTCACCCACTTACTCCAAGCCTGTCAGCTACCATGTCTCCTCGGCTACAAAGCAACAGCTACTGCAGCACATTTACAAGAACGCTAGGGTAAAGCTCCAGCCATCACAACTAGAAATGCTACTTGAAAAAGGAAAATATGTGTATTTTTTTTAAAAGGTAAGGTATCCCGTTTGCTGCAAAGAGCCCTGAAGTATGCTCGAGTTACAAATAGTGCATTAGGTACAAAAATATTGATGGCACACACCCTTAGGGAGTTCATGGAGATTGACAACGCTGCTGTAATTCAGCCCAAGAACACGCTCCTTGGCAATTAGAGATAAAACCCAGAAAACTAAGACAAATATTTAGCCTTTAAGCCATTTTGCTTAAATCCCCGCTTGAGAAAATATCCATTTTTTGCCAAATCAGCACTCCATTACTGCCCTGGTGCAGGTGTCCAGCAGCGCTCAGTGGCTTCTTACCGTGCGTCGAGCAAGAGCTGGAGGCTGCAGGGCTGGAGCTCACCTCGAAGCCTGGGCTCATCGCTTGGTTTAACTTGGGTCTGCTGCCTACCAGGCCAGTAAGGGAATCCTAACTGAAGCCATTGGCATCAATAAATCAATCAGAAACCAGGAAGCAAGTTGGTAGAACTTGATGAACTGCAGGTTAAAGCAGGCGCCTCCCCAGTTATCGCAGGGAATCCACAATGGTCAGAGAAGTAAAACGAAGTTTGCACAGTAGAAAAAAATTCAAGTGAAACTAAAGACGGTTTGCACCCAGACCAAATGAGTGCTGCAAGCAGGTTTCAGTGCAACCTATTCCTGAAAAATGCTTGAGGGATTCCTGAGGGACAGGTCTGTGGTCCACTCCCCGAAGCTTACTGGGGACAATGCTCATCCTCTGCCACTCTACGGATGCCAGCAGGTAACGCAGGTTAACACAGAATCAACTCCTGCTAACCAAACTTTTTGCTCCTGTAGGTTTGCAACTCTTGCCTTTGCCACTATGCCTCAAAGCCATCAACACTTCGTACCTCTACTTGTAAATACAAGACATAAAAAAAATTAAAAATCAGTACCCAGCCCTAAAACTGCTCAGGATCTTAACTGTGAGCAGAGCTCACCTCTGCAAGAACAGCTCTGCGGGTGTGTAATTCACTCGGAGGAAAACCCCAAATCACCCTCAAATAGCTGGGAGAGCTGGCTGCACGTAGCTCTGAGAACACGTTCTTACAAAGTTCTTACAAAACTCCTTACAAATCCGTTCACGCTCTTACAGAATTTCCACAAATGCAAATTTCTGCAAATATTCTCCAGGGCTGAAGCTAAAGACAGCTCCGAACTGCAGCACGCCGAGCAGAGCTCCACCCGTTCACCCGGTGAGCTCCCAACAAGGCAGTGCCAGGCATCAGCTGCACGCTCACAGCCCCACGTGCCCGCGGACCGTCCCTACCTCTGCCAGATCCTCAGAGCAGAAGGAGCTGGCCGCTGCGCAGAAAGGTTCCGTCTGCGAGCAGCCGTAACGCACATTAATGATGAATAATCAAAAAGTTGTCATCTCCTTCGAAAAAATAACACAACAAGCCCCCGACGTGGTTTACCAGCAGCGATACTATGCTGCTACAAGCACACGAGCTGGGCAGCGTGGCACATCAGAGGCGACTCGCTGTGTTTACCTTGGACAGCTCAGGCCGGCTGCAGGAGTACAGAGCCCCTTTGTGTCCCCGCGGGGAGCTCAGCTTTACCTTTTCACCCATTTTCACTCTGATTCCTGTGCAGAACTACCGAGGCCTCATCGCCATTTCAGGACACGTGGTTGAGACCGGCAGCACCCCGGGGTGGGCTGTTGGGGGACACCCCCGCGCCCCATTTCTTCCTCCGGACACGGCGGGCGCAGGGGCAGCAGCGACAAAAAAGCAGCACACAGAGCTCCAAGTCCAACATTTCTGTTTCAAGAGGAACTCCCAACACGACTGGCTTGCACAAAACTACTTCCAGCTGAAAGCGCTGAGCTCGGAGGGCTGAGAACTAATTTGATGCATTTCTTTAATATCTTTCAGTCGTATGAAAATGCCGTTAGGCAGCCAGGAATTTCTTTTTTTTTTTTTTTTTAATCAAATTATTAAACAAAAACATCCTGAAGACATCAGGAATCACTGTGACACCGTCTCACCATCGTTAGCGTTTATCATTTTTAAAACTGCAGATTAACGACCCCGATGTAAGTAAGCTTTTAAATACTGTTTTGCATACTAGCTGCATCTAATGAAGATCTATGGATTTTGATCTCTGCTGCAGCAAGCAGCTGCAGGTAAACAAATAACTGCCTCACACTTAAGTATTAATTTTATTAGAGGTGTGTGCCTTTGTGCACGTATGAATACAAACTAGGGGTTATTTTACTCTATTTTCTTTTTATTTCACTGCAGCCAAATGGCTACCAATGGAGAGCTACGCCACTACATTCCATTTAAGCTTGAAATAAACACTTAAAACTGGACCTTTATAGTAAAAATATTCAGGTTTAAAGTATTTTAAATGTGAATGTGAAATACTTTTCACTTCACAAAGTTTTCAATACCTTGAAAAGCAACACAGGCACCCACAACTTCTGATGCCACCTAAAACGACGCAGAGAGCCCCTGCCACAGCACCACCACAGACCGACAAGGCGCTGAGCTAAGGACTTGGCAGCAGAGAAAATTAATTTTGCATGACTGAGGAATATTGGCTATTACCAGAGGTCTTCTTCTGAGAGATGCCATAAGCAGGAGCTCACTGAAACACCCTCCCCGAGTTGCCTGCACAGGGGCCACGTGGATGTGGCAGGTGTGTAAGCAGCGCTGGAGTTTTGTGGAAAGCTTCCCAACATCATCGCTCACCTCATTTCTTTTCCTCCCCGTTTTCACTGCAGGACCATCACTGTCAGCCCAGCGCTCCAGCTTTTGGGGTTTAGGGCTTTTGGGGGGGGGTCTTCTTTTTAAGGTAACACTGCAAAGTCCATAAGAGGGAGCTCAAACACAGCTCCAGCTGAAATCCCTCAAAAGTAAGTGACTTTAACAACGTGTATTTTAAATAAATAAATAGGTAATCAGCCCTGGGGAGCCGAGAATGTTTCTGACCGACCAAGAGCTGCCTCCACAATGCAGGTGACAAGCTTTAAAAACTTCAGTCCTTCAAACGCCATTTGAAGAGCCCAGCACTACCTGTGTCATCTCGCTCATTATTGTTTTGTTAATTGCAATTTTAAAAGGCAGCAGCGATCAGCACCGGGCTGCGTTACAACAGAAACTGAGAGTAGGCCCTGGTAAACAACTCATCCCCAAGGCAGAAATCAGTGCGGTTCTAGAATTTCACGCTTTACATGAAGAAAAAAAAAAAAAAAAAGGAGAGGAGCAGAACCACAAGCAAAATACCGGAGTCACACAGAACAAACTCCCCCTCTCCTCACCCACTTTGTTACTATGGGACTGGCAGAAATCTCTGGATTATAAACACGAAGGTCCCACTCACAAGACAATTAAGCAGATCCAGTGCTTCTATCAGCCACCCACCTCCAAGGCTCTTTGCAAGCTCTGCGTCTCCCAGAACAGCTAAAACGCGTTTTGCATCGGGCAGCTGCAAGCCAGGACTCTGCTGCTCCTGAAAATTGGGGGATGCTTTGGAAGCCAAAGCGATTTCATTTGCAAAGGGATTATTTTTTTTTGTCAACTGCAATACACAAGTAAAGGGTGAACATCACACGCTGCTTTGTCCTGGGTGAAAAAAAAATCATATAACATAAAAATCTCAGGTGGGCTGAGCAGCAAAAATAGGTGAAAGATTAAGAGGTCCCAAAGCAGGCTCAGGGACTGCATGGGAACGCACCAGAAATGGTGGAACGGTAGTTCCCTGCCTCTGCTGTGACCAGTAACTAACAATAAAAGAGACGAGATGGTAAACATTGCAAAAAGACAATTACTAATAATGAAAAGGCAGCAGAAATTTTGGGCTGCTTCCACAAACTGAGTAACGCATTTTCGAACTGACAGCGAAGCGCTGGTTGCCAAATGAAAATGAGAGCAAACGGCAAAGTTGTGCTTAACCCCTTTTTGCTTTTATACTGTATTTTAAACACCGATGAAATCATGGAATTTAGAAGAAAAAGTCTACAAAGGAGACATTTTACTCAGCTGTTTGGTCAGTGTTTCCATCACTTCAGTACCCAGAATCCTCAGACAAACTTATTCAGCTTGGGTCCTTTTCTCAATACCGGGTTCTTGAAAATAAAATAGGTTTGCAGATGCAAACCCTGGACTAGGAACGCTCAGATCTGGGAGAAACCAAACTGGGATCCTTACCTACGGCCATCCTTATCTCGCAGAAGGAAGATGCCAAATGTAAGAGCTACCTGAAGGACCATCTCTAATTGCAGGCTTCAAGAACTCTCTCGAGAATATCCAGCTCTCCGGTGGTAGCCAGGTACTGGCCACCAAAAGGCAAAAAAATAAAATCAGGGCACGGAGCTACGCAGGCACAACAGAGGCTCAAGGAACAAGAAGAGTCCAGTGACTGCCAACATCTCTAACCTGTCCTCGCCATGCTCTCAGCTGACTCCAGCAGCAGCTCCAGCATGGCATCCTGCGTGAGACATCAACAAACAGTTCAGCACGCGCAGCTCCGACCCGCACCTTCCCGCGCCGGGGCTGACAGCAGCAGCGTGCCTTTGTTTTACACCTGAGCAGCAGCAGCATCGATTCCAAACAAATATTGACTCTATCCTGACACAGGTTTTCCTGCGAACCCAAACTGTGCGCTCTCTTGTTCCCCTGCAGCCGCAAACAAGGCTGTAAATTTCCCTTCAACAGTTAAAAAGAGAAACGAAAGCGTCGACACGAGCAGGTGAGACGAGAACGGCGCAGAAAAGCTGGGATACCCGGGGATGTGAACCAGAAAACGCTGCCTGTGCTTGGCAAACGCCTCCCCTCTGCCGTTAGCTCTCTGCGGAGCCGCCAGGAGCCACGGAGGGATCGGAAGGGCCCAGGAGGGACAGGAGGTGACACTGGGTCCTGCAGCTCCCCGGGGTGCTGAGGGCCCGGGGATGCTCCAGCAGCCTTGGGGGCAGGCAAGGCTTAGGGCCGCGGTGTGGGGGCGAGCAGAGGGACCCCCCCCAGAGCCAGGCCTGGGAAGGGGTGAGGGATGGGGACAGTCCCCTCAGAGCCCCCCTAAAAACCAGGCCTGGCAAGGGGTGAGGGACACGAAGGCCCACATTAGAGCCCCCCTCAGAGCCGGGCCTGCCAAAGGGAAGGGATGGAGACCCCCCCTCAAAGCCAGGCCTGTCCCAGGGCCCCCCCCCCCAGCTCCCTCAGAACCAGGCCTGGCAAGGAGCGAGGGATGGGGACCCCCCCCTTAGAGCCAGGCCTGGAAACGGCTGAGGGATGGGGACCTCCCCACACCCAGACAGGGCCCTAGAAAGGGGCGAGGGGGCCTTAACCCACCCCCCCCATCCTCCCCCCCCCCAAAACACCCCACGCAGGCCCCGACCGGGCCCTGCCGCACCTCGCAGCCCCCCTTCAGCCCCCCCCCGGTCCCTCACGACCCCCTCCCAGCCCCCCCCAGCCCCTTTCCATGCGGATGGGGGCTGTGTGGGGGGGTGGGGGGGGCGCTGCCCCCCGCCCCGACCCGAGGCCTCCTCCCGCCCCCACCAGGGGGCGCTGCCCCCGCCCCGCCCGCAGCCGCTGCCCCCGGCCCGGGGAACGAGGGGGGGGGGGGGGGGGGGGGGGGGGGGGCGAAGCTCCGTGAGGAGAATGAGGGAGACAAGGTGCGGGGGGGGGGGGGGGGCGCCGCCCTTCCTCCCCCCCTCCCCCTCCTCATCCTCCTCCTCATCCTCCTCACCCCCTCCCCTCCGCCCTCCCTTCAGCACCGTCACCACAGAGGGGCCCCCTCAGCGCCTCAGCGCGCGCGCCCCCCCCCCCCCCACCTCTCACCCCCCCCCCCCCATTTTCGGGGGCTCGTCCTCACCCGGTGGGCGCGGGTGAGGCTCAGGTCCTTCATGACCTCCTCGAAGGCCGCCGTCTCCTCGGCCTGCTTCTGGTTGTGGAGGGCGATCTTCTCGCTGAATTTCCGCGGGTTGTTCGACGCCGCCATCTTCCCCCGTCCGCATCCCCCTCCCCGCGCCGGACGGGAGGGGGGGGGGGGGGGAGGGGGGAGGGAGGAGGCGTGGGGCGCATGCGCGGCGCGGCGCGTGCGGAGGGAGGGGAGGGGGGAGCGGCGCGCACGGCGCCTGCGCGGAGCGGGGAGGGAGGGGGCGGTGAGGGGGCGGCGGGGCGCGTGCGCGGGGAGGGAGGGAGGGGGAGGGGGGAGCGCGGCGCGTGCGCGGAGGGGTGGGAGGGAGGGGAGGGGGGAGAGGGGCGCATGCGCGGTGAGGTCGCGTTCGCGCCTCAGGGAAGGGTTAGGGGGGTGGGGGGGGGGGTGAGGGAAAGGTGGCCCCGTGTCGGTCCGCGGGTGGGGGGATCCTGAAGTGAGGAAGAAATTGGGAATTTTGGACGCGCCATGTGGTTTTTAAGCAATAAAATGAAAATCTGTAGCTCACGTTTTCTGTCATAAATTACCGAGGGGGTGCTCGGGTCTTCCCGCCTTGAGAAAACGGAGGCAGAATTGCCTGAGTGAAGCAGTTCTCAGAGCATCCCATACCAGGAACAACCCCGCTGGGTTCCAAACAGGATTCCCATCCCCTCTTCACAGAATCCCAGAATTATTAAGGTTGGAAAACACCTCCAAGATCATCTGGTCCAACCATCCATCACCCAACCACCAATGTCAACCACTAAACCGTGTCCCTAAGCACCATGTCCAAACACCCTCAGGTCTGCCTTCCCATGCTCAGATGCAGCAGCGTGTGAAAAAGGGGAAAACATAAAAAATAAAAACCTCCAAATTCATTAGCAAGTCTTTTAGGATGAGCAACAGTTCCTCCAGTAATCACTGCCTCATGGAGGCTACAATAGGTGAAGCCAGAAGAGAAGCCAGAGCTGTGCAGTGGATGTGTGGTACTGAGACACCAAGTGAAAGTACTATTTCTGGTAAAGGTTTAGGAATCATCAAAGGCTGATGTTTTTGTGGACCGTTTAGGTGTGATGTACAGCCAAGCAGAAGATGCTACTGCAGTTCTGAACTGCACAAATGGGCGCATCCTTCCCCCGCAAGCGCGTTTTCCCTGCCAAATTCCTCCCAGCACACCCAGCTCCACCAGCTGCCCTGCCCCATGGCATGAACCCCAACTCCACACCGCCAGCACCGGGTTTATTTCCCCGCCAAGGAGTCAAGGCCTCGGCCAGCAGCGGCATTTCTGGCAGGAGGACAGGAGCACAAGCAGCGATGACCCCGTCGGGCTGGGAGCAGGCAGTTCCAGGAGCACGGCCGTTTCGAAACACAGAACACGAGCTTAGGCTGCTAAGCCATTGATTCCAGCTGTGTTAACATCCAACTGGTGCAAAGTACTGTGATATGCGAGACACACGCATTAAGTGGTAATAAATCCTGAAGATACCGTTTCCCAACGCCCACGCGCTGCCCTTTACACTTTTTTTTTTTTTTTTTTTTTTTTAATGAAGCAATGGAGATAAAGTGGGCACTCCCCTTTTTTTGGTGCATCGCTCTGCCCCTGAACAGCACCTACCCCTGTAACCCAACCCTGTAATGGCTGAGCTATGGGAGCAAAGCAATTAGACATCGCTCTCACTTCCACTCTCGACCACCTCTGTGGCCTTGTTTTAGTCAGGTTACCCGTCACTGATAAGCGCTTCCTGCCCACGTAAAAATAAGAGATTATAATTCTCCACCACTACAGTTGGAGATGGATGGATGGAACTCAATTCAGCAACTGTCAGGAGAAGTTTTAGCAGCAAAGTCACGTCCTACCCTCAACGCTAGTTGCCAGCTTGCACTTAAGAGTTTATAACGTGGTATGAGATAGCATCGCAGAAAGCAGAGCTGGGACTTCAAAGACCATTGAGGCCATTCCCTTGCAGGATCAGCCGTACCCGTGCCATTCCTGACAGATGTTAGTCTAACCCGTTCCTGTATTTTTGACCAGGCATAAACAGCCAGCACTCACAATCAGATAAATACCCTCTAGCTGCGTACATGAACAGCACATGACCTGCGAAATTGGACTGTCACGCTAAAAGCATACACACCTTCAGCTTTAGCACTAAGACACCTATTATCCAGCATGCTTTTGCTTGAGAAGCAAGATGACGATAAGTAATTTGTTGAGTTGTACGGGATTTAATACTATAGGTGGTCATATCAAGCATCTACAGACCCAGCTGTTGCTGGGCCTGTTTTAGCACCAAAAGATTAAGTGCCTAAGATGAAACTTGATAAATTTTCCCCTCTTGGATCTCTCAAGATTGAAGAGAGTGAAATCTCCCCTCTGACGGCTACTCTGGCTCTTGGTTCGCAGGGAAGGAACGCAGATGGCCAGGGAGGCGGGGGGGTTACGACTTCCTCCCTTCGGAAGACTCCCTTTTCGTATTGTTTCGCCTGTGCAGCTTTATCAGATTGAATTCCATTGTGCAACTTGGACCCTGCTTCTGATCTGAAAGTCTCCGATTTTAAAACAGTTTGCGTAACAAACTTCTCTTTAATGCAACACTTGTGTTTGCTGAGTCGCTTCTGGAATTTCTCACCCACTCACAGCTCCTCGTTTTGGGGTGTGGGTGGATCTGAATGGCTGCTAAGTGCATGACCTAGCAGACAATGTAAATCTTGACTGCATTAAGGCATTGGCAAGGAGACATTTCAGATTGGTGCCAGGTTTCCTTCTTCCTCCACTGAAGGAGATATGCCATGGCTTTGACAAAATGATGAGCTCATACCATAAGTATTATTTATGTCTCCTGCCGTCTTCACCTTGAGCACATATGGGGCCATGTGAGAACAACTTGATCTCACTAGAAAGCTGTGATGGGATCCCTTGAGACAGCAGTTCCTTCTCCCCCAGCCTTCCAGACGTGTTATGAAAAAGTTTCTTATAAGGGAGAATCAGAGCTTTGCTCTGAAGCAAACAAAGAGTCATCAGAGGACCGGGGTGTTGTGCTCACATCTGCTTTTGTTGCAAACAACTCCTTACTGAGCAACCTGCAGCTTCTTCGAGCAGATGCAGCCGAGAGCAAGCGGGTAGCAGGGAGGAGGGTTTGTTTACTTAGCACTTGTTTGTTATCCTCTGGATCCTTCGGAATTGCTCTGGCAGATGAGATCCAGCTACTTCCATATTCTCCCTTGGAGGCTTCAGAGGAAGGTGTGAGGCTGAAAAAACTTCCACAACAGCAGACAGCAGGAGACTGTGCCGTGATCGACAAATAAGCTGAACTTTTTTTTTGCTTACAGACACAAAGATTTTGATCTCTCACACTTCCTACTTAATGTTCCTGTTGATGTTCCCATTATCCTCAGGGAAGAATATCCTGTGAAATCCACAGAGTCCTGAGTTCCAATGCTATTTTGAACCGAGCTCCGAATTGTGCTTACAGGGGGAGAACATTTTCTTGTTTCACCTGGAATTTCTGCACGTTTCTTTAATTTAAGAAGTCCTTGCTTCCCGAGGGCAAATAAAAGCACCTGAATTACCCTCTCTACACCATTCATCAAACCTGATGGGCAGCCCAAGCAAACCAACTCACAGACCTGCACAGAGCACCACAATTCCCCCATCCTGCCACTGCCATCCTTCCCATTTAGCTTCTTCACTGTTGCCCGTAATTTCTGAAATTACAGCAAGAAAGCAAACACCGACTGCTGCAAGATATTATTCTCATTTCTACGAGTCTTATGTTCTGGTGCTCTGTAATACTTTGGCAGCCCAACAGAGGATTCTGTTACAGTTATTTTTCCCAGAATCGAGGCTTGGCTTCACGCCACGCTGAAGCAAGAAGTATTCCCATGATGCTGAGGTGATGGGGTGAGCTGGGAAAGCGCGTGCCACTTTCCGTCTTCCCAAAGATAACCCTCGAAGAGTGGGCAAAGCTTCCCGTGCAGGTATTTTTCGCAATCAGCACTAAAAGGTGAGGCACCGGTGAGAACCAGGCACTTTATTGAAGCAAACAGGAAAGCGGGAAGTCCTTTTTACCACTAAGAGATCACACCACTGCAATCAAATGGCAGATCAGACACAGCAACATGTCAGAGAGCGACATGTTTCCTTCCACAGCCTTCTGTCGAGGCAAAGTTCAGGCAATTTGGTGATGTTCTATGTATAAAGCTGCAGAAATAAATTATTTTTAAATCTCACGGTTTGGCTTCGGAGACATATGCAAAAAGGGTCATAAGCAATGGAGTTCAAATCCCGACTTCTTCGCAGAAGTTTCCTGAGCACTCGTATTATAAAACGGGGTAGGCACCAACCATGTGCATGGAGCTGCACAAGGATCAGGCTTGTCCTGCTCTCTCCTGCTACTTTCAAGCAGAAGTATAATCCTATTAACCACTGGCTTCAAATGTGGCTAATAGGCTCCACGTAGTTAACTACCTGCCTACTCCTCGGTGGAAAAGCAGCCCCTGCTATTTCCTTGCCTTAGGACAGATGTTTACCTTCAAACCAAAGGCTCAACTTACACATTTTTATGCTGAAGGTATTAAAAAAAAAAATAAGATCTAAGGGTGAAAGAGAATCTGTTTGCAGGAACGGGTAATTTCTGCATAAAAACCCAATGACCAGTTAGGCAAACACGCCAGCCAAACTCTGGCACCTCCCAGCGTCACTCGTTTCAGTCTCAGTCAAGCAGGAGCATTACAAAAAGTCAATTCCTCAGCAGGTGACTAAGCAACCGCCACAGCAGTCCCATTTTGCTGCCTTTTGTGGCTGAGCTGTTCTCTTTGCCCTACACATTCCAGTTTCACTCACGCACCGAATGAACAAGGTGTGCAAAAGCAACACAGGCTGTTCTACGGGGACTGCTTTCCTGGGACAGGGGCAGCAGAATGTCATAACTAAGAAGTTCCTTCTGTGTTGCAGCCGTGCTTGCAAACTGTTTTGTAGCCACAAAGCCATAGAGCTCGCTTTCTCCTTCCCTCCCTCTTCCTGCCTCTGAAGCAAAACAAGCCACACCGATAAACTTGCCTGCTGGGACAGTCCCAGGGAGGAGAGATGAATTTTTGTTTTTCAGGGAAGTCACATTCCTACCCTGGCAGGTTTCTGCTGCGAAGTCTGTAGTGCAGATCTGGTCACCGACCGTGGGCATTTGAGGGCTGCAATCTGCAAAGCACATCAGTGCGTGGCAACCTTCAACGTGTGGTTTTGCCCGATTTCAGCAAAATAGTTACAGATCCATCTAACAGCAGACTCTGCACTGGACTGGAACACCAGCTGAAGTGTTTTACGGCACAGGGTGTCTTGTGCTACTCACAAGCCTCCCTGGCTTTGCAGATGAATGCTGCTTGCCTTCAAAACAGAGCATTTCTAAGAAGTTCCTTTTGTTCCTCTTGGATAGCAGCAGCAGGTCGTTCACTCGAACTCTAATTGCTGTGCTGCAGAATCCTCAAAAGGAATGTAAAAAAGTGGTTTTTGTTGTGAAACTGGGAGGTTCTCAACTGCAAGCTGTAAGCCTTCAGCTGAAAACCTGCCCAACGTCTGGCCCGGGATCAAGGTTTGCTTTTATGGTCGTTCATGCCCTGGTACAATGGGTGGACATGTTTCTAGATTAATATTACCAACAGAGGCAGGGACAGCAGGGTTCCCTTCCTTCCTCCTCTTACCCTGGTGTAACTGCAACAACTGCAGTCTGAAAGAACACAGCAGTAATTCAGAAAGACTCAGATACCTCAAGGAAAAGCCTCAAGCACAGCGTGGCCCCACAGAAAGCAGAGGAACTCTTACACCTGTCCCAGGCTGCACAGCTCGTGAGCACTTGGGGAGCAACTCTACTCCTCCGAGCACTAAACCTGACCCCCCCCTTCCATGGCACACGCTTTGATTTTCTTCCTAGGAAACAGCAAGTACATGCTTTTGGCATAAGAGATCCCCGAAGTGTGCAAAATTAAGGTCCAGACACGCTAACTGCACCACGGGGCAAATTTCTCTCTTCCAAGCCTCGGCGAAATTCATACATTCCTTCTAAATCCAGTCGTGAACCACTGTCCTCGAGGCACTCGTACTGAATGCAAGTATTGATGGTGCCGAGCAGTAAATCTGCGCCCATAAGGAGGATCACATGTTTAAACAAGACCCCAGGCCACAGGGAGGAGAAAAGGGGGGGAAAAAAGGATGCGGCGCACTTAAAGCGTGTAATTGCAGACTTTGTAGGGAGACACAGATTAGCAGTCTGATTAGAACCACCAGATAACCGTATGTAAAATAGTTTCGTTTTTTGTACTTTTTCAAAGCGTTGTGACCGGAAGATACAGATCAAAAATGTTCAACTCATCTAAAAGGATAAATTCTGCTTTAGGTACTGCAGTGTTAATGTAGTGCAACTCCAGTGACTTCAAAGGGATTGCTCCAGATTTAAAGCAGTGTAGCCAGAAGCAGGCTGGCTGGTAGCCTGCATAAACAAGCAAAAAAGATTTTCATTTTTTAAGAAGCCATATAAAATAGTTCTAGCTAATTATGTGACAGGGGCCTTGGTGTGAAATAGCAACTGCAAAGCCTCGGGGATCAAGCCAGGAACCTTTGATTTGCTCTCTACCGCTTATAAAACCTTCTGAAAACTTTTGCTCTAACAGCTTTTTTACTTTCCATTGCAAACTGCACACACTACCCCGATGCTGCCCTCCCGGAGGCCCCGACCGCTGCTCTGCTCTGAATCTTCACCCTTTCTCTTACAATCTGAGGCTAATTTCAGGTTGTGCAGCTAAACCAGCAGCTGTCTCCAAGCAGAAAGCCCATTTCGTGTTCATCTCATGGCACATTCAATGCTGGAGCAGCTGAAATCAGGACAGTCCCGCAAATAAAGTTTCAAACTTCTCTCTGAAGCTCCCTGAAGTTGAAATATTAAACTGGAAAGCACCGAACTTGTGTTTCTGAAACTCAGTTATTAGTTTGGAACGAGAAACAAAAGTTCTGGAGTCTGTGGGCTGACACTGTGCCTACTCAGTATTAAAATGCAGAGTGGAATCTAAGCTGTCTCTGCAAAAAATAACTATAAGTGAGAAATTATGCACGTTATAATATCATATACATGCTCCCAGGTGAAATTCAAGAGAGCTGAGCCCTCCTAGGAAGGCACTGCTAGCCAGCTCTGCTCCCTCACTCGCCTGACATGCCAACACACCCAGACTAGACTGTAAATTTATTCAACCACATTAACTTTTCCTGGTCCTTAAGTCGCAAGTGATGAAATCTCATTCATTTATGCAAGCAACTGGAAGATTTATTGTAAATAAAGTTCTGCACATTACACAACTGGCTAAAAATCATAATTAGAGTTGCACTGGGAAACATGTTTTATTTATTCTGACAGTAGTCTGGCTTCAATAATCATAGCATGATAAATGTCCCTGAAGTTTGCAGACTTTCAGCAACTACAGACCTTATCACAGACGTTGAAGTGGAAACATCTGAATAGGTTTGATGTGGCTTACAAGAGGTCCTGTGCAGTTCTGTTGCATAGCATCATTTTACATCAGCACCAGGCTACCGAGAGCTAGTGGGAGTGTCCTCGGTCGTTGTAAATCAAAGAAATGAAATTTTCTGCGGGTAGTAAACTTCCAAGACCTCCAGACAACAGCGAGGACGCGTCTGCATGAATTAGCAAGGTTCTAGGATAGGGAGAAATGACAGTCGGATTGCTGAGCCGACAGACCCTCTGGAAAAGGGTCAACGACACCATTAATAGGATGCAGACATTCCCAATCTCTAGCTGTTCTGCGCCCTGCCAAGAGTTCTAGTGCTTTCTTCCTTTATAGTTTTAAGTACAATTTCAGGCCCATAAAACATCAGAGAAGACAGAAGCTATTATCCCGGCCCTGACAGGAGTCCCTAATGGGACATGCATACTCTGCAAATACCTAGAACTAATGACGCTGTGCTTTTACTGTTCCCCATCTGTTCAAGGGTATTTTAAAATGTACCAAATCAGGTTTACCCTGATAACATTTATTGCTGCTCTGAGACTAATAAATGGCTCTGAGTGCAATCAAACATTTATCTGGCTTGGTTCATTCTTCAGAAAGAGCGGAGCCCAGTCCACTTGCTCCTCATGCAGGGCATCTTCTGAAGCATTTTCTCCAACCCAGCCACACAGCACGATCACTCTGATATTTATGAAGACCCTGATCTAGCTGTCAAGTTGGTTCAATACGAAGAATCCAACCAGTTTATTTGCAGAATAATGGTTATGTACAGAATGGCTCAGAGCCACAGCTACGTACTTCAAAGGAGTAACACAAACTTTATTGTCAATATGGATGATACGCACTCTCACAAATACTTTAGCCTGTCTCTGCTAAATTTAGAACAGTTAGAAGACATCTAGCTCACGTTATGGAAAATAATTACTTCTATTGCCATGAAAAGAACATTCCAGTAACAAGGTGGTGCACAGCAGCGCTTCGTTGTAGGTCTCACTGAGAGGATCTGGAAACCTTTCCCAGCACCTGCTCTGCAGTTCCTGGGAATGGGAGTGCAGGCAAGTTTGCTGCACAGCAAGCAGCAGTTGGTTTGCTTATTAAATACAGTTTCAGAATGGCTTTGTGTATCCTTGGTCTACAAAGCCATCATTCCGATGTGCATGAATACAGAGGTTATGTTTGTTTTTGCAAGGCTGGCACTAAAAGTGAGACCAAGCATGCTTTTTCATTTTTTTTTCAAGGATTTTTCTTCCCTTTTTTTCCCTCCCTTTAATCTTCTCCCTCCCCACCACACGTACACGTACCTTAGAAGCTTGGAGTGAAAAAAAAAGCCCAAGTTCCTTCTGAAGAGATGCCAGCTATGGTCATCACGCGGGTTCTCCAGTCATCTGCTGCGGTGTGGCCTGTGAGCACTAAAGCTGCACGTTCAGAAAAACTCCGTTATTAGAGAAGACACAAACCAGCAATTGCTGCCATAGAAATACTATTGGTAGGAGGGCTTAAATAAAACAGGGAAGAATCCCTGAGTATTTTAGGGAGGCAACAATGGGGGAAAAAGCACACTCAAATGAGGATTAATTGTGTTCTGCAACTGGGAAAGCAAGTAACCTTCCATTTATTATGAAGCTAAGAAAGTAGCCTTCTCATAAGCATATGCAAGCATTAAAATAAAAAAGGTCTGGAACTTTGAAGCTCGTGTTGAGTTACATTTCATCCTTTCAAAATCTGCTTGTTATCTGCCAAGACCGTTTTTCAGTGTTTCTAGCTTCTATGCCAGTCCAAATGAACAGAGAATGGAGTAAATTATCTGCGTAAGAGCTAGAAAGCAGAGCTTGCCCACTTGACTTCAGCATACTATACAACAACAAGCACTTTTCATCAATTTATTATTGGCAAACCAGCAAATAGATAGAAACAGATGAAACTATGCACCATTTTAACCAAAATTTAGAACGCAGAGCTTAACTGAGGAGCGCGTGCCCTCACCGTATCATACCCAAAGGTGCTTTGATTTAATTATTAGAGAAAAATATCTTTCAGTGAATCTGAGGTATGGAGTTCATGCTTTACACAGACCTGATGAATGATTCATCTGCAAAACAGACATTATATATTGTCTCTAAAGGTTACAGCAGAGCATTTATTTAACAGCAGAATGCAACAGTGTCTCTAAAAAGAAGGCTGCATACATCAAAATCAAACTTATACAGATACAAAACAAAGCCCTTAAAACAGAATACCTGATAAAAGGAGAGACTTTCAGTTCATTAATCAGTCAAATTAATTAGAAAAATGGCTTGGAGGAAAGGAAAGTTCAGGAAGTAACAGTATTCTGTGCAGTAAACACAGATTGTACAAAAACGACGGAGCCACCTTAACATGAATCTCTTAATTTAAAATACTCACTGGCAACAAAACACATTCCACTTGGACTTTCATCATGTCGTGATACCCAGAATCTTATTTACAAGTCAAGGGAGAAAACCTTCAAGCACGTGAGCAAGTAGCACCCACCTCCTTTCCTGTGCAAAGAGAGTTTGGATGATGTGTGCAGGTGAGACGATCCGAAAGGCGAAGGCAGCGGGGCCCCAGAACAGAAACCCTGGGTGCTCCCTGCTTCAGCCCGGATGAACAGCTGCTGAGCTCTTATTGCCAGTGAAGCCAACCGAGTCGTTGGCAGTGCTAAAAAAATCATGCCCATTTACACGTAATCAAGTTATCGACATGGCTTTATAGTGCTGCGGACGCCCCAATTTAGGGAGAATTTCTGGACAGGAATATCATGCTGCTGCCTGGAGGGGGTGAGGAGGGGGTCTGGAAGTGCAGTGTCCGAACAACGAAGAACCGATGGAGACCAGAGGTGTGCAGGGAGAAGCATTCCCCCTTTGGAGGGGGTGAAAGAAAGCGAGTCACCTTTGAAAAGCAAGAATATGCTCTTGGAATCCAAGCACCTGAGCTCTTCCGGCTCCCACTGTCCCTTTATTGCTTCTGGAGGTCAGTATGTTATACAGGTTTTGGTTTTTGTTTGCTAGAAAACAACAGATTGACGTAACGATGATGTTTGGAGCGATTGATAAAAATCACACCTGAACTCTTTTAAACATACCACAGTACTGAGTTACTCCTGAGCTGTCAGTGTTTGCAGCGTGTAACATTGTTCAAAATATGGAAAGTTGGCAAAATGCACTCCCCCCCCACCCGCTTTCAGAAAATGAAAAAAAAAAAAGAGAGAAAAGCTTTTTCCAGCTGTAACATCTGTTAAGTCTAACTAGCTGACAAGTGCTTCTGATGAAGCACGCTTGCCAGAACACTACACAAGAGGAGGAGGGACTTTATGGAGGAGGGAACGCAAGCTATTTTTCTCTTTCCCTCATCCACAAAATGCACAATACCATTTGCAAACAACAAGGAAACAACACGGCATCCTGGTAACATGCAACACGGGCTGATTTCGCAGGCCGACGCAGCCACACGTAGTTATCTCTGGGTCGTTACCTGTGGCAGGATCACGGGAGCACACGCTATCCCAGCGAAAGACTCTGGAAAATGCAGGTCTCTTTCCCACTCATCAGTTTCTGTGTTGTACACCTGCACAATGCTCGTGACATTGTTCAGATGCCAGTTGTACCCTCCTACGATGTAAATCTTTTTTTCTAGTAAACAACAGCCAGCTTCCGACTGGCCCGCGCGCATAGGGCTCACCGTTGTCCACTGGTCTGTTTCAGGCACGTAATATTCCACGGCCAAAACATCGAAACAACGGTCAACGTGGTCCATGCGGCCTCCCAGAGCATAAATCCTATTATTTGCACTCACCATGGCATGCAGGACTCTGGGTTCGTTCATGGGGGTTTTAAACTCCCACTGATCCACGGCCGGGTCGTAACAGTGCAGGGCTTTTTTGTCTTCCACCGAAATCCCGTACCCACCCGAGATGTACAATTTGTCTCCTACCGTGGCTCCAGCGTGCCCCCACGTCCTGCGCTTCAGGGAGCACACGTAAGTCCACTCGTTATTTTTGGGGCAATACTTCTCCACGGAGGCCAAGCTCCCCGAGCGGTTCCTCCCGCCGGTGGCGTACACCATGCCGTGGAGGACGTTCAGCTGGAACTGGATCCTGCTCTCCTGCATGGCCTGGATACGCAGCCACTGGTTGAGGTGTGGATCGTACCTGTAGCAGATATCGACGGCTCCCTCGCCGCTCCGGTACTGCAGGTGCTGCCCTCCGACGATGTAGACGAAGTTGTCGAGCACGGCCACGCAGGAGTGGCTGCTGCCCACCTCCATCTCCGTCAGCTCCTTGAACTGGCGCACGTTGGCGTCGGGCAGGTAGTAGACCTTGCAGCTCACCGTGCGGTCGTTGTCGGTGTAGGGGGTGCCGCCGAAGGTGACGAGGGACAGGACGTCCGAGCGGATGGTGGTGCGCGGGGACTGCATCTCGTGCTGGCGAAAGGGCAGGATCTGGTAGTTGAAGGCCTCCAGCAAATACTGCCGGCACAAGACGTCCTCCACCATGATGTCCAAGGTCTGAACGCTGTCCACCAGCTCCGAGGACTTCATGAGAGGGAAGCGGATGTGGCACAGCACCTGGCTGGCGTTGGCCCGGCGCGCGGGGTCGTACTGCAGCCAGCGGACGGCAGCACGGAAGAGGTCTATCTCGCTGCAGCTTTTCAGCTTATTGCTCTGCAAGAAGAAAACGAGGCGCTCCAGCGGCAGGTGGAGGAAGTCCTCCTCCTCGGAGATCTGGAGGAAGTGCCGAAAGGTGAAGGCATCGACCGATTCCTTCAAGGACGCGAGGCTGAAGGTGGTGGCCATCTGCCCGATGTTGAGACACGTTTCTACGCTCATGGCAGACTTCAGAAATTCTTCGCAGAGCTCCACGACAGGCACCATCTGGAGGAAGACAGCGGCTCCCAGCACATCCTGAATGCAGTCAAGATCAAGAGTCACTTCAGCACTGTACGCAAAGTCTATTATGTGTTTCAGTCCTTTTGCAGATACACCTTTCAGTTCGATCACATCTTGGCTGGCTTCTCTCATCCCGCCTGTGAACATTGCCCTGGAGGTCAAGAACACAAACAAAATTTCCCCCTCTTTAAACACATGTAAATGATGTATTACTTCTGATTTATTTTTATTTTTTTTTTAACATACTGATTCTCTTAGGAAGGATAAGGGGGAAAAATAAACCAAGGCTAAATCTCTAAAAGCCAGGAGACATAAGAGTATGCAATTATTATGTAAAGCTTGCATAAACAACGCACTGAGAAGTCACATTCGGCTATCAAAGTTAGGTTTTTCAGTCTCCCTGTCACTGGCAGCATAAATAAGGATGGTTCACAGGGCGAAGCACCGAGGAGTAGGCAGAGCTATGAGAGCAGGGAGCGCTGCGTGCTGGACCAACGTATCCATGACATGCAGCAACCAAAGGCTACAACAGGATCTGCACCAGCACAGGTCGGTATCCACACCCCTAACTACCTAATATTTTTTAAGCAAGAAGGATTTGTGAGCGTAAAAGAATATTCTTTGGAAAGACAATGTTAAAGAGGTCAGTGAGCCTCCGAGCTTGCGTGCAGCAGAGCCTTTAGGAAAAGATTTCGGTTAGCCCATTACACTGTAGGCCAGCTATCAAGTGGCTCCAATATTGCAGATGTAATACAATTTATGAACAGCTTTGGTAATCACAACAGAACCTCCCCTCCAAGGCTCATTCCCTGAAGAAAATCGGAGTTGCAACCACTTCAGAAAACGTCTGTTATGTTGCAGTACGACGGCAGGGGGCTAGCAGGCAATTTAAAGAAAAAAAAAAGAAAAAAAAAAGAAAAAAAAAAAAAAAAGAAAGATTTTCTTACAGCACAGCTGCAAGCACATCAGTTGACCAGGCCACGCTGAGATTAGGCCCTAGATCACCTCCTTGGGAGGCTTCTAAATTCCACAGGAAGCACATACCACGCCGAGGGCTGCACACAGGCATCTCGTAAACCGCTCCTCTCGAGGTGCTGCGTTTCCCAGCCACGGGGCCCGTGGGCGTGATGCGGACAGAACTGCACATTTTTTTTTATGCGTTTCCATTAAGTTTCGGCAGTTTCTGTTACATACTGGTAGCTCGGGGGCAAAGGGTTGCGCTGTGTGTAGTATTCGACAAGGAGCAGCTGAGCAGTGCTGGGGAAAGCAAAGTCAAAGCGGGTTGCTGAAGGACGGTGACACGCGGTCCCGCCATCCAGTGTCACTGCCCAAACATCACAGCAAGCCTACAAAGGCTGTCACACCAAAGAGCTCTGAACTGCCTGCACATTTTAGGTTCCCCCACCACTGATAACCTGCTCTTGCGCATCTGAAAGGTAAATTCGCTGTGAAGGAGGTGTCGGAGCTGCCTTAGGAAGCCGCAGCGACTCCAAGGTGCAAGTTGCTGGGAGAAAATGCTGAGCAGACCCTCCTCTTCTGCATCAACACAGGAACAGAGAAGTACCTTGGGAACGCTGTCAAAAGACAGGAGTTCCAAGTTTCCTGTCCAAACCAGGCTAGAAGAACTGCTGCCGTCCAGCATAAACCTACAAAAAAGCTAAATGACCTAAATAAGGAAATATCTGCATATGAAATCAGCTTTCTGTAACCAAGTGACCAGGAACACTGCTCGCAATTATTTGTCCATACAGCAGATGAGAGCATTCTGCTAAAATCCCCTCGCATATCCCATGTCACAGCACAGCGTGCTGCCCTGATCCCCTGCCCCAGAGGAGATGCAGACACATGTGTACTCATGCATTAGCTGCACGGAGCTCAACGTGCACAAGCAAAAGAAAAGCATTATTGTTGCCACGATGAAGACAAACCATCAAGCAGAGTGCAATTCCTTTAAAAAGTGTTACATTTCTAAAATGCTGATTACATAAATGCCTCAAATTCACTCTTTTCCCTCCCCGTTCTGCATAAAAACAGAGTATTTTCCAAAGCTAGATTATTCTGCCATTGTTCCCCGGGACAACCTTCACACCGCAGAAGTTATAGCAAGAAACCTACTCAGCAATTATACTTCAGCTGGGAAAACACGCTAGCAGCGGCACTGCATACAGCATTTATGAATACAAATAGTGCTATTAGCATTTGGTGGAAGATCAGCTCCATCATTAATTGCGTGCCTGTTAGGGAGAGTGATAAGCTTGGAAGGTTTATGTTACCGAGGGGAGTGAGAAGGGAGAGAGAAGGGAAGAGCCTGGGCGGTGTGTACGTAAGACGGACACCATCAGAGCAGCCGAAGAAATAGGAGAAGGAAGCCAAGAGTCCCTTGCTCCTGATTACCTGCTCAGGTCAGGAAGGAACCTACACGTCAAAGGACTACAACCTCAGTTGACCGGGACTTCTCCATCCTCACTTGCTACGACCTCAAGCCCAGAAGCCCCACACCAAGCTCCCTGCCCCGTACCTGCTGCCCCCAGCACACCCCTCCCTCGAAGCTGCTGCTGCCAGAAAAGATCCCTAACTAAAAGAAGTAATTCCAAGTCAGAGCACCGTTATAAAAGACTGGAATAAAGACAGATGAACTCAATTTTTCACACTCTGCCGTTGGCCCACCCTGCATTAATTTGGCTACGAAAGCCCATCGCCGTGCTCCAGCTTTCTGTGACATGGGATGGGACAGGGGGCTGGGAATACACACACACAAAATGCTCCGTGCCCTTCGACAGAGGAGCATGACGCACTGGAGACAGATCGGTGGTATTTAAAGCTAACGTGAGCGTTTTTCCAAGGGGCACCATCGTTCGATGGGATGACTCATTCCAGAGCCCTCGCTGCCACTTCCCGAGCAGCTGAAGCAGCTCCGGGGCAAAACCCAATTCCTCCAGCAGGCAAAGCTGCCAAGGTGGCTTCAAGACCTGGGCTTGAACCAGCAGCTGCAGTAAAACAACCTCATCTGAACGCAGAGGGACAGACTCCAGACCTCTACACACCTACGGGTAATCCCACCGACATCCGTGGGGCAAAACCAGAGCTCCAAAGGGCTGCGTGTGGGCGTGATGTTGGGATGTGGTGGGGAGGTTGGGGTGGGAGAGGACGGGGAAACAAAAACCAAGGGGAAAGGTACAAATGCCTGCTTCCCTATCAGATTCTCACCTGAAATAGTCACTGCAGGCAGCCAAGACAACTTTATGAACCTGAAACACTTCATTATTTATAGTGAGGATGACATCAAGCAGCTGAGCCTGAGCTCGGAGCGAGGCCAGTCCCTGCAGTAGAGTGGTGCTGTGGCCAGGAGCAGAGAACGTGCATTTCAGGGTGCTGTTCTTGTCAGCCATGCTAAAAACAGAACAAGAGAGACAGGCTGGTTTTAAATTAAAACAATATGTGGTATACCTACAAAGCATGCTGGGGGAGATACTGTAACACGAAGCAGTTTGAAAGCAAATTCCCAGCTCGATAGCCACACGGAACATCATGACATCAGTACCTCGGTTGCATTCCCTTCTCCCAGGACAAAAGAGACTTCCAGAACTGTAAATTACACTTTCCCATTACTGACAGCCTGCCACGCCGCAGCACACGGGGGCTTCGGAGACCATCCAACCTGCAGCGAGCGGGGCCAACCTCCCCGCCGAACAGCGGCGCGCGCACGCTGCCACTGCCCCCAAATCCACCCTGACCTCGACTTCGACCACGGGGCTCAATCCCAGTTGCTTATTCTTCTCAGCACCTCTCCGAAGTGCAGCTGCTAGATGCTCCGTGCCGTCCAAGGACGGCCCTGCTAGCCCTGTTTGATCCTTTCCTTATGCCTGACCCTCCTGAGAAGAGAAAAAGCAAAATATTACATAGCCCTGGCTGCTCTAAATAACGTCAACTGTTTGAACTGCACTGTAAACAGTCCCCTCCCAGTGTAAATATTTCCTTGGTTTTCCCAATGCCTCTCGCACATGTTCCTCGGTGCAGAGAGCATCGTTCTTAGATTCACTTGGCCTCAGATGCACTTGTCAGTGGAGGTGAACGTCGGCAGCAGTGCTGCGCAAGCGGAAAGGACTCAAGCTACTCCGTGCTGCTCTGAAAATCACTGCAGTGATGCTGAGATCTCCTGAGCAGGGTGATACGGGGTGCCCTGCACACCCCATGGGGGCCCACTCGCACCAACAGGAGGCAGTAGGATCCATCTGCAAACGGAATCTGATCCTGCACTGCCCCACAGGGCCAACGTCCCGTGTTCTGGGAAGAAAACGCTCGAGAACCGCTATTCGAGGTGGGTCTGAGCTTCTCAGAAGCAGCCTGCTATTTGGGTTTCTTTCTACATTTGAGGAAATCCTTTATGGAAGAATGACATAAAAAAATAAATAGGTGACAGTGAAGCTGGAAAGCTGGATTACTTGCTCCCAAGTCCACAAAACTTAGTACTGTGCTTAAAGGGTGGCGTTATTATTTAGGTAGATCGTACCAACGAAGCCAAAAAATAGCATTCAGATTATGTCCCGTTTAACCAGATCTGCTAACAGCCCTCCCCAAAAGTTCACTACCTGAACAACAACAGCAGCCACACACAATGGACCAAACAAGTAGGCGAGGTCAGAGATGGGATAAGAAAACAGGGGATGTAAACAACCCCCAAACAATAAGGAACAATGGACGGGGCTTGCTCCTCGCCTCACTTATCGGGCTGCAATTTCCTGCGAGCTTTACAGAAGAGGCAAGTTAGGGGAAGTCTGTGATGTTCATCAGAGCACTGGGAGAGCCAACGCTTCGTGCAAGTAGCTCCAGAGCGCTTTGGGATGCTGCGGGATGCCGAGATCAAGTTTTTTTTTTCGCAGCCTGCTTCAGAACCGAGACTTGGGAAGGCGCCCCAAAATTCGTACGGGGTCCTGCTGGGATGACTGACACTGGTCAGCTGTGCTTCCTGCAGCACACATCTCAAATCCCTACCTTGAAGTCAAAACATACCGAAGTCTCAGCACGGAGAACGGAGTCCAGCTACAACATCCTTCCTCTAATAACAAGGATTAGCAACGAGTCAGTTGCTGACAAGACCCTTATCCATTACTCCGAGAGCCAAGAAACGTCGGCGCGCTGCGGCTCTTCCCATGGCCAAGGAGGGAAGAGATTGGAGGGAGCGAGCGCATGAATATTCATCGTGTCAAACTCATTTTATTCTCCTCTTCGGAGCAATTCGCTGGGGTCGCAAGGAGGAAATACCACACGTAGGAAAGGACCGTGCGTCTGAACACGGTACCGTGCCCCAAGCAAACCCATTTGGCCTCCCACTGGACCAGTCCAACACATCAAGGCAGCTCCTGAGGTTACCGTAACTTCATCAGACTCCATCTCCTGCAGGATTCTTCTCATGGGAGTTTTCTTCCATGTTTTAGTTGCACCAGTTTGAAATAATCATTTTCCCTGTGCTGGCTGGAGGAGTTTGGACGCGATCGCTTTCACTCTGTCCATAAAAATGGCACAACCCGGTGTGGGTGCCTCTTCCAACAGCCTGCTTGACCTGAACAATCATCCCTCATCTTGCCTTTTCCTCAATTAACTTTTACAGGCACCGTAAATAACCACAGCAAAGCTTAAAGGAGACAGAGGTACCTCTGTGCAGGAATAAAAGTGCACGTGTGACTCGTTTCAACAGTAATTGCGAGCAGCTACCCCAGGAAAACTCCCTGTACCTGCCCCTGTGTCTTTTTACAGGTGTGGAATAAAGGGATGCAATGACTGCACGATCCTCCAGGGGAAAAAAAAAAAAAAAAAAAAAAAGGCAAAACAAAACCCAAAAGTGCGAGAAACACTGATAATATTCATTTTTTTTTTCAGGCTGAAAAATAATTTAAAAAAAAAGAGAATCTTTAGAAGAAACAGGCGAGCTGGAAGCACGATAAAACTCTCCAAAAGCCTGAGAAATCAAGCAGGAAACTTCACAAGAGACAAAGCGGGGGGAAGCCAGGTGAGCAAACAGCAACAGGCCGTGTTTGCAGCAGGGTTAGGAGGGATTTGGAGATAAAAGCAGCCTCGGCTCAGCCCCGCCGCCACCCCACGGGGCAGCCTCGCGCCTTGTGCCTGGCCTTGCTCCGCGCTGCGTCGCGGGCGGAGGGGGGAGAGAGGCAGCAGTTGGATGGCAGAGCCTGAAACAGCACAAAAGGAAGCCTTGAACGTTTGAAAGTGCCTTTGTGAGGCCGTCCCTATCGAAGGCGAGATCTGAATATGCCGCGTACTCGAGAAGCAGCCTTGCAGACAAACTTCAGCGGAGTTGCATCTACTTCTCAGGGGTTCAGAGCATGCCTGCAAGAGAAAAGCTTTTCAACACAATAGCGAGAAAGCGTTTATTCTGCTCCTGCCCCCGGCCCCTTCAGATGGAGGCAGGGCCAGTGAGATTCTGGAATTTTCCTCTTTTTTTATTTTATTTTTTTTCCCGGCTTTGCCCTCAAAAGGATGGCAGAGCTTTTGCGGAGGCTTCTGCAGGCTCTGAGAGGAGGGGGGGCGAACATGCTGACATACAGCACGGTCATTTCTCCTCTGGAAAAGCAAAAAAGGTGAAGTCACGGCCCCATCAAATAGCGCTTCCACGGCACATCCCACGGGCCTCACCGCGACCTGCAGGGGGGATCCGAAAATGTTGACATGATTGGGGACTTTATGGTGAATATAGTGGCATGCAGGTGACTTGAGCAGAACAGAAATCCCACTTTCCATAGGGAAAAGGCTGCAGTGGTTGAAGGCATCTTTATATTCCTATACCTGCATCCGCAGCACGAGCAGAGGGGAAGCTGGAATTCAATTCCAAAGTGCTGAGAGTTTTGGGCAGCCCTCTCCAGGACTCTGCTACCATCTCTGACACCCCATTTCCAAACCTGCCGGGGGACAGCTGATGGGACAGAGGATTTGACAGAGGATTCGTCCCCAAGCTGCTGCTCTGGACCAGATTGCTTTCAATCCCCTCCAGTAACCGCCGGGCACAGCATGGTACACGTGGCCACAGCTTGAGGAAAATCAACCCAAACCCGTCACAGGCTTGGGGAAAGGTGAAAGCAAGGGTTAAGGGAGTGGCTCCAGCCAGACAGCAGGCAGGGAAGGCAAACAAGCCCAGAAATTCTCCTCCTGCCGCTCTGCCTATTGCAAGAGCTTGGCCACCTGCTCATCCTTGCCCCAAGCACGCTGCCCGGACTCCTACTGCCGCGTTTCTGAGCGAGGACTGCTTGGTTTTTGACCCGAAACAGATGCAGCGAGGAGGCGTCTGAACGCAGGGCTGGACGCCCAGGGGACCTGTAAAACTGACGGGCTGAGAGGTATTTAAGGGCCACGCTTCAAGAAGCGGCTCAGATGAGACACAGAGAACACCCCGGCGGCGTTACGCCCACCGACACGACCTTGGCTTCATCCGAGGTCTGCTCCCGGGACAGCCGTCCCCGATCCCTGCCTCCTCTGTTCTCCACCACATCGTGTGACCCAAGATGCATTTCAAGCTAATGAATCATCATTATTATTTTTTTTTTCTTTCCACCAAATCTGTACTGATGATTAAAAACATCAAAGCTGGAATTAAAGGCTTAGCAAGCATGAGTTCACATTTCAGCGTGTTTGCAACTCCTGCACAAGTACAAACAGAGGGAATTACACCAGGCTAAATGAAAACATTTCAGAGAGCGAAGTGAGAAAAGAAGTTTTGTGCTCCACAAGTCCTCTTGCTACTCTCCTTTTACACCGTGGTCCTCCTTGGAAGGGCAGAGTCCTGGTGCTAGCATCAATCTGCATCCCAGTTCAGCATCCTTGCTAATATCCACCCACGTTTCCCCCCCCTCCCTGGGCAGGTGGTGCTCGGTAATTCTTCATCCAGGAAGAAACTCGAGGGGGTTGGCAAGATTTCTAAGCAGGGCAAACTTCCAGCAGCCAGCCTCTCCAGTAAACACAAGCTCTGAAGGCAGGACCCTGCGGGGCATGGCTGGGGTACAAAAGAGGCCGGAGGAAAGGCAGCAGCATGTGTGTGTTCGCATGCATAAAGCGCTCGGTGCCACACAAACAAAGGGTTCGGGATTGCAAAATAACCGGCGAGGCACCTTCTGAGCACTCAAGCCTGCAAGAAAACATTTTCTGGCGAGAGCAGCAGAGCTAAGAAAGCTGAGGAGTAACTTTATTTAGCACGTATGGTATGAATATTAAGGACCTTCTTTAAGAGCCTTTGAAAGGCAGCATTATAGGGATTTTAATAATGCAAATCATTTAATGCCCTTCGCTTCATGCCGAAGGAAAAAAAACACATTCAGGTTCTGATTTTTAAACTACAATTAAGACACTTAAAATCAAAACAAAAGTCAAACTCCCTCGGATAAGTCACCGGTAGCCATGGTTACTGCAATATTTCAGCTCCTCAGGCTTCGCATCACATGCCCAGGCGCTGAAGATGAGCTTGCAGCACCGCGCACGCTGCCGAGCGTTACGGTGGGGCACAGAGGCCAGCCCGGAGCTGCAGGTTTGGTGTTTCCCGGGGCCATTGCAGCCCCCGTGGCACCCCCAAGCCTCGCGTGGCAGACCCAGAATTGGGGTGCGAGGCAGGTTCCTCGCTGCCAGGCGGTGGGACTTGAAAAAATCCCTGCCCTGTTAACCTACTTACGTCCCCAGCAGCACGCAGGGCTGTCACCAGCACCCCATCAGGAACAGCCTTTCCCATCGCTTGCCTGTCAAATTAGCAACGACAATCAGCACTTAATGATCAGCAGCTAATTAAATATTAACGGGTCGAAGGAAGGCGATGTTTTCCAGCGAAGCGCAAACATTCTTAGGAAAGATACGTGAGCAAAAATCAGTTCATCGATTTCTTTGTTCCCTCTTCCACCTCCTTCTCTTAATTTCTCTCCTGTTTCCCTCCTCTGCCTCCACTCACTTTCCCCTCCTGACACCCTCTCCTTCATCAAGGCAATAAATACCAGGAGAAAGCCTGGGACTGATCTCTCTATTTAGAAGTGCCTAGCAATTTGGAGCGCTCAGATGAAGATTATAAATGGGTCTGAAGTTTAGGAGGAGTAATATTTTCCGGGGAAAACAGTCTTCTGAAAAACGTCTCAAGTTGAACGGTGAAAAATCGGTGTGAAAAGCCTCACCTTCTAGCTTTTAAACTCCGAGTCTCAAAGTTTAAGGAGAGTTAATGCTCGGTGAAAGGAGAACGAGTAATTGTAAGGAGAAGGTGGTTTTTTTTAAAAAAAAGAACAAAGCCCAACCTTTTGGCTTTGTGTGAGGGGGATGTGATACGCCTGCCCATCCCACAAACAGGCAGCTGAGGCCTCAGAAGGTCGAGTGCCCGACGCTGGGCCAGGACCGGGCACCGCTGGGCTCCCACGCCCTGCCTCTGCAGGGCAGCCCACGCCTGATTCCGCCTGGCAGGCGGTGAAAGCAGCAATTAAAGGCATTGCACAAAAGCCAGAAAGTGCCTCATGCTTCCCTCCTAAGTGCTTTCCAGAGCAGGTCCTCCCGTTCCACCTACTGCTTGCCTACCCACATCCTACTTGTCCCGAAGCTGGAGCCAAGGAAACCCTACAACCCAAACGCAGGGCAGTGAGTTAAAGCAAGCATTTTTTCAACTTTTTGTTTTTAATATTATTATTTTTTTGTCCCTCCCAGACACATTTCCGAATCTCTGTCCCTCTTGTTTTCCGTGCTGGATGCACATGGGGCGCAGCAGCCACACACACACGAATGTCTTCTGTGCCCAGCCTTCAATCGCGAGCCAAAGGAGGTGGGATTTTGGTTTCTGCTAAAAGCACTAATAAAACTGGATGGCTGTCAAAAGCTGGCTGGCCTGGTAAAACGGAGCATTGGAGCATGGAACAAAAAAAGTGGAGGGCGAAACATCTGAGCACATTAAACTCCGTGCCACCTCATGGAGCTTCAACGTGAGGGACTGGTCAGTACACGCTGTACCCGGGACAAATTGAGAAGAAAAAAAAAAAAAAAAGAAAAACCCAACAAGATTCTTAAAAATGTTTCTGTCACAGAGCCAGGTTCATCTTTATGCTGGTGCAGGGACAAAGGGGAAAAGCAGTTTGGCGCTCTTCATTTGGGGACTGAAGGGGACAGTGCGACTCTGAAGAGCCCTGTGAGCCCCGATTTGTGGGGTGGGGTCCCCCAGGTGCCCCCCACGCTAGGCTGAGACCACTTACCGTGATGTGCTGCTCTCTGTGCTCGGACCCGTGGGTGGCGACCACCACCGTGCTGCCTGAGACCCCACGGAATTACCGAAGGGATGAGGTTGGGAGGGACCTCGGGAGGTCCAGGCTCCAGCAGGGCCACCCATCCTGTATTTCTGCCATGACTGCGAACGGGAAGATGCCACCCCCGAAACTTTCCAGTGAGTCTACTCTCAGCAGCCCCAAAGATAACCC
Source organism: Netta rufina (assembly GCF_964035555.1). Lineage (NCBI taxonomy): Eukaryota > Metazoa > Chordata > Aves > Anseriformes > Anatidae > Netta > Netta rufina. The sequence continues at coordinate 4,317,918 of NC_140152.1, read as the reverse complement.
CACAGAGCCAGGAACAAACTGAGCAAAGAGAAAAATCACCCAGAGCGTGTCAATGGTCCAACGAAGTCGGCTGCTCCTGAGGTCAGGCAGCAGCACCAGGACCACCAGAGGGATGGTGGATTTCATATCCCGTAAAATGTGGGCACACGAGGGATGTGTCTCCGTACAGGCTCTTTACACACTTGATACTGCCCTAAACCGTTCTGTGTTTCCCCCACCCCACACCCTTTTGGTCAAACCCTTGGTTTGAGGAGAAGGAAAGCTGCGGCGATGCCAAAGGAGCAAGACAGGAGGCAGACCCACCCTTCCGCAGCACGCCGCCGCGGCTGGTGTAACCCCAAAAAGCCACAGCGGGCGCTTCCCCCGCTGCCATCCCCACGCACCTCTCCGGCAGCACCCGTGGCAGCCGCTGTGCAAAGGCCGAGAGGCACCTAGTGGTGCCGGGATGCACAGCAGAGCCACCAAGGCCACCCCAAAAGGGACACCCGCTCCAGCCCCGAGCACGGCTTCGCGGCTGGGCTGGCGATTCCCACCCTGCCCCACTGTCTGCCTCGTGTTATCGAGTGTTTTGCGTTCAGAAATGGAGCGTAGGATGGGGCTGAGCTGGTCCGTGGCACTGCCACCGCCTCTTTCAGCCGAAAATCTGTCTCAGCTTCCCAGCTTACCCAAGCCAGCGGTGGCTGGCTCACGTTCCTGCTGGGCACGGCCCGTTTCAGCTCTGCTTGCAGTTCCTACGGGGCAAAAAAAAGTTCCCCCCACCAAGTAAATCACCCTGAGACCTCCACAACCATACCGATGATCCCTTGGCTCCACGCGAAAATTTAGGAAAGCTTCAGAACTGGACCACGAGGCTCCCGGAGAAGCGTTCCTCTCAGCCTGTTTCTGCAGCACCCGATTGCAGGCTCCGGGCAGTGTCGAAACAAACGGGGCAGCACCTCCCGTGCACGTAACCCCAGCGCCGTGGCACACGGGGAGCAGAACAGCCCCGCTGTCGTGACCCGCAGCACGCCGCTCCTCCTGCCCCTGCGCCTCCTCCCTGCAGATTATTGCCCCTGAGCAGCCAGGGACGTCGAGCAAAAGCAACGTGAAGTGATGAAACAGCAGGCAGGGGAAAGAAACGCAGGCCAGCCCTTTGAGGCAAGCTGTAGAAATCGTGTTTTGCAGCAGATGCAAGCAGCTGCCCCAGCGCTTGGCACTGTAACGCCAATTCCTGTTCAGTTCCACCATCAAATCCTCTTACCGCCCCGGCTGCTTGCTGCCTGCTTCCCTCCTTACCTAAATCCTCTGCACTTACCTTCTGCAGGCGCGTGCCCATCCCAAACAGCAGCACCTTTTCCAGCTTCTCGGGCAGTTTGGCTCTGCACACGCCTCGTGCCACCCACCCTAAGTGCATCCCCCTGAACAACAAAACCCAAGAAGCCCAGAAATGGAATAGTTTTTCCTGATTTTCTTGACCTACACCGATTTCTGTGCAAGTTCAGCGTTTGTCTTCCATATTAGCCATCATCCCGCGATGCGAGGCTCTTCCTCTCAAAGCCACCAACATCAAGCAATACTCGGGGGGCAAGAGAAAAACCTTTCAAGAATCACTGAAGTTCACGTTTGGTCTAAATAAAGCCTCCAGCTCAGAAATCTTCCAACGTTGAGAGAGAAAGCAGCAGTTATTTTTACAGTGATTCAATTAGAGTGTAAACATTTACACCGCGTCTACCAAACCTAACAACTAAATCTGTTTAAAAATTGCCACGTGGCAGAGAAGAGAACACAAAAACCACACAGAACCCAACTTTGAACAATTTCAAAAGAAAAAGAAAATGTAAGCGAAGACTGGAGCTATGTAAGACTGCAGTACCACAAAAGCAAGGCAGGCTCCCAGCCCTTATCATCATCTTCCTTCCCCTGTTGCCATTTTACCCCGTCCTCCTCTACGTTTACTCTCCCTCTCGCTGCTTTCTTCAGCAGCAGCAAGGTTAGGGGAGTTCAGGTCGACTTTCTCTTGATGTGAACCGAGACGCATGTACTTTCAGATAAGCAGGACCTGCGGGTCTCCCTCCTCCATTCATCCTGGTTTTGACAGGTGGGATTGCTTTCAGCAAACACGCCAGCGTGTAACGCTATTAGCGAGGGTTTTGAACAGTGTTTATACAACCTGGTTGCCTTCCTTCCCTCCAGGGATTATCCCAAGTTCGAGAGACACGCAGCCCTCCTCGGCAGCTTGTCTGGGCACCCCGATTAATTCCTGCTCAAGGGCCTGTGCGACAGATCCTCTGCAGCAGCTGAAGAGGTGTTTTTCCTAGATCTTTGTGGGACTTTGCTTTGTGAGACCCTGCTCTACAAGCACTGCTACAGAGCTCACACATCTCGCTGCCTGCAGCACAGGGAGCTTCTCTTACCGAGGGCACCGACGGGTTGCACCATTTCTGCTGTCCTTACCTGCTCGCCAAGCTCAAAGCACATCTTCGGGAGCAGCGCTGAGCACAGCATTACACACAGGGTAATTACGTAGCCTGAAACACTCCCTCCACGCGATACCGAGGGCTGGGAGCAAACCATGCAACCCACATGCAGTGCAGGAAACTCTACCCATAAGGAAAAAAGAATAAAAGGGCAAATTTATTTCACTATAGAAGATTCAGGCAGTTTGCTTTTCAACTTGCAAGCAGAGAACCTCGTGTCCCCGCCGCCTCGCACGGCATGTTCCTTATCACAAGAGCACGGGATCCCCAGCAGACAAGCTCGTTCTCCTGCTCCGGGGGAGCCAGCGTGCTGGCGGGCAGCTAGCAGCAGCCACGCGGTCGCAATTCCAAAGATGGAAATTCTGCTGCCTGCGTACCGCTGAGATGGCATGCGCGTGGAGCGGCGAGGGAGGCCTTCGTCCTTTGCCCTAGAGAGCAAACGCTCAGGAAGTGCAGAAAAGTCAGAGGCAGCTAAGAAGGAATCGCGAGTTGATGGGGCATGCCCTTGAAATTCTCCTCTTGCTCTACACGGGCTACGCAGTGCATCCAACGTTCCCCATCAGGTTTTTCCCCCGCAGGCTCCCTGGTGGGTTTACTCCCCGATAAATCCACCCTTTAAAACGGGAGGCGTAACGACCAGCGGAGAAGCAGGATCCAGATCTCACCAGGCTTTAATTTAAAATTATCAAAGAAAACAAACACGCAGAGATGGAGAACGCCGCGGAGCTCCAGCTCGGGGAACGGAACTGCCGCAGCTCCAGCCCGGGTGATTTATCACAGGCCTGAAACAAATTACTTCCATTTCTCACTGCTACGCGCCCCACACCGAGACGCTTCCCAGCCCTACCAACACCTGTGTGCGAGACGCGCCGCTGCTCCTGTTCGGAGAGGGAAGGAAAAAAAAAAAAAAGAGGTGCAGGGAGAGAAAATGAAATGCCCAAGGCAGCTCGGCATCTAGTGCACACAGGCAGTCATTAGAAAAAATAAAATATATGTAGAAGGTGAGAATTCAGACAGGCTTCGCCAGTGCGGAACAATGAGCCTAAGAGCCTTGCTCCTCGAGCACGGTGTGATGTTGTTTCAAGAGTGGATTTGGGGAGAGCCAAGCTGAGGATAAGAGCTGCTTTGAAGCTTTGAGGCTGACGGCAGCTCTCTGAACGCCGCCCAGAGCCCTGACTTCTGGGTGAGGATGGAAACCAACGCGTTGGGTCCAGAAATCCCCCAGGTGTGAGGAGCACCTGGACCAGCCAGCACGGCCTGCTGGCCCCAGACACCAACCTGAGGGCTCACGGATGTGGTGGGCACCGAGCCCAGCACCTCGAGCCCTATTTCACCAGCACCACGGTACCTGGGTGCCTGGCGGCTCGTGCCCTACTGGTGACGGCTGTGACAGATACCAGTGGCTCTGCAGGACCGTCCGGTACCATAGGCTGTGTTAAAAACCTGGTGTTTTACAGAACGGGCCTGAAATCCCAAAAAAACTCAATGCATGCCAGCGGGACCTATGTGTAATAACCATATCCCCAAATTTACAGGAATACAAAGCCTCTCGCCAACTCCAGCCTGGTGAACTCCAGCAGTGAAAGCATCGCTGTTATTATTAATATTGTTATTGTTGTTATTGTTATGATTATTATTGTTATGATTATCTTGCCATTATTATCGTTATTACCCTCATGCCCATCATTTACAGCCCCGCTCCGCTCCCTGAGGCGGACGATGCGGGAGGCCGGGCTGGGCGCTCCGCCTCACCGCGACCCCCGGGGCCGAAAGCGACGGGAAAAGAAATGAATTAAAAAAAATAATTAAATAAATAACAGAAAACGAAGGGAACCCTGCGGTGAAGCAACCCCCGCCCCGGCCAGCCTCCAAGCGGCCTCCGCAAGCCCAACCGCACCGGGCCGGGCACCACCCCCCCCCCCCCCCCAACCGCCCCAAGCCCCGCCGGTCCCCGGGGCCTCGCCGCTTCCCACCCCCGAGCTCGGTTCCCGGTCTGAGGCCGCGGCCGGGCCCCTCTCACCTGCTCGGCCGCTCCGCGGCGAACTCGGCCCCGCCGGACTCCGCCATCTTCGCTGCGCCGCCGCCGGGCCCCGAGCTGGGAGGCGGCGGCGGAGTCGCCGCGTTAAAGGCGCAGCGGCGAGAAGGGGGCCCCGGGCGCTGCTCCGCGCCCAGCCCGGGCCTGGCGCCGCCCCGCAGCCGCCGCCACAGCCAGCGGGGGGCCGGGCACAGCCCCCGAGGGCGAGGGGGGATGTGGGGATCCCGCCACAGGGGTCCCGTGATGAGCCCCGCGGGTTGTTGTGATTCCAAAGATGAGGGGGTCTGGGGAGCGTTGTCACGACAGTGGGGGCTCCAGGGGGCTGTCATGATCCCACAGACACAAGGGTCCTGTCATGAGCCTGGGGACTATCACGATCCCACAGACACAGGGGTGCTGTCACAAGCCTGGGGACTGTCACCAAACCACAGCTGAGGGGGTCCGGGGGAGCTCAGTCACGACATTGGGGGGCCCAGGGGGCTGTCACGGCCCCACACACACAGGGGTCCCATCATGAGCCCCAGGGTTGTCGTGATCCCAAGGATGAGGGGGTCTGGGGAGCCTTGTCACAACACTGGGGGATCCAGGGGGCTGTCATGGCCCCACAGATATGGGGGTCCTGTCATGAGCCTGGGGGTTGTTGCTGCCTCATACATGAAGGGGTCTGGAGGTTGTCACAGCCCCACAGATGATGGGTCTGGGGGCTATCACAGCCCCACAGACACAGAGGTCCTACCACAAGCCTGGGGACTGTCACCACCCCACAGCTGAAGGGGCCCGGGGGAGCCCAGTCACGGCTCTGGGGGCTGTCACAGCCCCATAGATGAAAGGGTCCGGGGGAGCTGCCACGGCCCCACAGATGAGGGGATACAGGGGGAGGCTGCGGGTCTCCTGCTGACAGCAGCCCCACCAGCAGCAGCCGAGGGACTTTCAGGGTGGCCTGTGCCCAAGCCCTGAACCTTTTCCCTCTGAATTCCTCCTGCAATCCCTTAAACACCTGGAGAAAGCGCGGTGTGCAGACGGGTTCAGGCAGCCCACGTCCTCAGGACACCACAGCACCAGCAGCGCCTTGGTGACCCGAGCAATTACCCAACCATAGCGATTATTCAACCCCAGCCCTCCAAGATTTTATCATTAAAAAAAAAAAACAAAACACTTTGTGCAAGAGCAACAGTACCCTCCAGAGGGTGCAGTTTTGTTGTCAGAGCTCGTCCGGGTGTCCGCGATGCCTTTTCCACGAGGCACCCGGACACATGCTCGGCATCCTGGCTCAGCCATCGCCGTAGCCGGGGCCAAGCGTCGCGGGGCCGTGTAATTTTTCAAGCCGTCGCGCATCTGGAGGCAGCGGACGGGCTCGAGGGCATTCCAGTCGTCAGTGGAAATCGGGAAATTATTCATAGCGGTGGCCCTGCCAACGACCGTGGGTAAATTTCTTTGATTTCCCATGCCTGCGTCCACATCTGTATAAGGGAAAGGGGGAATTCGCACATGAGAATAAACACACTTAGAAAGCCATGAAAATACCCTTTCAAGTCAGCCTGATGAAAACTTCATGTTCTGGAGCCCTCTGCTTCAAGGAGAGGAATCTATTTCAGAGGCGAAGCTGTGTATTTTTCTTATTTAAACCTTCTAAATCTGCTGGAGCATTAAAACTATTTGGCATTTCCACAGCACATTTCATTCCCAGCTCCAAATGCATTTTACAGACATTCATTAATTAAGCCTCGTAAAACCTTGGGGAGAAAGGGAAGCAGGACTTATTAATTTGTTATTTGTATTGCTGCGGCGCAGGGAGACCCCAGCCAAGACCTCGGGGCCCTGTTATTTTAGACCCGACCCACACAGGACAGGAGATGTCAGCACACCAAAGAGACACCGCGGGGAGAGCAGCAGGAGGAGCGGGAGAGCCAGGAGAGGCAGAAGACGATGCTGTAAACCGTCGGAAGATCCCACAGCACCGCATCCTCCGCGTCTCACCCCGCTGCCCTTTCCTCCTTCTGCTCCTGCTGCTGCATGGTGAGGCCGTGGAGTCCAGCGCCCACCACTCCACATCGCTCTGTGCTCTTTGCTGCTGAAAAGCAGCTCGGCTGGGGCTTCGGGGATTTCTTCTCCTGCCTCTCCTTACCAAGCCCTGGCGCTTATCCTGCTCCCTCCACCACCAGCTCTGCTCCATTCGATACTTCCCACTTTCTCCAGGGGCCACTTTCCATAGCTTTAGCCCCACAGCACACCCCCTTCTTTACAAGGTTTACGCTCTATGCTTTCCCTCTTTATTTTTTAGGTTCGTCTCTATATTTTCAAGTGCTTACATTTCAGTCCAAGATGTGCGCAGCAATAAAGCAGCCCCGCTGCCATCCAGCCTGGCCGCGCTGCGGAGCTCTGCGTCCCTCGCAGCCGGGCGGCTTGTCGGATGGGAGCTGCGAACGTTACACCTCTGCTTCCCCGGCAGGAAAACCCAGGCTGTGCCGCATGCTGTAAATGCCTTTCACATGTTCCCCAGATCCCAGTTAAATTGAACCCCAGAAGGTCTCCCAAAGCATGAAAAATGCATTTATAAGACTCTGGAAGGAAGATGTATTCCATAACTGCTCTGGTGACCAGGCGTGCTGACTTGTGTCATGTGGAGAAGGAACCAAAAGGGGGGTATTTCTTGTTATTTCATACTGCTGATGGGATTTTATCTCTCACAGCAGATCCAGGAACTTTCTAGTTACCATTATTGTTTGATTTTATGGGCCATTTGATATTTATTTTTATTTCTATTCATTATTTGTTGAGTGCACTTAGCCCCTTCCCCAAGGAGCCTGCCTTATATCTAAGGTGATTTTTATGACCAGTGTTAGCACAGCATCTGAGTAACTCGCACAACTTTAATATATTTATCCTGCACACACAGTATATCAAGGCAGCCCTGGTTTTCCTACTGTGGAGAGCGGTGATCTCCCTGTAAAATCATAAGTCTGACTTACTGGGCTAAAAAAATATATTAAAAAAAAAAGAAAGAATCAGCCCCCAAACTATTTACATTCCTTGTCTTTCTGACATTCATTTTAAGTCATGAGGATGTATTTGAGTCATATTTTCACTGTTTTCCCCCCTACAAAACATGAAGTCTAGCAATGTACCTTTTTAATGCAAGCCAAGCTCTCGCTTATCCCACGACTCCCACAGCTGGGGCTTTAAAATCTGCATCCAGCACTGTGAGACTAATGACAAAATCATGAGCTGGCAGCTCTGCCTTTTCCTCCGACCTCTCCGTTTCATCCTGCAAGTGCTCAGAAGCAGGAATTCCTCGCAGCGCTATCGGTCCACGCACTTTGCCTTGGGTGGAGGCGGCGGACAGCTGGCCGCCACGAGCTTTTTTTTTTCCCAATTCTTGCTAGATTTTCCCCAGCACAAGGAAGCCTCTGGGGTCCTTTCCATGCTGTTGTTGCGGAGGAGCCAGCGGGTGACCTCCCTCTCACTCCCTGCCTCCGCACAGCGCCGGCACCCAACGCAGCTCCATCTCCTGCCTGCACGGAGGGTGCTGGCGGACATTTTCAGTGCCCGTGCTCCTGGCTGGTTTTATTCCCTCCCCATTCCCCGTAGGCTGCTCTGTGCTAATCCCCGTGTAATCCCAGCAAGCGCGTGAGCCCGGGGAGGCACGCGGGCTGGGGTGTGCCTGCATGTGCTGGCGGAGCCCGGGGCTGTTCCTTCCCCCTCCTTATATTTTGCCCCCCTTTAGGACACCCTGCCTGCCTCTCCCCACCATCAGGCTCAGACACGGAGATGTTTTAGCTCCCTGAGATGTTACCGGGCTCTCCTGGGAGGTTGTGGGATGCTCTCTCCTTCCCCACTTGCAACGCTCCTGAGTTCTCACCCCCTGCTGCCCCTCCTGCAGGTCCCCCAGCTCCCACCACAGAGCTGAACTGGTACAGCACGGGGCTCTGGTGCAACGCACTGGCCAAGCAGCATCCTTCAGGGATGGAAATCACCTGGATCTCTGGGCTCCCACCCTGTGCATCTCATCCAGTGCATACGTAGGTGTAGATATTGCTGTGCCCTGCACTGAAGAGCAAGCTGGAAGAGCAGGCACAAGCAGAAAGCCAACAGCAGCGCCGTGTGCTTGCAGGAAGGCTGAACTGCTCGTTGCCTGAGGCTCGGGCTCCTTCAAGTCCCACGCACGCAGCACCCACAGCGTTTGGCACCGTTGGCCGTCCCCAAAACCATTTGGCATTGGCTCCAGCACCCAGCCTCGCCGCGAGGCCGCGAGGCAGCGAAGCGCAGAGCGCACACGTGTCGTCCCGTTGCAAGCAGTGGGATTTCTCCAACGCCTGCCGGCGAGCAGGTGCTGCGGGGAGCCCGATTCCCACCCGCCCGGCCAAACCGCAACCATACATCCGCGCTCTCCCTGACCAGCTTGGCTGCGCTCCTCACCTGGCAAAAGAACACACGGCAGTGAAAATAAACACGGAGGGAAAGCGAAGCCCCTCGCGGCCCGAACGCATGCGGTCTGCGTTCCAAGAAGTAATGAAGCCCAGGGAATGGAAAATGCATGTCACTTGGCGGCGGGCTGGATGCACGCAGGCGCTCCGTGCCGGCTGCGGAGAGGGTGCTCCGGCCAGCGGCACCGCGCCGAACCCTGCCATTTGAAGACGGAGAAGAATTTGGCTTCGTCAACCCCTCCTTTTTCCCCCCAAGTGGTCCCTTGAGCCGGGCTGGAATGTGCGTGGTAGGGACAGAACCAATCCCATTAGCACCAGGAGATTGTTTTTCGTGCAGTTTTCTTGTTGCTGAATCACCCGCTGCCCCGTTCCCTTTGGGTAGGTCACGGGAAGGAGGACGGGGAAGGGGAACCCACGGGCGTGTTTTCGCTGGGCGCTCCGGGTGCTGATGTTCTGGGGCAGCCTCGTGCTAAGAGGAGCTGGAGCAGCGAGGAAACGGCCCTTCCCCAGCTGAGAGGCTCTTTATCCATTATCTTCACAAACCCTGCTCTGCGAGGGCCCCAAACCATCGCGCCACATAATTGTGGGTTCTTATCAGAGACCTCCAAGGAGAAATCTTGCGTGGTTTCCTTGTGCTCAGCACCATCTCCCCGGACCCTGCCCTTCTGGTGGGAAGGCGCGATGGGGAACAGCAGACACAGACCCAGCCAAACCAGCACAGCCTCTGCTACAAACCAGAAGAATCGATGAGGAAATTGGGAGGGGTACAAAGCGGGGAATTCTCAGGGTCCGTCCCCACCCCGCTGTCCCATCCCTGGGCTTTCTGCCCCACACGACACAGCAGAGAGCAACAGGGGAGGGAAATCCGTGCCGGGCAATGCTTTGGGGTCCACGAGGAGGTCCTGGGGGGCTGCTCGTTGGCCTCCCCCAGTTTTTGGAGGCTGCTTCTCGTCGCAGCGTGGCTGACAGTCCCCACCTACCGGCCTGTGGCTCCTTTCTGACCCAGGGCTGGACGCGTGGGCGCACGGATGCTGGCGGCGAGGACGTGGCCCAGCACAGCTCCCCGTGCCCCCCGTGGGTCGGAGGGTGCAGTCCTGCTCCTCTTCCCCATCTCCTCTTCGCTCACGGGGCCACACACCGCGAATTTTTTTTTTTTGATTTTTTTTTTTTTTTTTTTGCTTTCCCCGTGAAAAACCACAACAGGGAGCGAGAAGGAAAAAGGCGTCGGATGGAAAATGCCCTGGCTGCCTGCTGGGGGGAGTGGAACCAGCTAATTTCATGCGTCTCCTCCTCGCCAGAGTGGGGTCCCTCCTCACCTGCTCCTGGGCACGGTTTCCTGCACCCCGAGCCAGCAGCGAGGAATCTGATCCAGTTTAAAGGAGAGGAGCTTGTCCGCGGCTCGGAGCCCGGCTCCTGTCCCAGGAGGGACCCGCTCGGAGCCGGGGCAGGGTTTGCCAGCTGTCTGCTCCGATCTCGCCCCCCGCCACCTCCCTCGGCACCGAACGGTGGCGGGGGGCACTCAGAGCCCTGCACAGGCTGTAACAGGGCTCAGCGCTGATGTCCTGGGCTCCACAGGGAAAATGTGGGTGGAAATCCCCCCCCAGAAAGCCACTTGGGGGGCACTCAAGCGATGGAGGGGGGCTCCTGTCTTGGGGTCACCTACTTGTGGCTGCTCAGTGCTGGACTCCAACCTTCAGCACCCCAGGGGGCAGGAAATGCTGCCCCTTCCCATCTGCTGAGCTATCTGAGCCCGGGGAGAGCTCAGCATCGCCCACCAGCACCCAGCATCGCCGGGGGGACACCACCACCCCCAATTTAGGGCCATGCAGGGGCTGTGCCATGGCAGCAGCAGCTGCTGGCTTCCACCCAGGGCTGCCACTACACTGCACACTCCGCATCCCCCAGGGGCAGCCTTCTTTGGCTGCGACGTGCACCAAGCACCCCAGCACCCAGCTGCCGCTCCCCGGGGCCGGGCAGGCACCTCGCCGGCACCGGCGCCACGTCCCGGGGACGAGGAGCAGCCGAGCAAAGCGCCAGCCCCGGCTCCTCGGGGGCCCCCGCGCCACCGCTGGCTCCGAGGACGGGACCCCGCTGAGCTCCTGAAGTGCTAAGAACGAGCCTCCGGGCCCTCGCCTGAGCTTCGTGTCGTGCTTGGCACGGCGAGAGCTCGGCGGCAGCGTGGACGCGGGCGCCCCGCCAGGAAAAACACACGGCAAGGGGGCAAGGTGCGGGCGCGCACACCCGCACGTCCCGGCCCTCGAGCTGGGTGCAGTGCAGTGACAGGCGTTGTGCACAGCCCCCTCGGCACCTTGCCATCTCTAAATGGTCATCCTTCTCTAAATTGGGTGTCTTTGGGGGTTTTTAAGTGTGAAAAGTCCTTTTCCCACGTCCTGCCTTTGTATTTATGCACGGCACGGGGTCACCAACCCTCTCCCCCAGGAACACCACCCTGCTATTGCACCAAGTTGGATTCATCAGCAATTTTCTCCTTGCCCAGCTTGCAAAGGCACACACCAGGCTGGGAAAGGTCCTGCACCCCACTGCCAGCCCCACGCGGGGGCTCAGCCCCCCTCCCCACAAAGCCGCCGACTCCCCGGGTCTGGTACAAACCTTTTATTTCCCCTCCCGCACCGCCCAGCCGGACCCAGGCTCCGCAGGCAGCTTGGGGCCGGGTTTGCTCCTTGGAACCCAAACCGATGCGGGATGGGTGCTCCCCGGCCACGGTTTAACCCCCCCCCCAGGACCTTGCACGGAGGGGGGAGCCACGTGGCTGAGACAACGACACGGACTGCACCGAGCTTGACACTGAGCTGAGCTGCCACAAAGCGACACCGAGAAGTGTACCCCAAAAACGGACACGAGCCCCCCCCCCCCCCCCCCAACCCGCAGCGCCTCCCCCCAACCCACCCCCCCCCCCCAAACCCAGCTATGTTGCACGTGTGATATGGAGCAGCACAAAACCGGCGGGGGCCGGGGCCAAGAGCCTCCCCTGCCCCGCGACGACACACAGCGCGGCCCCCCCCAAAAAGTGGGAAGAGCGTAAAAACCGAGGGGCGGGGGGGCAGGGGTAATAAGTTAACCTGTACACGTGTGTTAGGTGGCTACAGGGGGACTGCCACCGCCGGGCTGTCCCCAGGGGTGTCCCCACGGGGTGCCAGGGGCTGAGGGACCACGAAATCAAACCACGAAACGACGCAGGAGGTGATGGAGAAGGGTGGGATGTGGGGGGATGCCCCTGCTCTGAGCTGCACCGGGGCGAGCCCTGAGGGGCTCCGCTTGGCCAGGGGGTCCCAGGGCTGGTCCTTGGGACCCTTCTAGGGGGTCCTCGCCCCTTCTAGGGACCCGGAGCTGGTGCCACTCGGGGGGCTGAGCCTCTCTGGGATGCGGGCAGAGATGCTGAGCCCCGGATGGAGACGTCCCAGCACATCCCAGCACCTCTGCCCGTGCTCGGATGCGCCCCAGGAGCACGGGGCAGGGAAATGCCACCGCGTCCCCCGCTCGGTCCCACCAGCACCAGATAACCCCCGAGGCCTCGGGGAGCAGGGAGGGGAAGGATCCATCCCGGGGCCCCTCGGCAGCTCCTGCGAGGGGCCTGGCTGGGTCCTCGCGTGGGCACGGAGTTCGGCCAGATCCGCCGCTCTCTCCGGCTGCCAACGCCAAATCCATTCGCCACGTTTCGGCTCCCCGAGGCAATCGGCTCCGGCCGGCGGAAGGGAGTTCCCAGGGCCGGAGCCGGCGCCTTGGAGGCTCAGCCCAAGGTGGGAGGCCGGGGATGTGCCGAGCCAAAGCCCCGAGAGCTGCAGACGTTGCTCCATCCCCCACCGCAGCCGGCTCCCTCCTGCCCAGCGCTGGACCCATGCCCGGAGGTCTGGGGGGCCCCGGGGGGCTCTGCTCCGGAGCAGACGGGCTCCCCCCGGCCTCCCCACGCTGGCAGCCCTCTTTTAGCTCCGGGAAGCAGGAGCCCACCACGCAGCAACGTTAACGGAGGAGGAAAAGCCCCAGGCTGGCCCTAGGGGTGACGGTGGCATCCAGCCAGGACCCCCCCCACACCCACCACGGAGGCAGAGCCCACGGGGAGCTGGGGACACGGGGGAGAAGAGCAGGACCTGGGGACACCGGCGTGGGGACGGTGACAGCGAGGTGGCAGGGAGGTGATGGGGAAGGGGCAGGAGAGCTACAGGACGGTTTTGTCCAGGTCGACCTTGAGGGGCAGCGGCCCCGCGTCCTCGCCGTGCGCGGGGCACAGGGTGACGGCGATGACGGGCGGCAGGGGGAAGGCGCCGGGGCCGTCCAGGTCCTCCAGGAACTCCTTGTCCCCGTTGATGCTCAGAGGCTGCAAGAGAGGCAGAGGGGACCGTGCAACCCCGGAGCAGGGCACGGGACCCCCCCCCGGTCCCCGGTGTGGGGACACAAGGAGCAGCCCGGCCGCGACGGTGAGCCCATGTGGGGACTGGGATGGCCACGGCTCAGCACCCAGATATAACCGGGGGGGGGGGGACACGGGGTGGTGGGGACCCCAAAGGGACCCCCCGCTGACTCAACACCGCTCGCCCCGTACCTGGGTCTTGACGTGCTGCTCGGGGGCCGTCACCAAGCTGGCGCAGCTCAGCCACAGCATCACCACGATGGAGAGGAAGAGGCAGGCGGCCAGGATCCAGCGAGGAAGGCCCGAGCGCCTGTAACACCCCGCCACCCCCCGCCAAAGAAACAGGGCCGGTTTATGGCAGGGCTCTGGGTACGGCAAGGGGGTGGCCGGCCCGGTGCAGCCCCCCCCCCCCCGTGCCCCCCGCAGCCCCGCGGCACCTACTTGGCCATGCAGCCCAGGAAATCGTGCTCCGGCTGCGGGGTGTCCGCGGGCTTGGTTTTGCCCCGCGGCTCCTTCCCGGGGGGGTGCTTCTCCTCCTTCTGCCGGGGGCCTGGTAGGGAAAAGGGTGATGCTGAGCCCGGGCACCCGCTGCAATTTGGGTGCAGGGGTGCTGGAGGCGTCTCTCCCCCCAGGGATCCTCTGCTGGGGGGCGCAGAAGCCCCCGGAGGCTCCTTGCAGAGGGTGCCAAGCACGGTCCCACCCCCTTCACCCCCCCCCAGCATGGGTGCAGGGGGTGGGAAGCGGATCAGAGCTGAGAATCGGGGGATTTGTTCCGCTCTGGAGAAATCGGATGGGAGCCAGGAGGGCTCAGAAGCTCCCGACCACCCCCCCCTCCCACCAACAGCCCGGTCCCCCCCCCTCCTGCACCTGCGTGGGGCTGCGGGACGTGGGGGCTGGCCCCCGGTCCCGGCCGCTCCGGCTGGGTCATCTGCACCTCGGGCAGTGGGAACTCCAGCTGGGGCTGGGACTGCAGCGAGGGAAAAAGGAGAACGTGGTCGGCGAGGGGGTCCCCAGCCCGCTCAGCACCCAGCGGAGAGCGGCCGCGGGTCCCCCCCCCCCGACCTGGAACACCACCACTTTGCCATCGTCCGCCTGCAGGTAGAAGGTCCAGGTGGAGGAGATGAAGCTCTGGGCAGAGCTGACGATGTCGTTGCAGAAGGTGGAGACCAAATCCAGCACGGAGAACGGCGGCGCCTTCACCTCGGGGCTCTGCAAAGCAGCGGGGACAGCGCGTCGCCGGCGTCCCCCGGCCACCCACCCCAGCAGACAACGTCCCACGAGGAGGACGTGGCCGGATTGAGCCCGGTGCTCATCATCTCCAAGCCTCATTTTCCACCACCACGCAGCTCCAAAGCGAGCTAAGGGCTCCTCGAGGGGCAGCCACCTGCGCGCGCACCCGGCCGGGGCCAGCGCCCGCGGTGTCCCCCAGCCCGCGGTCCCCAGGGCTGTCACCCGGCCCCGCGCTCGCAGCGGCGCCTTAAACAATAGGAGAGCAGCGGCCGAGATGCCGAGGGCGTTTCTCTCCTGGCAGCAGCCCCGTGCCCTGGATTCTTGGCCGTCTCGGCGGTTTGTTATTTTTAAAGCATCCCTGCTGGAATCCGCTTGGCTGCTCCCTGCCACTGGCTTCGAACATTTTCCGACAGCCCCTTGCACGGTCAAACCAGCAAACAGGAAATAAATAGGTCAGATTCTGTATCTAATTATTATGCTAAATCTGCTTTGCCTGCTCGTCTGGGAACCCAAAGGAAAAAAGGCTTTGGGCGGGCGAAGGGGGGGGGGGCGGCACATTTGGGGCTGGGGGACAGCGCAGGCGTTTGTCCCCGATGCTTGTCCCCAACCCCGGGGCTGAGGCTCTTAGAAAAGGGCCCAAACGTGGCTGGGGAAGGAGCCCCGTGCCTTACCCCTGCCTTCCACGGCACAAAATCATCTCAGTCTGCATGTGTACGGAGCCAAGAGCTTCTACCTTGGGCCAAAGTCTAATTTAATTAATTGGGCAAAAGCTGGATTAATTAAACGTAGGAGGGAAAGCATTGCTAATTGCCGGGACGGATAAAGGATCAAAACTGGGGGAATTCACAATACCTGGCCAAAACCTCCCAGCTGGGGAGCTCAGCGGAATCGCCCCGTCCCAAACCAACGCCTGCTGGAGCCCAATTAACCGCAGCACTAATTAAGCGGCACCGTGGGCCCAGCGGGGACAGGCTGGGTGGGAAGGGGCGGGCTGGGGGCTCCCGATCTCCCCCTCCTCACCTTGTCCATCCTGCTCTCCACCTCTGGCAGCTGCTTGCGGCACCCGGTCCTGCAGCCGAAGCGCTCCTGCGCGTTGCTGTAGGCTTCGGCGCACGCTGCCGGGAGGATTGGGGGCGCTCAGGACGGAGCCAGGCTGCTGGGTCCGAGCTCCACGTCACCCCCAAATCCCACCAGCAGCACCCCAAGCCCCGGCTCCATCACCAAGTTGTCCCTTCCCCCAAAAAAAAACAAAAAACGGGGAAACCGGCACCGTTCCCACCCTCCCCGGGGGGATGTGCAGGATGCGGCCCCCGGGGCGCAGGGGAGGCAGGGAGGGTGGAAGGCACCGGGGAGGTGACAGCGGTGAGTGGAGGAGCCCCTTTTGGGCGGTGTTTGGGGAGCGGGGGCCGCCGGGCCGCCGGCTGCTCACCTGCTTCACACTCGGCTCTGGTTGTGTTGAGCGCCGCGCTCGCATCCACGAAGTGACAGATGGAGAACAGCCGGCAGCCCCGGTAACAGGCGTTGAGAACAGCATCCTGGAGGGAGGAGGAGGACGGCGCGGAGCTGGCACCGAGCTCAGCCCGGGGGCTGCGCCCGACCCCCCGGCACGGCCCCCCCCTGGCACCGCAGGGCCCCGTAGGGGATGGGGGCCACGGGGGCCATGCGTTGGGGTCAGCACCGCCGTGGGTGCGCGCACAATGCGGGGTGCTGGTGGCACCGGGGGGGGCAGAGCTGCTACCACAGCAGGGTGGGCATCCCACGGGAGGTCTGCAGGCGGCCTCGTCCCCGGTGAGGACGTGGTAGGACCCCGATCTCTGCTGGGCATCCCCTGTCCCTGTGCATGGCAGGGAAAAGGGGGGGGTGCTGGAGGGAGTTGGGGTACATGGGGGGTGCGTTGTGGCTGTGCGTGCATGGGGGGTGTGTGCATGGGGGGTGTGTGCATGGGGGTTTGCACATCCATGGGGGCCTGGGAGCCTGCACCATGGGGGGGGTCCCCGTGTGCATCTCCCCACAGGCTGGGGGTTATTGGGGGGTGTCTGTGCACCCGCAGGCAGTGCCAGGAGCTGCCCCCCCTTTGCCTCCAGCACCCAACAAGCCCAGCTGGGGGGACATCTCCATACCCAACCCCAGGCAGCGGGGGCTGTGCAGGCTCCTGCCAAGGCACCGGCCTGGATACGGCCCTGCCACGGGTGGCCCCCAACCCTGCTCCCCTGCAGCAGGGCCAGGACCCATCCCAGCCCTTTTTTTTCCTCCCTGTTGCTGGCATTACAAAGAGACACAGCCGCATCGGGCCCGTCGCTTGGATTGCATCCCCTGCGTGGCCCCATCAGCGGCCGGTCCCCAGCACGGTGCCACGAGCAGGGCTCTGATCCGGGGCTTTCCGTGATGCTCCGGGTCCATTGAGCAGCGCTCGCCTTCCTCTGAATCCCCAGGTCAATGCTGGCCCCCCCCAGCATCACCTGCTTGCCCCCCACCCCATCCCAACTGGCCCCATCCCCACTGGCCCCCGACCACCTCAGCTGGGGGTGGCTCTGCCCTGGGGCCTCACCAGTGCTGGATGCAGGGGGGGGGCTGGAGGGGGGCTCACTGGGGCACCCCAAACCCAGGGGGGGTGGGACGGACCCCTGGGGCACCCCAGATCTGGGGAGGGGGGCACCGCTGTGGGCATCCCAAGCTGCCCCCCTCACCGGGGGCACCCCAAACCCGGGCAGGGGCTGCCAGTGGGGGTCACCGGGGGCACCCCGAACCCCCAGCGGGGCTCAGTGCAGCGTGGCCCCCCCGAGGCCCCCGGGTCCCTGCGGGATGGCGATGCCCGGTGCTCCCGGTACCGTCCCCCTCGGTGCTCCCGGTGCCCCCTCCGGTGCTCCCCGCGGTGCTCCTGATGCCCTCGATGCTCCCCCCCCCTGTGCTCCCAGTGCTCCCAGTGCCATCCTCTGCTTCTCCCGGTGCTCCCCCCGCTTATCCCGGTGCACCCCCAGTGCTCCCAGTGCTCCCCCCGGTTCTCCCGGTGCCATCTCCCGGTTCTCCCGGTGCTCCCCCCAGTTCTCCCAGTGCTCCCCCCGGTGCCCACGGTTCCACCCCCGGCTTCTCCCGGTGCTCCCCCCGCTTCTCCCGATTCCACCCCCAAATTCTCCCATTTCTCCCCCCGCTTCTCCCGTTGCCCCTCCCCGCCGCTTCCCCCCCCCCGGCTTCTCCCCCGCTTCCCCCAAGCTGCTCCCGGTGCCCGCCGCCCCCCCCCCCCTCCCCAACTCACGGCGGCGGCCCGGTGCTGCAGGCTGCGGCCGCACTGCCGGTGGCAAGCTCCGGTGTCCCCGAGCTGGGGCGAGAACGGATCGGTGGCGGCGGCGGCGACGGCGGCGGAGGCGGCGGAGGAGGCGGCGGCGGCGGCCAGGACCAAAGCGAGAACGAGAAACGGGGGGGCCCGGGGGCCCGGGGAGGCCATGGCAGGCAGGGAGCGGAGCGCAGCCACCGGCACCGCCACCGCCACCGCCGCCGCCGCCGCCGGTGCCGGCCCCGCCGTGACGCGCCCGTGCGCCGGGAGGGGGCGGCGGGGAGAAAGCCGCGGGCAGGGGGGGGGGGAGCCGCCGCAGCCTGCCGCAGCTCCGGCGGCACCGGAGCGTCCCCCCCCACAAGAAAAAAAATAAAAAGAAATAATAAAAATAAAAAAAACGAGTCCTGAGGGAAAGGGAAAAGGGGTACCGGGGGGTGCGCGGGGATGCGGGGATGTGGGGATGCGGGGGGACCGGGGGATGCTCGGGCACCGGAGGTGAAGGGGGACAAGGGGGGGATAGGAGGGTGCAGGGGGGGTGCTGGAGGGTGCTGAGGTACTGAGGGGGTGGAGGGGGACAGGGGGATGGAGGGGGACACGGGGATGCAAGGGGGCAGGGGGATGGGGACAGGGGGATGCTGAGGCACCGGGGGATGCAGCAGGACGGGGGGTGTAGGGGATGCAGGGGGAGGGGGGGATTGGGGGATGCAGGGGGACAAGGGGGGGTCAGGGGGATGCTCAGGCACCAGGGGTGCAGCAGGATGGGGGATGCAGGGGACAGGGGGATGGATGGATGGGCACTGGGGGTGCAAGGGGGAGGAGAAAGCACGGGGGGGGCTGGAGGGGGTCCAGAGGGACACAGGAGGACCGAGAGATGCGGGGACACCGGGGGGGATGCGCAGGGACCAGGAGGTGCAGGGGGGGACACCGGGGATGCAGGGGGACCAGGGAACGTGGGGCTGCAGATGCAGAGGGATGCAGGACCAGGGGATGCAGCAGCACTGGGGGACGCAGAGGAACTGGGGGGGACACTGGGGGGGCACCCAGAGACTGGGGACCACTGGTGCTGGTGGCACAGAAGGACAGGGGCGCAGAGGGGCTGGGCTGTGCCACCCCCAGGCCAACATCCCCCAAATTTCGGCTCTCAGCCGAGCCCCCACGGAGGCCAGGTGCCGACGGGGCCCCTTTCCGACGAGGGCACGCTGCCGGGGGCTCCCCCCGACACCCCAGATTTACAGCTTTTATTTCCCAGGGTTTAGGAGACATCAAAGGCACGGGGCCGGCCTCGCGCCCGCTGCCGCTGCGCTGCCCATTAGCCTTATTTATGGCAGCACCCCGAAGCAGGAGGAGGAGGAGGAGGAAGAGGAGGGGGCTGGGGGCTCCAGCCCTAATGGGGAACACATGGCAGGACCCCAGCCAGGGGAAGGGGGGGGCTCCCGCTGGGCTGGGGGGGGCTGGATCCCCTCGAGCATCGCTGCCCCTGGCTCCTCTCCTCGCCCCGCTGCGCTCCGCCAGCTTATTCATCTCGTTAATCAAAGCAGGGCAGGGGAAAACGTGCTCTGGAGGGGCTCAGGGGGGGCTGTGGGGTTGGCTCCGCTCCCCCCGACCCCCTCCTAGACACCCCCCCAGCCTCACGGCCTCACGGCTGGCCCCGGTGATGAATGGCGAAGAAAATGGGGCAGATTGGGGGCTGCCACCGTAAATCACGGCACGGTGCTGCAGGGGGGGCAGAGCCGCTGCCCTGACCTGGGGGGGGGGGGGACACAAAACCCGATGGCAGAGCATCTCTGGCAGCACTGGGAGCACTGGGAACACTGGGAGAAAGCGCTGGCAGAGCAGCCCGTGGGAAAGGCTCGCACCTGCCTGCAAGATGCCTGGCCCCAGCCCGCGCTCCTGGCCCTCGATTCGCTCACGTTTAATAATAATAATAATAATAAAAAAACCCTTCCCAGGCCACAATATCCCAGTTGGCAAATATTTACCGCCGGGTAATTCCTGGCCCTCCCTCCTCCCAGCCCTCTCCAGAACCTCTCCATGCCTGCAGCACCGCTGCCCCTACATCTCATTTTTGGGGCCGCCCGGGTTCCTGCCACCACCGCGGCCACCCCGGTGCCACCGCGGCCACCCCGAGCCCTGCACCCCGGCACCGGCCCCGGCACTTGAGCACCCGCTTGATATAAGTGGGATTTTTTTTCCCCCTTTTCCAGCAAACAGCGAGGCGGCGGCGGGGATTTTTGTGCTTCCCAAAGCAAACAGAGCCGGCAAGGTGCGGCCGCCCGGCGGGCGAGGGGCTGCGCTCGGGGAGGGAAGGGGGGGGGCGGCACGGAAGGGGTTAAGCGGGTTATAAATTACCCACGAATGTGGAAATGTTGCAGAGAGGAATAGAAAGAAAACTCTGACTGCTGGATTCTTTGCATTTCTAGCCTCTTTATTTTTCCCACAGGTCACTTTAAAAGGATGCAGGCAGTCAGACAGCTCCGCTGCGCCTTTCCTCGGGCTTTTTCTCTGCTTTTTTTTTTTTTTTTTTTCGTTGTTTGTTTTTTACACCCTGGCCCTCGAGCCAGATGCTATCTCTGTCCAAGGACTTTATGGAGCGAGCTCTGGCTGGGAAATCAAGTAATTGGATTAATTCGGGGTAGAAGTGCCGGGCCCGGCCCCGGTGCCACGCGACGCGGCGCTGGCAAGAGGGTGGCAGGGGGAAGGTGCCAGCGCCTCGGCCCCAGGGTGCCAGCTGGGGTGGGAAGGGAGCAGGATCCGTCCCCTGGGGTGCTCAGCCCCGTTTTGGGGACACCGCTGGGCTCCTGGCTCCGTCCCTCCGCATCCCGCCGGGCAGAGCGAGGAGCTCTGGGCCCCACGGCCGCATCCTGCCCCGCGCCACGAGGGTGCCAAAATAAGGCAGAGAGGCCCTGGGAAGGGAGCTCCAGTGCTGCGAGGGGGGTAAAAAGAGCAAGAGGGGGGGGGGTCCTGACCGCTCCAGGCCCCTTGGGACCACCTTGGGCTGGGGGGGGGGGGAGCAGGCGGCCGGGCCAAATCCTGCCCTCCCCGGCCGATGGCAGCGCGTGCGGCGGCTCGTGGGCAGGACGCGGCGGCCGCGGACTCAGCGCTTTAAAGGTCACTGTCAAAGGGCAGCGCTCACCACATCTGTTTTCCGACGGCCGCACTGACTCAGAAGGCGGCCGAGCTCCTCTGTCATCTCCGGCTGCTCCCCGCCGACGGCCGGATCCTGCCCCCGGCCCAGCACCGGGTGCCACCGCCCCGAAGCTGCCCAGATTTGGGGTCCGTGCCCTCCTGCCCTGTCCCCATCCCACGCCCTGTTAAGCCATCGGGTCCACGCTGGGGTGAGTGACACCAGAAGGGACACGGGGACACGAGTCCCGAGGGTGCCACCAGCGGGGACCCCTCCTGACACCGCTGTCCCCCCCCCCGATACCCACGGGGACCCCACGAGGCCACGCTCGGTTCAAGACCCCCACGGCGGCCGGGGCTGCCGCTGCCAGACTGCGAAGTTTCCCATGCTGGGTGTCTCCCTGCGGCTGACATTTTTGGGAAATTTCAACAAAAACAGTTCAGAAGCTTCCAAAAAAACAGGACGATGGGAAAAGGCATTGTTTGGGCTCTCTTCTTTTTATTATTATTTTTTTTTAATTCTTTGCAATCCCTTCAGAGGGTGCCCACCACCTCTGCACCCATTCCCTTGCAGCATCGTCCCTGTCCCCACGTGGTGTCACCCCTGTCCCCATGCGGTGTCACCCCGTGGGCTCCAGGCTCCCGTCCCCATCCCAACCTCAGGGCTCGGGGCCATGGGGTCCCTCCTGTGTCCCCTCCTCCTGAGGGGGACAGGGGGGTGAGGATACAGCCCAGACACCCCCCCCAGCATGGGGGTGCTCTCTGGGCACCCAGCCTGGCCATGGGGACGTGGGGACAGTGGCCTTGCTGTCACCAGGACCTGCTGGCTGAGGGCTCTCGGTGCCATCGAGTCCTGGACGGGGGGGGGACAGGAGCCGGCAGCCACGAGTGGGGGGTGTGTCACCCGTGGCACTGCCACCCACACCCACCATTAACTCCTCGCTGCCTCCTGGGGCCAAACGGAGCCTAGCCCCGACGGCAGCTTGGGGGCATTTTCCCCATTTTTTATTATTTCGGGGGAAAAAAAACCCAACACTATCACCTTCGATGGAAAAAAAAAAAAACAAAAACACAGCATTTTGGGGAAAACCACACGGATTTCCACCCCAAAAACCCAGAACCCATCCGCGAGACCCCATCTCCAGTTGGGGGAGGGGGTGGGGAGGGGGTGAGGAGGGGGCTCCCCCCCCCCCCTCCCCTTTCCCCAACCCCCCCCCCCTCCCCATCGAGGGGCGGCCCCGCGGGGGCGGCGGGGGCCGGGTGCGCAGCGCCGAGCGCGGCCGGGAGCGGCCCCGGGGGCCCGGGAGTGGCCGGGAAGGCAGCGCATGAGTCACCCGGGGGAAGGGGCCGGCTCTCCCTCACCTCCCCGGGGAAGACAACGGGGCACCGGGCTCAGCATCCCCTCGCCGAGATCCCCCGGGGGGGGCGCCCGGGACGCACCGGAGACGGAGATGCTTTGGGTAGGGGCGGGAGGGAGGAGAAAAACGCGAGCAAACGGCCGGTACCGGAGCACAAACCCGGACCCCCTCCCCCGAGGGGGGGGTTTTCTACCCCCCCGGGGGCGGTCCCGGGCCGGGCTGGGCGGGGCGAGGGCGGCATTTAGGGTTTTGGCAGAGCGGGGGCTGCTCAGACTTGCTCGGGACTTCCCCGGACGTGCCGGGTGCGCTCCCGCAGCCCCGGGCACCGACGGGCACCGGGACCGGGACCGGCCATGCCGCCGCTTCTGCCGCTGTTGTTGCCGCTTTGCCTGCGCCTCCTTCACGCCGAACCCCTCGCCTGTGAGTCCCGGGGGTGGGGGTCCCCTAAAAATATAAGGGGGGGGGGGGGGGGGGCGAGCACCGGGGTTTGGGGAAGCCGGGGTGGGAGCCGGGGAGCCGGGGCCCGTCGGGGATTTGGGGATGGGGAGAGGGATTCCCCCCCCCCGGTGGGGGGTGGTGGTGGTGGTGGGAGCCCTGCTTCTTCCTCACCCCCCCCGTCCCGGTTTCTCATTCATTGCGGTGCGGGGGGTGCCGGTGCCCTCCCCGAGATGTGGAGCCCTGGGGGCGTTTTGGGGCTGTGGGGCCCCTTGGATAGGGGGCAATGGGGATCCCCTTTCCTGTCCCCCCCTCCCCACCCGCCGGCCGTGGTGGTTAATGAGCCCCCCCCCCCCGGCAAGCAGCAGGGAGCCCCTTCCCCGGAGGGCGCTCGCTCCCCCCTCCCTCTCCCCCACGGAGAACAATAGAGAAACCTTTTTGTGTTCCCCCATCCCAAGAGCAGCAGGGACCCCCCCTTCGTGCCCTGGGGGCTGCAAGTTGCCCCGCTCCCCGTGGAGAAAAGCCCCCCCTTGCCCCGGGAGGGGTCTCTGCCTCTTCCCCCCCCCTCCTGGAGAACAATGCGGCTCCGCTTCCCCACCCAGGACAATGGCAACCCCCCCCCCCCCCTCCTCCATCCCGAGAACAATAGCGAACCCCTTCCTCACACGGCCAGCAACGACCCCCCCCTCCCTATCCCCGGAGCAATGACCCCCCCCCAAAAAAACACCGAGAGCCTCCCGCGGAGAACAATAGGGACCCCTTTTTCCCCCCCTATGGAGAACAATGAGCCCCCTCCCGTCCCGGAGAACAATGAATCCCCCCTTAACCCCCATCCGGAACAATAGGGAGCACCCACCCCTGCGGAGAACAACGAATCCCCTAAAATAAAAGGGAAAGGGGGGGGGGGGGGGGGGGCCTGGGAGTGGAGGGGGGGGGCCAGGCGTGGAGGTGCCACCTGTGTGCTGAGCTCTGGGCGCTCTCAGCCCGGTGCCATCGGGGTCCCGGTGGGCGCAGGAGGGGTCCCCACGGGGCCGTGGACACGAAGGGAGCCTCGTCCCGTCCCGCAGCCGCCCGATTGCTTCTCCAACGGCCCGGCCGAAGCCAGCCCAGGAAGTTTGGCTTCCTCCCGGTGATGGGAATCTCTCAAGGCCACGTTTGCCCCGTGGGTCCCAGCCAGGAGAAGCGGCTGCTCGGTGGCTCCCACCCCACGGGCGATGCGTTTTCCCCCCCCCCGACCCGTGCAAGTCATTAACGGGGAAGTATCAAAGAGCAATAATTGGGGTTGGGATCGCAGAGGCAGCTGGGGCAAGGAAGCGAAACGAGGCTGCCGGGGGGAGGAAAGGGCTTGAAGGGGGAAAGAAAATCCCCTCGGAGGCCGTAGGGAGAGGCTCCCCGTGGAGGTGGGCTGCGGGTGGAGCGGTGCCTGCCGTGGGGCCGTTCCCGGGGGGTTAACCTCGCCGGGGGCATTTCGGCAGCTCCAGCGGTGCTGGGAGCTCTTTGGGTCTGTGTAATTCCCGAATTTTGCTTGCACCCATGGAGGGGGTGCCCCCAGTGGCTTCCCACCTCCCGACCCTCGCTTTTCCCCTGGCTGGGTCCGGAGCATCCGACCTGCGCGAGCGCTCGCCCCGCGGCACCCTCGGAGGAGCCGGGTGCAAGCGGAGCCAAATCTCCTTTTAGAGAGCGAATGTTTCCCCTCGGTTCAGCTCGGTCGCGCTCGCTGGAATGCCTGGGCTTTTTTTTCATCCCTCCTCGAGCTGAGGGATGGGCACGAGAAATGCCAGCGGGCAGGAGGAGAAGGGGAAAGGGGAGCGCAGAGGAGGGATGAAGCTTGCCGTAGCCGTGTCCGCCCGCAGACCCCGCTGCTGGAGCCTCGGAGCAGCTTGAAATCTATTTTTCTGCAGAATTCGGGGCTGCCCAAATTTCCTTTTGTTCTTCGGGGCAATTACGATTTTTCTTGAAATCTCCGTGGGTCTTAATAAATCTTTTTTAACTGTGGGATCTTGAGCACTTATCGGAGGGTTTTCCTTTCCTTTCCCAGCCCCTTAAAACGCCGATAGAAAAATAAAATGAAATCCGGCCCTTCGGAAGAAAAGCGTAAACGTTCCCGACACCTTGGAAATGTGGTTTTACTTTATAGCATTACTTAGCACCTGATCAGCATTTTTTTTTTTAAAGTAGGAAAGCAATAAAACCCCGCGCAGGTATTCCCGCTGCCGCGGCTCGCACATTCCTCCCGCCGCCTGCGTCTCCCCGGCCCTTTCCTCTGCGATCTGAAAACTTCACACTTTTCCCTTTTAAAACACATGGTCGTCACCGGAGAGGGGAAAAAAAAAAAGCTTTTTTTTAAAAAAAAAAAAAAAAAAAAGGGAATTGGCCCCTGCACACGCTGCTGCTCGGAGGTGCTGTGGAGAGGCCGGGTGGCGCGCGGCGCTCGGGCGCATTTCTGGTGCCGTTTGGGTGAAGATTTGCAGGAATTGGGGCTGGAAGCGGTGGAGCTGCGGTGCTCCAGCAGCGCCGTCTCGAGCGTTCGCCTGCGGGCTCGTCTCGTGGAGGAGCCGTTGCCGGGTGGGAAGGGCTGCTCGCAGAGCCCTGACGCTTTTTGGGGGGCCCCGTTGGAGGACGGAGCCAGATGCCACGGGGACAGGCTGGCGCGGGGCAGGGTGGGCGCATGGGGAGGGCGCAAAGTGGGTGCAAAGCACCCAGAGCCTGCGGGGTCCCGCTGCTTTCGCCCCCATCCCAAGCCCCGTCCGTCCCCTCCGCAGCGCCGGGAGCTGCTAATTAGGAGCTCCCCGGGGAAACGAGGGTCGCGGAGCGTTAATCGCGGCGGAGCGAGCGGCCGCGGCCAACCTGCTGGCAGCTGCTGAAAGCCGAGAGGGGCCCCGAGGTCGGAGGGGCGAGGAGGTCGAGGCGCTTTCCGGGAGGTAATTGGTGATATTAATTAGCCTGGCACGCGCGGGCTCCGACAGCCCCACGTGTGCTGCTGCCGGCCGGGTGGGGAGCATCGCCCCCGCTGCTTTGTTTCCCCCCCCTCCACGCACTCGCCTTCGCACGTAACCTCCTGCTCTGTGCAAATAAACCCATCCCTGCGTGGCTTCGCTCCTCTCCAGGAAAAAAACAGAACTGGGGGGCTCCCCCCCAAAAAAAAACAAAACAAAACAAAAAAAAAAAACACAGCAGGATGAGGGTTCTCATCCTTCCCCCCCCAAAGCCCAGACCACCCTCGCGGGGAGCCCGGGGCCCCCGCGCGCAGGGACCCCGCGGCGAGGTGCGAGTGATGGCTTTTGGCAGCGCCGGCGGCACATGGTTCGGATTAGGCGGGTGGTCAGCGCCGGGGCGCGCGCACCGGCCCTCGGCCCCGCGGAGGGGAGCTGGCAGCCAGCAGGCTCCGAAACGAGCCTTAAAAAAAAAAAAAAAATAACGCTGGAGAAAACCCCCAAAACTTTCCGTCTTTGCTGTCGAAATCGTTAAAAAATTTAAAAAGCCACGAGCCAGCCCTGGAAAAACACATCATTTTCCCCAAAAAACCTGTACGGAGCAATGAATGCAGCACCCCAAATGGGGCTGGTGCTCCCCGAGCTCGCAGGGCGCGCACCCAAACCGAGCACCTCCTGTGCTGCCGAGGGCTGCGCTATACATTTTATTATTTTTTTTTTTCCCTCCAGCCACTTCATTTTTTATTTTTATTTTTTTATTTTTTGGCTGCAGACCCTGCAGTGATTTCCCCCCAAGACCCCACCTTGCTGATCGGCTCCTCGCTGACCGCCACCTGCACGGTCAGCGCCGACTTCCACCTGCGCGCCGAGGACCTGTACTGGACCCTGAACGGCCGGCGCCTGCCCGCCGCCTCCTACGCCGCCCTCGGCCCCACCACGCTCAGCGTGGCCCTCGCCCGCCTCAACGGCTCCAAGCAGCAGTCGGGGGACAACCTGGTGTGCCACAGCCGCGACGGCGGCATCCTGGCCGGATCCTGCCTTTATGTCGGACGTACGTTGGCGCGGCTGCGGGGTGCGCGGCACCCAGGGGCGCTTTGCCGCGGGGCAGGGCGGGGAGCAGCTCGGCTCCCCTGGAAACGTTTCAGCGGGATGAATTTGATAAAAAAAAATATTTCTTGCTACGGCACGCCAGAGCCGGTGTTTGCCGCCGCCCGTGTGCCCCTCTCTGCGTTTTCACCTCCCTGCGCTCTCGGGGCTTTGCCGCTCGCTCCCGGACCCGCTGCGGCTCGGCGGAGCTCACAGCAGAAAGGCTGCTCTGGCAACCCTCGGTGAAATTACAGTTGTCCGAATCAATAATCATAAGATTTTATCTCGGGCTATTTTAAGGATGATTTTACGTCCTAAGAATACAGAGGCTTAACTGGGAACAGAGCTTCTATTTTTTATTTTTTTTTTTTCCTTTGGTTGCTGTTCCCGAAAGAAAACAGCTCCGGAGCCTGGCGCAGGCAGCTGCAGCCCCTCGAGCAGGGGCTGGACCGGCTCGCTGCTTCGCTCACCGGCGGCTTTGGGGGCTGGCAGCGGCCGTCCCGGTGGCACCGTCCTCGTGGGCACGCGATGCGGGGGCTGGCTTGGTGCTGCTGGGACCCGAGTGCCGGTGCTTGTGCCGCTCACGGAGCTGCTTCATCCCCCTCCGTCCTTTTTGTCCTCTTCCAGTGCCCCCAGAAAAACCAGTCAACATCTCCTGCTGGTCCAAGAACATGAAGGACCTCACCTGCAAGTGGGCCCCAGGCACCGAAGGGGAAACCTTCCTGCACACTAACTACACGCTCAAGTACAAGCTCAGGTACCCGTGCCACCGGATTGATTCCTCTTATTCCAGACGTGACTCTGGGATTTGGGGGTTTACGCAGAGGGGAGCTCCGTGGCTCCCACCTGGTGGTGCTGGGTGGGATTGGGTTGGGGGGGGGTCCCCGTTTTACCCACCCCAGCACCGTCCTTGGGTGCTGGCAGGGCGCCACGCTCCCTACGTGCTGGGGAGGGGGGTGAAGGTGAAATCCCCTCCCTGGGATTATTTGGGGCTTTAGTGGGAGGGGGGATATGGGGCAGGGACCCCCTCCACGCTTCACCTGGTGCCGGGACGGGGAGGGGGGACCCGTGAGCGTCGGGGCCGGTAACCAACACCTCGGCGGCCGGTGTTAAATGGCAAATAAACGAGGCACAGCCCCGGCTCCGCGCTGCCAATTCCTCCGGGCAGGCAGGTGTGAGGGGAGGGGGGGTGGAAAAAAAAAACCACACCGGGGGCCCCCCACCGGCATCACCGCCCCCGTGCCCGGTACCGGGGACTCACGGCCCGCCCACAGGTGGTACGGCCGCGACAACACGTGCCAGGAGTACCACACGGCCGGGCCCTACTCCTGCCACATCCCCAAGGACCTGGCCCTCTTCACGCCCTACGAGATCTGGGTGGAGGCGTCCAACAGGCTGGGGGTGGCCGTGTCCGACGTCGTCATGCTGGACATCCTTGACGTGGGTGAGCGCCGGCACCGGGGGGGGGGGGGTCCGGGGAGGGCGACGGGCGAGCGGAATCGCCCCTAATGGAATTAGGATTTTTCCCCCAAACGGGCACCTATGGGTGTCTCCTTCACCCCTCGGCCGTGCCGCTGTCCCCGCAGTGACCACGGACCCGCCGGCCGACGTGCACGTCAGCCGGGTGGGCGACCTGGAGGACCAGCTGAGCGGTGCGCTGGAGCTCGCCGCCCGCCCTCAACAAGGATTTCCTCTTCCAAGCCAAGTACCAGATCCAGTACCGCGTGGAGGACAGCTCGGAGTGGAAGGTGGGACGGGGACCGGGTGGCGTCCCCGGGGTGGCGTCCACCCTTCTCCAGGGGTCGGGGGGTCACACGGGGCCACACGGGGCTAAGCCTCTCGCTTGCTGTCCCCCCCCAAAGGTCGTGGACGACGTGGGCAACCAGACCTCGTGCCGCCTGGCCGGCCTCCGCCCCGGCACCGTCTACTTCGTCCAGGTGCGCTGCAACCCCTTCGGCATCTACGGCTCCAAGAAGGCCGGCATCTGGAGCGACTGGAGCAACCCCACGGCCGCCTCCACCCCGCGCAGCGGTGAGCTCCCCGAGCCCCCCTGCAGCTCCCCGAGCCCCCTCCCCTGCTCTCCCCCTCCCCATCCCCGCGTGCGCCCTTGGCCGTGCGCGTTGGCCGCTGCGTGCCCAGCACCTGGATTTCTTGCGAAGGAGCCAACTCGGAGCTCTGATTTCCCAGCAGGGAGCCAGAAAGCCGCTCGTTTCCCTACCTCAAGTCCCCCCTATTCATGGGGGCGTCCCCCTCTTTCCCCCCCCTTCCATGGCGGTGGCCCTGACCCCCGTCCCCTCGGTGTCCCCGCAGAGCGGGCGGCGGGGGGCTGCGACCCCCAAGGGCGGCGAGCAGAACACGACGCTGCGGCGGGAGCTGAAGCAGTTTTTCGGGTGGGTGAAGAAGCACGCCTACGGCTGCTCCAACCTCAGCATCAAGCTCTACGACCAGTGGCGCGTGTGGCTGCAGAAATCGCACAAAACACGCAACCAGGTAGGTAAGGAGCCTTTCGCACTTCTTTTCTCCCTCCCTCCCTCCGGCACGGGGAGGGGAATCGGAGGGATGTGGGGGAGGAAAGGGGGGGGGGGTCCCCGCACCCCGCAGCCTCTCCCTCTCCCCGGGGGTGGCCTCGAAGCCGGGCTCTGCTCTCTCCGCAGGTTCTACCCGGCGATAAGTTGTAGCCCCCGCGGGGCCGAGCGCCGGCAGCAGGGCACGGGGCGCCCGGCGCCCGCCCGGGGTCACCCACGCCCGCCCCGTCCCCGTCGCCGCGCTGCGCCGGGGGGGGGCAAGAAGGCAGCCGGGACGAGGAGCAGCAGCAGCAGCCCCGCACCCCGCTGCAAGGGGGGGCCGCAGGGGGTGATCCGGGGGGTGCGGGCTGGGGCTGGCCCCCCGCGGAGCCCCCCGCGTCCTCCCGTGCCCCACGGCACCGAGGGGACCCCCCCCAGCACGGGGGGGCTCGGGGCTTTTGTTCCGTAAGCGCCAGCCGGAGCAGCAGGGGGGATGAAAGGGGGGATCCCCACCCCCCCGGTGGGTGCAGCCCCCTCCCCTGGGGCTGCAGTTTTTGGGGGTTATTCCCCGGGGCGGGGAGGGGCTGCGGGTGCCCACGGGGCCGCGTGCGAGTGCACGGGGGGGGGTCCGTCCTGTCCCCGGAGCGCCCCGCGGGCTGGTTTTGAGGCTGCTGGGGTTTGCTCAGTGCCTGCTCTAATTTTTGATTCAAGCCAGCCTTATTTTGGTTACATTTCAGACAATTAGGAACAGATTTAAGCTTAATGCCAATAAACCTCTCAAACCCCACGGGGGCCTGCGTCAGTGGGGCAGCGGCAGCGCGGGGGGGGGGGACGGGGACGCAGCGGGCAGCCGAGGGGCCGCGGTGCCAACGTCCCCGTGTCCCAGGGGGGTCGAGCTGAGGGGTGGTGACGTTCAGGGCCCCGCAAGCCCTTTAGCCCACAAACCTCAAGCCAGTTCCAAAGAGCTGCTTTTATTGGGGGGTGACCATAAAAACGGGTGCTCGCAGGGTGCTGTCCCCGTGCCCGGAGCCTGCTCACCGTTGCTGTGGGGTGCGGAGAAGTGCTGGGGGGGCAGCTCCCATCCCAAAGGTGTGGGATTCCAGCTTGCAGCAACGGCAGCACCCAACCCCACGGGGACCCCCCAGCACCATGGGGCTCGGGGCGAGGTGTCCTGGGGCCTGTGGGATCCCCTTGGGGCTATGGGATCCCCTTTTTGGGGCCGTGGGTTGTGGTTTTCCTGGGTTCACAGCCCCGCTGCAGCCAGCGGAGAGCGGGAGCAGCACCAGCACCCGACCCCGCAGCCACGCTCAGGATCTGGGGGGACCCCCAGGAGGGGCTCTGCACCCACAAAAAGAGCCCGGAGCGAAGGTGCCCCCCTCACGGGGGTGCCGTGGGGGGCGCAGGGGGCGAGCGGGGCCCCCCTGGCGCGGGCAGAGCCGCGCTGCCCGGCCCCTGCAGCCGTTCCCACGGGGCCGCCCATCACTCGGCTTCTTCCGAATCGTACTTGAGGTCCTGGAGAATTTCGCTGATTGCCTCAATGGTTTTAATTAGCCTACGAGAGCGGATGGAAACTATAAATAAAGCCCATATGGAGCGTATTATCTGGGCCGCCTCGTGTTCCCCGCGCTGTTTATGAAACACTCAAGCCCGGGGAGGCTGAGGAGACCGCGGCCGCGCGGCATCGCTAAACAATCCGCAGGGCTCCAAACAAGAGAGCTTTTGAAGGCACCATCTGGGCCCCCCTCGGCCCCGCTGGAGGGAAGGAGCCGAGGAAAAGGCCAGCAGGGGGGCTCCCCCGAGGATGCCGGCTCGGGGAGGGGGGTCCCCGTCCCCAAAATTGGGGTAGGGGGGATCCCGGTGGGTGCTGCGCCCCCCCTTCGTGCCCACCTACTTGTGCTTGAGCTCCCGCACCTCCTGCTGGTGGGCGTCCACGCTGGGCTCGTCCTGCACCCGCTGCCGCGCCAGCTGGAGCTGCGCCGTCTGCGGCGGGGGACACGGAGAGGGGCTGAGAAAACCCCCCTGGGGTGTGTGTGTGTGTGGGGGGGGGGAGGTCCTGTGTGGTGCGTGCCCCCCACCCCAGCCCCACGCACTCACCAGCTGCAGCTTCTCCTGCTCCCGTTCCTGGAGGCGGGCGAGGTGCTGGGCCAGCTCGGGGCGGCCGTGCTGGTCCCGTAGCCGTCCCTGGAGCTGCAGGACCTCGCGGGAGATGCTGCTGAAGGCCAGGGTCAGCTCGTGCACCAGCTGCCGGTAGCGCGGGAAGTCGTTAGCGGGGGGCGCTGCTCAGGTACGCCCGGTGGCCTCTGAATGGGAAATAAAAGGAAAAAAAAAAATAAAATAAAAGGTTAATAGGGCGCAATGTGAGCCACGCGGGTGCCCTCGGTGTTCCCCGTGTCGCGGTGCAGCCCCCGCAGGGGGTCGTGTTTTGGTTTTGGGGTTGGAGGGATCCCTTTCGCTCCCCCGGAATAAATCATTCTCCGGCTGCTGTGAAAATGGGATGCAGGTGTCTGGGGCGGGCGTCCCCTGCCAGCTGGAGCTCGTCAGCAACCCGGCAGCTTGATCCCATGGGGGTGCAGAAATAGGGAGGGGGGATTGCAGTCTGATGGGGCTGGGGGACTCTGTCCTGATAGGGCTGAGGGATTTATCCTGACGGGGTTGGGGGATTCCACCCCATTAAGGCTGGGAGATTTATCCCCATAGGGTTGGGGGCTTCCATCCCGTTAGGGCTGGGGGATTCCACCCCATTAGGACCGAGGGATTTATCCTGATAGGGCTGGGGATTCCATCCCAATAGGTCTGGGGGGTTCCATCCCTTTAAGGCTGGGAAATCCATCCCCATAGGGACAGGGGATTCCATCCTGATAGGGCTGGGGGATCCATCCCATTAGGGCTGGGGAATTCCATTCCATTAGGTCTTGGGGCTCCATCTCATTAGGACTGGGGGATTCTGTCCCGATAGGGCTGGGGGGTTTGTCCCCTTAGGGCTGGGGAATTCCATTCAATTAGGTCTTGGGGATCCATCCCGATAGGACTGAGGGATTTATCCCAATAGGGCTGGGGGCTTCCATCCTGATAGGGCTGTGGAATCCATCCCATTAGGGCTGGGGGATTCCACCCCATTAGGACTGAGGGATTTATCCCAACAGGGTTGGGGGCTTCTGTCCCGTTAGGGCTGGGAGCTTCCATCCCAATAGGGCAGGGGGATTCCACCCCGTTAGGACTGAGGGATTTGTTCCCCGATAAGGCTGGGGGATTCCATCCCAATAGGGCAGTGGAATCCATCCCCATAGATCCAGGGGATTCCATCCCAATAGGGCTGCGGGATCCATCCCGTTAGGGCTTCACACGCCACACCACCGCTGCGAGGGCCCCGTTCCCGTTCCCGTTCCCATTACTCACTCCTCCAGCAGCCGGTACGCCTCCACGCGCTCTCCCTGCAGGGCGTAGAAGCGCTGCAGCAGCGCCCGCACCGCCTCGTCGGTCTGGGGAGGGGGGGAAAAAAGGGGGCGGCGGGGATGTGGGGCACCGACCCGGTGCCCGCTCCCTCCCCGTTAACGAGCCCAACGCACGGCTCCGGTACCGGAGCACCGAGGCGCCCCCCGGGGATCTCCGTGCCCGGTTTTGGTGGGTCAGAACCGAGCGCGATCCCGGTCCGTAAGCGTGCACGGAGCACGGGACCGGGTATCAGCACCGGCACCGGGAGCACGGGACCGGGGATCGGTACCGGGAGCCACCGCAGAGGCACGGTGGAACCCGCCCCTCCCCCCAGCCACACGGCCCGGTCCCGGTTACCCCAGGACCCTCCCAACCCCTCGGGGAACCGCTCCCGGTCCCGTTCTCGGGTCCCATCCCGTTACGGGCCCCGTCCCGCTCACCATGGCCCGGTCCCGGGCCCTGCTCGGCGGCGGCGGAGGGCGCAGGCCCGGTAGGACCGGAGGCGGAGCGCGGCGCAGCGCGGCACCGCCGCCACCTGCAGGCACCGCCCGGCATCACCACCCCCCCCAACTCCCAGCTCCAGTCCCCTTTTTACACAAAACCACCGCATTTCAGGGCAAAAAAAACAACAGGACAGGGTGCGAACGCTGAGAGATTTTATTGGGACGGCGCCGTGGCCGCGCGGGGCCGAGCCCCAAGGGCTCTACTTGACCTTCTTCTTGGGGCGCAGGTTGTTGGTGTGGCCGCACTTCTTCTTGCGGCAGTTGACGGCGCGAGGATGGAGGCGAGCGTAGCACCTGGAGAAGGGAGCAGAGAAACGTCAGCGAGGGGCACGTGAGAGGAAAAAGGGCTGGAAAATGGTTTTTAGGGAAAGGGACGAAGCGTGGGGAGAGCCCCGAGTGATGCGGGGGGTTTTAGGGGGGCCGGGGCCGTACTTGCGGCAGATCATTTTGTCGCAGTTGTACTTCTGGGCGAGCTGCCGCAGGGAGGGCTCGATGATGCCCCCGCGCAGGCGCAGCACCAGGTGCAGGGTGGACTCTGGAAGAGAGACAAACATCAGCGGGCACCGGGGGGGGGTGCTGGGGACCACCGGGGGACCACCCGGAGCCCCCCCGGGGGGCCTGAATCCGTGTGCAGGGCTCCTCCACCACAGGCACCTTTCTGGATGTTGTAGTCGGCGAGCGTGCGGCCATCCTCCAGCTGCTTGCCCGCGAAGATCAGCCGCTGCTGGTCGGGGGGGATCCCTGAAAAAAAGGGGGGAGGGGGTGAAGCCGTTAGCACCGGGTAACGGGGGGGGAGGGAGGGGGGGTACCGGGGAGGGGGCAGGGCCGGGTGCCGCCGGTACCTTCCTTGTCCTGGATCTTGGCCTTGACGTTCTCGATCGTGTCGTTGGGCTCCACCTCCAGGGTGATGGTTTTGCCCGTCAGCGTCTTCACGAAGATCTGCATCTTGGCACCGGGGGGGGGGGAGGTCTGGGGATGGAGGGGGGGGGTTGAAGCCGCGTCACCGCCGCCCGCCCTAGGCCTAGGCCGAGGCCCAGCCCCCGCTACCGGCCCCGCTCCCCCAACCCCCGGGCCTCAACCCACGACCCTCAGGAGCCGCCCCGGGCCCCATCCCACGTCCCTTGGGCCCCATCCGCGCCCCTCAAGGCCCGTCCCCGACCCCCGGTGCCCCCCGGTGCTGCTGCCCCCCCCCCCCCTCAGGCCCCGCAGCCCGCCCGCACCGCGCCTCGCCGCCGACAAGAGAGAGAGAGCGGAACCGGAAGCCGCCCGCCGCTACGTCACAACCGGTGCCCCCCCCCCCCACCGTGCGCGCAGGCGCAGTGCGGAGCTGCCTCAGGGCGGCCGCGGCCCCGGTTGCTGGGCCCGGGCCCGGTACCCGAGCACGGCCCCGGCCCCGCCCCGGTCCCTCCCGGTCCCCCCCCCGGTCCCCGCCGCCCTCCCGCAGCTCCAGGAGCCCAGGGGGCAGCGGCAGCCCCCCGAGAAGCAGCCCCCAGGGGGGTTCCCGCGGTCCCGGGCACGGCTGGGAGCCGAGGGGCGGCCACAGGGTGGCCTGAAGTTTTTGTTTAAGTTGCTTAAATAAATAAAAATAAATGAATAAAATAAATAAAATAAATAATATAAATAAAAATAAATAAATAGCATTTAAATAAATAAGTAAAAGCAGGTCCCAGGGGCAGCCGCACCAGGGATCCTCCGGGGGGGGGGGGGGGGGGGGGGGGGGCGCTAAACTTTTAAAGTTCATTAAATAAATAAAAATAACAATTAAAAATAAAAGTAGGTCCCAGGAGCAGCCCATCTGGGGGCTTCTCCTGCGAGGGGAGCCTAAACTTTTTACTGAGTTTCTTAAATAAATGAAAAATAAATAAATAAGAACGTGCCCCGGGGCTGCCGCGCACCAGGGGCTCCTCCTGGGCGTGAGGGGGGCTAAACTTTTTGTTTAAGTTGCTTAAATAAATTAAAAAAATATATATAAATTGATAAATATAGATAAGAATAAACAAAAATAAATAAAAATATAATAAATAAATAAATAAATAAATAAATAGAAATAAATAAATAAAAGCAGGTCCCAGGGGGTGGCCACACCAGGGGCTCCTCCTGGGGGAGGGCCTAAAATGTAGTTTAAGTTCCTTAAATAATAAATAAATAAATACACAGATAAATAACTAAAAACAGGTCCCAGACTGGCTCTTCTGTGCAAACCGAAGGCCGGTGCTGCTGCTCTCCTGAGCACACAAACCAGAACGGACAGGAGGTGTTTAAACCCTTTTTTTTTTTTTTTTTTTTTTTTACTGATCTGCCCGTATCACGGCGTGGGGTTTTTGCTACAGCGGCGGCCTGGAGGCAGAAGGGGACCCCGTCAGCAGGGGATCCGTCCTCCTGAGCTTTCTTCGCTCGGCCATCGCTTCCCTCTGCCCGAAATAAACGCCCGCAGGAACACGGGGATATAAATACGAGAATAGTTCTGGGGGCCCCGCGGGGCCGTGCGCCTAGTCCAGGCCGTTGGCAGTGTCCTCGTCTGTTAGACTCTGTCCGTTCACGGCCGGGAAATCGTAGTGGCCTTGCGAGAGGTCCTCGAACTCCTGGCTCATGGTGGGGGAGATGATGTCGGGGCTGGTGTCGCAGGACTCCGTGCTCTGCTCCGAGGTAGCGATGGTGGTCGTGGTGCTTTTGGGAACGGGGTCGAAGTCGTCGTCGTCTTCCAGAATGGGGGATTCGTGGATGTCTGAAAGGGAAAGGGCAGGCGTTAGTTGGGCCGCTTGAGCCGCCCGAAAAAGACAGGTTCGAGAGGTGCTCCGGCAGAGAATTTCCTCCTTTTTAATTCAACGTTTTGCCAGCAATCCAAAGAAAAGCGACACCACTTAACTGAGCAGCCCTTTATGGCTTTGGGACTTCTTACAGGGACACATAACGCTACAAAGCAGCTCCCCGGACTCTCACTGCAGCAGCCGGGCACTGGCACGCGCCTGCTGGTCTCGTCAGCTCTGTGGGGCAGCCCCGATTTCCACAACCAGCCCCAAATGTTCCTAGCAGAGGGATCCCTCCCGGGGGCGCGGAGCCGAGGGGAAGCACGGCAGAAGCGCCCACTCACTGCTGAAAGCCTCCGGGTACTGCTTGGCCAGCTTCCCTTTCAGCGTCCTGCGGGAGGAGGAGGAGAGAGCCGAGTTCACACCAAACCCTACAAATTATTCCCACATTCAGCCCCCTTCACCCCGTTCCCCTCTGTTATTTCCACTCCCCGAGCCCCCCACTCTGGGGTCCAGCCCCACCACACCATGACACCACCCACACTGGATCCCCTCGACCCACAGCGATCCCCGGGGCCGATTCCCGGGGCCGGGGGAGCCGTGGGGGGGTCCCGGTGCCTACCGGATCCTGCGGAAGATGCTGTCCAGGTCCTTCTTCATCTCCACCAGCGTCCTGGTGTGGTGCGCGAAGCGCTCGCTCATCTGCTGCATGCGCAGGCTCGACAGGTTGTTGAAGTTGAGCAGCATCTCGTTGGTCTTCTCGAAACGGTCCAGCCTGGAGGCGAGCGGGGAATCAGGGGAAGCCCTGACGGGTGCCCGGGACCACCGGGAACCACCGGGAGCCACCGGGTGGGGGTCCCGCAGCCCTCTCCTCTCCTCCTCCCCTCCCCCCCGGTACTCACATGTTCTTCTGGGCCAGGATGATGGCGTTGACGTCCTCGGCGTTCACCATGCCCAGCACCCGGCCGCAGAACACCCGGGAGGCCGTGGGCTCCATCACGGAGCCGCCTGCGGGACCGGCACCGGGAACGGGACCAGGAACAGCACCGGGGCTGGGAGCAGCACCGGGAACAGCACCGGGATTAGGACTGGGATCGGGATTGGGATCAGGATCAGGACCCGGACCGGGACCAGGGACCGGGAACCGGGCACCGGGACCCCCCCCCCGCAGCCCCTCCCCTCCCCCCACGCCCGGTACCGGCCCCCCCCCCTCCCCTTCCCGGCCCCGGCGGCGGCCGCGCCTCGCTTCCGGGGTGCGGGGTCACGGCGAGCGCGACCCCGCGGCGGCGCCGTGCGCGCGCGTCACGGCGCAAAGCCGGAAGTGACGCCACCCCCCACCCCCCCCTTCCCGGTACCGGATCCCGGTACCGGCCCTCACGGGCGCGGATCCCCCCGGGTCCCGGCCTAGGCCATGGAGCGGCCCTGCAGGGGCTGAGGGGCTGCGGGGATCCCTCGGCGGCTCCCTCCTCACCCCGAGCGCTCACCGGTACCGGGGCTTGGAGCGGCGGCGGCGGCGGCTTCCCGGTGAGCCCCCCCCCCGGGGGGAGCCGAATGTGCGCTGCGGCCCCTTTAAGGCGGTGCCCTCCCCGCCCCCGCGGCGCTGACGGGCGTTGGCGCCACCCAATGGCGTGAGCGGGGCGGGCGGCGGAGGGCCAATGGGAGAGCGGGGGCGGGGCCGGAGGAGGGGGCGGGGGGTGGGAGCGGCGGGGGGCGCGCGGCGGCCGTTGCTAGGGGGAGACCCCGCGGGGACGCACGGTGAGGGGGGGGGGGGGGGGGGGGGGACGGGACCGGGACCGGGATCAGGGTCAGGGACCGGGGACAGGACCGGGGCCGGAGCCGGGGACCGGGAACCGGGACTGGGTTCAGGGACGGGGACCGGGAACCGGACTGGGCTCGGGGACCGGGACCGGAGCCGGTAACCGGAGATCGGGACCCGGACCGGGGCTGGGGTCAGGGGCCAGTAACCGGGGTCAGGGCCCGAACCGGTGACCGGGGGCTGGGGCCCAAGTCAGGGACATGGACCGGGTGCCGGGAACAGGACGGGGGTCGGGGACCGGGGCTGGAGCCGGTGACCGGAGCCGGGACCGGGGTCAGGGCCACGGACCGGGGACAGGACCGGGGCTAGGGTCAGGGACGGGGACCGGGGACCGGAGCCGGTAACCGGAGATTGGGACCGGGATCGGGGTCAGGGCCAGGGAGCGGGGCCAGGCCTGGGGTTGGGGCCGGAGCCGGTGACCGGAGATTGGGAACGGGGCTGGGCGACTGCATCCAGAACCGGGACACCCCCGGTCTGCCCCCCCCACAGCCCGGCCTGGCTCTGTTATCCCCCACCGGGAGGCCCCGGGTCTGAGCAGCTCCCAGCTCCGTGTGTGCCTCTGCTCCCCTCCCGGTAACCTCCATCCCCCCCCGCAGGTCGCTGCGCCGCCATGGCTTCCAGCGAGGAGGAGGCGAGCACCGGCTGCCCGGTCCCGGTGGGCACCGGCACGGCCCCGTCCTGCCCGGACCCGGACCCGGACCCAGCTCCCGCTCAGTCGGACAGCACCGAGGACTTTGAGGTGCTGGAGGAGGACGAGGACGACCTGAGCGAGCTGCCACCGCTGGAGGACGTGGGGCGGGCACGGGCCCCACCGCCACCGGAGCCACCGGAGGACTCCCGGTGCCCGGAGCAAGACCCGGGGGAGACCCCCGAACCCCCCCAGGAATGGTTGGACGTCTTGGGTAAGCAGCAGGAGGGCGGCAGGCACCGGGAGCTCACCGTGGAGGCGGGCGAGGGCTTTTTGCCCTTCCCCTCCCGGCCCTAAAACGCCTCCGGTTTGGTTTCTCCTCCCGGGGCAGGGAACGGCTTGCTCAAGAAGAAGACGCTGGTGCCGGGCCGGGGGGCGGAGAGCCGCCCCCGCAAGGGCCAGGAGGTGACGGTCCGCCTGCGGGCAGCGCTGGAGGACGGCAGCGTGGTGGAGGAGGACCCCGGGCTCGCCTTCACCTTGGGGGACTGCGACGTTTTGCAGGTGGGGCTGGGGGAAGGCGGCCCCGGGATGGGGGAACGCGGGGGCTGGCGGCGTGTCCGGGAGGAGCAGGAGTAGCTCTGCTGCTGCAAGCGTCTTTCTGCAATGTTTTTCCCCCCCCCCGCAGGCTCTGGATCTCTGCGTGCAGCTGCTGGAGTTGGGAGAAACGGCTTTAATCGTGTCGGATGCCAAGTATTGCTACGGCTCGCACGGCAGGTGAGCGGGGAGGGCGAAAAACGGGGCAGGGAGGCCCCAAAAAGCGCTGTGATGGCCCCCCTCCCGGGACAGCCCTCGCTCCTAGGGCTCCGATTTCCCCTCGGGGCAGCAGGCAGGCAGAGCTGAGCGCGTCTTCGTGCCCTTTCCACACGCAGGAGCCCGGACATCCCACCCAACGCCGCCCTGACGCTGGAGGTGGAGCTGCTGGAGGCTCGGGATGGCCCCGACCTGGAGCTGCTGAGCGGGAAGGAGAAGGTGGCGCTGGCCAACCGCAAACGGGAGCGGGGCAACTTCTACTACCAGCAGGCAGACTACGTGCTGGCCATCAACTCCTACGACATCGCCCTCAAGGTCATCGGCTCCAGCTCCAAAGGTAGCCACGGGGTTGATTGGGGGGGGCTCCCGGCATCGCCTCCCCTCCCCTGCAGCTCACCCCCAGGGTCTCCGCAGTTGATTTCAGCCCGGACGAGGAGGCCGAGCTGCTGGAGGTGAAGGTGAAATGCCTCAACAACCTGGCGGCCTCGCAGCTCAAACTGGACCACTACGAGGCAGCCCTGAAGTCCTGTAACCTGGTGCTGGAGCACCAGCCGGGGAACATCAAGGCGCTCTTCCGAAAAGGGAAGGTGAGGTGCTGAAGGCAAGGTGAGGCGCTGCCATCCCTCCTTTTGGGACAAGGGACGCTCCTGAGGCGTCCCCGCTCGATCCCTGCCCCGTTTCCATCCAGGTCCTGGCCCAGCAGGGCGAGTACAGGGAGGCCATCCCCATCCTAAAAGCAGCTCTGAAGCTGGAGCCTTCAAACAAGGTAAGCCGAGCGTCCCCCAGGACTCCATCCTCACGATTGGGGTCCTCTGCACCGCGCTGAGACCCCACAAACGTCACCAAAACGTCACCAACCGCCCCTGAGCGGGGTTGGGGTAGCTTTGGGGTGAGGCCCCACGTGCCAGCACCCGGTGCTGAGCTGCTGGGTGCCTTATCTGGGCTCCTCGCTGCCCTTTGGTCCAGCTGGTAGCAGAGCTCCGTGCCAGGGAGACAGCTCCAGGTCCCTGCCAGCTCACTCAGCAGCCCCGAGCGTGATTCATTGGGGCGGTCCCCCCCCCAAAAAAAAAAAAACACCACCCAGACCTCATTCGGGAGCACAGGCCAGGGCGATCTGCGGGTCAGGAATTTCCTGCCAGTTAATGATCAGCTGCTGGAGCCTCGGGGAAATCAGCCGCCTGTGCCAGCCTCAGGAAGTGGCCCCAGCAGGAGCTGCGCTCCCGCCTGGGCTTTTTGGGGTTTTTCCACCTCTTCCTTGAGTTTTTTTCAGCGGAATATCACAGCTCGCCCCGCGTTCCTCGCTGCCTGGAGGTCGTGGGGAGGATGGGGCGCTCGGCAGCCTCGCAGCACCCCCGGGGTCTGGTGGTCTGAGAGCCTTTGTGGGGTGGGATAAGAGGGTTTCGGACCGTCCCGTGGTGCTGAGGGCAAGGTGGGCGGCCTGGGAGAGGTGAACGAGTGGTGCTGGGTGAAAAAACAGCCTTGAGAAGTACTTGAGAAGCTCCACCTGCCCCTCGGATGAGGAAACCTGGTTAAAAAAAACTCACAACCAGCACAGAGCTCGTCTCTCCAAACCCTTTAGGGACGGGAGGAGGTGCTGGCGTTGGTCCCGCACCAAACCCGCGAGCTCTGGTGGTGCCTGGGCCCCTTGGTGATCCCCTTGGGCTGGCCCCCGTGTTTCAGGGAGGTGCTGGAGCCTCCTGGAGCGCCGTGTCCCCAGCAGAGGGCACAGCACGGCCGTGGCACCGGAGCCACCACCGCATCCTTGCTGCCACCTCGGGCTCGGGGCCAGCCTCAGCCCCCTGATGCCATAAAGGGAGCAGGATCCGGAGCCGTCGGACGCTGGGTCTCCCTGAGGGAGAACCTTTTCTGCCTCAATTATAGGGGAAAATCCTTTTCCTGCTGCCTGCCCTCAGCCCTGGGCTCCGCTCGCTGCTGCCAGCCAGGGGCAGCTCTGGTTGGTGACCGTGAGGGATGGCCACACGCTCAGAGCCAGGTTTGGGGAGGAAAAGGGGAATTTGCAGCCCCCAAAACGTGGCTCTGGATGGGCAGTGAAGGAGCTGTGGCTCTCGAGCAGGCGGAGAACCGCGAGTGGTGCTCAGTGTAGGGGAACGGGGCAGGATCAGGGGAACGGGGCAGGATCAGGCCCTCGGAGCTGCTGCACGGAGCTGCCGGGACCCCAATCCCTGCCCCTCGGTGCTGATCGCCCCCGTGCTGTGTTTTTTTTTCCCCTCCCCAGACCATCCACGCCGAGCTCTCCAAGCTGGTGAAGAAGCACGCGGACCAGAAGACGGTGGAGACGGAGATGTACAGGAAGATGCTCGGCAACCCCAGCGCCGGCAGCGCCCCGGTCAAGTGCAAAGACAAACTGCCCTGGGTAAGGGGCGGCGCTGGAGTCCCCATGGGGGGGGAACACAGCAAAGCTTTGGGGTCACCCAGGAGGTGGGGAGCACAGGGAACGGGGTTGGGGGGAGCAAACGCAGCTCTCGGCCTTTTCGGGGCTGCGTTATCGGGGCTGCTGGTCCCCACCACGCTGTCCCCGTCCCCACCACGCTGTCCCCGTCCCCACCACGCTGTCCCCGTCCCCACCACGCTGTCCCCGTCCCCACCACGCTGTCCCCGTCCCCTTTGCAGTCCATCCCCTGGAAGTGGCTCTTCGGGGCGACAGCCATCGCGCTGGGCGGCGTGGCCCTGTCCGTGGTCATTGCGGCGAGGAACTGAGGACAGCAGCTCCTGGACACGTTTGTTTTTTGTTTTTTTTTTTTTCCCCTGGCCCCAAATCCCCTCCCCAGCGTCACCCAGCAGCCCCGTAACGATCCTGCGGGGCCGGAGCCTCAGGTCCCGGACCCCATGGCCCCACAGCTCCACCCGGGGAGGACGAGGCGCTGCCGTGGGGCAGGGAAGAGGCTGCTGAAGGGAAAGCAGCACCAAGGGATAAGGTGGGGACGTGCCCGGGGCACATGCAATGAGATTTTTTCCCCCCCCTCCCTCGGCACTTCCCCGGAGCGTGCAATGCCCAAAGGAAGCCAAAGAACCCCGGGGACACCACGGACACGGAGAGGGAAGCGCTGGAGCCCTCGTATCCCGGCCGGTCTTGTAGGGCCGGAGCCGTGGGGGTGTCCCCCACCCCTCCCTGCTTCACCCCGCAGCTCTCTCCAGCCCTGGGCCCCCCCATCCTGGGGTTCCAGCTCCGCTCGCAGGGGTGGAAGGCGCTGCTCCCCCCGAACCGACTGTGAACCCCCAATAAAGGACAACTCCTGCACAGCCGGGGCTCCTCCTTCCCCACAGGGGCTGGGAATGGGGGCGCAGAAGGGATTTCGGGGGTGTCAGGGGGGAGGAGGGGGCTGTGGGGTTTGTGTGATTGGGGGGGGGCTCGGGGAGGGCAGTGGGTTTGTGGTCAGTGCGAAAACCCCGTGGAGATGGCTCAGGGGGTGTAGGTTGCATCAGGGGGAGGCCGTGTCCCCTGGCCCTTGTCCTTTGGGGATACCCCTGGCCTTTGGGGGAAGGCTGTGTCCCCTTCCCCTTAATGGAGGCCATGTCCCCTGTCCCCTGGGGGAGGCTGTGTCCTGTCCCCTATCCTTTGGAGGGTGGCCATGTCCCCTGACCCCAGAGGGAAGCTGTTTTCCCTGTCCCTTGGGGGAGGCCCTGTCTCTCAGGGGAGGCCATGTCCTTTGGGAAGAGGCTGTGTCCCCCACCCCTTTGGGGGGAGGCCATGTCCCTTGTGGGGTGGCTGTATCCCCTGTCCCTTGGAGGGAGGCCGTGTTCCCTGTCCTTTGGGTGAGGCCCTGTCCCTTAGGGGATGCCACGTCCCCTATTCTTTGGGAGAAGAGGCTGTGTCCCCTGCCCCCTAGGGGAGAGGCCGTGTCCCCTAGTCCTTGGGATGAGACCCTGGCCTTTGGGAGGAGGCCATGTCCCCTGGGGGTGGCCCTATCCCTCAGGGGAGGCCCTGTCCCCTATTCCTTGGTGGGAGGCCGTGTCCCCTGTCCCCTGGGGAAGGCCCCGATCCCTTCCCCTCAACCCGGAGCCCCCAGGGGAGCCCCCCCGGGCCCTGAACCCGCGGCCTGCCCCCATTCCCCGGTGCTGAAGCCGAGGAGCAGCCCCCCCGGGCCCTGCACCCCCAGCCCGCAGCGCGGAGCTCCCTCCTCCACCGCCCCTCCACCCCCCTCTGCCCACCCCAAACCCACCCCCCCAGCATCCCCCGCGGCCCTCATTTACATCCCCCCTCCCTCCACCCAATCACCATCCCCTTCTCGGCCATCCCCCGACCAATCACCTCACTCTCCTCCCTCCTCCTCACCCTAGCAACAAGCCCGCGACCCCCCCCCCCTTCCCTCCACCCTATAGGCGGAGCCAGCGGCGGCCTCATGAATAATTCACGAGGAGGAGGAGGGGGCGTGGCTTAAGGGAGGCGGGGCGGGAGGCCCCGGCGGCCCGGGCGCGGAGGGGGAGAGACGGTCCCAAGATGGCGGCGCTGCAGGCGGAGCGCGGGTACGGGCTGTCCTGCGGCCGCCTGGGCCGCGGCACCCGCGTCTCCGTTTTCCACGTCAAGCTGACGGAGAGCGCCCTGCGAGCCTTCGAGAGCTACCAGGCCTCTAAGGTAAAACCCCCGGGGGTGTTTTTTGGGATATTGTGAGGTATTTTTTTTTTTTTTTTTTGAGTTGGGGGGGTGTGAGGAGGATGAGGAGGGTGAGGAAGGCTCCGCCACGAGGCCGCGGCGCTGAGGGGAGCTTTAAGATCCCCTTCGGCCTCCTCCTCCTCTTCCTCCTCCTCCTCCTCCTCGAGGGGGCCTTGGGTTGTGGGGTGAGGGGGGGCGGCTCCCCTCCCCCCCCCCCCATGGTGTGAGCCCCCCCCTTATGGTGTGAGGCCCCCCCTGTGGTGTGAGCCCCCCCTTTTTGAGGGAAAATGAGGAGATTTTGGGGCTTTCGGGGGTTGGGAGGAAGGTTTTTGGGGCGTTTCGGCCCCCCCCC
The DNA here is from genome assembly GCF_964035555.1 of Netta rufina. Lineage (NCBI taxonomy): Eukaryota > Metazoa > Chordata > Aves > Anseriformes > Anatidae > Netta > Netta rufina. The sequence goes on along the minus strand of NC_140152.1, from coordinate 4,273,797 downwards.
GGCTCTGTTTGAGGCCATAGGGAGGTGGGGCTGGGGGTTTTGACCCCCCCCCCCCATCTGTGTGAGGAGATGGGGACACGCGGCCCCCCCACTGATTCTGAGGGGGGTGTGGGGGGGCCCTGAACGCCCTAATTCTGTGTGGGGAGATTGGAGGAACGCGGCCCCCCCCCCCCCCATTCTGTAGGGGGTGGGGGAGGTTCTGCCCCCCCCAGCTCTCTGTCAGAGGATGGGGACACCGCCCCCCCCCCCCCCCCCCCCATTTATAGGGGGAGATGTGGGGGCGATCCCATCCCTACAGGCCTGAGGGTGGGGGTGGGGGCTCGCTGCCCCCCCCCCCCCGTGCCCTGATGGCCTTGGGGGGGGGCGCACCCCTGTCCCTGCCCCCCCAAATTGGTGTTTGGAGGGTGTCGGTGCCCCCCCCACCCCCATAGGTGAGTGTTTGGGGGGTGTTGTGAGCCCTTGGTGGGGCTGGGGGGTGTTGGCGTGTGGCCCCCCCAGAAGGTGACTTGTGGGGGGGGGACACACACATCTCAGTGCCACCTCAGGGCTCTTTTTGTCCCCTCTCCTCGGTGACCGTGGGGTCCCCAAATCGCTGTCACCCCCCCCCCCCTCGCTGCCACCCCCCCTAAGCCCGGTGCGACGCTCCCGGGGGGGGCGGGAGGGGGGGCGGCTTCGTTCTGGGGCCGTATTTTGAAATTTCCAGATTGTCTCTTCCGAGAGATTTCCTTGAACCGCGGCCAGGGAGCTGCTTCGCCGGGTAAATACGGAATAATGGCAACGCGCAGCATCTGTCGCCGCCGTGCAGCGGGGAGGAAGGAGGGAGCTGTGCTTTTCAGTGCATTTTTTGTCTTTTTTTTTTATTTTCTCCCCCCCTTTCCTCCTCCGATCCCGCGAGGAGCGTGGCTGTAGCCGTCTCTTCACCTTGCCAGGGAGCTTGTGGGGGGGGGAGCTGGGAACCCAACCCGTTTGTCATTAGCAGCGTCCTGCCTGCCAGCTTCTGTAGGATAAACCATATGTTGTCACCGCACTATTTTTAATTTGGGGTGTTGGTTACATCACTGCGCTGAATTGGGCAATCTCGGCGTGAGGACGAAGGTAATTGCCGTGCCAGGCTTTATCAACTGGGATTTTAATGAGTGTTTATCGGCGCTGCGAGGCTTCGGGGGCAATAAAGGTAGCTCGGACAGGCCGGGTTGATCGCTTTTCACTTCTGAAAAATGGAAATTTAAAAAATAAATAAATAAAAAAGGGGGAGAAATTCGTGAGGGAGCGAGGGGAGAGCCTTTTCTTTCGGGGGAGGGAGAGTAGGAAGGCTCCGGGCAGCTGCGTTAAATATTTCGGGCGGCTATTCTGGGGCCGCGTCGCGCATGAATCGCGGTGTTTATTTTCTAAATGAAGTCTGGTCTCGGGCTCGTTCGGTGGCCGAGGGCCACTAATGAACTTTGCTTCCTTCCCCGCCGCCCAGGGGAGGAACAGGCAGAGGCTGCTGGTGATTAACTGGGCAGGGGAGGAGAAGGGCAAGGGGAGCCGGCCGGTCGGGGCAGCGAACGCCGCCGCAATTAGTGGGCTGCTGAACGCGCACGCTCCTGCTCTCAGCAGCTTCTCCAGCCCCTGCTCCGCCGAGGATCTCCGCGGGCTCCCGTTTAGTTTGCTCTGCAGTAGGTAAATGGGAAAAAAAAATGGGGGAACGTCGCCAGCCGCTTGCTTCTTGAGTTGGTTTTTGGTCTGCTCATCGCGTGTTGGGGTGACGGAAATCCCAAAAGCAGCGCCCGGCCGCTTGGGTTTAGTGTCCCTCGTGCCAGAGCGCTCGGTGTGGGGCTGTGCCCTGGGCAGAGCGGGCAGCAGGGCTGTGGGGAAGCAAAATTCATCTTCCTGAGCCTCTCCCTGCCAAATTGTCTGCGTCCCAGCGAGGAAAACTGATGGGTTTTGGTGCAGTGCTGCCTGGTGTTTGAGGACTGCGCGCTCCTCGTGGTCCGTGCAAGGCCTTTCTTCGGTGAGAGCAGGGTACCTGAAAGAAAAAAGTCATCTCGTAGCAAAAACACCGTGGGGTTTCTTGAGGGGCCCCGCGGGAGGTCACCCACCTGCTCCTCGGGACGCTCGCAGCCTTCTGAAACCGCTTCCCCGTGGCTGTGAAGCTGAGAGCTGCGTGCTGGGAAGCTGCCCCGCTCAGCACCGGCCCCATCCCTTAACCCAAACCCGCTCCTGGCTCTCCAAGGGACCCCCTCCACCATCCCCTTCCCTTTCCTGCATCCCTTTGGGTGTCCTTGGGGGCTGTGTGGAGCCTTCCCAACTCCTCACCCCAAAAATCAAGGCGTGATTTCTTCCCATCCCCATTTATCTGCCCCCAGCTCCTGCAGTGTGGGGTGAGGGGCACAGGAACCCCTCGTGCCTCTGCCTCATTTCCCAATTTTCCTTCTTTCCCACCCTTCAGCAGCATCCCGGGGTCCCTGCTATGGAGAAATCTTCACTCCCTGGGTGAAGCTACGCGGCCGACCTGGCTGTAGGGCCGCTGCTGCTGGCTTGGAAAAAAATCCCGGAACCCTTCCCGGGGAATTTCCCGACTTTCACCTATTTATCTAAAAAACGGGTGGCGTGGTTTAAGGAGCAGAGCTGGCGAGCCTGCACGGTGGCTTCTGATCAAAAACGAGCTGACGGTGGCCGCGTGCCTTTTTTCTTTTATTTAGGGCTTTTTGGGGCTGGGCAGCCCCTGCGGATGCCTGATTTTGGGAGGGCGTTGGGGGGCTCTGGCACCCCCGCTGCGGACAGGGTGATGCTGGAGGTGGTGCTCCCGTGCCGACTCCTCCCTGCCCCTGCCACACGAAACGTTTTGAACCACAGCCACCGCTCGGTTTGCTGCTGAACTTCGGCAGGTGCACAAATATTTATCGGGGGCTGGGTGCAGATAACCCAAGCCCGTTGCCCCCGGGCTTTGTTAAATCAAATTTTGGAACCGTGGCGTGGCGAGCGCGGCTTCCGAGCCGCCTTCCCCGCGTTTTAATCCGGCAAAAGTTTCTCCCTCCAAGCCGGGGTCGAGCAGAGCCCCGAAGCTGCTGGGTTTTGCGAGGACTTTTCCAGCCTCTGCCTTTCAAGCAGGGCTCTGCGGGGGCTGCGTGGTGCCGGCCGGGGAGCTGAAAGCCTCTCGCAGAGGGGTGTCAGAGGGAGAAGCCCGAGCTGGCTTTTGAATCAGGCCTGATCGAATTTTATCTGCGGGCTCTTTGCATCACTCCTCTTTTTCCTCTAACCTGTTTTTTCCTGCCCTCTTAACTCACCCATGCCGTCGTCCGTCAGAATCGAAGCTGTTACGCCATCGGGAACATGAGCCGGTGACACGACGCGATGAATCAGCCCAGGGGAGGCTGCCCGGGGAGGAGGAAGCTCGTCCTACACGTACGGCTCCTCGCCATCAGCACAAACGGGACAGGATATGCAGAACGAACCTTCCCCTGCTGCCCTGCCCTCCCCAAGCGAGGCAGGGGACAAAGAAACGCCTGCCACGGTGCACGGGGACCGCGCCGGCCCCTGGCGCTTCCCGTTGAGCTGATTTGGGGTAGCTTTTTCCCTCGCCCATGTAGCATTTAGGGCCGCCGAAATTAGAGCTTCGTCTCTGTACTTTTCAAATTGCACGGGGAAGAATCGTCTGTAATTTACATCCAAAGTGACGTACAGTTGCTATGGGATTCGGTGGCAAATTATAAACCCATTATGCTTTTTTTTCTTTCTTCTTTTTGTGCTGGTGGTAGCAGACTACAGAAGTAGGTCTAATTGGTGCCGTGCCAAGGGAAAATAGAAAGTTTGGGACAGAATCCCTGCGACTGAGGGTGCTTTTTTACAAGTGGGATCTGCTTTTTATCAGCAAATCGTCCTCCCTGAGAGGAGGCGATTAATCAGAGGGGTCGAGTTTGGCCTGTAAGAACTTCTTGCTCTCAACAGCTCTGGGGGAAGCGAACCTGAGGATTAACCCCTGAGATTTTTATATTTTTATGTTTTTAAGGAGTGTTTTGGCGCTCGTATCAATGGATCCAGCAGCTGGATCCTGGTGATTCCGAGGCTAAACCCGTGCTCCTGGTCAGCTCGCTCCGCAGTTGGTTTCTTACTGAACTCAGACAGCACCAAAGGTGGAAATGAATCAGTTTTTTACGTTGCTCTGAAGCAGGTCAGACAAAATACATGTCAGATGCCCACAAGGAGCACTCAGCCCACCTCGCAGTGCCCTTTTGGGGCCGGTGGGTGATCCTACAGCATCGGGCTCCTTCTGAATCCCTCCAGCCTGTCCACTTGGGTTTTGTCATAGCTCCTCTTGGCAGAGCTCGGTGCCTGTTGAAACACCTTCCCCACATGTGGGGGTGGCAAGAGAGCCTCTTGCTGCTGTGCTTGATTTGGGGAAGCGTTTGGGGTCTCGTTAGCCTGCTCCACGTCACCTGCAGAGCGATTCCCGTGTGCCCGGCTCTGGCTGTGACTCGTAAACCTCTCCAAATCCCGGCGTTTGTGCGTGGCGGGGTGGGCAGGGACAGGCCGCGTGCGTCACGCTCGTGTGTGTGTGTGTGCCAGCTAATCCACAGGAGAAAGAGTGTGTTTCGGCTGACTGAGGGGTTCTGCTGCTCACGCACAGGAGGAGGGGGCTGCGCGGGATGGGGTGGGCTTCGGAGAGGTGCTGCCAGTGGGAAATCCCGTGCCAAACACCCCGGGGTTGTGAGCGCAGAGGGAACGCGCTGCCTGCTCCGGGCTGGGGGGCAAGTTCTATAACCCCCCCCAAAGGCTGAGCTCGAATTATTTCTGAATAATTCAGGTTAATGCCCTTTCTGGAGGCACTGTTACGTGCAGCGAACTTAATTCTGAGGAGAAGAAGCTCCTGCTGACGGGGACTGTGCTAATATTTTGTCCGGGGTGCATCCAGGGGAGGCTTCTCCAGCCGCCTTAGCCAGGAGAGGAGCCTGCACTTGCTGATAAGAGTTTTCTAGAGTAGCTCAAGGGTTGCTTGGAAACGTCCGGCGTACATCAGGCAACTTCTGCACGCCGTGGTAACCCAGCATTGCCTTTTGGGGCTTTTTTTTTTTTTTTTTTTCTTTAAGAGTTGTTTCTGGAGGCAGCAGGCTGGCGGTGCGCGGCGCCGCTGCAGCGGGGGAGCGGCCGTCCAAAACCCCAACCCGCTCCAGCCAGGAGGCAGGCGAGCAAAACACCGCCCCGCGCGCCTGCTCTCTCCTTTCTTTACCTTGGATTGGTGCCTTTTTAACTTCAAGAACCCAGCCTTCGCTTCGCTTGAAAAGAGGTCACCGCTTGCGAGCACGGCTCCGCTGAGCTGCCCACCTCCACCCGCCTCCAGCCTTCCCAGCCCCACGGCTCTTAACCCTCTGCGCGGCACCAGAGCTGCCCTCGCCTTTCGGGACCGAGAGAAGACCTCAGCCTAAAGCTTTTGGGGCAAAACGAGACGTTTTCCTTGTTCACAGCCTCCTTGTGCCGTGCGTGGAACCTGTGGCTCCAGCTGCGGGCCCGGGGCATGCCTCCCATGGGAAAAGTAGGTCACCGCGGGGAGAGGGCTGGCTCTGGTGGCTGCCAGCCTGATCCCAGCCTGCTGCTGCAAGCGAGGCTGGAATTGCTCCGCTGGCTTCATCGGCCACTCCGAATTGTGCCACAGGTTTCATGGCAGACAGAGATTTTGGGGGTTTACGTCCACGTGGGATGGGATTAGCGAGCGCCCTGAAACTTCCTAAGAGCAGCTCCTCGCCTAAACCCTGTAGGATTTAGCTTTTGTCAGTACAAACACCCCCTCGGCTGCTTGGCAGGGGTATTTGGAGACCCCTGCCCTCAGCTGATGGGCCACCCTTCGATGAGAGGGCAGGCCCCTTGGAGCAGCAGTTTGCTTCGTGTAGGCCCGGTGCTGGGAGGGCACATCCAGCTAATTAGCGTCATTTAGCGAGGGCAGGCACGCTGCTCAAAGGCCCAGCAAACAGCCCAGCAGGCTGGAAGAAACGCCAGCTCGCCCTGATGCCCGGAGGATCCATATTTTTCTAAAAAAGAAGGGGAAGACGTTAATTTAATCTTCGGTCTGCGCTCTTGCTCACCGAGGGCCTGTTCCGCGACGGGCTGCGATCGATCCGTTGCGTGCCAGTTGTGGTTGCTTGAATCATATTTCCACATTTCAGTGTCTAGACTTGATGTTTGGGTGAGTTTTGTTGTACCTCTCCAGCTCCGGCGCTGATTGCAGTTGTTCTTGGCTCCCGCTTTCCACGAGCGAGCGGAGCGGAGCGGGCTGCGTTCCTGCCTCCCGCAGCCCCCAAAAAGAAAGGGGACGAGGGAATTGGCAGCGCCGAGCCTGCCGAGCTCTCCGTGCCACCCTTTTTGTCCCCTGGGACAATCCCAGCCCGTTCGGTGCCAGCACACCGAGGGGAAGGGAAGGCTGGTGGCAGGGGACAAATCTCTTCCCCCAGGTCTTTGGGCAGGGTTCAAGGTGCTGCGCAAAAGGCAGGCTCTGGGTGCAGGGAGTCGGGGCCAGGAAAACCAAAGGAGTGCCCGTGTTGGGAATCAAAGAGCTGAGAGTTCCTCTGAGGCTTCAAGTCGACAACAACTCGGACCTAGAGGACACGGAGCTCCCTGTGGCCAGCAGCAAGGACAGGCTTCAGGAACTGCAAAATGAAGCAGAGACTGGGGCAGAGAGGGGCGCTGAGGCTGGGCTGGGTACCGAAAATGAATCCAGACCTCCTGGTAGGCAGGACCGTGGATAAACGGAAAGAAACCACGTTGGCTGCTCGTCGTTAACCCGTGCAGCTCGCCGCAGGGAGATTTAAAAGGCCTGAGCGCATCTGAATGACAAGAAAAATTGGCCGTGTGGTATGCAAAGGATACGGGTTGTGGTTCAGCTCCTCCACGCACCCCTGCCCACGCGGCGGCGGCTCTGCTCCTGTTCCCCCGGTGCCAGGGCAGCCAGCTGGGTGCCCGAGCCCGGCTCTACCTCTCCCATGGGACCGAGCCCCGTGCAGACGGTGCCATAAATCCCTCCTCTCCCTCCGGATCCCGCACGGAGCATCCATTTTTCACAGCCCAGCACGGGCGGGGTGGCGAGGAGGCGAATTTTTCCGCCCTGCCCTAGCTTGGGCAAGCGGAAATGGTGCGCTGGGAGCCTTCCGAGGCGGGCGGCCGCGCTGGGCTCACCTGGCCACGGGCTGCTGAGGGAGGGGAGCAGCCCTCGCTCGCAGCCAAAGCTTCAGCTCCGCTCCTTTGAAGTCGTTCCCTGGGCGTCCGCCGCTCGCCGGAGGTGTGGTGAGGCCGGGCCCCATCGGGTCGCCTCGACTCAGCGCCTCCCCGGCGCGGTAAAAAAGAAAAAAAAATAATAAAAAAAAAAAGAGTGATTCAGAGCCAAAGCCGGGGAGAAGTTCACGCGGGTCAGAGCGTGGGGCGGCCGCGAGTCACGGGGCGGCCGCCTTCCCTTGGGCAGCCTCCGACGCACGCGCTGCTGACGACAGCCGGGGCCCCGCAGCTCTTTGAACCCGCGGCTCCTGCGTCCCTGCTTCGCTCAGATGGCTCGGGGAAATGCTGACGGCACCTGGCCGCGCTTTCACGGCGCTCCGAGCCCGAATCGTGACCTCCCGTGGAATTAAGAACCTCCCGCGCGCCCAGAAATAGGCCCTTAAGACGCGCGGAGGAGCTCGGCTGGCCGCTGGCTTTGGAAAAGAGCTCTGCAGAGCGTGGTGGCAACCTCGCAGCCGGGTGGTCCCAGCCCCATTTTACACGGGAGGGGCTCCGGGATAAAAGAAGCTCAGCTATCGGTGGCCTCAGGGGGTCAGTGGGGAAGTAGCTGGTACTTCTCTTTTTTTTTTTTTTTTTTTTTTTGCCTACAAAGAAGAAAAGCAAAAAAAATTTTCCCAAATGCAAGGAAAAGCAAAATTATTTTTTCCAAAATGCAAAAAGAAGGCAATTTTTTTTTCCCCAAAATGCACAAAAAAGCAAAAATGTTTTCTAAAATGCCTTTCACGTTGCTGTGGGTCCGTGTACCCTGGCGCTGATGAAGAGGACACAGGTAACAGCCGGCCACCGGTGCTCATCTGAGTTCCAGAAGCCTGGCTTTCTGAAGGAGAAGGAAAATTCCAATATGAGCAGTTGTAGGGTAAAACCAAACCCAAAGTCACCCAGTTCTCCCAGCCCGGAGCCTGGGAGCAGGCCGAGGGCCCTGGAGCACGCAGCTCTGCTCCGGAGGCCGCTTGTAGTTTAATTTGGGAAACGGGGAGAGAGGAGATGATGGAGCAGGTAAATGGTTTGTACCCTGTGTAAAAATAAATGGGATTTCTCGGATCTGCTTGAGATCCACACCCGTGAGCTTTTTTCCAGGGCTCGATGTGGAAATCGTTTACGGACGTAACGAGGACTTTGCTCGTAATCCAGCAGAGCGGCACGGCGGCGATTGCTGCTCTGCACCTGCAGCACTGCTCAGCTTTCCCAACCTGCAGAGAGCAGCGCCCAGGGCTTGGTGTCGAGTGCCCGGCGTGGCTCTGCGACCCTTCCTTTATCTCCCGTTTATTTATCTCCTGGAGGTGCCGCCTGCGTGGAGCTCCCGTACAACGAGGGCCGTTTAACACAACCTGGAGGCCTGTTACTCCTCGTTCAGGCTGCGTTTAAGGCAGGGAGAAGCGCGCTTTGATTCCAACCTCAGAATTAAGCAGGAGCTTGGGCGGATTGTTATATTTAGCCCCAAATTTTGGGCAGCCAATTAAGCGCTGCTCAGCGGCCGCACCGCATGCAGGAATTAAACAAACTGCCCGGGCTCCATCAGGCCGAAGAGATTCTCTGTCCTCATGCCCAAAATCTCTCGGGGCTTTTGGGCTTGCACCCGGGAGCCTTCCTGCAGCTCTGTGGCCGATATGTTTTTATTCCTCTTATCTGCAACATTTTTGTGTTCATTTTTGGCATGCGTTGTAACCTGAACTTTCGCAGGTGTCCTCGCGGGGAGCGGAGAAACATCTGATTTTTTTTTTTTTTTAATTATTTTTTTTTTTTAGGGGTAGATTTTTGCCAGTTCAGAAGAGTGTGTTCTTTCTTCCCCTGTTTGTCGCTTTTTATTTTTGGAGCGGGTTTGTTACCCACCAGCCTGGCAGTGCAAATAAAGCCGTGGCTGGAACAGTGCAGGGTCTGTGCTCCTCGCCGCCTGCCTGCCTGCCTGGGGGAAGGGAGCACCTCGGAGAACTCAGCGCCGGCTTCTTCGGGCAGCTGCCGGGACGGAGCCAGCGCCCCGAAGGGTGGCGTTGGCCGGGAGGTGCTGGCAGTGACGTGGGAGGGCACGGCACGGCAGAAAACCCCGTGGCTGCTTCATTTGGTGCTTTCGGCTGCTTTTTTTTTTTCATCTGTAGATTCCCTCTGTGATGGGAGAGCTGCTGTTTGGGCTGAATTTATCGATTATTCTCCCACGGAGGTAGGGAGGTGGTAAAAGTGGTGCCGTGGTGCCCCTGATGCTCGTGTTCCTGGAGTCTCAGCCAGCATCGGGGCACCTCTGCTTGGGCATCCCCGACACCCGAGAGCAAAAACCTTCAGCTTTTAAGGGAGATCTGCCTCACGGGGCATTGGTGGGGTTTCTCCGGGATCCTTTTAGGATCCTTTTAGGATCCTGGCTCTGACTTGGTGAGGAACGACCCGAGAGTGTCTTAAGCAGAGCTTCGACACCCTGCTAATTAGGCTTGAAGTGTCAAGAGGACAGAGTCGGGCACAGGGAGAAAACTGGCCCGGGCTTGTTTTCCTAGGCTCAGCAGCGTGCGCGTTGGGTGAGATCCGTCCCGGGATGGTTGGACGAGTTAGTCAATCCTGATCTCTAAATTGCCTTTCTCTGTTTTTCTCTTGCAAGAAAAGTAGTAAAGCTGCGTGGATGATAAGCATCGCCCTGACGTTTCAGCAGCTCCCCTAAGCCGGCCTGTGAGCACATCGGCGAGTGAATCAGCCGCCGCCGCGGCTTCGCGGGGCCGAAAATAAATGGGGCTTTCGTAAGCAAATGCGGTGGGCTGGAATCGCTGGGTTTTCATTAAAAGATTGCAGGGGAGCGAGCTGCTCTTTCCGCTCCGGCCTCGGGGCCGTGTTGTTCATTAACTGCTGGTGGCTCCTGTTTGCCTTGCGCGATAAGTGCGGCGCTGAGAGTGGCTGGCAGCGCCGCTGCCGTCACAGCTGCCCTTCGCGGAGAATTGCTCCTGATTTTTTTTTTATTTTATTTTTTTTTTTTTTATGGCTCGCTTTCCTGACAGGTGGGTTTTCTGTGCTGCCTGCGAACAGCCGCCACGTCCCTCCCCTAATCGCCGCCAGCGCCGTCTCTCCCCGCGCTTCGCAGCTTGGAAACGCTGCCCTGGGTACAAAGGTCGCTTCCAAATCTGCCGTGCGGGCCAGCGACGTCCTGCTCCCTAAGGAGCCTTAAAACGAGGCCTGGAGGGGCCGTGGGGCTGGCGGGGTGGATGAGGAGAGGAGCAGGGGGAGAGCCACGGCTTGGGATCGCTGCGCTGGGCCCCCGGTGTCTCCGGTTCTCGCCTCCCTCGCACGGGGGGGTTTCAGTGTTTCTCGTTATGCAAAGCAGTGCAGGTGGCTGGCAGCACAGTTCGCCTTCTCAGAAGCCAGGCAACCAACGGGCCTGCAGAAATCAGCTCGTGCTGTTCTCAGACCGCTCCTGCCCACCTCCCACAACCCAGCCCGGTGCACCGAGGTGTCACGGCCCCAACACGAGGTCCTGCAGGCAGCCCGCTCCTCGCTGCCACCCCATACGAGTCCTCCCGTCCCTCCTCCTTCCTCCAAAATCATTTACCATTAAACAAAAGCTCCCAACCCTTGTCATCCTTGCTCCCTCCAGCCCCTGTTGCAGTTGGGCTGTTTTCAGGCCCTCGCTGCCATCCCCTTCACCCTCCCAAAGCTCCTGTGCTGGAATTTCAGCACCTTCAGCCTCGCCTCGCTCTTCCCGGCTCCTTTGACTCTCCTCCAGTGAAAACTAGGTCAGAAACCACTGGCAGCTTCTGCGATTTCACCGGTCCTGGTTTCTGAGTTGTAACCCGGCGTTGCTCTGGGTTTGATCTCTTGCTTTACCGCACGAAACCTCTCAGCTGGCTTTGCACCAGCAGCCCGACGTGGCAGGGCAGGTGAAGCTGCTCCCAGTTGCATCTGGGTTGTAAAAGCCCCGTTACCTTGATTTGGGCTGAAAAGGTGAATTGTATGATCCTTACATACGATGCCTGGGATGCCAAACTGACAGTTTTTTCCATGAGCTTGCCCAAACTGCAGATTTTCAGGCAGTTTTTGTGCAGCCAGCTTCCTAGCTGCGCTGAACCAGCTTCTCTTTGTGTCTGGGTGGCTTTTTCGCCCCATGGGTGAAAGCAAAATAGCCTCAAAAAAAAAAAAAAATCAAAGTAATCGGAAACCTACAAATTGGCAAAGAGCACAGTCAAGCGGGTCTATTGGAGGTAACTTAAAATATTTATTTTTAACTGGGGGTTCTGGCTGACTGCACCCATTCAGCGTTTTCCTAGGACTATTATTGGAAAGGTGCTCGGAGGCTGAGCTGGAGAGAGCCTCGGTGCACAGCGAGACCCGCTGGTGTCGTGTAAGAGGATCCCTATCCCTGCCTCTTCCTTTCCTTTAGGCAGGCTGGGAGCTAGCTAGCAGTGTTGGGATAATTAAGCATTCTTGATTAATGGCATTGAAATGAATTTGTGCTCCTCAGGATAGCTTAAAGGTTGTGGTTGTGAGCTCTGCCTGAGCTGTACTCTCCGAGTTTTCCCAGCAGGGTGAGTTGGTTTGGTAGCCTGGTCATTCACCCACCTTTCTCCTTTTTCTGCGTCTCCTGCTGCTCTGTGAACATTTCCTAAGCTCTGAGGCTCCCCGGGTTGCAACCCCTTGGTGTGGAGGTGCCCTTGCAGTGCCACCCGTACTTACAGACCTGAACGGGCTCGCTAAACCCAACGCCTCTGCTCCCAGGTGGGAAATGGTAGCCGTGCTCCCCAGCGGGACCTGGAGGTGAAATGTTTTCTGTGAGGAGAGGCTGTGATGGAGGGCAGATGGAGCAAGGCTCTGCTCTGCACCGGGATCCGAGCTCCTCTGCATCACCTCCACAGCGCAGCCGTTGTCAGCGCGATGGAGGTTGTGTTATTTATGATAGGGGCGAGGGGGAGTGCAGACGTGCTTTCGTGACACACTTGGCTGTGTTATTTTGGGAAAGCAGAGTGCTCTCCTAACGCTGGAGTGTTTTCTGTAGTTCAAAGGCTAAAACAACAGGAAAAAAAAACACAACTCCTTCAGTAGTACATCGACCTAATGCAGCTGATTATGGGAAAACTTCCTTTTAACCGTGGGACTTCTCCCAGCCTTCTGAACCAGGGCTGCCTCTCCATCCACACCTTCAGCTTGACCAAAGCAGCGGGCATGTGTGCGCTTTACGCCCGTAAAGGTAAAGGACAGAGGTACAGGACTGCCCGTAGGCAGCTTTTGTAGGGCAGCAGGTGAGGAGGAGGCACCACGAGCTCCTTTCTCGCGGGCAGTGTCACTTAGGTTGCCGGGCTGGGGGATGCTTTGTTGACAAACACTTGGGTTCTGTTTCCACGGCAGTAGGGGTGGCAGAGGTGCTGCAGTCGCCCCAGGGTGGTGCAAACCCTCTCCTGCTGCTGACCCTCGTCGGAGCTCAGGAGCTCAGAAGTGGGAGCTGGGCAGGATAAGGTGCGGGGTTGCGGCTCAGAGGAGCGCTCGGACACAGCACAACTGCCCCAGGAGCTGGTGAACGTCCATGGTGAGCACGTTATTCTCCGAGCACATGGACCTGCTCCCACGAGGGAACCACTCTTGGTCCTTCCTACATTTAACAGCTCATCCTTAATCCTTTCATCCAAGTTTATTGGAATTATCCATTGCTGGTTTCAAATTTAAGGCCGCTGAGGGTGCGAGGGGTGAGGAGTAGAAATGCTTTGCAGTCGCCGTGACCCTTTTGGGGAAATCAGACCCAACTTTGTCAAAATAACCCCAAAGCAGTGTCGTCCTGGAAAGGCTAATCGGTGATGAGCTCCCTCCTAAGATGGTTGTTAGGAAGCCAAGTGATTTTCCACGACTGAATTTGTTTTCCTTAGGATGCTCAGAAACTTTCTGGTCTCCTTTGAGCCGTGACTGCATCGCCAGCACCTAGTGAACAGTCCCGAGCCTCGCTCCTCTTCTGGAGGAGGCACAGAAGTCTTCTCTCGAGGTATCTTGTACCAGAGGAATGGCTTTTTAAAATATTAATCTCAGAGAATCTAAAACTCCTTAATGGGCCTTGGCTCATCAAAGTGTTTAAGTGAAGCCTTTAGGGAAAAACAGAACCACCGCTCACCTTTAGCAGAGTTGGGAATTTTGGATGATTCAGTTTCCTGCTGCCAGTTTGTTGCGTTGTTGTGTGTGTTTTTTGTTGTTTTTTTTTGGTTTTTTTTTTCAGTCCTTTCCCAATTTAACAAGCTCATCCGATGGCTGCAGTAAAACCCTGCTGCAAAAACCCAGCGGTGTTGCGTGCGTGAGGCGATCGCCCAGGGAATTGTGAGCAGGGATGGCTTCACGGGATCCTTGCCAGGCCCAGGGCTCTGCGAGCTGTCTGCGTGCAGCTGCTGAGCCGTGCCGCCCAATTTCTGTTGGGAGAGGGTTTAATAATTATTAAAGCTATTAATATTTCCGCTGGACGTAGGCAGAATGGGAAACGTCTTTGTGGGCTGGGGTTGCTTGGGGAAATGGCGTTTCGCAGCAAATCCACGCGTTCCAAAAACAGAGCTAAGAGGGTTTGTTCTGCTCTGCCTGCACTTTAGGAATCCCAATATTTGCCTTTCTTTTTCTGCCCTGTCTTTGACTTACTTTGGTTGCTGTATCTGCTGACGGATTCAGGAAGGTAGACTTGGTAAGAAAGGGCTGGTTTCAGGCTGTAGGAGCTGAGTTAAATCCTGACTTAATTATTGAATTTAAGGCGTCTTTTTCTCCTGTGTAAGCTGTAGAGTTGCTATTTTTAAAGAGGAGTGGTCTGGGGGTGTTGGTGGCGTTATTTTAACGTAAAAACTCCTTTTCCCCAAACTCTGTTTCGAGTGCTTGCGAGTACCAGAACAAGGGAACCCACCTGGAGTTTTGTACCTAGGTTTTTTTGGCCACGAACTTGCCAGCGCAGCACTATCTTTGTGCCGCTGCTTGGAGGGACCTTGTTCCAACTTGTCTGCTGCCATCACTTCACCTCCTAGTCCGAGTTACAGGAGAAATACCTTCTCTGGAAACGCTACGGTGACTTTTCGGGCAGGATTTGGGTGATTTGCGGTGTTAGCAGGAAGGGGAAGGGGCTGCTGGGCTTCTTCTGGAACTGTTTTGGGCAGGGGCAGGGGATGAACGGGCAGGGTTGGTACCAGAGCGCCGTGCTGACTGACAAGGGCAGCACAGCTCCACCAATTCCTGGCCCTTGGTGTCAGTGGGGGGCTGGGACGCCCTCCTGCGATGAGGAACGGCCCCAAAAAATCCAATAATTGCAAAAACAGAACTTCTCTTTTCCGAGGGATGCCGTCATTGCGTCAAAACTACCGGAGTGGAAGGGGCCTCCTGGGTTATTGTGCTAAAAAAAAAAGTAGGAATCGTGTGTTTTGGTAATTGTTGCGTAATAGCCAGGTTTTTAATTGATGACCAGGCTGCTCTGAACACTTGTACTGCACACAGGGACTGTGCTGGGACGCCAGCCTTCCTTTTGCCTGAAAACCTTTGATTTGTGAGCCTTTGGAGGTGGGGGGGGTTGGCCATCGGGGTAAATCCTCGCCGAGGAGCCCGGCCTCGTTAGCAGTGAAATTGGTGGGAGTTTGTGGTGGTTAAACTCCAGCTAACGATGCTGTAAGGTTCTCGTGGCACCCGGCGTGTGGCGTAAAGAGCGGAGGCTTTATGGTTATTGCCTCTTGGTAGGCTTAATGAGCAGGTCTCCCTTAGCTCCTTGGAAAAGCAAAAGGGGGGGGGGAGGAAATAAAGCCCTGGATTAAAAAAAAAAAGGAGTGAGAGGAGTGCTGGGAAACGAGGCAGCGCCGGAGCTGGGTGGCTGTGCCCGAGTTAATTGGGATTTTGGGGTGCTGGGTGTCACAAAACCACCTTTGATGTCTCCCTCTATAAATTCCCCGTGACCTCGGTCTGCGAGGTGTGGGTCCGCGCCGCTTTCCCCACAGACCCCACGGAGCTCATGGAGTGTTGCTGCTGGGCAGCTGGTGGTGGGACTGTTAAAAAGCAGGTATTGAAGCCTCATTTAGAACAGGAGCCTTGTGGCTCTTAAAAAATAAAAAAAAGCTGGGCTGTGCCTGCCCGTCCCCAGGGCTTGTTCTCTTGTTCTCCACTCAGTCTCTGCAGGAACCTCTCCCCTCTCTGGAGACAGGTAGGGTCGGCTCTCCGGGGCTCCCCGCGTGGCCCAGGTCCTTTGTCTGGAAAAACAAAGCTCTGAGTTTTCTTTGGAGACAGACCATTGCGTCTTAATTGTCCATTTAGGGTTTACTTAAGAGTGCTTTTCTGGATGGCTTGCGTTGACTCCCTGCCTTTGTTCCCGTGTAGCTGCTTGCTGAGCTGGAACAAGTCATTCAGGAAAGTTTTCCGTCGGCTCTCTCTTTCTCTCTCTTTCTCTCTCTCTCTCTCTCTCTCACGGCGTTTCAGCGGCCAGATCAGGGATGTGAGCACGTTCCTTGCCCAACAGCTCCCTGGCGCTGCTTTTGGGAGACTCTTCCCAGGTCGCTGCTCTCCTGTTGCCGTGGAAATTCAAGAGGGGAGGCAGGCGACCCTGTGGGTCTTGGAATCTCCTTGGCCAGGTCTTCCGTGGCCAAAAGAGGTCTCCAGCTTTCCAGTGGCCACAACAAACATGGTACAAGAGCTTTGCTCGCGTTTCTCTAAGCAATCAGGCCTCTTATATTGTCTTCTTGAAGGGCATCGCCTGGATTGCACATGTGCTCGGCTCTTTCTAGCGGATCACGACCGCCCCTCGTGCCAGCCGAGCCCCTGGGCTTCGTGATCGCCAGGTGCTTTGTCCCGAGGCCTGGGGAGTTGGAGCCCCGTTACCGAAGCCGCCTTCCACGCTGTGTGCTGGCTGCTGTTCAAGGCCATCGGGGTATTGCAGCTCCTGCCACAGGGCCCTGGTTCAGAGTTGCAAAGCTGATTTCTGCGAGCACAGGGGCAGCAAAAACACCCTGCGGTTCAAAACACCCTTCGGTTCTGCACTGGGGAGCAAGGATTCACTTGAAGCATGCCTGGAAAGGCTGACTTGAAGTGAGTGACCAAGCCAAAACAAGAGATTTTCACTGGGTAACAAGAGATTTTCACTGGGTTTGAGCCCCAAATTGCCCAAGTTCAGCTCTCCTGGGTGTAAAGCCGGGCTGAGCGGTGTCGGAGCTGTTGGTTGGGTTTCGGGGCCGAGTCCCACGGAGCAGCTTCGTGCCCCGGGGAGGTGACTGGGCGGGCAGTTTCCCCACCTCGTTTCCCTTCAGCTCTCTCACATCTGGTTCGGAGCTGCTGTGAACCCTGCGGAGGGCTTTTGCCTCGTCCTCACCTGCAGCCTGGCGAAGCGGGGTTGGCTCGGTTGGGGTTAAGGCCCCAGAAAAAAAAGGGCTGTGTCCCCCGCCACGCCGCGTGGTGTTCAGCGAGAGCTTTGTAACCAGGATTAGCTGAGCTCAGGGGATCCAGGCATGCGTGAGAGCAGCCTCCGTGGCCAGCTCAGCGCTCGTGCCTGTGGGGTGACATCTTGATGACAGAGGAGTTTAATTGCTTTCTGCTCTGCTGATCCAAGCCATTGTCCATGTAGGGACTGGCTCTCTGCTTTACGTTGCAGGCACAAAGCGTTTCGATTAGGCTACAGATTTTTAACTTAATCATGGGTCTTACTCACCAAACTTGCTGTCTGGCAGGTGGGCTGGCGTACCCCGTGCTCGGGCTGGGTGCTGATGTCCGACTTCACGTGCTAACAGCTCTTCCTTACCACTGCAAGTCATAACCACCACTTAATACAACTCCTTCTCTGTCTTACAGGGGCACTCGTGGCTTTTGAGCCTGAAAAAAAAAGGGAAAAGTAGGGAAAAACTACCGAGGAAGTGACATTTGTGCTGTACGAGCTCACATAAATTACGCAATTACAGCCGAGGAAGCCAGTCTGTGTTTTGCTGCCTGGCAATTAAAACTTGAAAACGTCCAGCTTAGCGTTTTGACTGACAGCAAAGATCTTTATCAGGCTGCTGCCGCTTGTACTGCGCCGTGCTAGGATTTGTAGGCGCTGTAATACTGCAGTGATAATCTGCATCCAGTAATGATTTTAGGAAAATCATCGCTTGCAATGTCTCTGATGCAGTTCACGGGGCAATGGGTACGTCTCCGACTCCTAAACCTTCACCAAAAGCGCCTTTTTTCTGGCGATTTTTATTAAAAACTCAAGTGTCCATCCCCAGTGCTTCTGTTTCACGTTGGAGAGAGGAGGAAGGAGCAGGAGAGCGGGGAGTTGAGCCCAGCAGGTGGACACTTCCATCGTGGGACAGCCCTGCCCTCCTCAAAGTAATCGATGGGGTAATTTCGGGAAGGAGAGGAGCGAGCAGATGCTGACAGGTAATTTTGGGGAGCGCTCCCCAAGGAGCAGGGACCTCGCCTGCCAGCACCTCTCGGTGCTGCACCGCTCCTGCACGAAGGCTGCTTGGGGCACGGCGGGGTTTGCATCTCCAGAAGGACCAGGGGGACCCTGAGACCTCCAGGAACATCTCCAGAAGGACCAGGGGGACCCTGAGACCTCCAGGAGCATCCCCGCTGGCACAGCAGCCGGTGACACCCCTCTGAAGTTCAACTCCTGCTTCGGTAGCTTTGGATTTACATAGGATTTCCAAGACTTTCCCAGAGAACGTGGTATTTGACTAGTAAAAGCAGCAGCTTGTCTCCAAGGCGTGTGTAGCATGAAAAGGTCTGGGAGGCTTTGTAGTTTAGGTCAAAAAAGAAATTATATGGGATGTGTAATTTTCAAGTCTCGGTAGACCTGATCCCATCTGCAGCCTGCCAGCCTCCTCGGCTTCAAACGAGATCGTGGGGAGGCCTGGATGGCAGGGAGACGGCATTTTAATTCCCTAAGTAATGGATGGGACATAAAAAAGAATATTCAGGAGGCTTTTTTTTACCTGCTGGGCTTCTGGTAGGAGGTAAAATAGAAGCCTTAGAAAGGGGAACGTCCTGGGAGAAGCCTTTTGTCTCTGCGGCGCCTCCCGGGACGGCTCTGGTAATTGAGCCCCGGTAAACTCTGCGCACGCACAGCCGCTTGGAGTTGTTGTGGCTGCATTCAGAGGTATTTATTTCCACGGGGGGTTTCTATATCTTGCCACTCGTAATGAACTCTGGGGCTCTGCGGTGTCTCCTGCGAGTCTGTCGCCCCGAGACGCAGGGCGGATCCGCTCCTGGTTTGTCTCTGACGTCCCCAGGTCTGCGCCGTGCCTTGAAAACAAGGAGCGAGCACCAGTATGAATTTCTGAGCCGTGCTCGGCTCTGCGGAGCACGTTCTGCACCAACCAGTAACCAGAGAATTAAAGGAACTTGGGGCTTGGGGTATGAACTAGGCTGAAATGTTGGATTTTTTTTTTTTTCTTCTCATTTTCGTCGCTGGCTTTTCAGGTGTGGCTGCAGCCCCACGCGACCCGCTACGTGTGGCGCTTGAAAATGCCCGGCTGCTTCCCGTTCCTCTGTGCCTTTACTGCTGTCCTTGCCACGAATTTGAAATGTTTGCAAGGAGCTTTGAATTCTGCAAAGAACCCTCTCGTTCCAACACAAACAGGGCCAAGCTTTCGTTTCCTCTGCTTGCTGGGCGTTTGTGACTCTCCAGCATCCCAGGCAGCAGGCAGACACCGGGGCTCAGTAGGGCCACGTCGTTGCCATATAACGCTGCCTCCAGGACGGATTCCAGTAAGTGCACAGCCCGACTTCTCGCCACAAAGTGTTCCTCCATTCCCTGCGTTTCCCCGAACAAATGGGGAGGTTTCCAGCTGCTTGCTTGAGCTGAGCCAGCCTGCCCCGAGCCCCTCTGGGATTTCTGTAGGGCCACGAACAGTCCCCGAAGTCATGGGGTGGGTCGTGCAGCCCTATTTTTCTGGGCCTAGGTGGGAGCTGCCCGTCCAGCTTTCCCCCTTGGCGTGGTTAAAACCTCACGGCATGATCAGACAACGCTGCCCTATAAAGTATCCTGGTGGCTCCACGTGCCATTTTTATGGGGTTTATTGACATTTCCCAGTTCCTTCTTCCTTCCTCAAGCTTCCATGAGTCAGATCTGGAGAACTGCACTGCGAGGAGTTGCTAGCCCGTTAAATTTATGGGCTTTTACCAACCTGAGTTAGGGCTTACGAGTTCTCCTCGCCCAGCGAAGCTAGAGGAGGGCGAGCAGAACAAGGTGCTGATAGAAAACGAATGTTTGGGGGGAGCTTTGGCGTTGAGTGTTCATTTTTTTGGTGTAATCTCATAACTTCTGAAATATTGACAGTAGCTGGAGGACTCGGCAGGCAGGCAGGGCACTGCGCTGGGGACAGGAGCACCCGAGCGCTCTTCCCAGGTAGCAAACACATGAATTTATACAGGATAAAACACGATGTCAGCCAACATCACTGGGACTCGTTCAGGCTCTCTACGAGCTCCCAATTTTCCCCAATGCATTTTCTCTCACGGTAGGATGGGAGGGAGCTCGATGCGTTTCTTCTTTATTAAAGACCCCCTGCAGGAGCTTGCAGGCAGTGAGGACACGGCGGGGATTTGCTCACCTCCCCGTTAGGAAACCTTTTGCTGAAACAACGAGCGCAGAGCAGGGGCACAACTCCTCCTCCTCGCTGTGCTTCACGGGGCTTGGATCGCTCCTGGTGTACACATGGCACACCAAGGTGCTGGTCTTGCTCAGCAGACACTTCTCTGCTCCCATGCATCCTAGAAGCCGTGCTTGGTTGCTCCTGGACCTCCTGAAGCAGAGAACTGGACCCTCTGGACCCCCCTGGCTGTCCCTAAATCCCCCTGGACCTCCTGCTGGAGCTGCAGGGGAGCACAGCGGGTACCTGGCGGCCACCTTTGGGGCCAGGGCTGTTGTCTCTTGCTCGGAGCAGTCACCTTGCTCCCGTCCTGATCCTGCTCAGCAGCCGGTAGCTATTCTTAGGTGCCCGGGGAGCCTCACGGAGGAATAAAGCCCGTGCAGGTGGCCGGGTTGCTCAGGTGGATTTCTCTGCCTTGTTTTGCCTCTTTGCTGAGATTTCTCCAGGGTCCTTGGCTTACCGAAGATGCGCTGAGCCCCGGGAGCTGGGGCTGAGCAGCTGCTGGTGTGCGTTGAAGGGAAAACAGGAAAAAAAAACACAAACAGAAATATGGAGGGAGCGTGCTCGCCCCCAGCGGATGGTGCCACAGCTTCTGGGAGGATGAAAGGAGGGAGTTGGCTGCCTGGCATCACCAAGAGGAACGGGGTGACTTCAGAAGGTGGTGGAGGGATTTGGGAACGGCAGCAGGAGCTCCTTGGTGGTGGTGTTGGGCTGCGGGGAAGGCTGAGCCAAAGGAGCTGCAGGTCTAAATGGAAATCCACTTCCAATTTGGTTCAGCTTAATTCATCTTTCATTTGGAGTGAAGGTGTCCCCGCAAAGATTCAGGGAGTTCTATTAGAAGAAATTAAAATCATCTCTTTAATTGGGGTGGGGTGCATGGGTTTGCTTTTGCCCTGGGTGCCCTGCAGGAGGGGGCTGCGGGCGTGCGGGACCGGCCCCGCTGCGACACCGCCGAGCACGCAGGGTGCAGGAGGGTGAAGTGCTGGTTTCAGGAGGTCAGTAAAGCAAAGCTGCAGCTTTCCATCGAGCACAAACTCTCATTTTTAAGTTTGAGATTGCACATTTCACCTCAAAGCACCTATCACGTAGATGAAGGGGTTTATAACTTCTGTAATTAAAGCTTGTCCTGATACTGCCGTGCTGTGTTAACCTTTCTAGCCCACTTCAGTCATTTTCCAGAATGACTCGCAGGACTTCACGAAGCCCTGACGAGCCGTACAAGATCCCTCCTCGGGTTTTTATTTCCCATCCGGATTTTTTTTTACCGTTTCGTGTGCTCGTGTGGGTTTCTGGACGCCTGGCGCTGCGCACGCCGACACCGGGAACAAAAAGCTGGCCGGGCCGTCCATGAACAGCGCGCTGTGGTATGCGGTGTCGTGGCACTCAAGGAATTCAGTGATCTCTGTACGGAGAGCAAGAAGTTGTTTATTGGCCCTCTATAAAGGTTGCTCCGTGCAATAAAGCTGCCTTCGCAACGCCAGGCGAGTGCTGTCGGCTCCGAGCACGTTCCCCCTTTGCTCGCTGGCAGAAGCATCCCGCGAGGAGTCAGGGGGGGCTGTGGCTCTCTTCACGTGCAGGGGATGAGCTCTTAAAAGGCTCCGGAGGCTTTGTCTTAGCGTGAGCTCATTCATTTGTGGCAGAAGGATTTTTGGTGCTAGGGGATATTTTTTTTTTTTTTTCCCCTTTTTGGTTAACGTCGACGTATTGCGGCTTAGATTCTTCCGTCCTGGGCCATGAGAGCCTTTGGGAAGGTTTTACGAGATGATAAACGGAGCCCCTGTGCCTGCTTCTGCCAGCAGGAGGTTTTGGGATCCCGCGTGGCACCAGGACGGTGCCAGAATTTGGGAGCTGCCACCGCTGGCCACAGAAGGGGCAGCTCCCTTTGAGCTCATGAAGCTCTTCTTAGTGTTTTTTCCATGAAAACACATCTCTGACACACGTGGCATCGTGTTCACTTCTAAAAGACACAGCAAGAGACTGGGAAAGCCTTCTGTCTCTGGGGGCTTCTCCCCAGGACCCCCCAGGCCTGTGCTTTTCTACCCCATGGGGCACAGCCCCAGCCCGTAGGAGGGTTTCATTCAGCATCTCCTGGAATATCCTTAGGAAATAAAACCAACACAGCCCCGATTCTCCTGTAATTTAAGGGAGGGGGGGGAAAAAAAAGAAATCTCGGTGGGACTTGGATCTTCTTTCCCTGGGGGTGAAACCTCAAATAAGAGCCGGGGTTGGAAAACCGTTGTGAGCCTTGTGAAATCACAGCACAACCCTGCAGAAAGACCAAAATCCTGAAGTAAAGCCTGAACTCGGTGGTGTTTCTCTGTCTGGAGCACGTTTAAGGGGTTTTAAAGCAAACTGGGGAACGATTTCACGAACTGCAGGCAAATCCTCCTGGAGGAAGAGGCCGATTGTTGGAACGGGCAGCGCAGCAGCAGGGTTTTGCAACGAAGCCGCAGTTTGCTTTCCCAGCGAGCTGCCAGCTTTCTCCTGGAAAAAATGTGCCTGGTGCGTTCTCACAGCGAGCACCGTCAGAAATTTTCCCCTCAAATATCCCCCGTTCAGCTCAAAACTTACATAAGCACCGGAGGCACACGTGTCGTCTGCTCCCTGCCCGAAAAGCGGTGCGGGGAGCGGGAAGGAGCCCGGTGGAGACGAGCTCGGAGCTTTCCTGCTGTCTGGCTTTCAAGAGTGAAATCGTTTAAGCGGTGGTGACGTTGCACTTTTATCCCTTTTCTAGGTACAAATCGATAATTCGGGAGTTTTCTCTCGGAGTCGTGTCCATCTCTGAACCTGGTTCCTTTAAAAAAAAAAAAAAAAAAAAGCACAGATGAAAAAATGAAGCTGCCTGCTGGTTTGCAGGGAATGGCTGAGCTCGAGACTTCTCTAATTATTTTTTTTTCCCTTTATTTGTTTTTGTAGGATTCTGTGACATCAAAACCAGTAATCCAGTTTCAAGGGAGCCAAGGGGTAAGTTTGTGTGTGGGTTGCCTTGGGAAGTGCTTTACTGGCTTGTTTATGCAATTATCTGAGCACGGGCTTTGTGCTGTGCCTCTGTCCTGCTCCGGTCCAAAGAGCGATGCTCTGACCTCTGGAAGTGAGGGCTGTGAAGCTCCGACGTGGTCCAGGAGGAAGGAATTGTTCCGATTCCCCTGACCACGTGGGCTCTGTCAGAACTTTCCTCCCACTTTATTTTCGCAGCTTGCTTGATCCGTAGCTCTGCAAAGTGCTGCTGGGGGAGGGAAACTCGGTTTTATAGGGCCGCCCCGGTGGGTAGGACGAGGAGACTGCGAGTCCACTGCTGGTAATGCCGAGGTGGGGGCAGCCATCCCCTAAAACCTCGCCTGTGTCCTGGGGAAACTCCTCGCCGAGCCTGGTAGACGTGGTGGGAGGCTTTGGGCACAAATTATGACAGTGGTGGTGCTCAGAGGCTGCTGCGAATGCCCCGAGGCTTTATTTAACTCGAGCTTCTGAACAACCGGGCCGTTTCTGTGAGTACCAAAAGTTTTTTTTATATTTAGGAGTTTTATTTCTTTAACTTCTGCTCTGATGACCGAGCTCCTCCAGGGTATTTATAGAAGCCTGAAGCCGTCTGTCATGCCGGTTACTGACAAGGGTGAGATTTAATTGGTAGCTTTTCTCGTATCGCAATGCTTCGGTGAGCTTTAAAAACGTCACTTAGCCAGCGTTTAGACACCAAAAGGTGAGTGTTCCTTCGGGTCCTCTGCAGGAGGAAGGAGGGTGCAGTGTTTTCAAGAATCTGAACTCAGCTGTAAACAACTCCGTGATTTTTTTGGGCTGGCACAGCAGAACTTGGAAAAGTACTTGAGTTAAGTAGGCAGTGAAGTCAAGCACGGGGCTTGCCCCTATTTTCCCTCGTGGTGTTGGTTTCCCTAGGTCCACAGCAAAACACAGCAGGAAAGACACGATTATTATCAACTAAGAAAAGTACAACCTGAGAAATAAAGAAAGGAACAATTTCCAGTTTGTTTTTTTTTCCCCTCTGATTACAATTAAAGTCCCCAGAAAGCTCAGCCCCGATGGCAGCCGGCAGCTGAAGCTGGGTAAAATTGGAAGCGAGCGACAGAAGTGGCAGGGCGGCGTGATTTACTGTCGGGAGGTGAGCAAACAGCTTCGCCTGGAATAAAGAAGCCAAAGGACAGCAGCGCCTCGCCTCCCCTTCGCAGCCTACCTTGGAAGGATCTGACTTCTCCTGCAGA
This sequence comes from Netta rufina, assembly GCF_964035555.1. Lineage (NCBI taxonomy): Eukaryota > Metazoa > Chordata > Aves > Anseriformes > Anatidae > Netta > Netta rufina. The sequence continues at coordinate 4,249,823 of NC_140152.1, read as the reverse complement.
GCTGCCTAAGTGCTAGAAATGCCTCCTCTCGTACTTAATCTTCGTCCTCAAAGGAGACGCAAACAGTGGCACAATTAATCAGAACGACTTTAACGCTCCGCTGCCCTCAGCTGCCGCGCTCCTCGTTTGCCACGCTGCGGTATTAGAGGTGCTGGAGCACTTCTGGGCTTTTCCAGGTGAAGGACAAGAAAAAAACAGTTTAAAAAAAAAAAAAAAAAAAAAAAAAGCAATTCCTTGTTTCAAAAGAAAAGAACTGCAGTCGGGCGCTGGTGGAGGAGCGGAGCGGCGCGGCTGGAGGGAGATGTTGGAGCTGACCTCCGCCTGCCTCCCGCTCAGCTGCGTAATTAATTGCACTGTCGAGTAAAGGCCAAAGGTAGGGCTTTGAAGAAAGCGAGCCCCAGCTCAATTGGGGCAGATAGAAAGAGCTCTTTGTCCTTTTATTATTATTTTTACGGGGGATGACAAGAAGCTGGCAGCTGTGTAACCATCTGGTTTTAAGTGCAGCGCTCGTGTATGTCAAGACTGCGCCCGGCTTTAAGGAATTAACAGCAGGGCTTTAAATACTTCCCAGCGAGCTTTCTACCAGTCGGGCTGAAAAGACAATTCCAGTAATTTAACGAGTTCCGAAATCCAGATGAATTCGCCTTGAAACGCGTTTGGTTAGCTGGTTATTCCTGCAGCGCGTTTCCCCCACTGTACCTTAATTCCCCAGTGTGTTGCCTTCCCCTTTGGCTTCCTAATAAATGTTACGGAGAGGATTTCAGATTAAACTTCGGGGGTTTTTAGCTTTTGTGCCTAGCATGGATGTCAGAGCGTGACTTAAGGCAGCATCCAGTGACACGAGACTGGAGCAGGGAGGCTTCTCTGCATAAGTACCCCTCGCACAAGGACAAAATCCCAAGCATTTGGTGTTCAAAGGGAAGCAGGATGTAAAATAAGAGCTGCTGCTTCCTGACTTTGGTTCTCCAGGAGCCTCCTCACCTGCTGGATCTCATTATTGCAGAGCTTTTAAATTACCACGACCACGTCTACGTCTCCCTCACCTGCTCCCAGTGCGGCCGTGTAATGAACGCTGTCAGGGCTGCTCCCAGCTCCCTAACGCACCAAGACGAGCTCCCGTGTTCAGTGCTGCCATTAAACAGGGGAGGGAACCGGCCAGGAGTGAAACCCAGGAGCAGGCGAGGTGGCAGCTCCACCGGCCGGGTGCTGGAGGAGGATATTGATGGCTTCACCCCAAATTTCCCAGCTGTGATGAGGTGAGACCTCCCGAACGGATCCCGGTCTGCAACATTGCTCCCGAGGCTCCGCAAACTGCGCTCAGCAAAGGATCCTGGCCTTGGGAAGCATTTCTTTATGGCAGCACCAGTCTTTTTTAATCACTTTTTGGGTGCACTTCTGTAGCTTCAGAACTCCGATGGGAGTCGGTGGTTGTGCGTGGAGCACGAAGGCAGGACCAGGACCGCTTGGGTGCTCCTTGGGAGCAGCACCCGCTCATTTCACCTTTTCATCACAAACTGGGCTTTCTTTGATAATTTTACAGCTCTGTACAGAGTCCTGAGCATTTTGCTTGTTCCAACATGCACGTAGATGAGATTTTCAGAGCTCGGGTAGCAAAGCTTTGCGAGTGGGGGGAGCTGGAGGGCGCGACTTGCTGTTTTGGTAAAAGCAGGCAGAGAATTACAGAAGAGGTTGGGGCAAATTTGCAGGTGCTTACTGGGGGCAGCTGGGACAGGGAGGAGGAGGAGGAGGAGAACTGAACTGGGGAGAAAAAGAAACCTTCAGGTGCCAGGTCAGTACGGCTTTCTTACAAACACCTCCTGGGTACGGAGCCTTTGAACTGAAGGCGATTGGAAAATATTACACGGCCCCTGTTTCTGGGGATGAAGTTGTGCTGGTATAAATAGAGGAAGGTGAAATTACCATTCAGGGCGAGCTGTACACAGATGAATATTACTTGAAAGAAGAAACATAAGTCACATCTGTACCGAGCTATTTTTAAGTGTCTATGGTTACTGGTGTAAGACTCTGCACCAAAATTAGGGCTCCCTGCGAGCAGTTACCATGCTGATTTGGTGGCTTGAAACCTTCTGTTTCAGCTAAAAATAATTCCTAGATAACGGCCGGTTTGCATATGCTACACTTTTCAGTACTGGCACAGGCAGCGTTTAACGTTCATGTGGCTCTTGCTTCTGTCTCATTTTACGTCCTTCGGAGAAGCTGCCCGAGGAAACCACAGAAACGCTGCAAAAACGCCGGGATTGGAGCTCGCCGAGCAGCCATTTTTTACAGTGGTGAATCAGGAGGTGGATGTCAGGCCTGTGATGTATCCGGATGGCACCTCTGCACATCTTCCAGGCTTTCAAACCTGCCGTGTCCAGCACAGCTTGCTCATCCCCACCGGGGATTAAGGCTGGACCAGCACAGACCCCTTGTGCTCAGCACCGTGCCCTGCTCACCGTACATTAACCAGCGGTGAGCGACGCTGCCTGTAGGACACCCAGACCCTGCTCTTCACCTAACCGTGAACTCGGGCAGGCTCTCAGCTCTCCTGGGAAGCTCATGGGCTTTTATCCCTTCCCCACGAGTCGGGGAAGAGGGTGCTGGGTTGAAGAGCACCCCGTGCAGAGGACGAGTGGAAGAGCTGCTGCCACCCAGCCCGCTGCGGGTCTCACCAGCGTTTCTTGCCAGTTCCAGGAACATCCGTCTGCTTTATGGAAGTGGCACAGATGCACACGGTTTCCAGGCTGCTGTGGATGGCTGAGGTCGAAGGGAAACCACCCAGAAACCCCTCCTGTGCCCGCAGCCATGGGTGGTTGCCACCAGTGGGTTTGCGAGGCGTGCGTGTGTCAGGCATCCACGTGGCAGGCTGGGTAAATACGACCGTGTGCGGTGGAGCGTAGCCTAAAATAGGGTGAAGCCAGCATTTCCTCTGCCTCGTTCTCTGGAAGCCATTTTAATGATCAAATATTGATGTGATGAGCTCCGGTGCCACGATTTGTGTTGGACCTCGAACGCAGAAGGGAAGGAAACATTAAAAACAAAACACTTTTAACGCTGAATGGCTGGGGGGAGACAACGCGGGTCGCTGTGGAGTTGTCTGCGGAGCACACGTAATGCTTGATTAAATATTGAATTTAGCAGCAGCGTCACACACACCACAGTGAGCCCTGAAATCTCGTTATGGAATTATAATCTCTTAAAAAAGAATAAGCGTGCTATCTAGCGACCTGGCTTGTGCTATGTTTAGTGCTGGATCACCGGGGCTGAAGAAACAAGTCTCAAATGCTTTGAATTGAACGTAAACAGCGGTAGCAAGCCTGGTTTAAGCCTAGATCAATAGAATTGGGTCAGATTGCGAGAACAAGATCATCGTGTGCCTTTGGAAGGCAGCGAGCCACCAGCTCATACCTTTGGTCTGTTACAGATTTTGGCCTTTTTTTGTTTAAACTGATCTTTGTCTACCTCTTTTGCCTTTTTGGCACTGTAGCCTGCAGTTTTGCTGACTTGAATCTCCCTTGTAGCTTTTTTCCAGCTTGCTCTTCCTGTTCTCCTGTGCAGTAATCCATAGGCTTTACTTGTATCGGGTTCCAAAACGGCTCAAAACATAGCGACTGCTGAAAAGATGAACTCTGTGGCAGCGTGGGCTACCTAAATGACCAGCATTTCTCTCCTTCCCAACAGCACATCGCAATTCCGAGGCCCGATCGCCCCGCGGAAGTGCGGACTTTCACCTTTTATCTTTCCAATATCGGCAAGGACAGCCCGCAGGGCAGTTTTGACTGCATCCAGCAGTATGTATCTAGGTGAGTGATGCGTCAGAAAGAATCCAGCCACTTCTATCCTACCTTCCGTGGAGTTGTTTCTCTATCAAACTTAAACAAAACTTAAAGAATGCCATTTCTTTGTAGAAATAGAATGCATTTTCTTTTTAAAACTTCTTTCTTTGTGATCTCTTTGTTTGTGTATCCGTTTGGGTAAGCAGGCACCCACAGAAGAACCTGTTTACCCCTCTCAGCACCTTTCTGTACCCTCCTGTTATTAGATAACACAACCTCAGCTATGCAGCGGTGACAGAAACGTGCCCGTTCGCAGTGCTGGGAGTACCTTTTCCATTGCCTTTCTCTTGCAGCAACGGCAATATCCAATTGGATTGCCTGGGAAGCATACAGGATAAGATCACCGTGTGTGCTACCGACGATTCCTACCAGAAGGCAAGGCAAAGCATGGCACAGGCAGAGGAGGAGACTCGCAGCCGGAGCGCTATAGTCATTAAACCTGGGGGGAGATACGTAGGTAAGCAGCAGCGTGATGTGAGCGGCTGTCCTCACCTCCTGAAGTCGTGCTGACGTTTGCTTTGCTGTGAACAACTTGACCATGAAAGTCCTCAGCAAGTATCTGGTAGTTCCTCCCGGGTGTCTGATTCACTGTAGCCTCCTTGCGTTGTGACTTCTCTGTGGCTTCCACCTTCCCTCTGGAAGTTGTGTGGTGCTGGTTGTGTGGCCTCTGAGGGTTGCCTGGGCGCAGTCACATCACTCTGGCACAGTTCATATTTCTCATGCGGTGATGCTGGGAGCACACTGATGCTTTAAAGTGTCTGTGCTCCTAACCAAGCCAGCTAAAACGTCCTGCTGCTGTCTCACAGCTGCCGTGTGCCTGCACTTGAGGCCCTTACACGCAGCATCTAGGCTGCAGATAGCAGGGCACTTGGGTTCATCAGCAAAGATTAGAGCGGAGCTGCTGACGGTAGCCTTGAACAAACCATCTCATTGTCACAATGAAAGGAGAACTCTTTGGAGAGGAAATAAAAATGTGGCAGTGAGCTCGACGAGGAGCCTGCTGAGACCTAGCTTAACCTCAGTCTGGTCACAAACTCGGGGCATAAATACTAAGCAGAAAGCGGAGTTCAGTTCTTGGAGCCAGCTGTTTTTTCATGTGATCCGTAGCCGGTCGCTTCTCAGAGGGTGGCTGTGATGAGGATGGTGAGTTGCAAAATGTAGAACTGCCCCTGACTCATTGTTTTATCAGCCAAGTGCTCAAAACTGAGAAATGAGATAGCAATCAGGAAGGAAATGCATTGATTTCCTGTAGACGAGAAGATTTCGTTTAGCTTGTATTTGAGAACTTTACAGTAAGTGGATCGAGTTGGTAGGCTCGTGAGGCAGATTCTCAGGGCAAACTGCTTCCCCGAAAGATGCAGCAAAACTTTCCATTTAAAAATAGCCTCACTTACACGTTTCCCTCTCCGAAATGGAGGCACAGCCGTGGAAAAAGCACTGGAGGGAGGCATGGTGCTGCTTGTGCAAGATGTCAGTGTTTAAGGTGGGAGGAAAGCAGCATAGATGTGAACTAAGACATGAATATATGTGGAGATAGGTGATAGGGATCTGGGGGGTGCGTGTGCTTATATGTGCTGAGTCTGTGTGTGTACACGCTGCTCTCTCTATAGGTATATAAATATTTTAAGTGACGTGGTGTTCTGGCTTTGCTTAGTTTTTTCTTCCCCTATCGCTGCCCATTTTGGCTCCAGCCCCAAGTGGAAATGTCACAATGTGTTTTTGCTGTTCACGACCTGGCAGGAGTTAGGGCAGTTCTAGAAAGCCTCCGAGTCTTCTCGTGTCCCGTTGCTGGAAATGACGTCCGGCCAGCCTCTGGGTTTGGGGCTTTTTGATGTCTGATTTGTTGTTTTTCTCCCTCCTCTTAACTCAGCCCCGCTGACGACGGGTCGCAGCGCCTTGCATCAGCGTGGTACAGAACAAAAAGCCAGGAAATGGGGGCTCAGTTATGCAATCTGCATTTCAGTAAAATAAACACTGCAGACAATCACCAGTATCTTCAGATGACTCAGTTGAAAACATTGCTTCCTAGCAGTGGAGAATTGCCACGCTGAAATAAACCTCCAGAGTTTCTGCAGTAAATGCTGGACGTTGTTTGTCCCACTGAAGGTCACTGTCATGAACTGAGTGGCTGCTAATTGCAGCTCCATGCTTTAGACCTTGGGACCCGCAGGGTTGTTTTTTTTTAATTTATTTGCTCTTGTCATCTCTGGGAGCAGGAAGCTGGCTTTGTGACCCGTTTCTGGGTTCAAAAGAGTGCAGCTCTCTGATTTGTGCCCTAGCCAGTGATGTGGGACTCGGCTGAGGATTCTAGCTGGAGTTGTTTTTTAATAGGAATGGGAAAAATGAATTCCTGTGTGATGCTGTAAGAAACCGAGAAGCACACTTGGGATGGAGCTGAGGAAGCTGGCTCCGAGGGCTTGAGATGAGCATGGGAGGCAGCTTTCTGTCCTCAAGTGCACACAAATAAACGTAGCTGGAAGGCGAAGCAGTTACTGCGACGAAGCAGAAGGGGTTATTCTGTGCAAGCAGGCAGCACGCTAACGAGTAGGCGAACGTGTCGGGGTTGGACCCCCTTCGTGTCTGGCGGGGGGGAAGGGAGGTGGACACAGCCCCATAAAGTTCCCATTGTTCTGAAAGCAGAAACATCTGCTGGAGCAGCGTTTTTGCTGAGATCAGCAGCAGGGAGCCGCTCGTTGACCACTTCGGGTCTTTCCACTCCATATTTCGACTCTCCGACATAATAATGCCGAATTTTCTCCTCGTAGGGAGGAAAAAAAAATAAATAAATGGTGAGATTAAGCGTGGGGATACGTGCACTTGGGATAAATGAAAAGCTAGCGAACAAAGAGGGCTTTATGTAAGCTTGTGGCCAGTAATGTGCAGGTTTCCAGAGCTTGGTGTTGCTGTTTACTTGTTGTGAGCCTGTCATGAATCATAAAACTCACGGGACAGTCGTTCCGGCGGCGCGTTGGAATGGATGGGGTGTGCTGGTTGTGTTTGTCCTTCATTGTCACCTCCTGGCACTCGTGTGATGAGCTCCATATCCGCGCCGCCGACCCACTGGCCGTTGCGAGGTGACTGCTGCAGTTCACTATTCTCATCTCATTTTAGGCAAAAAGGTTCAGGTGCGTAAACCTGCACCAGGAGCTTCCGATGCTGTTCCCTCCAGGAAGCGCCCAACGCCAGTCAACCTTGCCAGTGCAATAAAGAGAGGCAATAGTGCGATTTCTCAGAGACCCTTCAAAGATAGGGTTGTGCACTTACTGGCACTAAAGCCTTATAAGAAACCTGAACTTATTCTCAGATTGCAGAAGGATGGACTTTCTCAGCAGGACAAGGATTTGCTGGACAACCTTCTGCAACAGGTTTGTACCCTGACGAAGGCAACGATTTAGGTAAAGGGAAACGTCTCCTGCGAAGGGAGTCGATGCTGTACGAGTCTGAACGTGACCTGTGTATCTCAAAGCTGCAGCTTGACGTTTCTGTGGAGGCCGTGTCCCACTGGGGTTCACAATTCACACGATTTAGGTAGCAGAAGCCCCCCCCGTGTGTACGCTGTGTGGTAGGGGTGTACAAGCAAGCTGTATGATTTCCGTTCACCGCATCAGTCACTTAAGGGGAACCAAAAAGAAGTTGGCTGTGGGGAGAACTACCTAATGGAGGATCTAGGAGTTATTTGAATTCTTATAACCTGTAAATCTACTCCATACATCTTTATTAACGTGGAGGTAAAGGAACGTGTGTGTTAATACATGCAACGTTTCCTACGTGAAGGAAAAACGTGTCCCTCTCCACTAAGCTTTACGTCTGTATTGCTGGAACCCCGTGCCTTCCTGCTGGAAGAGCTACTGGTTCGGTGTGAAGATCATGCAGCTTCTTGCCAACCATATTATTTGTATGTCAAGTGTGAAAGCTGTCTCCTGGCTGAATCAGTCCTTAACGCTTTGAGTCATGTTCAAGGTGCCATTTTAGGGCTTGCAGTGAATACCTTCATTGCTCTCACAGTGCAAAATGCATCGGGGATATTTATTTAAACGCTGCAGCTGCCCTCTTCTGTACTGGATTCTTAATTTTTACTCCTCTCCATAGCTGAGAAGAACGAGACAGAGCAAGGAGTTGCTTTGCCCAAGGGCACAGGGCAGGTCACACTGAAAATGGAGTTAGTGCTGGCACAGCTCGCTCCTTCCCTAGATTTTAATCCCGTAGCCCTTCATTTTCCAGCAGAGCTAGAATTCCTTTGCACACCCTTTCGATTACTACGAATATGTTTAATAATGGAAATCCTGTTGCTGGTAATCATCTTTTATCGATGCTCTCCCGACCCCCTGGCAGGCGAGGGGAGCGCTTGGCAGCGTCGGCCTGACCGGGCTATAACTGCTGGGTTTGCTGGGAATGCATTGCTTGTAAACTCCTCTCCTCCCAGGGCTCCCATCCCCAGGCAGACACGGATAAACTTCAAAAAAAAAAAAATTACAGGCTGCGTTAAAGCTACAAGTCTAAATATGTCTAGGTGTGGGTTTCATTGTGCTCTCGCATCTCTCGGAGGACTCCGTGTTCCTGCTGGCCTTTTTGCCTCATTTTGCAAGGTTTCTATTTTTGGGGAAGCTTGGGGTGGAGCTTGCAGAGTCCAGCCCCAGGAAAAACAGGGAGGTGGCAGCTCCCAGCCTCTGTGCAGAGCTCCAGCCTCGCCAGGCAGCGTGCCTCCTGCTGCACAACGGGGCAGAGCACGACCCAGCTTTGCTTTCGTCTCGTGGGCACGTTTCCTGGGCTATCTGAATGCAAAAGCCAGCTCAAATTCTTCTGGTGTTTTGGCTCAGGATTTTGGAAAGCTGACAGAACTGAAAGGAAAAACAGTGTTCGTCATGTAAACTGATAACCGGGCTTTTTATTTTGTTGCTTATCAACAGCGCTTTGCTCTATTCAGTCTTCCAGCTTTTTGCTTTTAAATTCCTAGATTTATAATATTAGGGCAAAGTCTCCCTCGAGCAAAAGCAGGATTAACGGCATCTTTGCTTAAATCAAGATTTTCCACTACTTCACTTGCTTTTCCGAGGTTCTCATTGCTGCGTGGATAATAGAAACTCCCAAACAAGCCGTCTCCTGAACAGAGCGAGCGACGGAGAGCGTTAATCCTTCAGCAGATGTGCTGTTTTATCTCCCCTGGCTGAATAAAAGCACCTGCCAGTCTCAAGTGCAACACAGTGGTCAAACTGAGGGGCCAGAGCTGGGAACTGGAGACGCTGGCTTGTTGTTTTTTTTTCCCCCAGGGGGTTAGCCTGCGTATGGCCTTAGCGTTTGGCACCTCTACCTCTCTGTCCCTTTTCCCATAAATGAATTTAAGGCATTTAAGGCATTTTTTTTTCCAGCCCTGGTGCTCCACGCTCACCTCAGAAGGGTTGACTGAGCACAGCATCCATGCAAATGTCACTGCTAGATGTACTGGGGCATTTTGCTTTGTGCCAGCGTTGGGTTTTTCAGACACGTAACCAGCAGCAAGAGGTTAAATTTTCGGCCAAGCTGTGGAAAGACTGATTAAAGTGGGATAACTCGTAGCAAGCTGTTTCCATTCTAACACAACTCTGCCGGTTCCAGCAGTGTTTCCTATCCACGTAGGCACCGTGCAGAGTCTTGTGGGGGAAAGGCACACGATAGAATTGGAGAAAAAATGTCAAAGAGCTGCTTGGACAAGTGTCCTGCAGCTGCACCGCAGGACTTAGGTGCTACGATTTGCTGTAAAACCCTGGGTTATAAGCCGATAATTGCAGGTTTTGTTGTTGTTTCCCTAAAGCAGTCCTCAGAAAAGTTCTCCTCCATAACACCGAGCAGGTGATCCTAACACACGTAGCTGTGCAACGTAATCCACGAGCTCCCGACCACGTTACATCCGCAATGCATTCTCCGCACCGCTCCTCCAGAAACCAGCTGCCTGCCTCCTGCTTTGCTGGCTTGCTAGTGAGAAATTACCTCCTGGCAGCTGTTAACCGAGCTATGGCCACGAGAGTTCCTCTATCAGCTAATAAATCACACCATTTGAGCTATCGGACAGTCGTGACGAGTGAACTGCCTCTTCCCCCTGGGGTTTATTTCCAAGTGTTGCCCCAAATCGCTGCTGTGCTGTTCCAAACTACCAGGCTGAACGATCTGCTTAGATCCGACTTGTTCCTCAGTAAATTCCATGTGTTTTGGAAGCTCACAGTGAACTATTGCACTGACAAGGCAACAGAAAAGCATAGTTCGGTTAAATAATCTAAAAAATTGGGAAATGAACTTAGTACTGAGTCGTTCCCTGACACCACTAACTGCCACTAAGTCTGCTGAGATTTTGCCTACATCTCAGCTCTGTTTATTGTAACGAGTGAGGAGAATTAAATCCTAATGGTTTTGCAAATTGCTTTTGTTTCAGGTGGCAAATTTGAGTGCCAAGGACAGCACTTTCACACTGAAAGATTGCGTCTACAAAGAAGTGCAGAAGGACTGGCCAGGCTACTCTGAGGGAGACCAGCAGCTGCTGAAGAGGATACTCGTTCGGTAATTATTCCACCTTCTCTCTAATATCTGCAGCTCAGAAATACTAGGTTGCTACAAATCAGGGTGACTGAAGTCAGTGGAGCTATGGGAAGTTGAGTGTTTGGATTATTTTAACATCCAGTAAACGTTTGTCAGCCACTCACCTGCAGAAGTTGGCCAAACTGGAGAGTTAAGTGGACGCAATCTTCAGGTTGTAGGCTGTAATTTAATAGCAACTGAAGTCATTATGCTAAAAGCTACAGGAAAACCTGAACGGGGTAAAAAAGCTGTTAGAGTTAAACCTTAATGGTGGGGAAAAATCCTGGGAGAGGAGAGGATTAAGCCAAACGTGTGTGGTGCAGCTCCCGGGTGCAGCTCTCCTTTCCGTGTCCCGTATCTCCTTGTGCACGGCTTCCTGTGCAGACTGCTGTGTTTGTTCAGGACAGCAAGAGAAAGTGCCCTGCAGCCGCGTCCCCCCCCCGGCGTCTCGCCCCTGCTGCTTCTGTGCTCTGTTCCTGCGGACATCCCCAGCCCCTTTGAGCTGTTTTCTTGGAGGCCTCGCTTCATTTCTGTAGGACGATTTGGATATTTTACTGCGCTTTTCTCCGCGTTGGAAATTCTTTTGCTATCAGTCACGTAGGCTGGGCAAGACTGAGGTTTGATTGCAGGGAGAGATGCGTGACCGTGGCTGGAAAAGCACAAGGCGGTTCTTTAAATCCCCTAAAACATTTAATGCTTGTCCTCCTGCCCGTAAAGTGCCATCTGGCCAAGAGCTGCACACCCTACCTGTTTTCATCTTCCTGAAAATAGCCCTTGACAGAGTTAGAGCAGATGATAGCTCTGTCTCAGTTGTTAAAGATATTTTTCCCTTAGATGAAACCTAAAAACGTGGAAGCTTTTAGCCATCAAGCAGCAAGAAAAGAGCACGTATCCCCTAAATTCCTGAGGAATTCTGCCCCGAGTGTTTATATGTGCCTAGCTGGATTTTCAATGTGTGTTTATACTGACTGGAGTTTGTAATGCGAATAGAAATTTTACCTGGCGTGTTTCTGAGACATAATCTTAACCAAAAGCGCAATAAAATAAGTGGAGCATGCTCCGTTTGAACGGTTTCCATGATTTGAAAGCACAGTTGGCTGGGAGATGAGACTTTGTTAAACCACCAGAATCGTGCGCTTAAAGTGCTTTGGCATGCTCAAAAAAAAAATATAAATAAAAATCAAACTGATTTAAACGGCCTTGATGTTGAATTATAATTAAATGGAAAAATTCAAGTGCCGTGCAATCTTTATGGCTTTCAGAAAAAGTTAATTTCTCCCTGTAGAAGGCAATGTTTACCGCTTTTTCTAGAATTGTGGCATTCAGTTATGCGAAGGGCTAAAAATAGACCTTGGCAAGGATGTGTTCAACTGTACAAACAAAGACCCGCGCAGCCAGCGCAGGTAATGAGGCTACAAAATGGAAAAAACACGTCGGGCTGAAGACGGGAGAAAAACATTTGCAAAAAGGGCACGGGCTGCAGCCGTGGGGCTTTACGCAGCTCGCGGTGGCAGTCTGCGTGGTTGCCTGGATCCATCCCATTGTTCGCTGTCCTCTCGGTTTCCACGTCCACTTGCTGGTTCAGTGGCTGCACTAATTAACACGTCTGCAAACCCTAAAAGCACGTCTACCAAGGCTTGTGTTGGACCGGCTCCTTCTCCTCGTGGTGTTTGTTTTCCCTCCTTTCACCATTGTAGTGAAGTGTTTTTCCGCTGCTGAATCGAAAGCTGCCGTCTTTCACTCATTTATTTATTTTTTTTAATCCGTAATTAACATGTTAGGAGATGTTCAGGATTACTCAGTCCAGTCAGGAGGCATCCAGAAAGCCGCTTGGCCCTGGTGTTTATGGAATTTCGCTGCTCCCCTTCCTGTTTTCACAGTCCCCGAGCGCTTTCCTTGAGTTGATCCCTGGCTGTTGGGATCATTCTGAATAAAAATGAAACAAAACAGCAACTGCAGCCAGCAGGGCAGCGAAACTGCAGGCATCTGTGTCGGTGCTGTACGGCTGAGGGTTCGAGCTGAGGTTAAAAGCGTATAGTTTGGGACTCGATCTGTGAAATCATCTCCCCAGTGCTTGAAAAACGGGGGCTTCGAAGCTGTTGTAGCCTCTCGTGGGAGAATTTAAACGTTGGTTATCGAGGCTGTGCAGCTGGGGACAAAGTGGCTGCGGAGCTAGTTTGTTAAAAACCTCTAACTCTTGATTATTTTTTCTGCTTTATGGCTACAACCTGATGCCACAGTAGTCTTTTTCTGGGTGATAAATGGATGTATGGGCTCTCTGGGTCATGTCAGAAGAGTGGGGCAAAGCTACAAAACTTGACTCTGAGCTGTAGAGCGCCCCTTGGGCGGTGGGGAGTGCAGGCACCCACCATGAATGGGAATTAACACACTTACGTGATGAGAATGAATTGCATTGTCCTTTTTTTTTTTTGCTCCGAGAGGTCTCCATTGTTTGTCAGATACCGCAAACACAGAGCAGAGCAGAGCTATTTTGCATGATGCGACGTAAAAGTATTATTAGGAAGCCCGAAATGTAAATCCTAGAGGACCAATAACGTGGTAACAGTTCCTGTTATAATCCTGCTCTTCCTGAGCCCAGAGGGGCTTGCTTCTGAGAGAGGGCTGCTGTGCCTGTGAAATGTTGTTGTAGTGGTGCTAGGAGAGGGAGAACTTGCTGCTGAGCATCTGGACTTGAGCCTCAGCCCCTTCTGAGCGTGCTTGCCTTCTGAATTGGTCTTGAGAAGTGAATTTCACCTGGGTGAGCCCAAAACTGGGCTGAAATCAGTTGAAATAGTCTTGCTTCTTAGGCTGTATTTGAAGGAGTGGCTAGAATACACATCCCATAAATTTTCAAGTTCAGTATCAGTCTTTGCTAACGCGTACGGGTCATTTTCCTAAGGTAGATACTTGTGTAACGTGTCACCACATCAAGAGAGGGAGGTAAAACTGCCAGAAAATCAGATCCTCAGCAGGGGAAGGAGCTCCTGTTCCCAGCTGGGGCTGCCTCTCCCCCTGCCCCAAGTCCTGTGGTGTCACTTGGAGGCGTTACCCCCACGTGCAGAGAAGTGCAGAACTCGGGGGAAGCAAGACAGAAGCAAGCAGGCGCAGGATTTTCATAACCCCACCTTCTGTTTTTCAGGAAACTCTGTCAGCCCCAGAACAGCGGTGGCTTTCAAGGAGAAGCGCCTTCCCTGAGCCCACCCAAGGACAATGTGAACTCCAGCTCTCCTCCTCAGGTGGGTGCTGCCTCTCTCTCTCGCTCTGAGCAGCAGAGAATCAGGAACTGAGACCTGCTGCTGCCAGACCTGGGTCCAGGCCGAGCTGTTCAGCCTGTCTGTGTGCTGACCGCCTGCCGCTGGAGGCTGTAAGGTCAGCAGGGTTTGGGTTTTGTTTTTTCCCCTGAAGTTAGAGCCTAATTCTAGGCTTCCTCAGCATCTCTTCCTCCTCTGGATGTGGTTCGGTGCTGGACTACAGGGAGGCTCTCTGACAGTTTGCTCTGAGCTTTAGTTTGAAGGGCTAAATTTTTTCAAAGTGCCTCCGTACCTCTGGGAATTCCAGGGGGAACACGAGCTTGTGTTTTGCTCATTACTAATAATTGACTGGAACGAAGCAGTAATAAGCAGCTCCCAAACACGGCCGAGTTATTAAAAACCTTGACCTTTTGCAACCTAATTGCCATGACAGACCGGGAGCACGTTGGTCTGCTCTGTGATGTGTTGAGATGCCAGCTCAGGGAGCTGTGAGTAGAGAAGCAGCCGGTGAAGAGCTCTGAAGCAGCTCCATTTGCTCGTGTGTGGGGCAGAGCCTGTCCCCACCGTGCCTCGGAGTCTCTCAGCGCTGACTTCCCGTGCTAGCACCGTGAAATGCCGGCTTCCCTTCTCTGCTGTGGGTCAGCCCAGACAAGTTGAGTATTTATTCTCCTCCTGCCAATGGAATGTGTAATGCCTGCTTGTCTGGACAGACGCACCGAGGATTAGTGGCAAAGAATATTAGCAGGTAAGGAAATTATGTGCTTTCTGGCAGCGAGAGGGAAGCAATTCGCCACTGAGAACAAGAACGGTGCGACTTGTTTGCCAGGTAGCTAATTCCAAATCCTCTCTTGTTCTGCTCTGGGCTTGTTCCTGGTGAGTAAAGAATGGTCCCCTTCCTTCGAGCGAGCTTGGAGAGAGGCGCAGTGCTCTGAAGAGGCTGGGCATGTGCCTCGCTTAGCCCGATTCTGCAGAAATTCAGGCTGAAAGGTCACCTCGCTTATTTAGAAAGGCGTGAAGGTCTGCAGGGGCTGGTTTTAGCCTCCCGATTATCTGACCAAAACCTTGGGCAGCTGACTGATCTGGGTGTAGAAAAGGCTTAGTGCAGTAAGGACAACAACAAGGAACAGGAATGATTCCAGCAGCGCTGCTAACGGGGCCTGTCAGACAGCAAAGCACGGGGCACTTCTTGTAGGCTGTTGGTTTTTGATGCTGCACGTTACAGAGCTGTAGTTTCTATTTAAAGGAGGGGTTCCCTTCTCATGGTTGCAACCCCGGCGGAGGATTCAGTGATTTGGTAGCCTTAAAATATTTCGGTTGTGGAACAAAAGCAAATCAAAAGGTTGGCTTCAGCATTTTAAGGAGAGAGGTGGCGCAGCAGGAATTGCACGAACACCTTTACACCCTAAGAGATAAAATCAGATGGGAGGTTATTTATCGGCTTTGGAGGAAGGTAAGGGAGAGGTGGCAGCTCTCAGAGCTGGCTGCAGCTCTCTGACAGCTGTCCAAGGGAACAGCCCCTCCTTTGGGGCGAGGGACAGCGCCGTGCCCTGCGTGGAGAGGCAGAGAAATAACGACTGGGGGGAGAGGAGCGAATTGGTGGCTCCTCCACAGAGCAGCCGCGCTTCTGCGAGGGAGCAAACTTTCCACTTGCAAACGCACACGGTCCTGCCTGAGACAGCAAAGAAAACAATGAAATATCCAACAGAAACAACCCCAGCGAGCCCTCACTTTCCGCCGGGCACCAAAAAATCTTTCCGCAGACTTTCTGCAGCCCGTGGCTGCCAGGCAGCAGGCGCGCACGGCGTTGCACTGAGGGCTGGCCAAGGTAATTTGGGCTGGCTCGGGCTCCACGCTGAGCTGATGGGAGGCTGGGCTGCTCCACGGAGAGACTTCCCTGGGCTGACCCGAGCCTGCAGACGGCTGGAATCGCAGGAACTGGGGGCACGGAGCCTTCTGCAGTCCCACCTGCGTGTGGCCGGGGGGCTGCTGGGGATAAATGGAAAGCTGTGCTCTCTGAAGGGAGGGATATTCCGCTTGTGGCAGCCCGTGTGACGTGGCTCGCTGCAGATGACCTCTTTTTGCCTGAAATTCTGAGTACTTAGCAATTGGTGCTTTCTCTCCTCTTCTGGGAAATGCCTCTTTGAGAAGAGGAAGGAGCGGTGTGGCGAGGGCGAAGCTGTTGGCCTCGGAGCTGGTGAAGCTGGCCGGGGGTTCAGTGCAGAATGTGTCAGTCCCTCCTGCTCCGGGGGTCCTGCACATCTTTCCCCAGCCTCTGCAGGGACTTGGAAATACTCAAAACGCCACCAGAAGGGATGAGGAAGGGTGTTTTATGGCTGTTTGCCTTCTGAGTGCCTGGGACGGGGAGGGAGGAGGACAAGGGCTGGTTTCTGAAGGGCTGGGCTGGAAGTAAGGTGTGAAGAGAGCAGGCTGGACGGCGTGGCCCGTTAAATAAGCAGTGCAGATTAATTACTGATGCTATGGGGGGCTCTGAAACTGTCACAGCTCCGCTCTGCCAAGGAGCCGTGGGGCTCTGGGGGCTGTCGGGACGCGGTGTGGGCTGTGCTGGCTCTGCAGGAGCTGGGTGCTGGCGGTCCTGGAGCCCCTGTGAAGGGTGCTGGGGCTGCAGGGACCAGCCTGGGACCTGGGGAGATTTGCTGGCAGCTTCCAGAGCCCTTCTGGTGACAGCCCTGTTCCCAGCACTGCATCCCCACCTAGCGGCAACAGCACCGAGCCAAAACACCGCATCCAAAATCCCAGCCAGGCCTCGAGATATTCACTTCTTTTTTTTTTTTTCCTCCTTTTTTCTCCCCAGAAACGATCCCAGCCCGTGGAGTTTATCGATCCCGTGGCCAACAAGAAGCCCAGGATCTCGCACCTGGCTCACAGGGCTCAGCCCACCTTCAACGGGAAGCTCAACTCCGCCAACGGCAAGGACGCCCCCGCCGCCGCGCTGCCGCCGGCGCTCCCGGAATCGGTGAGCTCCAGCTCCAGCCTGCCCGTGCTGGAGCTGCCCAGGCCTCACGATCCCCTCGCGGACGTCAGCAACGACCTGACTCACAACGGCAGAGACTGTGAGAGCTCGGAGCAGGCCGACAGACTGAGCCACCCCTTGCCCACAGACTGTCCCCAAACGAGCAAGCACAATTGCGGCTCGCCGTACGTCAAAAGCAAGAAAAAATCCAAAAAGCACAAAGACAAGGAGAAGGAGAGGAAGGAGAAGAAAGGCGAGGAGAAGTGCAAAGAGGAGAAGCAGGACTGTGAAGTAATAAAAAACGCTGACTTAGGTAGTGTGCCACAGGATGTCACAGGTACGTCGGTGCTGGGAAGCCCCCCGTGGGTTGCGTTCATGTTTCTCTGAGCATAATTTCTGCTCTGAATCCATTTGAGGGAAGAGGCTGCGTGTGTCATCCCGCTTGCAGAGCCCGTGTGGCTGCTGAAATATCGCTGCTGTCCCTGCCTACAAATCAACAAAGGCTCTTCCTCCCAGAAGAGGCTATCAGGTTTTTCCTGTTCGACCTTTGCTGCCGTTTTGGAGCTGCCTCAGCCCGTGTCATGTTTCTCCCAGTTCAATTAAAAGCTTTATTAAGACGTGGGGATGAAAGGCGGGCACCGAGATCTGTCGGAGAGGCAGCGCTGCTTGATTGCCTCCTGCTCTCCTGCGTTGTGTTGGGCATTGTGATGGCTGTCGTATTGATTTTGAACTCAGTAATGAAAAGTTAGGCACAGAAACTTGTAGTGTTGGACACAGCAGAAGCGATAGATGAGCCCTGTGATGAATGCTGCTGGGGCACCACACGACCAGCTCCTTCGGGCCGAGGGCTTCCTTGCTCTGTCCCACTACGGGTCTGAATTTCTCGGTTTGAGGACTAACAAAATAGCGAGACTTTTAGCCTGTTAGGTGCAATAAGAAAGCTTCCCATCAAAAAATGCATTTCTAAGCCAGTTCTGTGCACTCTTAGAAGTTAGAGCAGAGGATATATATATTTATTGGCTAATCCACTCCGTTCCCTTGCAGTGCCTCCTGCTCTCCTGCCTTCTTAAAGCTCTCCAGAGCAGCAGGAACTCCCCTGTAGCTCCTAGGAACACCACAGCCTGGTTCTGCTGCTCAACTTCTTCTTGCATCCCTTTTGTTTTCCTTCACCCCTTTTCTGTTCTCCCACACCGAGCTCTTCTTCGTGCCCGGTGCATGAAAATCACCCGCATTTAGCTCAGAAGGGGCAGCAGCTCAAAAGTGAAATCGATTTGTCAAAAAACTGGAATTAATTTGTCACGTTTGTGGAAAGGGAGAGCTTCAGGAGCATTTAGGAGCTGCGTGGTGGCAGCTCTTGCCCTGGTTGCTCACTGCTGGTGTTCAGCTGCGCTCTGTACCCGTGCTCGCTGTACCTGGGGGCTTTGTGATGCTGCTCCGAACGAGCAGATACTTCTTCTGCTTTGATCTTTTGTGGCAGTGCTGGTTTGTTTTATTCTTCTGCCTGTGTTAACGAGTTGTTCTCCCTGATGCACCTCGTGTCCTGAACAGCCGTGGAGGTAGATGCGATCTGGGGGCGGACGTCTTGTCTTTGTCAACAGTTTTTGAGTACCCAAACGAGCTGAATTCTCCCTCCGTGGAGTTGCTGACCCTTTATCTCCTTCTCTGCTCTGCTTTAAAAGCAGCCTGGTGCCCGGCTCTTTGTGAATTTGGGGTTTTGTTCCTGCTGCGTGCTGATGTGTGCGAGGTAACAGAGCCGGGCTGGCCTCCGAAGTCAGCACAAACAGGATGTGGGCAGCGGCTGCCGGGATTTGGGGCAGTTTCGGGACTTGGGATCCTGCTGCCCACATTCCTGTGCCTTGCTGGGGGCCTGATCCTGCTGCTGCCACCTGCAGCGAGCAGCTGAGGTCTTCCCAAATGCCCTTTGTGCCCAGAGGCTGCAGGGGAGAGGATTTCTCCTATTCCAGAGGCGCTGAAGGGACCTTGGGGTCCTGTCTGCAGACAGTAGGTGGCACTCACAGGCAAACCAAACTTTCTCCTCCCTTCACCACCATCTTCCGTGCCCGTGTTCGGCATCTCTCGCTCTGCTGTCAGGTGTGGAAGAGAGCAGAGCTGTTTGCAGGCACCTGCAGCAGGAATTAAGGCTGCTCTGCTCCTCCTGGCGCTGTTTGGGCACTCGGCATGGCAGAGCCTGCCTGCAGGACCACGGGGAAAAACAGATTGTTAAAAAAAAATGCAGTGAGGTTGTGGCTTTTACATCCCCCTGCTGTCCCTTTGGCATTTCGTGCTCCCTGCAGCTTATTTTTGGGGAGGACTGGAAAGGAGCTTGGTGAGCATGGGGACAGGCAAGGTGTGGAGCTCCTCCCTGCATCCCCAGGGGACTTGTGCAGTCACGGTGCTGCTGGCTCCAAGGAGCAGACTTGGGGAAAAAAAACAACAAAAAGAGGAAAGAAGAAGTTTATTTCTGCAGAGCAGATGAGTGGAATCCTTTGCAGCCTTCCCCGTCTGTCTCTCCTTTTGCTGCCTTCTCAGGGATGCAGTTGACTTTCTGAGTAGGGCTTTCAGAATAATGCAGCCTACAGGAAGTCTCCCTTTTCACGCCAGTATCCAACTGCTTTTCTTCCTCCAAATAAACAATGCAGTGTTTAGTTTAGGCTGGGGACAGTGCCTGCTTTAGGCTCGCATTCAAAATCCCATTCCTTCTGAGGTCTTTGGTCCCTTCACTTAAAGTCCTAGACACTTCTAGCTGAGCCTCGCTTGATCCGTGCTTCTTCCACTTGATAAAAGAGCACGCTGGTTGTCTGCAGGGCTAAGCTGCATGCCCTATAAACCTGTTAGATCCTATAGATCCTATAGGAATCCCTAATAATAATAGCAGGGATCTACGTAGTGTAGAACTAGGGGGTGAAATGTGCACGGTGCTCAGTTCCCTTGTGCTCATCTGGACCCATCTCTGTCACTGGAAAGCACGACAGAAACCCTCCAAATTCAATGAACTGTGTGTTGCGGATAGGTTTGTGAATTTTCAGCTTAATTAGGTTTAAGAATGTCTAAAAGCAAGTTTTTGTGTCTTTCAGGTTTAAATGGAACATGCAATAATTCTAGTGTACCAACATCAACTTCGGAAATGCCAGATTATTTATTGTGAGTATACTTATTGCTTCTTCCATCGCTTTGGGATCGTGTTTCAGGCTAAAAATCACAGTGTCTCGGTGACTTCTTGTTGGATTTAGGTGTTACTTACTGAACTTTGGAAGGTGGGCTGAAAAAAAAAAAGTATTAGGTCCTTTGCTGATAGTTCCTGAGACCAAAACGGGTCTCAGATCCGTTCTTTGCCTCCTCCTTGTAGGGTTGGTTTCCTGTAAAGCAGTTGTTAAAGTACTTGAGGAAAGGTTGAACACCTTGAAGGGGTTTGGAAGGACTGAACATCTCCGTGTGGTAGATGGGACCTGTGAGAGGAAACGAGCTGCTTCAGCGTTACGGAAGACCGGGCAAGGGGGGATTTTGAGGGGTTAGCTAACTCTGCCCCTCTTCAAAGTCAGGATCAGCTCTAAAACCAGTGAAATATTCCTATATCCTGCGGGTTAGGATGTGAGTTGTTTCACCTCTGACTTTTTTAATCAGATCCCTTCGAGGTTAATTCAGCAGTGCACTTGTCTGCTGTAGCACCCAAGTCCCCGTGCTCTTAATCTGCATAAAACCAGCTCTGTTACGGCCGCAGCTGGGTGGCACTGAGGGGTAGCTGTGGGTGACATTCCACCTGGGTGTCTGTCGGGGTTTTAATGCCCTCACCCAGGGTTTGGCTGTGCTGTGATCACACAGGAGGTGATGGAGGAGGCAGCGCCCGTTCCTGGCTCTGCACTGGGGTTATCTGGGGGATGTGCAGGGCTCTTGTACAGTTTTGCTGGGCTGCATGAACTGCACAACTGCTTTGAGTTGGCCTTTGCAGGGCTCCAGCAGCATTCAGAGAACAGGGGTGGGTGCCGTTTGCTTTTTTCGCTGGCGACATTTGTGCTGGTCCCTCCTAGGGAGGGTTACTGCAGCTCCTTGCTCCATCTCCAAAGGAACCCCGTGAGGTTTATGAACCCCCCTAAGGTCTGTCGTCTCACCCTGGGCTGTGCCCTGGCTGTTTTGATGACGAGTTCCTTATCTCATGTTAGCACGTCCTGTGTAGATGCGTTTTTGTGCCGACCCCTCTCCAGGAGCCAGCTCTCAAAGGCTGGAAAATTGAAAAAGGCTGAAAAGGCTGAAAAAAAAGTGCGTTGAAGTTGATGCAATGAAAGTTTTCCTTTAATTTGACACCTCAGGTAGCCTGTACGTGCTCAGGCACCGTGTTGCAGACGAAGCAAGGTGGCAAATGAGAGTCATCACCTGTGGAAAGAGGAGCTTTGGCATCACAGAGGGCTGGCTGCAGAATGTCAGGTTTAATGGCTTCTTGTTGAGCTGAACGACTTTCAAAGGGCCTCAGAGGCACATCTGTTAAACGCGAGCTCTTGGCGTTGTGTTCAGCTCCTTGGGTATCTTCAGGAGGTGCTGGAGACGCGTTCAGCCTATTCAACGTGCTGCTTACACCGTGCTTGCCACATAATAGCACTGCGAGCATTTTGCAGTGATAGCTGAGCGGTTTTTGTGTTCCTTTAAAGACTCGGAGCGCTGGAAGCATCATATTCCTGCTGTTCCAAGGTCTGGCACAGATGCAGAACTCCATGTTCTGGGGGGACAGCAGGAATCAGAAAAGCTGTAGCAGTGCTATCTGAGTGTCCTCCTACACCCTCATCTGCTCGCAGGCTTTGCTGTACCTGCATATCCCAGCCTGTCTTGCAGAGATAGGAAGTTTTCGGAGCAAATATTATCTTGTTTCACAGAGAGGTCAAGGTACAGTAGTTATCTCAGTGCCGCTGTCGTGCAGATCGTAGGAGACCGTATTTGTTTCCCGGGGCAGTCAGTCACCTGGCAGACTTGTCGTCCTGCTCTTGGCACCGCAGCCTTCGTGCTGCCCGCGGAGAAGACTCACTAAACCGCTTAACGAAATTATTCTCCCTCTAGAAAATACGCAGCCATTTCCTCTTCGGAGCAGCGTCAGAGTTACAAAAACGACTTCAACGCGGAGTACAACGAGTACAGAGACCTGCACGCTCGGATAGAGAGGATAACCCGGCGGTTTACGCAGTTAGACTCCAAGCTGAAGCAACTTTTGCAGGGCTCTGAAGAATACAAGGTAGAGACAAATTCATCCTTTTAAAAGCTGCCTCTGCCAGTGGGGCTGCCGCAGCTCGCTCTGTGCACGGGGCTCTCCGGGCTGGTTGCTGGAGGCCCCGTGTTCTGCCCGGGAAAGAAGTGCCCAGAGCCCGGGACTGGTGGATGCAGAACGTGCACACAGCTGACAGCTTTGTGGACTGTTCTTAAAACAGCTCTGTGTTCTTTCGTTTTCAAGCTGGAGCACACATCATGGTACTTGCTGACAAGGAAAGGCCTCAGTGAGACAATTGGCGTCCTCAGCCAAAAGCTGCTGGAAGCTATTAGTGTGTCCCAGCCAGAAAACTCATATTCGCACATATGGTAGCGTATCGGGGCTGGAAGGGGAGTTAGGACAGGGTCATCTGTTTCTCTCCAATCTTTGATCTTAATAATGTAGCATTATTCAACTTGTCAGACCGATTTTAGAAGAGCTTTAACTATTCATTATCTTGAGAAAATAAGGCTCAACGAGTATAACAAACAGCTTTTTGCAGAGCACGTATTGTACTGAGCACAGTTTCTTCCCTCAGACGTCCTGCCCCTCTTTGAGAAATCTCCTGATTCCTCACTGAAATGTTCTCATGTCTCGGGGAAAAATTAGTCTGAGCTGTGGAGGAAACGTTAATTACCCTGGCAATTCCAGTGCTCGTTACAGGTAGATTTTGTGGCTGGGGAATTGAGACAGGGAACTGTTCCTTCCCGTGCCCCTGCTGTTAGCACCAGGGAGAAGGTTTGGGTCAGTATTTGGAGGAAATGTGCATGTCATGCCGTGGGTAAATGCTTCAGGTTGCAGGAGTGCTGGCTGTTCTGAAAACAAGTTATCTTTTCCTTTTTCAGACCATCCATGATCAAATATTACAGGAATACCGGAAAATTAAAAAGGTAAGGAAAAAATACTTGCCCATAAACAAGGCTTTTGGGTGGTGCCCCTAGCGACTGAAAGAAATGGGTGCTTGCCAAGTGAAAACCCAGCCTCTAGCTTACGAGCAGACCTTTGTTCAGCTCGAGCCCGTCCAAAGAGTGGTCCTCTCGCTGTTCAGAGAGGGTTTGGGGGCAGCTGGGGCTGCTCCGTGCCTCTTGGGGAACGCTTCCACTTTGCTAGTGGTGTGCTAGCAAAAGAACAAATGTGTTAAGTTTTGTGTTTCCATCCCTTCAAGTGAAGAACAGTTTGTGTTTCGGAGGTAGAGGCCAAGTGATAACGGGATCCTCCAGGTCCTGGGGGCTGCTGGGGTGCTTGATAGGAGCTGAGCTCAGTCTCTAGGACGAACCACTTGGGTAGATAGTCCCCTGTGGTCTCAGCTTGGTTTTTTGTGCGTGGCATACAGAATATTTTGTCTTCACGTGCACATAAAGCAGCTGTTGACTGGGAGGATTTGGGGCCCAGCTGGACGAGGTAGCAGAGCAGAGGCAGGCTGGGGCATCCGGGTACCGGGGCTGGGGATATTTATGGATACAGCCCTGAGCCCTCTTGTCCCTGGGGGATTTGGGAGCTTTGGGAAGAGTGTCCCTGCGTGGTAAGTTCCTCGTTGTTGTAAAGCTCTCAGACTTGCACAATCTGCTGCTAACGTGGGGGCCAAAGGGCAGGTGATGCCTGCTGAAAGCCGCCGCGTGTGGCACAGCTGCTCCGAGCCTCGTGCGAGGTGCACTCACTGCCCCGTGATCAGCTCCCTGCAGCTGGGCACTGAGGAGAAGGGATTTATTCAGCTCTTTGGCTGGTTGGAACAGGACAGGTCCTTTCGAAACAAGTGGGTGTCTGCTCTGCCACCCGGTCATCTATTTATACCTTGAGGTCAGAGAGCCTCGGCCGGGTTTGGCGCGGATGTCGCTGAAGGGTTGCACTCTGTGACTGCATCTTCCTTTTTCTTTGCAGACTAACCCCAATTACAGCCAAGAGAAGAACCGCTGCGAATACCTCCACAACAAACTGGCTCACATTAAAAAACTGATAGCAGAGTATGACCAACAGCAGTTCTAGCCGGCGCTGATCTGGACTGGGTAGGGCAAAAGTCACCTGGACGTTACGTTCCCTTTTATACAACTAGATTCCTTTCAGAGACGAGCATTAAATTCTTCATGGTGGAAGAACTTGGGGATTTCTTACAGTGGCGAGTCTCTCGTGTCCGCGTCTGAGCCAGGTAGCACGCCAGCGCCTGGCACGGTCCTCTCGAGTTGTAGCCTCTCTGAATGTCGGGATGTAACAAACAAAACTCTGCTTGTTTGAAGCCAGCGATTGACACTTAAGGGAAAAAAAAAAAAAAAAAAAAGCAAAAAAAAAGCAAAAAAAAAAAAAAAACACTTGCCTAAAGTGACCGAAGCTCCCAAAGGTTAAGAATCAGTAGTTTTCATGGATTAAAAGTTTTGGCATGAAGTGTAATTACCCCTGGCCCAGGTCCGCTGGGTTCCAAATTGTCCTTCAAATGGTGAGGAACTGGAATGCTGCTAGGTTACCTCCTTCTCTGGCACCTGCGACTGTTCATATGCAAGCTGTCTGCTCTCCATGGCACCGTGTTAAATACACCAAGTACCCAGAGCTCTCGTTGTTTGTTCCTGCTTTTGTCATCTCCGGTGTGTGCTCTCTTTGAGGTGGTTGTGTCAGTAGGAGGGGAACAGCCCGGGGATCTGCACCGGGTGCCTGGCGCCGTGCAGATGCGGATCCTGATCCTTCCTCTCAAGGTCTCGGGGTCAGGCGTGCGGTGGGATCCAGCGGGCGCAGACCTTGCAGCCCAGTCTGCCTGCGTTACCCCTCACGTACCAGTGCTGGGAAGACTGAGACCCGTCTGTCTTTGACTTTTATAATTTTCTACCGAGGCAGCCAATTTTCTTAATTGCTTAATGAGACTATGGTCTATTTTTGTATAACAAAAAAAAAAAAAAAAAGCAAAAAAAAAAAAAAAAGCATCTTTTTCTAAAACTGTGCCTCCCTTTTCCTTTTAGGCCAAGTGTTTCAGAACCTTTCCTGTCTTACAATTGCAGTGTTACTGAAGCTCGTTGGATAGTTACCCAGAGAAGTTATTTTATTACCTGTAATGACCCATAGGAGAGGAGGGGGCGGGGGGTGGGGAACGTGATGCTTTCTTCTGTTTTTTTTGTCTTATTTCCAAAGAAGCAGCAGCAGAAAACCATTCTCAGAACAGGCGCCTGAGTGTGAGAGAAGCAAGGTAGCGTTTTCCCATGCGGGTCACTTCCCCTGTTGTGCTTTATCTAGCCAGCTTCTCGTCGCAGTCTTTCTTCTTGATTTTTTTTTTTTTTTTTTTCCTTTTTTTGGACTTGAAGGGAACATTTTTAGAGTATGGCCAGGGTGTGAGAAACACGCCAAAAAGCACAAAGGTGTCCTTTAACTCTGCTATTTCTTTCTCTCCCCTCTCCCCTTTTAATCCTGCCAGCCTGTGCGATTTGACTTCTTCCCGCTTCCGTTTATCTCAAAGTAAAGGATTACTTTCCCGGGGCGTCTCCTTCCCTTGGAGGTTGCACTGAAGAGTCTTTCACCCTTTGAAGGAGCGGAATGGCAGAGTTGAGGAGGGAAACAGTTCTTTTACAAGAAGCAGTTTATTTTTCCACCCCAAAAAAGTGGGTCCATCTGCTGTATTTTAAAAAAAATACATCCATTATATCCAAAATACCCATTCTGGCTAGGTTGTTCTTGCTGTGTCGCCCGGACAGGGCCTCCACTTGGCTTTGTCCTGTGCCACATCCCAAGTTTCTGTTCCTGCCGTGTTGTCTGCAGACGTCCAGAGCTCGCCAGGATTTTGCCATCCCATTCTCCAAAGGGCAGCCTCGGGCTCGAGGGAGCCTCCACGGACAGCAACTGGAAAGCCACGTGTTTCTGCTGGCCCGCAAAACCCAAACTGTTCTGAAGCAGCGTGGAAAAGGAGAGGGGGGACGAGATGTGATCCCCAAGGATCATGGGGTCTGTAGGGTGAGAGCCCCGCGTGGAAGTCCAGACGAGGCTCCTGGGGTCAGGGCACGCTTCGGGCTCATCTTTTCCTCTGTGAGCAAAGAAGTTGGGCAGTTAGGGAGCTCTGTCCTGCTTGTGGCACACCACGCCTCCAGCGCTTCCAGCAGGAAGGGAAGGCTGGAAGATGCACGTGAAGGAAGGCGAGGAGCTTTTCTCCAGGATTCTTTGTTCTTCCCAGCGGAGCATCACGCCTGGTGAGCACCCGGGTTTCTGGAGCGGTGGCAGGAGGGAACATCAGACGGGCACCCACGTCCCTTGGAGCTGGAGCCTCGTGTAGGCTCTGACCTGGTTCCAACGAGCTCCCCGTAGCAGCGAATTCGTGCACCGAGGAGGATCCCAGAGGAGCAGCAGGGTCTGAGTTCCTGCCAGCACCGCTGCCAGGGGGCATCAGGACGGGCGCTGCGGAGCGCGGAGCCTCCCTGCCCGGGGTCTGCGCAAGATCCATCGCTTCAGAGCCCCCCAGGAGCCTGATCCGAGAGCAGCATCGCTGGCTGGAGCTCACCCAAAGCCAGGGGTGATGATGCTGAGCTCCCCCGGAGCGTGTGCCATGGGGCAGCGCCTGCACATCCCATCCTGGTCCCGGTGGGACTGCGTCCACCTGGGAGCGAGAGGCGATTTGGGCAAGGGGCCAGAAACTCGACCAGCAGGAGAGAGGCAGCAGCTCCGTAACCAAGTCGATTCTTCCATGGAAACACTTCTCGTTCTGACCCTTAATATTTTGAATGTTTTTTTTTTGTTGTTGTTTTTTTTTTTTTGTTTTTTTTTTGCTTTTTGGGGATCGGGGAGGGAGGGGGAGTAGAGATGGATCTCAATCTTTATACATCTGCTATAAGATATTTTTGCAAACAGAGTTGTATACAAAGATGTATTGTGTACATTTACATGTATATTCTGGAACTTCTAAAAATTTGAATATAAAACTGAAAATATTTAATGAATATCCAAACTGTGAGACCCAATTAGCATTCAACAACTTTCTGCTTCACTTTTCTTTTGGACTGTGTTAAAGAATTGTAGTCGAATCTGCCTTTTTTTTTTTTTTTTTTCCTTTTTAGAGATTATGAAGCTAGGCAAATTTTGTGCTTTTTGGGTTAATAGAAACCAGTTCTAGGTGATTAAGTATGATCTTAACTTATTGATACTGTGTTTTACTTTGTAATATTGTACTGTGGATAAAACTATATTGAGCCATGGAGTTGGAGTTTACAAAAGAGCTTTTCACTTTGCCAAAATGTTACAATTTAAAGGCAGCATAGTCTTCAGCTTTCCTAATCTTTTCTTAAGAGCTAGTGTCCTTTTTTGTACACTAAAAAGCTGAATGCTGATTTTGCAACATATAATAAATTCACTGTATTGGAAAACAAGCAAACAATAAGGTTGTATATTTCTTTTCAGTGCTTCTTACTGCAAGAAAACGCGAGAAAGGTGATAAATGTCTGAAATGGCTTTTGAAAGCAGGAAGCTTAAAGGAAACCGAGTCGTTTGAATGGGTTTTAGTAGGTAAGGGAAGGAAAAACAAAGGTGGGCTGCAGCGGGGATGCTGTTCCTTGAGTCTGGGGCAGACGTGGCCGGGCAGGAGCTGGAGGCAGCCAGCGTGGTCCTGGCTTCCTGAGCCAGGGTACACTTGGTGGCTTGGTTGTGCACAGATTTTGTCCCTTTTTCTGCTTTTCCTTCCCAGGGCTCAGCCTTCCCTCTCCTGCCGGCTGCTTGCTGTTCTGCAGCTGGCACTGCCCCGTCCCTGCCTCTGCTGCTCGCCACGGCTGCAGCAGGCACAGCGGAGCAGAAACACTCCGGGAGCTGCTTTGGGATCCCCTCTAACAGGGTGACAGACACAGGTTCATGGATCTCAAGGCCAGAGCTGCTGGCAGATCATGCTCCATCCACCTGTGCAAATAACGAGCCAGCGTTCGTCTGTGCTTGGCTTCCCTTTAGTGCCAGAGCCTGGATTTACCTCCAAAATTGTGAGATAACGATGAAGCGAGTGCACGCAACCCAGCAATCAAATAATGTGGCGAAGGAATAGATATTTTAGCTTTTTTGTTGTTGTTGTTTTTGAAAGTGGAGGGAAATGGACTCTGCTTGGGTCTTATTTCACGGGCTTCAGCTTTGGAAAAGGAAAATGCAGGGAAGGGATGCTGCTGCAGCTGAGGGTTTGCTCGCAGGGGGTGAGCTGGGTGCGTGGAGCCTGGTGGTGCTTTTCCAGAGTGCTTAGGGAGAGAGAACCAAGGCCTCGTGTTAGCTGAGCTGTGCTCTTGCAGGTTCTGGGCAGCCTGGGGCAAAGCCTTTGGGGTTTTACTTCCTAGTGCTGCCCTCGGGAAGATGCAGAGCCCTGCCTGCCGCTTCACCACCTCCCGAGCATCCGCAGCTCCTCGTTCCCTGTCCCTCCTGCCCGTTACCTCTGTCACTGGTGCAGTTCTCACCCCCTGTCACCTGCCACCTCCCTGGGGACACCACGTCTGCATCATCTAAATGCGGGATCGCCGCCGCCTGCGCCTTCTGGGGTCCCCGTCCCCTCCTGCCGCAGCCCGAGGTAATTCCTCCGAGCCCCTGGCAGCTCGCACTGCCTGGGGTCACGCAGAGAACTAATTAACTCCGAGCAGCACCAGTGGAAATTTACTGGCTGCTTCCTCTGTGCCAGAGCCAGCCCGGCTCCAGAAGCTTCCCTTCTTATCTGAACCCGGCTGGGAACCCGCGGCCGCCGGCCTTCAGCGGGGGCACGCGGCACGGAGCAGCTCGGGGCTGCAGAAATCCCCCGATTTTGGGGCTGCGAGCGGGGCAGCATCCCCGGGGCGAGGCGTGGACCTCGTGCAGCTCCACGAGGAGCCTCGACCACGATCACCGGGCTGGCACCCAGTGGTGTCCCCGTGTGGCACGCCACGCTGTCACCAAACGGGTCACCAAACGGGGCGCGCCGAGGGCTGCGGGATGCTCGAAGCGCGGCGGGGCAGCCGCGGGTTTTTCCGTCCCGCGGGGTCGGGTCAGTGCGTGCGCCTTTTGCTTGGCGGCTCGTTTCCAGGAGGAAGCTCATTAGCCTAATTTGCCCTCGACGCGCTCGGCCGGAGCCGGTCCCTCTGGCGGCACCGCTGCCGTGCTCCCACCGCGGCGACCACCCCGTCCTGTCCGTCCATCCGTCCCTTTGCACCCGTCCGTCTGTCCTTGGGTGCGTGGCTCCCGGCGGGTCACGGCGAGGGGACAGGAAGGAGAGGAAAAGGAGCTGCCAGCAGCGGCCGTGGGCGAAGATAAGGGAGGGTCAGAGGCTGGGGGTTATTTAACACGAAGGGAAAAATCCCAAAGGTGCAGGAGGCAGCCGGCTGTGGGACAGAGGGCTTGGGGTAAAAACAAAGGAATAGGGGCGATATTATAGGGGAAAGGGATGGGGAATGAGGGGTGCCCTCCAGGGGGTCCCCACAACCCATCTCCCCCTGAATTGTGGGAAGAGAATCAGGCCCCGAACACGACGTATGGGTGGGTTTGGGGCCTCGTGGAGGTTTTTTTTTTTTGGGGGGGGGGACACCTCCCGGTGCCATTGCTCCAGGGCTGTGCTGGTCGCTATGGCTCCGTGCTCGCCTGGCCCCCCGCCAGCCCCCGGCAGCTGGGGAGCGAAGGCGCTGGGCGGCCGGCCCGGGCGCCCGGCCCATGAGCGCCGGGAGCAGGAACAAGGGAGCCCCGCTCATGCGGTGCCGAGCGTGGGAGGGGTGGGAAGGGAGTGGGGGAAGGAACAATGGTGGGAGTTCTGGGAGGGGGCAAAAAAAGGAAAGCCAGTGGAAAAATACCAGTTCTCGGCCCCTGGCAGCGCTGCCTGCCCGGACCCTCCCCGCCCCAGGATTATTGTACAAAGAAATGTTATTTTTGTTTCAATAATTTGCTGAGGCGCTGGAATTCCAGCGCGGGGCTCGTTTTGTGCTGCAGCCCCGGCACTGAGGGCGCATTGTTCCGCCGCTGCCCACGGCCTGGATGTGGCCCTCGGGCCCCGACGCCCCCGGCACCGCCGATGCCCGGCGGCTTCCCCCGGCAGGTGCCCGGCCCCGGTGGTCCCCACGTGTCGTCCCCTTCCCTATATGCGCCCCCCCCAAAAAAATAATAAATCTCTGCGCACGCTTGGCGGTGCCAGCGGCCCCCGCGGAGCCAGGGCCCGGGGCTGGCGGGTGGGTGGCAGCCGAGCTGTCCTCGCCACGTCGGCGGGGAGCATGGGTGGGGAAGGGGCTGGGAGCGCTGGGGGGGGGACACGGGCGTTGCTCCTGCTCCGGGGGGGGGTGTTGGGGAAAGAGAGGGGGGTTTGCTTTGAAGCGGGGCCGTCCCATTGAAATGGCAGCCAGGCCCCCCGGGACCCCCCTCGCTGTCCCGCTCCGTGGAGGCTGGGAGCAGCCTCCTGGCGGCCTCTCCCACAGCCAACGGGGGGGGGGCAGCGCCCTACAGCCCCCTCCCCGCAATGGGGTGGGGGCCATGGGTGGGGAAAGGGATGCAGGGTGCCACTGTCGGGGTGCCCGTGCTGGGGGCTGAGGGGTCAGCACGCTGGGGGCTCCGGGATGCCCAAGCTGGGGGTGATGGAGGCTGCAGGGTGATGGTTCTGGGGGCTGTGGGGTCCCCAAAATGGGGGATTTGGGGTGCCCAAGCCGGGGGCTGCAGGGTGATGGGGGCTGCGGGGTGATGGCAATGGGATGTGGGATACCCAAGCTGGGGGCTATGGGGTGATGGGGGCTGCGGGGTGATGGTAATGGGGGCAGTGTCATCCCCCAAATGGGGGAGTTGGGATACCCAGACTGGGGGCTGCAGGGTGCTGGTGCTGGGGGCTGCGGGGTCCCCAAAAATGGGGGCTTTGGGATGCCCAAGCCGGGGGCTGCAGGGTGCGGGGTGCTGCGGGGCGACGGTGCCAGGATCTCCAGGTCCCCATTTGGGGAGCTCCAGGGGTCCCCTTGCAGGGGGGGTCTCGGGGATGCCCCAGGCGGCTCTGGCCCCGTGAGCAAGCTCCGGTTCCCCCCCCCCCTCATCCCCATCCCCCGCAGCTCCGGAAACCCCGGACCCGGGGCCGTGAATGGGCGGAAAGCAGCGGCGGGACCCCCCCCACACACCCCCCCTCGACGGCCCCGGCCCCGGTGCCACTTCCCCTTCCCGGGTCAGCGGCCGCTTCCCCTTCTGGAGGCGCGGCGCTGCGGGAGGGCTCGGCCCGCCCCGCTCCGTGCCCCTCCGGTGAGAACCGGGGGTGGGGGTGGTGGTGGTGGGGGGGGGGGCACGGAACCCCCATCCCCCCTGGGGACCCCCTCCCCGGGGACCCCCTGCCCTTGGTGCGCGCACGGAGCCGGTGCGGGGCGCACGGAGCGCGCAGGGCAGCGGTGGCCGGGGGCGAGCTGGGGCCGTGCCCGGTGCCCCCCCCACCGGTACCGGGGCACGTGCGGGGGCGGGAGGGGGGGGGGGACGAGACCAAGGAGGGGGGGGTCCGGCGAGGATGGAAAGTTTTGGGCTGGGCGGAGCCGGGGGGGGGGCGGGCCCTGGGAGCCGATTAAGCGGCGGGAGCCGAGGGGAAGCCCCAGCCGCGCTCGCATCCCCCCGTGGGGCAGCCACCGGCACCGGGCTCCTGCGCGCCCCCCGCTCCGGTGAGTGCCCCCCCCCCCACCGCCTCCCAAACCGGGGCGGGGATGGGAGGGGGGTGGGACCCGGCTCCTGCCGCCCCCCAACGCCCCCCCCGAGCCGCTGGGGACGGCCCCGGGGTCGCCGCGTCCCCGCGTCCCCTCCCCGGGCTGTGCGCTCCGGGCCGGCCCCCCCCCCATCCCCCGGGGGTCCCGGTGGCACGGAGCTGGGGGGGGGGTTGGCTCCGGTCCCGGTGTCCCCGGGAAGCCCCGGTGCTGTCCCCGGTAACCCCCGGTAACCCCGGGTCCTGCTGGCACCGGTCCCTTGTGCCATCTGCTGCCCGGGGGATGGGGACAGCGGGGACTTTGGGGACAGAGGGGATTTTGGGGACAATGGGGGCTTTGGGGACAGTGGGAACAGTCTGCCCCGTGCCATCCCCGCTTGTCGGGGGCTCGGTGATGTCCTGGGGCTGGGGGCAGTGGTGCTGAGCTGGGAGGGGACAGGGACAGGGACAGGGGCTTGGAGCCAGCCGTCCCCAGCGGCACAGCCCCGGAGCCGCGTCCCAGCGGGGTGGGTGGAGATGGGGGGTGGGGGGGGAAAGGCCCCGGCGTGCCAGGCTCCGGGGGTGCCACCCATTTCCTCCAATTCCAGCTCGAGGAACAATGGCAGAGACATTCCTTGTGGAGAGCCCCGATGTCACGTACAGCAAGGACTTCATCGAGGCCAAGTACACGTACAGCACCGTGCACGTCTGCAAGGAGAACGGCGTCACCAAGGTACGGGATGGGGACGGCGGGATCGGGGACACCGGCACCCGGCCTGGTGGCACCGGGTCCAGGGGTCTGGCCCGTTGGGTGCTCGCTCACCTCCCCGGTGTCTGCGCCACGCAGGTGAGGCCGTGCTCCACCCGCTTCACCTTCCGCACGGGGCGGCAGGTCCCCCGCCTGGGGCTGATGCTGGTGGGCTGGGGGAGGCAACAACGGCACCACGGTGACGGCGGCCGTGCTGGCCAACAGGCTGGGCCTGTCCTGGATGACCAAGACGGGGCGCAAGGTGGGTGTCCGGGCTGCACCCCGATGGGGATGGGGGCGCCCGAGGTGGTCACGTCCCCACATGGGTCCTGTGGAAGGGGGCTGCAGCCCCGGGTTCCTGTTTTTTGGGGGCTGGTTGCTCATCCTTGCGCTCTCCTCCCCAGAAAGCCAACTACTACGGCTCGCTGCTCCAAGCCTCCACCGTGTGCCTGGGCACCGGCCCCACCGGTGATGTCTACGTGCCTTTCCGGGACCTGCTGCCCATGGTGCACCCCAACGACATCGTCTTCGACGGTAGGTGGGGCGGGCAGGGGGTCTGGTGATGGGCAGGGGGTGTGGGACCGGCACGGACGTGTCCCCCCCCCACAGGCTGGGACATCTCCTCGCTGAACCTGGCCGAGGCCATGCGGCGGGCGGAGGTGCTGGACTGGCCGCTGCAGGAGCAGCTCTGGCCCCCACATGGAGAAGATGAAGCCCCGGCCCTCCATCTACATCCCCGAGTTCATCGCCGCCAACCAGGAGGAGCGGGCGGACAACGTGCTGCGCGGCTCCAAGGCCGAGCAGGTGCCGGGGAGGGGGATGGGACAACAGGGGGGGGAGCACGGAGTCGGGGGGGGGGGGTGAGGAGAAGAAGGGCACGGTGCTGACCTGTTGCACGGTCACGGCAGGTGGAGCAGATCCGCAGGGACATCCGGGACTTCAGGGAGAGCAGCGGGGTGGACAAAGTCATCGTGCTGTGGACGGCCAACACGGAGCGCTTCTGCGACGTGGTGCCGGGGCTCAACGACACCGCCGACAACCTGCTGCGGGCCATCGAGGTGAGGGCACGGCGGAGACGGGGGGGGGGGGGACACGCAGACAACACACACAACACAAACACACACACAATGTGCCGCCGTGTCCCCGCAGCGAGGCCTGGAGGTGTCCCCGTCCACGCTCTTCGCCGTGGCCAGCATCCTGGAGGGCTGCGCCTACATCAACGGCTCCCCCCAAAACACCTTCGTGCCGGGCGCGGTGGAGCTGGCCGCCCAGCGCCGCGTCTTCATCTGCGGCGACGACTTCAAGTCGGGGCAGACCAAGCTCAAGTCGGTGCTGGTGGATTTCCTGGTGGGCGCCGGGCTCAAGGTACGCGGGGACGGGGCCGCGCGCGCGGCGCCTCGGGGCCCCGTCCGCGATGTCCCCCCACCCCATTTGGGACGGAGCCGGGGGTCGACCTGCCTGCTGCCCCCACCCAGACCAAGTCCATCGTGAGCTACAACCACCTGGGGAACAACGACGGGAAGAACCTCTCGGCCCCGCAGCAGTTCCGCTCCAAGGAGATCTCCAAGAGCAACGTGGTGGACGACACGGTGCAGGCCAACCCCGTCCTCTACGGCCCGCACGACAAACCCGACCACTGCGTGAGTTGGGGGGGGGGGAGGCTGATATTTGGGGAGGGGGTCCGTGGGGTGACGGGGGGGGTGCTGATTGGGGCGTCCCTCGGCAGGTGGTGATCAAATACGTGCCCTACGTGGGGGACAGCAAGCGGGCGCTGGACGAGTACACGTCGGAGATCATGATGGGCGGCACCAACACCATCGTCATCCACAACACCTGCGAGGTGCGCGGGGGCCGGTTGGGGAGGGTAGAGGGTAGAGGGGAGGGGGCACATCCCTAAATTTTTTTTTAATTTTTTTTTTTGGGGTGGGGGCTTCACCCCGTGCCCCTGGCCGCCCGCAGGACTCGCTGCTGGCCAGCCCCATCATCCTGGACCTGGCCATCCTGACCGAGCTGTGCCAGCGCATCACCTTCTGCACCGAGGGCGACCCCGAATTCCAGGGCTTCCACAGCGTCCTCTCCATCGTCGCCTTCCTCTGCAAGGCCCCCCTGGTCCCCGAGGGCACCCCCGTGGTCAACGCCCTCTTCCGCCAGCGCAGCTGCATCGAGAACATCCTGAGGTACCCGCACCCACGGGTCACCCAAGGGAGCCCCTTTCCTGGGGGGTCCCGGGGTCACCCCCACTATATGGGACAGGTTTTCTGGGGTTTCCGTGCCCCCCGTGGTGGCCGTGCGGGGGTCTCGGTGCCACCCCCCGGTGTCCAAAGGCTGCGGGTGCCAGACCCAGCCATGGGTCGTGGTGCTCTGTGCCCAGCACCGGTGGGTGCCGGCACCCTTGGGTGCTCAGGATCAACGCGGGGGGTGTCCGGCACCAGCGGGTCCTCGGTGCACAAGGTTTGGGGTGCCCAAGGTTTGGGGTGCTCGGTACCGGTGGGTCCCCGTGCCCGGTGCTGGACCCCATGTGGGGGGGGGTACTGGTGCCTGGCACCCAGCACCAGTGGGTCCCAGTGCTGATGGGGTCCCAGTGCTGGGGGTGCCCAATTTTGGGGGGTCCCCATGCCAGGGGGGGGTCCACCACCAGCAGCGCCCGGTGCCTGACGCAGGGGGTGCCCAATTCCCCGGGGGGGGGTCCCACACCACTGAGCCCCCGTACCCAACGCAGGGGGTTGTCGGGTGCCAACTGGTCCCAGCACCCTGCCCCTTGCTGGTCCCAGTACCAGCAGGTCCCAGCACCCGATGCTGATGGGACCCCAACGGCGTCCCCAGCCCTGTGGGGTGCTGCTGCAGGGGGTGCCCGGTGCCATGGGGTCCTGGTACCCAATATTTGGGGGGTCCCAAACTTGGTGGGTCCCAGTGAATGGGGTGTGCGGGGGCCATAGGGTCCTGGTACCCAATATTTGGGGTCTCCAATCCCATTGGGTCCCGGTGCATGGGGTGCCCAGGGCCATGGGGTCCCAGTACCCAAGATTTGGGGTCCCTAATCCTGATGGGTCCTGGTACATGGGGTGCCTGGTGCCATGGGGGTCCCGGTACCCAGTATTTGGGGTCCCCAACCCTGATGGGTCCCAGTGCATGCGGTACCCAAGACTATGGGGTCCTGGTACCCAAGATTTGGGGTCTCCAATCCCATTGGGTCCTGGTGCATGGGGTACCCAGTGCCGTGGGGTCCTGGCACCCAATATTTGGGGGGGGGGTCCCCAATCCTGGTGGCTCACGGTGCATGGGGTACCATGGGGTCTTGATCCCCACTATTTGGGGGTCTCCAATCCCATTGATTCCCAGTGCATGGGGGGTGCCCAGGACTTTTGGGTCCAGACACCCGGTCCCTGTGCCCCCCCCCCCCAACCCCTGACCCTATTTTTCTCCCCCCCCCCCCCCCCCCCCAAACAGGGCCTGCCTGGGGCTGCCCCCCCAGAACCACATGCTGCTGGAGCACAAGATGCAGCGGCCGGCGCTGAGCCCGAAGCGAGCCTGCCCGGGGGGGGCCGCCTGCCCCCTCACCCCCAAAAAAGCGGCGACCCCCCCCCCAGCTCAACGGCCACCCCTGCCCCGGCACCGCGCGGCCGGGACCCCCGCGCCCCCCCCTGCACATCGACGGGGCCAACTAACGCCCGCTGGGGACCCCCCCACCCCCAAAAAAAAACAAAAAACAAAAAAAAAAACAGAATCCCCCCCCCCCAACCCGAGCCCCCCCAGGGTTGGGGGCTCTGCTGTATGGGGATGTGGGGGGGGGGAGCTCTACCTGCCCCCCCCCCCCCCCTCCAATTTGGGTGCCTTTTTGTATTTTATGTGAGCTTTTTAGGGGGTGGGGGGGGTGGATAGGGGGTGGGGGGGGTGGATATGGGGGGGTGGGGGCTGCGACCTGTGCCCCCCCCCCCCCCGCAGCACCCGGTGCTGCGACTCGAAACTGTGAAGCTTTGTACCCCCCCCCCCCCCCCAACCCCCCCCCATGGCAATAAACCCGCAGTGCCCCCCCCCCCCCCCCAGCCCCGTCTCGCCTGGTTCCTGCCCCCCCCGCCGCGTTTTGCCCCCCCCCCCAGACCCCCCAGGAGGAGCCGAAAACCTTTTTTTTTCTGAAAAAAATCAAATTACATTTATTGATGCAGGGTTGGTTTTGTGTTTTTTTTTTTTTTCCTTTTTTTTGATTTTTTTGGGGATTTTTTTTCCTTTTTTTTTTTTTTTTAATTTTTAACGATTTTTTTTCCTTTTTTTTTCCTTTTTTATTTTTTTTTTTAATTCTTTTCCCCGTTTTTTTCCGAGGGGCTAAAGACTGGGGGGGGGGCTAGGAAGGGGGGGGGGGTGGTCACGCTCTCCCTACACAACGACTACGGGGCAGCCCCCCCCCACTCTCTGCCCGATAGGGGGGGGGGTGCACGGCGGATGGATGGGGGGGGGTCATGGGGGGGGCGGGGGGGGTGGGCTGAGGTCCTTTCTGTTATAAAAGAGGAGAAAAAGGAGAAAAAAAAAATCCTTCATATTAAAGTTTTTTTTTTTTAAAGTGGTCCCTTGGGGGGGGGGAATAAGGGGGGGGGGGGGGGCCCCGGTCTGGCGCTCGGGGTGGGGGGGGGCAGGAAGATCACAGTGCTGGCTGAGCACGCAGACGGGGCTGGGGGGGGGGGTCAGGAGCCGTCCCCCCCCCCCCCCGGGGCTGGTTTGCTACCAAAGTATGGGGGGGGGGGGGGGATAATTTGGGAGGGGGGGCGGGGGGGGGGTTGCTCTGCACTGGGGCCTGCCCTATAGAGTGCTGGGGGGGGGGATGCTCCATGGGGGGGGGGGGGTTTGGCTTGCACCCCCCCCCCCACTAAGCCTGGTTTGGGGGTGCCTCACCCAGCTGGGGGGGGGCTGTGCTGGCTGTGTGCCCCCCCCCACCCCCCCAAAATCCCCCCCCCGGGGCTATGGCAGGGCCAGCATTTGGCTGCCCCCCCCCCACTTTAATAATGAGATGGGGGGGGGCAAAATGACATTGCTCATTAGCATCTCGGCTAATTGCAATCGAGCGCAGTGCCCCAGCTGGGCAGCACGCTTTGTTTTTTTTTTGGGGGGGGGGGCACACAGCTCAGCAACCCCCCCCCCCAAATAAATACCTATCCCCAATTCCCCCCCCCCAGGAGCATTGGGGGGGGGGTGTGAAACGAGCAGGGGGGGGGGGTTGCTCCCTCCTGCCTGCGGTGCCAGCCCCCCCCCAGGGTGCCCCCCCCACCCCATAGGATGCCCCCCCCCCCATAGGATGCCCCCCCCCAATAGAGTGCCCCCCCCCCATAGGGTGCTGCGG
The DNA here is from genome assembly GCF_964035555.1 of Netta rufina. Classification (NCBI taxonomy): domain Eukaryota; kingdom Metazoa; phylum Chordata; class Aves; order Anseriformes; family Anatidae; genus Netta; species Netta rufina. The sequence goes on along the minus strand of NC_140152.1, from coordinate 4,212,344 downwards.
GGGGGGCACCTGTCTATCGCACGCTGCCGATGCTAATTATTATTATTAATTATTTTTTTTTTTTTAGGGGGGGGGAGCTGGATTTTTTTTTGGGGGGGGGGGGGGTATTAAATACATTTTTTTTTTTTTTTTGGCACCGCGGGGGGGGGGGGGCGTCGGGTTCTCGGCCGGCGTCGGGCGCTGGGCTCACACGCTCATTGTCATGCTGGGCGAGTACTAAGAGAGAGAGCAGAGACACCGGGGGGGTTAGTGGGGCCGGGGGGGGGCATTTTTTTTTGGGGGGGGGGGGCATTTTTTTTTTGGGAGGGGCACACCACCGAGCTTAGGTGTTAGGGAAGGCAAAAGGGGGGGGTCCCGTCCTCTGCGGCTGCTCTCCCACAGCCTGCCCCCCCCCCCCACCCAAAAAAAAGGCAGCTGGGGGGGGATCCCGACCCCCCCTCCCTCGCCGTTTGCCCCCCCGGGGGTGGTCTTTGTGGTGGGGGGGGGGGGTTTCCCGCGGGGGGGTCCCTTACGCTGTCGCTTTGGAAGGGGTTTAAGAAATTGGTGCCCAGCTCCGCGTCGTCCCGGGGGGTGCCGGGGGGGTTGCTCAGCCCCCAAGGTTACTGGGAGAGCTCTGCGGGGGGGGGGGGGGGAAATAAAGGATAAATAAATGATAAGGAAATGATAAGGAAATGATAAGGGGGGGGATAAGGGGGGGGGCGTGGGAGGGTGTGGGGGGGGTGGGTGGGGAGGGGTAAAGGGGTGGATTTGTGGGGGGGGGGGTGTCAGTGCATGGGGGGGGTCAGTATTGGGGGGGGGGTCGGTGTATGGGGGGGGCTCCTTGCACGGGGGGGGTCAGGGCATGGGGTCGCAGTTAATGGGGGGGGTCCTCACTGGTGCTCAGGGTCATGGGGGGGCAATGTAAAGGGGGGCCCTGTGCATGGGGGGGGGGGGCTCAGGGGGGGTCTCAGTGCATGGGGGGGGGGGGTCAGTGTATGGGGGGGGCTCCTTGCATGGGGGTCCCAGTTAATGGGGGGGGTGCTCAGGGTCACGGGGGGGCAATGTAAAGGGGGGCCCTGTGCATGGGGGGGGGGTCTCAGGAGGGGTCTCAGTGCATGGGGGGGGGGGTCAGTGTATTGTGGGGGGGGGGCTCAGTGCACGGGGGTCCCGGTGCTTTTTAGGAGGGGGGGGGGGGTCCCAGTCCATTGGGGGGGGTGCTGCTGCATGGGGTCCCCCCAATGCATGGTGTGAGGTGTGGGGGGGGTCCCAGTGCATGGGGGGGGTCCCAGTGAATGGGGGGGGGTCCCAGTCCATGGGGGGGTCCTGGCGAATGGGGGTTGTGTGTGTGTGTGTGGGGGGGGGTCCTGGAGCCAGGGCCCCCCCCCCCAGCACATGGGGTCTCCACACTCACCTTTGGCAGCCCGTCCATGTCCCCAGAGCCTGCAAAGGACACCGGCAGCACCGTTAGGGGCACCCCCACCCCTGCCTGTGCCCCCCCCCCAAAAAAAAAAAAAACCCTTGTGCCCCCCCCCCACGTCCCCATCCCCGCCTGCGCGGTGCCCGGCAGCCCCAGATGGAGCCCACGGCCCGCAGGGATGCTCCTGGGGGGGGGGGGGGGGGCACCGCCAGGACCTCGGTTTTGGGGTGGGGGGGCCCAAAATTTTTTTTTTTTTTTTTTTTTTGGGGGGGGGGCACCCACCTAAGGAGCCGTTCATGTGGTGGGGCTCCATCGCGCTCATGCCGCCCATGGGTCCCTCCGGCCCCGGCCCCATCGGGAACTGCAAAGGGGGGGGGGGAAAAAAAAAAAAAAAAAAAAAAGGGGGGGTGGGGGCACTGCTGGGGGTCGTGCCCCCCCCCCCCAGAGCCCCCCCTTGTCCCTTGTCCCCCCCCCAGGGCACTCACGTTGGGCCGGGTCCCCGCCGGGCCGATGGGGTTCATCATGGTGTACATGTTCTCGCTGGAGTTGGTGGAGTCTGGGGGGGGCCACGGGGGGGTTTTTGGGGGGGTTTTTGGGGGGGGCAACGCTTGTGGTGCCCCCCACCCCCCCCACCCCAAGCATAATGCAAGGGGACCCCCCCAAACCGCCCCCCCCCCCGTATCCCCATCCCATTGACACTCACCTCCGGGGCTGGGCATGATGGGGGTGCCGGGGGGGCCACCGCCCCCGGGGGGGCCCTGGGAATTGGGGGGGGGGGGGCACATCAGAATGGGGGGGAGGCACGGACGGGGGGGGGGTGCAAGCAGAGCAGCCCCCCCCATCCCCCCCCCCAGAGCCCCCCCGGTACTCACCACGTAGTTCCCAGGGGACGAGGAGGAGTAGGCAATCTGGGGGGGGGGGGGGCAAAAAGGGTCAGCACGGGGGGGGCACAGCCCCCTCCCCTTATTTTCACCCCCCCCCCCCCCAAAAAAAAAAGCCCCCCCCCAATACTTACAGAGTTGGCGTTGGGGTTTGGCCATGGACCGCGGCCGCCGGGACCCCTGGATGGGAACATTGGGGGGGGGCTCATCCGTGTGCCCCCCCCCAAAAAAAATAAATTCTGCCCCCCCCCCCCCGGCCATGTCTGGCCCCCAGGGAGATGGGGGGGGGATTTTTTTTTTTGGGGGGGGGGGGGCAGACCCTTACATGTTCATGGTGGGCATGCCAGGGCCGGCCAGCGAGCTGGGGGGGGGGGCGCATCCCGCTGCCGTAGGTCTGGGGGGAAACGGGGGGGCTCAGGGGGGCTGAGGGGGGGCTGAGACCCCCCCCATCCCCATCCCCAACCCCGTCCCTGTCCCCATTCCTGGGCCCCATCCCCATCCCACCCCATCCCCATCCCAATTCCATTCCCAATCCCATCCCAATCTCAACCCTACCCAATCCCCATCCCAATCCCATCCCAACCCCATTCTCCATCCCCATCCCCACCCCATCCCCATCCCTATCCCATTCCAACCCCAATCTCAGCCCCATCCAATCCCCATCCCATCCCCATCCCCAATCCCATCCTGCCCCCTATCCCAATCCCATCTCCACCCCATCCCAATCCCATCCCCATCCCAATCCCATCCCCAATCCCATCTCCACCCCATCCCAATCCCATTCCCATCCCATCCCCAATCCCAATCTCAACCCCATCCCATCCCAATCCCATCCCCAATCCTAATCTCAACTCCACCCCAACCCAATCCCATTCCCAATCCCAATCCCATCCCCAATCCCAATCTCAACCCCACCCAATCCCCAACCCCAACCCCATCCAATCCCCATTCCCATCCCCATCCCATCCCAATCCCATCTCCACCCCATCCCAATCCCAATCCCATTCCCATCCCAATCCCATTCCCATCCCATCCCAATCCCATCCCCAATCCCATCCCCAATCCCAATCTCAACCCCACCCAATCCCCATTCCCAACCCCATCCAATCCCCATTCCCAACCCCATCCCATCCCAATCCCATCCCCAATCCCATCCCCAATCCCAATCTCAACCCCACCCCATCCCCAACCCCAACCCCATCCAATCCCCATTCCCATTCCCATCCCACCCAATCCCAATCCCAATCCAATCCCAACCCCAACCCCATCCCATCCCAATCCCAATCCAACCCCAACCCCAATCCCAATCCCCCCTCACCTGGGGCGCCATGCCGGCCATGCCCCGGGGGGGGTTCATGCGCTGCATCGGGCCCCCCATGTTGGGATGCCCTGCACAGAACGAGGGAGGGGGTGAGCCTGGGGGGGCCCCCGGCACTTTCTTTTTTTTTGGGGTGGGGACGGGGACCCCAAAAGCGTTATGGGGGGGGGGGGCACGGAGCCCCCACTCACCCTGCGACCGCGTGGCCGGGTCCATGGCGTTGGGCAGCAGCGGCTGGGAGCCGGGGACACCCACTGGGGGCTGTGGGGGGGGGGGGGGCAGATATATGAGGGGGGGGGTCAGATAGGGTGTGGGGGGGTCAGGTGGGGTATGTGGGGTGGGGTCTGCACCGATTTGGGGTGGGGGGGTGTGTGGGGGGGGGCACTCACCTGGTTCGGCATCCGGAGCGCGGGCCGGGGGCCGCCGGGGTAGCGGGGGGACATGAAGGGCTGCGAGAGAGGGGAGCAGAGCGGTGAGATTTGGGGGGGGGGGGGGGCAAAATTTGGGGGTCAGGGGGGGTAAAGGGGGGGGTCGGGGTGCTGCTGTGGGATGGGGGGGGGGGGCACCCAACCTTACCTGGGCGTGCGGCCCCATCATGGGGGCGGCGGGGTTGTGGGGGGGAGGTTGGGCGTGCGGCGACGGCTGCGAGCCCGGAGGCGCCTTGGAGAGAAATGAAAAGGGTTACGGGGCTGGGGGGGGGGGCTGGGGGGGACCCCCCCAATGCGCACAAACCCCCTGGGTGGGTGTGGGGGGGATTGGGGCTGATGGGGGGGGGGTCTGGGCTGCAGCATGGGGGGCCCCCCCCCCCTTGCCAAAGGGGCGCATGGGGTGCATGCGCTCACACGCGTGTTCACACGTGCACACGCGGCCTTGCACGCTCACAGCACACGGGGGGGGGGGGCCCTGCAGGACACGCGTGCCCCCCCCCATGCACACGGTGCTCCGTGCCCCCACCCCCAAACATGCATGCACGTCCCCCCCCCCCTCCATGCGCATCCATGCACACGCGCGCGCTCCTGTGTGCACAAGCAGCCCCCCCCCCAGCACCCGCACCCCCCCCAAGCTGTGTGTTGCCCCCCCCCAGAAAAAAAAAGCAGCTCCCTGAGGTTGGGGGGGGGTACCTGGAAGAAGCCGGGGGGCATGGGCCCCCCCGCCATGCCGTCGCTGGGGGGCAGGTTCCCCATCACCGGGCTGGGCGCCGCCGCTGCGCTCTGCGGGGAAAGGGGAGCTCAGCACTGGGGGGGGGCGCATCCTGGCCCCCTCCCCCAAATGTCACCGACCCCCCCCCCGGTGCTACCAACCCCCCCACGGTGTCACCAACCCCCCCAGGGTGTCACCACCCCCCCCAGGTGCGCAGGTGGCCACCCCCGGCCCCCCCCGCAGCTGTGCCCCACAAAGCCGCCCTCGACCCATCTGCACCGCGCGGCACCGGGGGGGGGGGGGCGCACGAGACAGGGCTGGGGGGCACCGGGGGGGGGGGGGGAAGCCACCACCTCGCCCCCCCTCTGCCGACACTGTCCCATCTGCCAGCAGCCCCAGGGCCACCCGGTGTCCCCCCCCCAGCCTCCTGTCCCCCCCCCCACAAGGGGAGCCAGGAGCTGCTGGGGTCAAGCGCGCGAGCAAGAGGGCAGCGCAGGGGAGAACCGGGGCGCTCCTTACCCTGGGGGCTTTGGGGGGGGGTTTGGGGGGGTCCCGGGGGGGTTGGTTGAGCCCGGTGGGTGGGGGGGGGGGCCAGGCGGGGGGGGGGGCGGGGGGCCCTGGCCCCTCTCGCCTGCCGGCTGGGGTCCGGGGGGAGCTATTAAACGGGGAGGAATGCGCTGGCTTTCCGGCTCGGCCCCTCGCGCTGTCTCTGCCACAACTGGTTTCAATTTGGAGAGGAGGAGGAGAAGGGGGAGGAAAAAGGGGGGGGGGGGGATAAAAAAAAAAAAAACGGGGGGGGGGGGGCCTGGCGCTGCCCCCTCCGCGCTGGGGGAGCCGGAGGGGGCCTCCGTGGGGCCCCCACCAGCGGGAGATGGAAGGGAGGGAGAGGGGGGAAAGGTGGGGGGGGGGGGGGGCAGCCCCCGGTTGGCACCCGTGGGGCACGGTCACCGTGCGCCCCCCCTGGGGGGGGGGCTCTCCCCCGATGCCCCCACAGGCAGGGGGATGCTGGGGGCCCCCATGGGTGCTGGTGGAGGCGGGGGGGGGGGACACGGGTTGGGGTGGTGGCGTCTGGGAGGGGGGGTGCGGGGGGGGCACAGCGGGTGACAGCGGGTGGGGGGTGACACTTGGCACCGGGGTGGCACTGGAGAGGAGGTGACACCGGGGAAGGGGGGGGTGACAGGGGGCACGGGGGGGTGACACGGGGCACGGGGGGGTGACAGGGGCGCGGGGGGGTGACATTTGGCACGGGGGGGGTCACAGCAAACGGGTTGGGGTCACCCCAGGCACCGAGGGCGCACCGAGGACACGGGTGACACCCGGTGCCAGACCGTGTGCCACGCAGGGGTCACGGGTGACACCGCACCCACGGGTGACACCGCGCGCCCTGCCCCCCCCCCCCCCACGGCACACACACAGCCCCCCCCCCCAGGGGTCACAACAGCAGGCAGGGCCCCAACCTTTTGGGTTTCGGGGTGTGTTTGGGGGGGGTCCCTACCCCACAGCCCCGCGGTGGGCGCGCTGTAGGGCCGCGGGCGCTGCGGGTTCGGCGCCCCCCATCCCTTTCTTTTTTTGCCCCCCCCCCAAAAAAAAAAAAAAATAAAAAATTAATCGGGGCCGGGCCCAGCTGAACTCACTTTGCAGCCAGGCACAAATCATTTGCAAGACAATGGAGGCTCTGTGCAGGCAGCCAAGAGTAACAGCGCCGGGGGCCAGCAGCCGCGGCCCCCCCATGGAAGCGCCCCCCCCCAGCGCCCCCCCAGCCCCCGCGCATTCCTCCCGTTAACCCCTCGCCCCCCGCCGCCCCCCCCTTTTCCTCCTCACCCCCCCCCCAGGCCCTCGTTTGGGTGCAGGGGGTTGGGGGGGCACCTGGAGCATCCCCCCCCCTCAAGGATGGAGGGGTTTGGGGGGGTTTTGGGGGGGTTTTGGGGGGGGTGAAGTTGATGGGGGGGGGGGCGCACGGTGCGCGGTGGGGCACCCAGGGGGGTGTCGGGGTGCTCAGCTCGGGGTTCAATGGGGGGTGGGGTCAATGGGGGGGCTGCTGTAGGGCTCAATGGGGAGCCCAGCACCATGGGGTCCAGTCTGGAGCCCCCCCCCCATCACCGTGGCCCCCCCCTGGAGCCCCCCCCCCCCCGGTCTCCATCGCTGCACCACCACGGTGCCCACCCCTTATGGGGTCCCTTATGGGGTCACCAGGGTGCCCCCCCCCCCTCCATCCCTGCACCCCCCCAGAGCCCAGCACTGAGCCCATCCCAGAGCCCCCCCGGAGCCCCCCCACCACTGAACCCCTTACGGAGCCCCCCCAAAACCCCCCCCGGAGCCCCCCAGCACAGCACCCACCATGGAACCCACCCCATGGTGCCCCCCCAGCACTGATCATGAAGCCCCCCCACGGTGCCCCCCCCATTTCCCATCCCTGTACCCACCACCGAGGCCCCCCCCAGCACCCCCCCCCCGCCCCCCCCCCACCCTCACAGGGGGTCCCCCCCAGGGCCCTGTCCTGGTGCCACCCCCCCACCCCCACCCCAGGGTGCTCCGAAGGGGCACAGGGTGCCAGTGACAGCCCTGCCTAGTGGGGGGGGGGACAACCCCCAACCCCCCCAACCCCCCCTGGGGACCCCCCCACGCTGCCCCCCCCCCAGGGTGAGGGTGTCGGGGGGTGCCCCCAGCCCCACATTTTGGGGGTGCTGGGTCCCGACCCCATAGAGGTCGGTGCCCGGCCTCCAACCCGAGGTGGGGGCGTCGCTGTCCCCCCCCCACTTTGCCCCCCACCCCCCCCCAGCCTCAGCCCATGGTGGGGGCAGGATCGGGCCCCCCCCCCCCCCATTCCCCCCCCCCTCGCTCCCAGCCCAGTGATGCAAAGCAGGAGTTGCCATGGCAACAGGTTGGGGAGTTTCGGCTCCTCCTGCAGGCATCAAGGTCAGGAGGGAGAAAATGGGGGGGGGACACAGCCGAGGGGGGGGGGCAGCAGCCCCCGAGCTGGGCTGGGGGGGCCCCTCGGTGCTGCCCCCCCCCTATAACCCTGCTACCTTTGGGGTCGGCGCTGCCACGGCGCATCCCCACGTGGGGTCACCGTGCCCGTGGGGGCACCGAGGGTGGTTTAGGGGGGTGGGGGGGGGACGGGGGGGGCCCGAGCATGCACCGATTGTGGGGGGGGGTCGAGGGGGGGGGGCACAGCCAGGCAGCACCCAAGGAAAAAGAGAGGCCCCCCCATTTGGTGCCACGGCGCCGCCAACCCCGCTGCGCACAGGGGCGCACGCCGGGGGTCCCGTGGGGCTGAGCCCCCGTGGGTGTGGGGGGGGGATTTAGAGGGGGGGTCGCCCCCCTAAAAAAGGTCCCCCCCGACCCCCCCGAGCCCCCCCCTCGTCCCCAGTGCCATGCGCGAGGCAGCAGTGCCATGGCAACGGGGTCTGACCCGCGCCGCGTCCCCGGCGTCACCGCACCGCCGGCCTCATTAATTCCGGCAAGGGGGGGCCATAAAACGAGGGGGGGGGGCACACACGGCAAGGGGGGGCATGCACGGTATGGGGGGGGGGAACACACGGTGAGGGGGGGGGTCCTGCTGTTGCCTGCAGCCCCCCCGCGCCGGTGACGCCGGGGGTGGCTGCGGCACCCGCGCGCGCGGCCCCATGGCACATGGATGGTGCCCCCCCCCCCCCGACCCTAAATAATTCCCCCCCCACACCCACACATTGAGCCTGGGAATGGGGTGGGGGGGGTGCTGAGCGCACACAGATTGCGGGGGGGGGGGTGGGGGTGGGGTGGGGGGGGGTGAAGGGTTTTTGTTTGTGGGTGCCGCTTCTGCGCCCTGCCGGGGCACCGCGCGGTGCCAAGGGGACCACGGGGACCCGCACCCCATGGGGCACCCCAAATCCCTGTAGGGGATCCTGTACCCCATGGGGTGTCCCGCATCACGGGGGGCTTCCTGCATCTATAGGGCATCCTGTGGGGCATCCCGTGGGGCATCCCGTGGGGCATCGCTCATCCCGCAGCACCCTGCGCCCTTCATCCCATGGGGCCCCCCCTCGGGACCGCGGATCCCACAGGACCCCGCACCCCACAGCCCTCATCCCGCACCCCTCGGGACCACGGATCCTGCAAGACCCCACAGCGCCCTGCACCCCTCGGGAGCACAGATCCCACAGGATCCCCCAAGACCCCCCCAGGATCCCTCAGGACCCCCCCCAGGACCCCAGACCCCGCAGCACCCCACACCCTCCGCATCCCTCAGGACCCAGACCCCCCAGGACCCCCCCATGACCCCACAGACCCCGCAGGACCCCACACCCTCCTCCACCCCACACCCCCGCAGATCCCACATCCCCCGGGGGCCGCCCTGTTAATTGCACCCCACTAATTAACCCACCTCCCCCCCCCCCCCCAACCCCGTGCCGACACGGAACAGGGACGGAGCCGGGGAGGGGGGGGGGCCCCCAGTGCCACCCCCCATTTGGGGACAGGGGACACCCCACGGGGACCCCATTGAGGCCACTGTGCCCACGATGTGTGAGGGGGGGGGCAGCACTCCAGATGTCCCCACAGATTGTTTTTTTTTGGGGGGGGGCAACCCCAAATCCCCCCCCAACCCCGTGCCCCTACGGGGACGCTCGCCCCATCGGGGTCACCCCGGTGCCGTCCCCACGGGGAAGGGGGCTGGGAGGAGGGGGGGGGGGGGGCAGGTGGCACCTGGGGGCTGAGCTCAGCACCAAGGGGGGGTCCCGGGGCTGGGGGGGGGGGGGTCACAGCTGGGGCCCCCCCCCCCCCCCTGGGATTACCCCTCCGGGTGCTGCGCAAAATAGGTCAGCGCCACGGCACCGCCTTAACCCCAAGCGCGCCGGCGGTGCCACGGCACTGCCACCCCCCCGGTGCCCCCCCCCGCTGTCCCTACAACCCCGGGGAGGGGGTCTTTAAGGTGGGGGGGGTCCCGTCCGTGTGTGTGCCCCCCCCCAAAAAAAAAAATCCAGCAGGACTCACGTAGTCGTGGAAGGCTTTGGCCTCGCTCGAGTGCTCACAGGTCTCGCGGCGGTCGGGGGCGGCGCAGTACAGGTCCCAGAAGACGCTGGGGGGGGCGGGGGGGGGGACATAAAAAAAAAATCAGCCCCCCCCCCCCCAAAAAAAAAAATCCCCGTGACCCCCCCCGCAAAGCCCCCGGACCCCCAAATTGGGCGAACATCCCGGTGGTGCCGGGGGGGGGTGCAGGCATCGCGGTGCCGGGGGCTGCGCCCGTGGCACCGGCGTGGGGTGGGATGGGATGGGGGGGGGGGGGGGCCGGGAACCCCCCCCCCAAAAAAAAATCCCCCCCCCACCCCGAGGAACGCGGGGCCCCCCCCCCCAAGGCTGCGGTGTTTGCCCTGGAAACGGTCGCTCGGAGCGGCCGCAGCCCAAATTCCTGGGGCTTTACATCAGGGCTGCAGCAGCCCCGGGGGGGGGGGGGGGCCCCCGCTGCTTGCCCCCCCCCCCAAAAAAAAAAAAAAAAAAAAAAATCAACCCCCCCCCCTCCCCATTTCATCCCCAGCCCCCCCCAAACCATGCCCCAAGGGGATCCCCTGGGGGGGGGGGGTGTATTGGGGTGCATCCCGGAGCCCCCTGATTTTTTCTGGGGGGGGGGGGGGGCAGATTTTTATGGGGCTGGGGGGGGCAGACAGACAGCCCCCCCCCCCCAGCCCGGTGCCTCCATAAATCCCCCAATTTCTTGCTCCTGGCTGCCAGCACCACCACCCTGCGCCCCCCCCCGGGGGTGTCCGTGCCCCCCCCTCACCCAGAGCACCCCCCTTTGGAGGGGGGGGGGACAGGATCTGAGCCCCCCCCTTTTTATCCCCCCCCCTCCCTCTCTCCCTGCTCTTTTTTTATTATTTCCCCAAATTGGATCCAGCTGGAGGGGCTGGAGCTGGGTTTTAGGGGGGGGGGGCTATTTGGGATATTTTTTGGGGGGGGGGGGCAATTTGGGAATTTTTTTTGGGGGGGGGGCAAAGCGGTGATGGGGGGGGGGCGAGGTGACACCTGGGGACGTTGTGGGGGGGGGAATGTGGCAAAGCCTGGGGCCAGCGGGGAGCACAG